>NC_057348.1:96410491-97057991 GCF_016509475.1 Prionailurus bengalensis
CTCCCTGAACTTCCTTCCTTCCTACAATTCTGTTCTTGGTGCTCCCCATGGCCAGTTCCTCACATATCACACAACCTTCAGCTATTCTAGTTTCCAACCCCAGTTAGCTCCCATTTAAGATCTCCCAGTGAGTTCCATGTTTAAATCTAAACCTTCACTTTAATTTACCTCAGTAGCATTTGATGTTCTTACCGCTTCTCGGCCTTTTGGCTAAGACCAAGTGTAGCATTTGATGGTCTTAATTTACTTTCTTTTCTGAAACACTGTCTTTTCTGGACCACCATGACACTATATATTTCTGGTTTCCTTTTGAGTTCTCTTTCTATTCCTTAAACACTTCACCTCTTCTATAGGCCTCTTTCCATTTACCTGACCTGTCAATATCAGGGATCTCAAGTCTGAATTTTGGGACCATTTCTGTTTCCAATTTCTACTTGCTGTTTGTAGAAAATCATTTTCACACATAGAATTTAAATTACCCTTATATGTCAATGACTAATAAAGTTATCTCTTTGTCAGAGTTCCTAGAGTTTCAGATATAAGCATTCCAACTGCATGCTTATTACCACTTGAACACCTCAAATATATAGTCAACTAAATATGCCTGAACTGAACTCATCTTCCACTCAAGCCTAATCCTTGTGCAATGTTTCTTAACTTAGTGAATGACATCATATTCTCCTGATTCCATAAGTGAAAACTGAGGTATCATCCATAATCTTCCTTTTCTTCACCTATCATATGTCACATATAATGCCCTGTTGATTTTCTCTCGTAAATATCTTTCATCTTCCTCCATATCTTTCTATAATCTGTTAATATAATTTCTTATTTGGGCTACTCTAATAGTCTCCCATTTGGAGTTCCTGCCTGCATTCTTAGCCAACATAATCAGTCTACTAAATAGTGTTTTGATAGTAATAATCTTTAAAATCTTTATAATCTTTAAATAATAATATTTAAAAACACAAACTTACTCATGTTGTTCCCCTGGTTAACCTTTCATTGCTTTCAACTTGTTATGATGAAGTCACAAATAATTTTTTTTAATATTTATTTATTTTTGAAAGGGCAGGGGAGGGAGACAAAAAACTCGAAGCAGGCTTCACACTGTCAGCACAGAGCGTGATGCGGGGCTCGAACCCATGAACTGCGAGATCATGACTGGAGCCACAGTCAGATGCTTAAGAGACTGAGCCACCCAGGCAGCACAAAGTCACAAATACTTAATGTACTCCCAATGGTCTTAAATGATTTAGCCCTTGCCTGCCTGTCTAACCATATCCCCCCCATCCTCAGCCCACATTTCTACCACTGGCCTTGTCAGTTTTCTAAATACACTGAGTTCCTCCCTAAATCTGCATTCATACTGGTATCTCAGCAGGAATATTTTTACTTCTCACTAACTCCTACTTGCTGTTTAAGTCCTATACATCTTTTGCATCTCAGCACAAACATCACTATCTTAGGGAAGCCCTTTCTGACTCACTAGATTTAGTTAGGACTTCTTTTACAGATTTGTTCTTCCTAATACTTAATGCAACTATAATTTAAGATTTTAAATGTGACAATTCATTAATGTTTATGTAATCTAGTAGACTGTAAACTGTATAAGGGCAGTTATGATTTTCTAGGCAGCTTGTTGTAATATAGAAATCCAATAAGCAACATCTTAATGCCAGTGTTAGCAGTGGACTTTAGATATGATGGGGTCAGTGGCAATCACTGGTAAACCCAAGACTTAGGCAGATAAAAATATAGACATGGAAGAGAAGAACTGAAAGTAATGGAAGGTATTAGAGGATAAAGGATACAGATAATGAGAGTTTAGTAGGCACTATCTCCTAGATCAGGGATGCCAACCAGATTTCAGCTCATATATTATCTTTGATCTACTGTTCTTATCTTCTAGGGGTGATGTATTGAGAGGATTTTGAACTTGTTTTAAAACTCAGGTGGAAAAGAAGTGTTGTCATTGATTCATGATGTCTTTCCCAAAGTGGGAGAGTGAGGTTGGGGGCATGAGTGATGTACGTTCACCATGTCTATTAAAGGCTAATGCCAAGTAATTATGGTCCAAGTCTCAGTCTGCCAATAATGCTGGGTAAAGCTTACTCACTTTAAGAAAATCCATCTAGGAAACACAAATTTACTAAAAACAAGAAAGCAAAACACACAAAAAACTTAAATACCAAACACAAAAACCAAAACTCAGTCAACTAAGAGAAAGCTTATGGGTATAACAACTGATTTTACCAAAGAGCTTTTACTGGTGCTGAAATATGATAGTTCTCCCAATGAAGGTAGCATAATAATATTAAGATATTTTTAGTATTTTTCATATTCAAGACAATGTGATATAGCTTTACATTTATTAGCTCATTTAATCCTCACAGTACTCTATGAGATAAATTCTATCAATATTCGCATTTTATAGACAAGAAACTAAAATTCAGAGAGATTAAAGAACTCATGGAATCACCTAAAACACAATACAAGAACTAGGATTTTAATCTGGATTTCTAAGATTAAAAAAGAGTCATATATTCTTGACACATGTTACTATAAGTTCTGTTTATATACAGCTTTTTAGGAAGACCTTAAGGCATATAAAAAGATACATGTGCAAATGAAGTACATTCTGCCCAATAAAAAACAAACATACTGGGGCACCTGGATGGCTCAGTGGATTAAGCTTCAACTCTGGATTTTGGCTCAGGGCATGATCTCACGGTTGGTTCCTGAGATCAAATCCCTGTGGGATTCTCTCTTTCCTCTCTCTCTGCCCTTCCCTCTGCTCACACTCTCTCTCAAAATAAATAAATAAACATTAAAAAAAAAAACACCCCAAACATACCAACATTTTTGTTGAAATACTGAAAGAAATAATTTTGTAGCTCTAGAAAGACAGCTGAAAGGAATAGCTTATCACAAAACTATGAAAATTATTATTCCAGGGAGTTATTTTTTATGTAACTGCAAAATGATTAATTGATGGTTTGCTCAATTATTTTTTGAAGCATCCAAGTAAAACTAATCAGTATCATATTTCTAGAGTCATCACTTTCCAATTTTTGATAAATAGTACTAAGTGTGACTTTTCCGATCTTAAAATCAGCCTAGGCTTCTATATTAATTCTTAAAAATGGTAACTTATAGCCATAATAAAATATGTAAATTCTCAAAGTGCCTTTTTTTTTTTTTTAATTTTTTTTTTCAACGTTTATTTATTTTTTTGGGACAGAGAGAGACAGAGCATGAACGGGGGAGAGGCAGAGAGAGAGGGAGACACAGAATCGGAAACAGGCTCCAGGCTCTGAGCCATCAGCCCAGAGCCCGATGCGGGGCTCGAACTCACGGACCGCGAGATCGTGACCTGGCTGAAGTCGGACGCTTAACCGACTGCGCCACCCAGGCGCCCCTCAAAGTGCCTTTTTATTTGAATTAAGTCAAGATCTCTTAAGGAAATATTTATGTAATGAAACCTGCCTTGAGAAATGACTGTAGTTGATTAAAATGTGACATAGCCACAAAAGGTAAATATTCTTTGAGTCTTTGTAAAAGGAAGTACTTTGATAAAAAGAGTTCTGTAGCCTCAGCCAAGATCAGGTATTTTCTAAAAATAAAAATCAAGCAGCCTCTAGAACTACCAGTCCTATTTTTCATAAGCATGAGAAATATTCTAAAATGACAAGAGAAAACCATAGGCTGGATATGATGACTCCATCTGACACCCAATTTTACATCAGTAGAAAGGATTTCTTTTCCTATATCAGGAAGATATTCAACTATTAAGTCTCATCAGTGGTTTTCTCTCTCACTTTCTGTCAATTTTTTTTACAAAGTAATCTGTTACCTCAAGGTGCTTTGTCACTTTGCCTGAACCAATTCACTACACCAAGGACTGAACTTGAGAAAAAAAAAAACAGAGGTTCTTTTTATGTTATTCTGTCATCAGGAGATAGTTGTAATTGTGAATCTCTGAGTTGATCATTTGAGCTCTGGCTGTTTATACCAGGAGTTGTCAAAGTTTTTCTGTAAAAAGCCAGGTGGTAAATATTTCAGACATTGTGGAGCATATGGTCTACATTACAACATCTGATGTTGTAAACTGGAAGTGGTCGTAGGCAATATATAAATGAATAAATGTGACGGTATTCAAATATAACTGTATTTGCAAAGCAGACAGAAGGCCATTTATAGTCTACCAGTTATAGTTTGCCAACTTCTTCTTTGCACCTTTACTCAGGCCAATATCCACCACTTCTTCCACCCAAGATTAAGATTGTGCAGGTCAAAATACCACTTTAGCTACATTTTCCAGACAGGATTAAATTTTGCAGTGGCACTAAAAAATTATCACCAGTCTTCTATTTGAGATCTGAAAAAGGCCTTTTGAAATATCAAACAATTTCTTTTTGCCTGGTTTCCTTCCTTCCTTCCTTCCTTCCTTCCTTCCTTCCTTCCTTCCTTCCCTCCCTCCCACCCTCCCCACCTCAGTCTCTCAGTCTCACACATCAGCAAATATTTTCTGAGCCCACGTGTATGTTAGTTGCTAGATATACAATGGTGAATCAGACTTAGCTTTCTGACTTAGAGATGCTTTCAGTCAACAGGGGAGGTGGCAGAATAAAGAGACCATTTCAAATACGTTGTTTCAGATGTTACAGTCGAAGTATGAAAAGAATATTGTATGAACAAACTGCTTCAGCTTTGGAGGGGCAGTGAAAGTTTTTCAATTGGATATAGCAGCAAAGCTTAGATTTGAAAGATGACTGTTACCCAGACCAGTGTCAGGAAAAGGTAGTCTGGAAAGTGTCCCAGCAGACAGGGTTTCATAACAGGTCTGGAGGTAGAAGAAACCATGTGGAGCTCATTAAGGTGCAAGAACTAACAGAGCATGGAGTACAAGATGACATTGATAAAGGATAAAGCTGGAGAGGCAGTAAGGACCAGACCAGGAAGGGCCTTTTGGGCAGCCTAGTTCGGATCACCCTTAATCTCATCAGGACAGCTCAAAAAGCCTCCTAGTTTGTTTTCCGATCCCAAACATCACCCTCTTCAATATAGTCATACCATTACAGACCGACAGTTCATGTTTATCCTTACTTAAACTCTTTCAGTGAATACTCATTGCTCTCAGAATTATTTCCAACCATTGAATAAGACCCCAAATCCCATAATGATCTGGTTCTGACTACATCCCCAGCCTCATCTTTTGTCAGCTCCATCTCCATGCTCTGATTATCCTTTTTTTTTCCCCAAGGTTTTTAATATCTTCCAGAAGTGTCCTTGTAATATCTTTTGTTAGGCTTATTCCTAGGTACCATAGATACCTTATAGCCTTTGTTGCTATTGAAAATCATATTTTTTGTTTTAATTACATTTTCTAATACCTTGCTATTGGCATAAAAATGTAATTGATTTTTACATATTGATCTTATATCTAATCTCCTGCTGAACTCTACTATTAATTCTAATAGTTTGTCTATATATTCTTTTGAGGTTTCCATGTAGGCAATTGATATCAATACAAATAATTTAGCTTTACTTACCTCCTATTCCTTATAGGTACCTGCCTTCTCCTGTACGTTTGAGCCATCTAATACTAGATGTGGTGTCAAGACTTATCTTGCTCTGATTCAATATCCTGTTTGTTTTTGGGTTTTTTGAAGATATCCATTGTCAGATTAAGGAAATAAATTCTATTCCTAGTATGATAAGAATTTTTAACAAAAACAAATGTTTAATTGAATCCATAGAGATGATCATATAATGTAATGTGAGGAATAACGTAGATTCTCTATGGTTGGCTCAAATCTGCATTTCTGGAATAAATACAGCTTAAAAAACACATTTATGAATTATATTTATTAATATATTTTATTTAGACTTCAAATCTGTGTTCGCAATTGCGGTTAGTCTGTAATTTTTTTATTCCTTTTTTGTAATCTTTTTATTCTTTTAAGGTTGTGATCTAGTTTTATCTAGTTCTGATAGATAATGCTAACTAACCTAATAAAATGAGTTGTGAAAAGTACCTTCATTTACAACCTCTAGAAGACTTTGTGTAACAATGAAAAAAACTGCCTTTGAATTTTGGTTGGAATTCACCTTAAAATCATCTGAACCTGGTATTTTATTTGTGGGTATATGCTAACTACTTATTCAATATTTAAAAATGTTTTAGAACTCTCCTTTTCTGGGGTGCCTGGGTGGTTAATGGGTTAAGCATCAGACTCTTGATCTCGTCCAGGGTCATGATTTCACGGTTCCTGGGTGCCTGAGATCGAGCCTGCTTAGGATTCTCTCTCTTTCTCTGCATCTATCCTCCAACTCCACACGTGTGCAGGGTTTCTCTCTCTCTCTCTCAGAATAAATAAACTTTTTTTTTAAAAAAAGAGCTCTCCTCTTCTGTGCTTAGTTCATTTCAGTATATTTATTTTTTCCTAGAAATGTATTTTGATCTAAGACTTCAAATGTATTCTTACTGTCTTTTGTAAATCTTTGCTGTAACAATTTATTCTCTTTTTCATTTTAAATATTTTTATTTGTGTTTTATTTTTCTTCATCAATATTGCTTGAGATTTTTGCTTTGTTGATCTTACTCATTTAATGTTTTTTTTCTATTTCATTAATTTTATTAGGTCTTATTTATTTCTTCTTTCTACTTTCTTTTGGTTTATTTTGTTATGCGTTTCCTAACTTAAATTGGAAGCTTATTTCATTAACTTTTAGCCTTTTTTTCCCCCTTTACATGAGCATTGAAGTCTGTATAATTTCTTTCTCATATTTTTTTGGATGAAATCCACAATATATTAGAGAAACAGAATAACAGATGTTAGGAAAGAGTTGATTCACCTGATTATGGAGGCTGAAAAGTCCCAGGATAAGTGCCTCTGTAAGGCAGAGAACCAGGAAAGTCAGAGGTGTCACTCAGTAAATCTGAAACCTGAGAAGTTTGTGTGTGTGTTGGGGGAGGGGTTGATGGTATAAGTTCTTGTGATCTTGAGTCTGAAAGCCCTAAAACCAGAAGCACCAGATATCCAAGAGCAGTAGAATATGGATGACTGAGATCAAGCAGACAGAGCAAATTCACCTTTTCTTTGCCTTTTTGTTCTATTCAGGTCAGGAATGGATTGGATGATATCCATTCATAGTAGAGGGGGCTATCTGCTTTATCCAATTTACCAATTCAAACTTTAATCTCTTCTGGAAAACACCTTCAGTGACACATCTGGTGTAATGTTTTACCAGCTATCTGAACATCCTTTAGCCCAGTCCAGATGACATATAAAATAATCATCACACATTTTAGATATGTGAAGATTGAGATTTTCTATTTTCCTCATTATTTAGCTCTGAATATTTTTCTAATTTTTATGCATTTCTTGCCTGTGAATCATTTATGAAAGTTTTAAAATGTCCAAATACTTGTAGTTTTTAAAGATATATTTGTTATTGATTTCTGTTTCAATTGTATTCTGATAAAAGAAAATACTCTGTTGGATTGACATTTTTTGAGACTTGACTAACAGCCTCAAGCCCGGCCATTTTAGTAAATGCTCTAGGTTCAGTTAAAAAAATATATTTTTAAGGAGCATGTACTAGTTCCTTACACATGATTTAGTGTTTGTAATTTTCATTAGTTCAAACTTAGTCCTCTTGTTCAGTCTTTGTTTTTACTGGGACTAGTTTTCTTGAGCTATAAATTACTGATTGTTAAACGGTGGAATTATTTGTTTTCCTTGTTCTGTTTATTTTTTGTTTGATATTTTTTAAATTATGCTATTAGATATATGAAGTTTAGAATTAAGTATTTCTGTTGATTAAAACTTTTCACAATATGCAAATGTTTCTGTCAGAAGTAAGATGTGGCCCTATTCTAACTAACTGACAAAAGAAAATTAAATCCTCTTGGATGGAAAAGAGCAACAAGCAGATAATCTACAATATTACATACACAGTGCTCAGTATTCAAATAAAATTGTATGAGACCAGCCAAGTGACAAAAGTGATCAAAAACAAACAAGAAAAGCAGTTAATAGAAACAGACGCACAGGTGAACTAGGTTTTGGAAATATCATACATGAACTTTAAAATAATTGTGATTACTATATTTAAGAAAATAGATGTCAAGGTGGAGAATTTCACATGAGAACTGGTTTCTCAGCTTTTAGATCTCTTATGAAGAATAGAGGAAAAGCGATGCAGAATGTCAGCTTTTTTTTTTTATAGTTTCTTAAATTCCAGGATCTTGGTCCCTCAAGTTCTTACTGTCTTTGTAGCATTAAATTCTATTTGTCTCCTCAGTCTTATGAGTATCCTGAAGGTTCAAGCTGCTGCTTTCTGCTAGATCTCTAGGTTGACAATTACTTTCTGGCAAAATATTTCAAGGAGAAAAGGGGCAAAAAATATCTTGGTCATCTTAGCATGTCTCCATTCTCTCTAATCTGGGCTACTTAAGCCCTGGGTGTCTTTGCTGCTCGCTGGTGTGTTAAAATAGGTGTTTATTCATTTTTATTATAGCCAGCAATTATTCTCCATGGAAGGGTTGGTTTTTATAAACTAATCTATCATAGACACAAGCAGAAATCCTCAATATTTCCCTTTTAACAAGGTAAGTTTATGAATTTTTTAGTAGTTTTTATTACAAACTTCTTAGGTACATTGCTATGATCTTTTTCAGTCCCCTTTTCTCAGTTTACTCTCTCTTTTAATTTTTGTTTTTTGCCTATTCAAAGTATAATGCAGGATGTGTACACTATTTCTAATATTTTAGTGGTTCCCTAGAAAATTTTAGCATTCATATTTAACTTACTATGGTTTAAATTAATATCTTGTTCCTTTTCTGAAACAAATCAACAATTTCCCAAAGCAACCTTGAAAAAGAAAAAGCTGGAGGCATCACAATTGCAAACTTCAAGTCCCATTACAAAGCTGTATTGATCAAAACAGTATGGTGCTGACACAAAAAGTAGACACATAGATCAATAGAACAGAATAGAAAACCCAGAAATTAACCCACAACTATATGGTCAACTAATCTTTGACAAAGCAGGAAAGAATATCCAATGGGAGAAAAAGTTAGTCTTTTCAACAAATGATGCTGGGAAAACTGGACAGGTACATGCAAAATAATGAAACTAGATCACCATTTTCTCACAGCAAACACAAAAATAAATTCCAAGTGGATTAAAGACCTAATTGTGAGACTTGAAACTATAAAAATCCTAGAGGAGAACACAGCCATAACCTCTTTGACATTGGCTGTAGCAACTTCTTTCTAGATATGTCTACTGAGGCAAGGGAAAAAGCAAAAGTCAACTATTGGGACTCACCAAGACAAAAAGCTTTTGCACAGCAAAGGAAATAGTCAACAAAACTAAAAGGCAGCCTATCGAATGGGAGGAGATGCTTGCAAATGAAATATCTGATAAAACACTAGCAGGCAAAATATATAAAGAACTTCTAAAACTGAACACCCCCAAAACAAATAATCCAACTAAAAATGGGCAGAAGACACGAATAGACTTTTTTTCAAAGAAGACATACAGATGCCAATAGACACATGAAAAGATGCTCAACATCATTGATCATCAGGGAAATGCAAATCAAGACCATGATGAGATATCCCCCCACCCCCATACCTGTTAGAATGGCTAAACAACAACAGAAGAAACAACAGGTGTTGATGAGGAGGTGGAGAAAGGGGAACACTCTTGCACTGCTGGTAGGAATGCAAACTGATGCAGTCACTCTGGAAAACAGTATGGAGGTTCCTCAAAAAGTTAAAAATAGAACTATCCTATGATCCAGCAATAGCACTACTAGGTATTTACCCAAAGAATATAAAAATGCTAGTTCAAAAGGATACATGGACCCTGATGTCTATAGCAGCATTATCTACAATAGCCAAGTTATGGAAGCAGTGCAAGTGTCCATCGATTGATGAATGGATAAAGAAGATGTGGTACATATGTAAATGGAATATTGCTCAGCTTTAAAAAGGAATGAAATCTTGCCATTTGCAATAACATGGAGGGAGCTACAGTGTATTATGCTAAGCAAAGTAAGTCAGAGAAGGACAAATACCATGTGATTTTACTCACATGTGGAATTTAAGAAATAAAACAAATGAGCAAAGGAAAAATAAAAAGAGAGAGGGAGGCAAATTAAGAAACACACTCTTAACTATAGAAAACAAACTGGTTGTTACCAGAGAGGAGGTGGGTGGGGAATGGGTAAAATAGGTGATGGGGATGAAGGAGTGCACTTGCTGTGATGAGCACTTGCTGTTGTATGGAAATGTTGAATCACTGTATTGTACACCTGTATTGTACACCTGAAATTAGTTAACACTGTATGTTAACTAATTAGAATTTAAATAAAAACTTAAAAGCAAAATAAAATAAGTCAAAGAAAAAAAACAAATCAACAATTTTAAATATATTATTTTCATAATATATTATGAATATATATATTCATATGAATTTGGATTCATATGAATTCATATTCACATGAATATTCATATGAATTCATATTCACATGAATATATAATATATTAAAGTTTGCTATATAATTCCCTTTTGCTTATTTAATCCCTCAACATATACATGATTATACATGTATAATATATACATGATTACTATTTCAAGCTTATAATTTCATATTTACTTTCATTTAACACAGTCTTATTTTATTTTTTCATAACCCCTTCTTCCATCTTAAGTTCTTCTCTGATATCATCTGATATCAATATTTCCTTGTTTAGGCATTATCTTCTTTAGACTTTTTAAGTGATAGTATATTGGTAGTAAAGTTTGCTCAGTGATGCTCAACATAGATACTGTAGAATTCTGGAGATCCTGAGATGCTTTCAGAGAAGCCATAGAACTATTTTCAAAAAAAATATTAAGATATTACTTGCATTTTCCACCATGTTGACATTTGCTTAAGTATTGAAAAGCAAGGTGGGTAAAACTTCCATCTCCTTAAGAATGTTTTGATGAAGCAGTAAAAATTATTAATTTTATTACATTTTGACACTGAGTACATGTAATTTTTATTATTTTGTTTCAAAGGAGGGAAAATATGCATAAAGCATATCATGTACTAAAAAGTACCCTGATTGTCCAGAGGAAAAGCATTTGCCCAATAGTTTGAATTGTAAGATGAAGGAATTACTTTTTCATGAAACTTCTTTTTTTTAATAACAACTTTCGGACAACCTAATATTATTCAAATTTAGGGTATTTGGCAGAAAGTTTATCTTCAACAAAATGTAAACCTGTCACTTTAAGGAAAACAACCAGTTATATCCTGATGAATGTTCAACAGCTAGCCCTCTGTGAGAGAAAGAGATCCCAGTTTTGTAGATTGGTAGCCAATTTCTGTGCTGTGAAAACTCTCAGCATGGCTGATTTCAAACTACTAACTTGATGTCACAGAACAGAGTTGAGCATAGATAATTGGGTCTCACAAACTATTGCAAACTACAACACACACTATAGCACACTACTGAAAACTGCCAATGATAAAATTAGACATTCTAAATGAGAATTAGAGTTTTGGAAAATTTGTATCTACCAACATGAACTTGACAGCTTCCCAATTCATAAACAGTTTACTGAAAAGATTATTGGAGATATTAAGAAATGTATTTATATCGTCCGTGAAATGTTTCAGTATTTAGAAGGTCGGCATAACTCAATGATCCAATATTTTCCAAATCACCCATGTGTGCTGTTACCAAAGCTTGCATGAATAAAAGATCTATGCAAAATTTAAGATAGACAAATGGGTTTAATGTGATAGAGTACATAAGTTTATTGGTACAGTTTTAGATTCCATATTGCAACTAATCTTCAAGACAGTACCACTTATCAAGTTTTGGTGGGTATCAACTTATCTTAAAAAGGCTACGGAAGTACTCCTCCCTTTTTCAATTATGTATTTGTGGGAGGCCTGATTTTCTTTATGTCCTTTAACCAAATCAACATATCACAATGGAAGGAATTCCTTATTTTCTTTATTTTATTTTAAAATTTTTTTTAACGTTTATTCACTTTTTGAGAGACAGAGACAGAGTATGAGCAGGGCAGGGGCAGAGAAAGAGGGAGACACAGAATCCAAAGCAGGCTCCAGGCTCTGAGCTGTCAGCACAGAGCCTGATGCAGGGCTTGAACTCACGAACCATGAGATCATGACCTGAGCTGAAGTTGGACGCTTAACCAACTGAGCCACCCAGGCACCCCAGGAATTCCTTATTTTCAAAATGGAAAGTGAAATTCCAAGTCTGGAATGACTATATAGAATAGAGAGAGGGTCAAAACAGAGTTAAACTCACCTCACTGTTGCATTGTTATGACTGGGAATGGACCCTTGATGTTCCTGGTGCTGTAGGTACAGATTAAAGTCCTCCCCAATTTGGGAGGTGGGCAAAGCTAAGTGCTTCAGGGAGAGCCACTGGTTCAGCCCTTCACTGTTGCAAGGGGGATGCATTGTAACTTTTTGGGTGCTTGAGGGATTATTCTGAGAAGATCAGCTCTCATTATATCAGTTTATGTTTTGACTGATAAATACTTCTTATTTAGTTTATGTGTTTCATGGACCTCTATAGGCTTTATTAAGATAGCCTGTATTTGATTTTAAGTTCCCAGAGGAAAGGGACTAGCATAGACCACAGCCAAATTTGTATGTAATAAACAATTGATGGTGATTAATTGCCTTTTATCTAGAGCCTGGCTTATGGCACAAAGTTGATATCTTCCTTACTAATCTAATACAAGGTTTAGCCTTTATCCCTCATGCCCAGAAATTTACAGTAATGAAGAAAACAACTTAGATACAAAAATATCTACCTGAAATAGCTACTGTAACAATGGGTAGGGTTCCAAAAATTTGATTGTTAATTGTTCAGAAATTGGAAGACATTTTTCTTTGGAGGAAAATACTATACAGGATATTTATATCTCTTGGTGGAGCCAAGTCTAAATATATCTATGATATAGTTTTATATTAATATAGCAATAATACAGTGTTTCTATGGGAAACCTATTGAAAGTTGTCTATCAAAGAAACATGTTATTCTAATAGACAAATATTTGATCTTTTCATTTAATGTATACTATCATAAACATTGAACTGGATAGGGGAGGGGACAAAATTATGTGGTGAGGGGAGGTGATAGTGAATCTGTGATAGGAGGAGGCTGGGGAAAGAAGGTTGTGAACAGTAATTTCAGGAGTAGAGGGACAAAGGAATTGTAGACTTGAGTTTTTTACTCAAGGTAGGGTAACACTGTAGGGCACACTGGATTTTAGGTTGGCTATCCAATCTCCCTGTTTTCCCCTAGGCCTAAAGGCTTCATCTGCTCTCCTATCCCATGGCCATTGCAGCTTATGTTTCCCTCCTTTCTGGTCCACACATCTTCTCTCCTTTAGCTCTGGATGCTAAACAGGACTCATCATAAACAGGACTCTTAATATATTCCAGGCACTTCTTAGTGAATTAGACAGAAGCAGAAAATAGCATGTTGTTAACTTTTAATAAATCCTCATGTTACTTCATCAAACTAAATTTAGAGTTTAAAACATAGGTACTCAGAAAATTATTCAACTTAGAAAATTTGTCATCATAATATTTGTTTCTAGAGTAACTGTGTTAACAAGAGTGGTCTGATACAAAGTAAAGATATTGTAGACTTGAATATATACTTATATATAAAGTCTATGTTCTAAGTTTTAAGTTTTGTTCTATCAATTCCTCTTATCCCTAGTATTTCCATGGCCACAACAACAATAGAACCTGGGCTTGGGGAAAGAAGAGTTGCAAGAGATTGAGAACAGAATGTTAATTGTAGAGAAACAGTTGAATATGATTTGTATGTGTTCACTTTGATGATTTTTCTTTTGACCAAATAATTTTATGTGTATCTTTCAAGCTGGTTAAGACCTTGATGGAGTTGCCTGTTCCATTAACATTGGTAACTTTGGGGAGGAATTAATAAAATCCATAACACACCTAAAATGAAGGTATTTTATTTTCTTCTCTTGGATAAAAGAAATAGAAACAGATGGGGGTAAAGTAGATAATGACTTAGGCTCAGAGACACTGACAGTTTCAAAGATGAACATTAATTACATCAGATGTTACTTATAGGATTGAATCCATTTGATCCCACAATATTACAACCTCATTTCCTACCCCACCAAAACCCCTATGTATTATTTATTAAAGTTTATTTTTAATCACTATGCAGATATAAGTAGGTGGCTGAGAACAATGAGTTAGGGCTAGAGAAAATGAGTACACACTATATGTGTTTTGCTCTATTTATTAAAGTCTACACTTTTTCACTGTTAATAAAGATAGCAGCATTCTGTGTTTTCATGCTCATTAATCAGCCAATAGCTTCATTGATTCTTCTTGTTAGACAACTCTATTCAGAAAACTACCAGGATAGTCTCTCTTGCTTACAGAAAAACCACAAATATAGCAGCAAAGATTTATCAAGAAACATATCATCTCTTCTTTTCTCCCTCCATCCCTTTGACAGACTATTTTAGCAACACTGCTCGGCACATGGATGTCTTTATAATAGGAAGACAAGAATCCTATTACTTTTCTTTGGTAATATGAAATGTTAGAATAATAACGGGTTAAAGATAGTGAATTTTTCAATCTCTTAGGAAGAAACACTATATATTAATATATATTCAATTTTATGACTCAAGAAGACATTTTAGGAGGGGTATTAAAATTTATTTTAAATTGATAAACAATAAAATTCAATCTTTATGTTTTGTAGTTGTGTGAGATTGGACAACCACATGGAGTTATGTAGCCACTATTATAATCAAGATATAGAACAGTCTCAACACTGCACCCCAACCCCAAATGTCCTTGGGCTGCTGGTTTATAGTCAGACCTACTTCTTAAACCCTCAGTACCACTGGTCTGTTCTCTATCTGTGTAGTTTTGCATTTTCCAGAATGTCAAATAAAAGGAACCATATAGCATTTAGACTTTTGAATCTAACTTCTTTCAGCCAGCATATTTGAAATATGTTGTAAGTACCAGTATTTCATACCTTTTTATTCTTTTTTTTTAACTTCTAATGTTTATTCATTTATTTTGAGAGAGAGAGAGAGAGAGAGAGAGAGAGAGCGAGCTTGAGCAAGGAAGGGACACAGTGAGAGGGAGAGAGAGAATGCCAAGCAGGGGCTCAAACCCATGAACCGTGAGATCATGAACTGAGCCAAAATCAAGAGTTGGATGCTTAACCAACTGAGCCACCCACGCACCCTCATACCTTTTTATTCTTAAGCCGTGTCCCTGTAAATAGATTTAACACAATTTGAGTACCCATTCTCCATATGAAGGATATGTGGGTAGCTTCTAGTTTTTGGCAAATGAAGTTGCTATACACATTTGTCAGCAGATTTTGGTACAAACATGTTTTATTTCCTTTGCATAAATCCTCATAAATACTATGAGTGGCATTTTTGGGTACAAGGTAACTGTGTT
The DNA here is from genome assembly GCF_016509475.1 of Prionailurus bengalensis. Taxonomy (NCBI): domain Eukaryota; kingdom Metazoa; phylum Chordata; class Mammalia; order Carnivora; family Felidae; genus Prionailurus; species Prionailurus bengalensis. Next base: position 96,426,023 of record NC_057348.1, read on the forward strand.
TCACTTTATAAGAAACTGCCAAGATATTTTCCTTAGTGGCTATACTATTTTGCATTTCTACTGGTGATGTATGAGAGACCTAGTTGTTCTCCTGCATCCTTGCCAGACATTAGTATTGGCAGGTATTGTTGTTTGTTTGTTGGTTGGTTAGTTTGTTGGTTGGTTAGTCATTCTAACAGATGGGAAGTGGATTTTTTTTTAATGTTTACGTATTTACTTTTGAGAGAGAGAGAGAGAGAGCACAAGTGGGGGAGGGACAGAAGAGAGAGGGAGACACAGAAATCAGAAGCAGGCTCCAGGTTCTGAGCTGTCAGCACAGAGCCCCATGTGGGGCTCAAACTCATGAACCATGAGATCATGACCTGAACCCAAGTCAGATGCTTAACAGACTGAGCCACCCAGGCACCCCTGGGGAGTGGATTTTTTTAAGTTTATTTCTTTATTTTTTGAAAGAGAGAGAGAGAGTGACTGGGGGAGAAGCAGAGAGAGAGGGAGAGAGAGGATTCCAAGCAGGCTTCACACCGTCAGCGCAGAGCCCAATGCAGGGCTCATCCCATGAGATCATAACCTGAGCCGAAAGCAAGAGTTGGACACTTAACCCTCCAAGTCACCCAGGCGCCCCTGGGGAGTGGATTCTTATTTTATGTTTATTTTTTATTATTACTTTTTTTGAAATTTATTGTCATATTGGTTTCCATCTTATTTTATGTTTAATTTGCATTTCTGTAAAGAGTAATGATGTTAATTATCTTTTCATATGCTTATTCACTATCTTTGTACTTTCTTTGATGAGGTATGTGTTCAGATCTTTGGCCCGTTGTTATTGGGTTTTCTTATTGTTGAGTTTTGTGAGCTCTTCATATATTCTGGGTGAATATTTTGTCAGATATGTAATTTGAAAGTATTTTCTGAGTTTGTGGCTTCATATTTCATTCCCTGAATGTCTTTCACAGACAGAAAATTTTTAGTTTCGATAAGCCAATTAATCATATTTATCTTTTATGAATTATGCATTTAATGTCATGTCTAAGAAATCATTGTCTAACCCAAGATCTCAAAGATTTTCTCTTAGAGTTTTATATTTTACATTTATGTCTATGACCTATTTTAAGTCATTTTTGGTATAAGATGTGAGTATATATTAAGGTTTATTCTTTTGAATATGGATGACCAAATGTCCCAGCACCATTTCTGGAAAAGATTATCGTTTCCCTATAGAATTGGGTTTGTTCTTTTCTCAAAAATTAGTTGTGCTTTTGTCTAAATCTAGACTCTCTATTCTATTTTATTGATTTATATGTCCATTCTTTTGCTAAAACCACACTATCTCAATTACTATAGTTTTGTAATGAATTTTAAATCAAATACTGTGAACCCTCCAACTTTATTTTAAAAAGTTTGGCCATCTAGTTCCTTTGATTTTCCATAAATATGGTATATATATTTTCATCCTTTTACTTTTAATCTGTATCATTCTATTGAAGTTATTGTAATAGGCAGGTTATCTTTGAGTTTTTTAAAAATCCAGTCTGATAATCTCTGTCTTTTAATAAGTATGTTTAGACCATTTATATTAATGTAATGATATATATGGTTGGATTAATTTGACCATCTTATTACTTTTCTGTTCTTTTCCTCTGGTATTTGTTCATCTGTTCCAACCCTTTCATAGCTTCTTTTGGATATTTGAATTTTTAAAAACTCTTACATTTTAATTTATGTATTCGTATTTGAATAATATCACCTTGTATTTTTAGTGGTTTCTTTTTTTTTAATATACATATCTACCTTTTCATTGTTTTTTAGAGTTAATATCTTACCACTTATTATAAAAAATAAAGGTTATACAACTAGTCAGAAGATGAGTAAGGAAAGAGAGGATTTAAACAACAATATAGACTGATTGAACCTAACAAATATAAACAGAAGTACTTCATCTAACAATAGCAGAATACTTTCATTCATTGCTGGTGGGAATGCAGAGTGGTACAACTCCTTTGTACAGTTTGGCAGCTACTTTCAATGTGAAACATACTCTTACCATATGATGTAGCAATTGCACTGTGCTATTTACCCAAAGGAATTAAAAACTTAAGTTCACAAAAAAACCATGCAAGGACATTTATAATCACTTTAGTCATAATTGCCAAAACTTGGAAGAAACCAAGATGTCCTTTAGTACATCCAGACAATGGAATATAATTCAGTGCTAAAAAGAGATAAGCTGTCAAACCATGAAAAGGCATGGAGGAACTTTAAATTCATGTTACTAAGTGAACAAAACCAATTTGAGAAGACTACATGTTGTATGATTCCAACCATGTAACATTCTGGAAAAGGCAAAACAATGGAGACAATAAAAAGATCAGTGGTTGCCATGAGTGTGTGTTTGTGTGTGTATGTGTGTGTGTGTGTGTGTGTGTGTGTGTGTGTGTGTGTGTAGTGTGATGAATAGGCACAACACAGGATTTTTAGGGCAATGGAAATACTCTGTGTAAAGATGAGTGTATGTTATCATGTATTTGTCCAAATCCATAGAATATACAAGAGCAAGAGTGAACTCTAAGGTAAACTGTACACTTTGGGTGATTATGATATGTCCATGTAGATTCATCTTTGGTAAAAAAAAGAAAAAAAAAGTACCATTCTGGTGAGTGATGTTGATAATGAAGGAGACTAGATTAATGATGGGACCAGAGGTATATGAGAAATCTCTGTACCTTCCTCTCAACTTTGTTGTAAACCTAAAACTACTCTAAAAAAATAAAGTAGTTTTTTAAAAACCCACAATGACGTATTATCTCACACCTACCAGGATGGCCACTTTCGAAAGAACAGAAAATAACAAGCATCAGTGAAGATGTAGAGAAGTTGCAATCCCTGCACAGTGTTGATGGGAATTTAAAATGGTGCATCTGCTATGGAAAACAGCATGAAGTTCCTTAAGAAGTTGAAAGTAGAATTTCTTTTTTATTAAAATTTTTTTTTCAACGTTTATTTATTTTTGGACAGAGAGAGACAGAGCATGAACGGGGGAGGGGCAGAGAGAGAGGGAGACACAGAATCGGAAACAGGCTCCAGGCTCTGAGCCATCAGCCCAGAGCCTGACGCGGGGCTCGAACTCACGGACTGCGAGATCGTGACCTGGCTGAAGTCGGACGCTTAACCGACTGCGCCACCCAGGCGCCCCGAAAGTAGAATTTCTTAGCAATCCTACTTCTGGGCAAATTGTGGGATCCAAGGAATTTAACAAAAATCCCCTACCCCTGGACAAGCAGAGCAAGACTAACTCCATTTTGTGCTACACCCACCATCTCATGTATAACCCCCAGATGACCTGCTTATTTGCTTAAGACACTCCCCCACCCTAGTCAAGCCGCTGAGCACACCCTTACTGGAAACCTGCTCAAATAGGAATGCGGAACCCCTAACTGCCAAAGAATGTAAACCCCGCCTTTTGCCCGCCAAACTTGCACGCCAATTCTGACCAGAGTGATAGGCTAGTTCAAACAGTTACTATAGGGTAAATTGTAATTCAATTTGGCCACCTACCTGCGGACTGACATGACTATGCAACTTTCTGTGTGTGTTACAATCTCATTGGCTACTGGCCCCTATAAAACTGCTACGCCTCTTAACCTAGGGGTCCAAGTCCCTGCTCCGCTGTGTCGGGTATACTTGGGCCCAAGCTTGAGCTTGCAAATAAACCCTCGTGCATTTGCATCGGTATCGGCTCCTTGGTGGTCTCTCAGATTTGAAATTGGGGGCATTACAAAATATCTAATAGAATTACAAGCAGGATCTTGAAGAGATATTTGCACACCTGTGTTCATCACAGCGTTATTCACAGTAGCCAAGAAGTAGAAGCAACCCAAATGTCTAGGTGAATGGATTAAAACTGTGATACACACACACACACACACACACACACAAATATGACGCAGCCTTAAAAAAGGAAATCCTGTCACATGCTACTACTACGTGGACAAACCTTATGCATATTCTGCTAAGAGAAATCAGACACAAAACCCCAAATATTGTATGATTCTATTCATATGAAGTATCATATGAAAGCAGTCAAAACCATAGAAACAAAAAATAGAATGGTAGTTACCAAAGGCAGGTGGGAATAAAAATTAATGTTCAGTGCATACAGAGTTTTAGTGTTGAAAGGTAAAAAAGTTCTATAGATTTGTTGTACAATAACGTGAATATATTTAACACATACTGAGCTGTATACTTAAAAATGGTTAGGATGGTGAGTGAATTTAATGTTATGTGGTTTTTACCATATTTTAGAAATTTTAAGAAATAAACACTAAGTGATGATAGGCACTCTCCTTTAATAATTAATAAGCAGAATTCTAATAAAATGATATCTTTATTTTCCCTTTAAATATAGTCCAGTAATTTATAAGAACTGAAATTTTAAAGGTTTCTCTTACCTGAATACTCATAAGCTTGTATAATACTTGATGCTAGAAGAGTGGCTTATAACAATAAAATTATCACTCAATACAACAAACAAATAAACAAAAAAATAGAGGGCTTACAACCTTGTAGTCCCCTTAACGCTTCTCCCTTGTGTTACAGTTGCCAAGTGTATTATATCTACACACATTGAAACCCTCTCCCCAGATGATATTATAGTTTTTATTACAACTATGAAACATATTTTAAATAACTTAAGAAAATACATAACCTATTACATTTCCTAAAATGTTTACCATTTCTGTCATTCCTCTTTTATTCCTGAAGTTCTAAGTTTCCCTGTGGTATCATTTCCTTCAGCCTAAAAAACTTTGTCTAGCATTTCTTTAAGGGAAGAGCAATGGAGACAAATTCTCTTAATTTTCTCCATCCAAAAATTATCTTTATTTGCCATCATTCTTGATGGATTTTTTTTTTTGCTATATATAAAATTCTAGGTTGACTATTCTTTTTACTCAGCACTCTTTAAATATATTATTTGTCTTCTGTCTTTCATGGTTTCTGATGCAAAATCTTCAGTTTTTCAGGTCATTGTTCTGCTGTATATCCTGTGATACACCCCTTCAGCTGCTTTCAAGAATTTTTTTCTTTGTCTTTAGTTTTTGATGGGGTTTTGGAGTGGTGAGGGCTGGAACCAATGGCCAAGAACAAATTCTTGAGACATCTTTGGTGCAAAAAGGTGATTTTATTAAAGCATGGGAACAGGACCTGTGGGCAGAAAGAGCTGCCCTTGGATTGTGAGAAGTGATTGGTTATAAACTATGGAGTTGGGGGAGGTAAAGGCAAAAGGGAGGCCTCCAGAAGGACTGATACACTAAAGAAGACACACATAAGATGCCAGGAGCTTGCTATTGTCAAGGTATTCCCTCTAGTAAGACATTAACATTAGGATGGTAGGGGGTTCCTGGAGAAATGTTATTATACTCTGTATTTGCCTCAAGTATTTGTCAGTGGGTTGCAGGTTATAAAGAAATTTAATTTTACCTGCCATTTTCTTCTTGGCTTTGTTCCCCACATCACTAGGGAGGAGAGGGTGGTGTTGGGGCTCCAGGAAACTGAGTCTATAGGTTTCTGGAGAATAGGCTATTAATAAGATTGCCTTTTTCTTATTATTCACTAAGATATTTGTAAACTGATGGAGACTCATGTCCCTGCATGACTTTGGTCCCTATCAAACCATTTGTTTTCTTTCCTTTGTTTTGTTCTTGGGCAGCCAGGAATGCTTGAGGAATATCATACATATCTCACTTGGGTGGCGGCAGGGGTTGTGCTAGCTTGTGCTTGGCCCTCAGCTTGCCTTATATGGTCCTTTATCAGTTTTCAGTATTCTGAGTATAAAATGTTTACGTATGATTTTCTTTGAACTATATAGTTTGGGGTCTGCCTTGTTTTTTTGATCCTCAAATTTACATCTTTTTTTCTCTTTTTTTTTTAAATGTTTATTTTTGAAGGAGAGACAGAGATAGAGCGTGAGCAGGAGAGGGAGACACCGAATCTGAAGCAGGCTCCAGGCTCTGAGCTGTCAGCACAGAGCCTGATACGGGGCTTGAACCCACGAACCATGGGATCATGACCTGAGCCGAAGTCGGACGCCCAACCGACTGAGCCACCCAGGCGCCCCTCAAATTTATATCTTTTACCAACTTATTTCTATAGAGGATTTTCTAAAAACTGTACATACATTCATTTCTCCTATAAGGGTGAACTAATGACTTAGACTAATACCTTCTCACTCCTAAACTCTCACTAGCTATCAGTAGTTGATCCCAGAACTCCTTTATATTAAGCTTCAGTGAATCCTCAGAATTGTTTACACTCAATACAGCCAATAACCAATCAGATATTGCACATAAATTGAAACTAATTGCCACCCCATAATCTGTAGGTGTTCTAAAACTTCTCCTGTATTAAGAAAGTCCACCAGGAGAGAGCTCTGGATGTGGATTATATCATTTTGATTCTGTCTGAATAGTGTTACTTTAAGTGAAGTGAATTTTGGTGCTATGTGATTACTTAGAATATTGGATATTTAATTTACAACTCTATTATGTTTGTTGGTGGAGTTAAAAATATCTTCGAAGATGCTGTTTCTTACAATTCAGGCCTCACTTTCAGTCCATCTATGGGAGAAATTTGTCTCCGGTTTCAAAATTTTTTTAAAACTTTTTAAAATGTTTATTTATTTTTGAGAGAGAAGGAGACAGAGCACAATTGGGGGAGGGGCAGAGAAAGAGGGAAACACAGAATCTGAAGCAGGCTCCAGGCTCTGAGCTGTCAGCACAGAGCCTGACTTGGGCCCAAACTCACAAACTGCGAGATCATGACCTGAGCCAGTCAGATGCTTAACCAACCGAGCCACCCAGGCACCCTCAAAATTTTTAATACTAGGGAAACCACTGAGCTCCCTCATTGCAGTATTTTCTCTATAGCTTAAGAACAGATCTGTGGATCTTCTTTAGTGAGTGTGCAGAAGCATTTGGAATGCATGTTGTGCAATGAGCTTACTTCTAATTAGATCTTATGTTTTGTTTTCTTCCTCATGTCCTATTTTCCTCATCCTCTTATTGAAAGTTTTATAATTTATGAGTTGATATAATCTACCTAAAGTCTTTTTGGAACAAATAATGGATATAAATAAATTAAATATAGCATATTCTTTGATAAACCACTGAACAGCTTGAAGGGATTGATTCTTCCCAAATAATTTATAGGGTTTTTTTTAAGTTTATTTACTTATTTTGAGAGAGAGAGAGAGAGAGAAAGAGAGTCAGAGGGAAAGGGAGAGAGAGAATCCCAAGCAGACTCTGCCTGCTCTCAATGCAGAGCCCTATGCAGGGCTGGAACTCTCAAACTGTGAGATCATGACCTGAGCCAAAATCAAGAGCTGGACACTCAACCAGCTGAGTCACCTAGGTACCCCCAAATAATTTATAGTTTTAATAGAAATCAAAGTGCCATTTTGGAAATAGGCAACATAATTCCAAATTAACTTTGTAAGAAACAAAGTGATGAAAATGCCTGAGAAAATATTTAAGAGCAAATTAACTCACCACTGATGATGAGTTAACTTGCCCTACCATATATCAAAACAGTTTTTTATAACTACAATCATTAGGAGTATGGGCTTTACACAATTCTGGCCAGAGAGATTAATAAAAAGACACATTAGTATGGCAAAATAAGTATCACAATTCAATTTGATAAATTATCAAATCATTTGAGAGAAAATTTTATTTCATATTATGCAGCAGGTAAGTTCCAGATGCATTAAAGTATTAATATTTTTAAGAATAACATGCAAATCTGAATCAGCTATCTTTTGTGAGAAATTTTTGACATATAAGCAATGGGAAAACACACACACACACACACATGCGTGCACACACACACACACACACACATGCACACTCTACCTCTTCCTGTTAGAAGAGACAGAAAACAAAGAATAATAGTGATATTAAACATCTATATTCATATTAATAACATTAACTTATTAGATAAATTAATAAAAATTAAGTGAGAAGAGATGGTATTGCTAGGGACAGCAAGGAGTAATTGAAGAATGTTGGAATTTAAAAAATGGTTAGGGGGGCGCCTGGGTGGCGCAGTCAGTTAAGCATCCGACTTCAGCCAGGTCACGATCTCGCGGTCCGTGAGTTCGAGCCCCATGTCAGGCTCTGGGCTGATGGCTCGGAGCCTGGAGCCTGTTTCCGATTCTGTGTCTCCCTCTCTCCCTGCCCCTCCCCCGTTCATGCTCTGTCTCTCTCTGTCCCAAAAATAAAAAAAAAAATTAAAAAAAAAAAATGGTTAGGGAATGAAGGACCAAGATGGTGACAAAGGAGGCTCCTGAAAAAGGGTAAATATGTGAGGTAATGGGTATGTTAATTAACTCAGTGATGGGAATTCTTTCATAAGGTATATGCATATCAAATCATCACATTTACACTTAAATCTTACAATTTTATTTGTATTATGTCTCAATAGGGGTAAAAAAAATGATGCCCAGGTAATGTTTCACTGAGATGGTAACATTCATTGAAAAACTTTAAGGAGGTAAGAAAGCAATTTGCAGGGCTCTCCTGGAGAAGAATTTTCAGGCAGATGGAAGAGCAAGAACAAATACTGTAGTTCACTTAGGCACAATAAAGAGGCTAGTGCAAGAGTAGGGGTGGGTGAGCCAGTGAGCAAGAAGAATGGGGTAGTTAAAAGTGAATACAGCAAGCCAGATTAGAGAGGACTTTGACTCTTATTCTGGATCAAATGGGAGAAGTTGGGAGGTTTCAACAAACCAATTGACTCAGTAGTACTTACAAAGAATATCTCTGGATATTGAAAACAATTGTGGACAGGCAAATCAGAAGCAGGAAGATCAGATGTGAAGCTTTTGAAATAATCCAGGTAAAAGATGATGGCACCTTAGACCAGGGAAGTGGTAAGAAGGTGGAGAGAAGCTGTAAAATTCTGGATAGATAATGAAGTTGGAGCTGACAAGAATGCTGACAAAAAGTGGTATGTATAATAATTAGTTGCACAAGCTCTGGGGTTGGACCCCAGGCTCAAATTCCAGCTTTAGAATTCATAGCCATGTTGCCCTGAACAAGTTACTTATCTTTTCTCTGTCTCAGTGTCTACATCACAGGGCGATTTTGAGGATTTAAGGAGATAACCTATGTAAAATACTTAGAATAGTACAGGCACAGGGTAATTAATGTGGTTTGTGAAGTGTTGGGGTTTGGAGCCAAGGGCCAAGAAAAAATTCATGAGACGTTTTCCTCGCAAAAGGTGTTTTTATTATAGCACAGGAACAGGACCCAGGGGCAAAAGGAGCTGCCCTTGCATTGTGATGATCAATTGACTATATACTTGGGAGTTGGGGGAGGTAAAGACAAGGGGAAGTTTCCAAAGGGTGTTTCATATGCTAAAGAAGACTCACAGGATCCTCCCGGCCCAGCCATTGTCAAATGGAGGTTGTTTTTCCCTCCAGCAAAGCATTAACATTAAAACAGTTGGGAGTTCCTGGAGGAAAGTCTTACTCTGCTGTTCTCAAGTATTTGTCAATGGGCTGCAGGTTATAAGGAAATTTAATTTTATCTGCATTTCTTTTGCCTTTGTTCTCCACATCAGTAATCATTAGATAGTGTTCTTAGACTTGGATATAAGATGTAGAGTTGAATCAATGTTGATGTTGGAAAACCTAGGAAAAAAATATAAAGTGTTATGTGAAAAAAAATATGGTTGCAAAAAATAAAAAAAATGTGTAATCCAAATTACAAAGTTATTTACATACACACACATAGAAGCAATATAAAAGGAAATACACTGAAATATGTGTGAAGATAACTCTAGATAATAATATTGTAGATAATTTATTTTCTTTAATATCCCAAACTTTTTACAATAAACATGCATGTCTTTGCATAATCGGAAGAAAGTTATTAAATGGTTTAGAAAACAATTACTTAAAAATTGAAAGTCACCCTATTTTATCTCCTAAATAAAATGAGGGAAATGAAATAAGGGGTGGGAAGGAGAAAGAAAGTTCTTTCCTGAGGTAAGTGGAAAAGTATATGGGTATGTGAGAAAAGATTACACAAAATACTATCAACTGAATTCTAAGTAAAAACAGGAAAGAAAGGAAGGCTCTCTGGGTGTCTGTAATCCCCCTCAAGGTTTAGGAACTGGAAGGTGGCTAGTGAGAGTTCTCCAGATGGCCAGTAGGGGGTTCTTGTGGTCCAGGAAGCCTTGTAGCCCAGAATAAACCCATGCCTGGTGGAGAATAAAGGGACTTGTCCAGATGGAAGAAGTCTTGTCCACATTTGTGTGTATATTCCTAAATCCTAGAATCAATGAATGTTAGATCTAAAAGGAACTTGCAGGATTTTCCAGCCTACGTCTTCATTTTAAAATTAGAAAAATGAGGGGCGCCTGGGTGGCTCAGTCAGTTAAGCGGCTGACTTCGGCTCATGTCATGATCTCACGGTCCGTGAGTTTGAGTCCGGCGTCGGGCTCTGTGCTGACAGCTCAGAGCCTGAAGCCTGTTTCAGATTCTGTGTCTCCCTCTCTGTGACCCTCCCCCGTTCATGCTCTGTCTCTCTCTGTCTCAAAAATAAATAAACATTAAAAAAAATAAAAAAAAATAAAATTAGAAAAATGAAATGCTGAGAGGTGACTTACTAGAAGTTACATAGCTAGTGAGACACACAATTAGATAATACTCCAATCTAATCAGTGCTTTTTCTGATAAGTTACATTGGTAGAAACTGAGGCATGGTAGTACAGAAGTGACATTATCACATTGCAACCCCAAAGTGATCCAAGTGTTGAAAGTACTGATCTCCAGTTTTATTTTCACAAGGTAATAATAATAGCATATGATGTTTGGAAATATATCATATATGCCTATTATAGCTACTTTGTGTTTTTGATGTGGAGCTTAGCCCAATTCTAAGGCTGAGGAACTGTCCAAGGAATGCCCATTATTCATAGTTTGGTAGTTATTAATAGTTTTCTTTTTCCTTTCCTGGCTTAGACAACCCGAGGAATCAACTGTCATTCTCAGCTTTATTAGTAGCAAAAAACAAACAAGAAATCTCAAAATGTACCACTTTAAATACACCAGATCTTTGAAATTGATGAAGTTAGGTGTAACTCTGGGTTGTTTTCTACCAGCACCTGGTCCTTAATATCCTCATCGTTTTAAGCTCTTCCTTCAAAGATTCAGTTCAAAATACCTCCTCCTGTTAGCCTCATGGTCCTCATTGCCCAGTGCCTTCCTTCCTTGTCTAGTATAGCCTTCTTCTTTTCATTCATTAGTTTCAATCATCCAATTCACAAATATTTATCAAATTCCTTCTGTAAGCAAGTTTTTGTGCAAGAAGCTGTGGGGCAATACAAAGGAAAATGAATATTGGTTATTGACTCCAAGGAATTGATGGTTTAGTATAGGGAGGTAAAGATGCCTGCATATAGCTGAAATACAGGCTGCCTATGGTTTCAGATGAGAGTGGCACAACCAAAATGGTAAGGAATTACCAAAAATGGTAAGAAATTGATATTGCTTCCAACCAGGAAAATTTGGTACAGTTTCATGGGGAGCTGATATTTAATTAGGACTTTGAAGGTGGAGAAGGATATGGCAGATAGAGGACATGGATCCTCCTTCCACCACAATCCAGCTCTCCTATGTAAAAATGGATATTAATAAACAATTATCCAGCTTAAACACTGAACATGTAGTAGCTGCAAATTTATCTTCCCATGTAAGAATGTTCTATCATCTTACAAGAAGATGAGGCATTAGTCCTGGGCAGTCCAGACAACACATCAGCTGGAATAGGAGGCACATTGTCAGCGATGTTCCTTCTCAGCACCAACTCAACTTTATACATCAAAGGGTAACAATTAACGATCACTTTGCAAAAGTTGGTCACTCTGGAGTAGTAGCCAGGGTGATAATGACCATCAGTGACTCAGGGTCCTTTGAATCTATTAAACAAGGGGACTGGTTAATAGAACCATCTTGTGTAATACAAATGTCAATAAAAGGGGCAGCCAACTAGGCTGGGCAGGGGAAGCAAGCAGTCCTACAGTGTCGAGGCAGAGAGTGAAAAGTGATCAGAATTTTAAAAGTCTTTGCAATCAATGGCATAGAGGTTGAGACGACCTTCTGAAGAGAATCTATTTGGTGAGGGATTAGAAAATGGAAGAAATGCTCTTTCCACTGCAAGGCAAAGACAGAAAATATTAAATCCAAGGCCATATTTCTTACCTATGAGCAATGGCTTAATAAGTTCCAGACAGCAGCTTTCTCTTTTAACAAATAGCTGATAGCACCTCCTTCTTAGTATCCACTCACCCAATCCTGAAGCACTCACCAACCCTCCAACACCGCCCCCCCTGCCCCCATAAACCCTGGTGACAAATCAGATTGGCATAGTTCAAGAAGAGAGATAATCACCACTGGATAAGTTGTTCTAGTGTTAGATTTTTTTTGTTCAACTATAATTACAGTGTTATATTAGTTTCAGGTGTACAACAATATGATGATTGAACAATGCTACACATTTTTTAGTGCTCATCAAGATAAGTGTACTCTTAATTGTGTTAGTGTTAATTTTGAAAACCACATCCCAAACCACAAAGTTTATGGCAACAAAATCAGATAGAGCCAGGTATACCTGAAAGAACTTGCAAAGCCCTTTAAACACAGGCGGGGGCAAAAGTGATTTAAAAATTTGAAGACTGAGGGGCGCCTGGGTGGCTCAGTCGGTTAAGCGTCCGACTTCAACTCAGGTCACGATCTCACGGTCCGTGAGTTCGAGCCCCGCATCGGGCTCTGGGCTGATGGCTCAGAGCCTGGAGCCTGCTTCAGATTCTGTGTCTCCCTCTCTCTCTGCCCCTCCCCCGTTCATGCTCTGTCTCTCTCTGTCTCAAAAATAAATAAACGTTAAAAAAAAATTAAAAAAAAATATGAAGACTGAGAGTGAGGTCACTGCATACTTGCAAAGTTGTACGCATTGGGCCCTTCTGTGAGCAGCTACTTCTTTTCTTGGGAACCCCTTAATGCATTTTCAGCCAGGGCAGAACAATTTCCCTGCGCTTAGCAGACCCATCATGTCCAGTTTCCTGAATCTGAGGCAGTTTGGTTAAAGTTTGATGCTAGTGAGATTTGCATCAAATACACAGTCATCCTGTGGCCATTTCCTGTTGTGCCAAGAATAATTCTGTTCATAGCTCCAGGCAGAACAAAAGTTCAGCTTCAGGCTGCCAATTAAAGTGTTTGAATGGGAGAAGGACAGCAAAGATAAAAAGTATAAGATTATTCAGAAGGAAAAAAAAATCCAAATACATGAAATTCTGATACCACTAACCAGAGGTTGTACTGATATCTCTATGCGCCAAGAACAGTAATGAAAGGCAGGTCTCAGAAGAGAAGTGGTATGTGGGATGAAGTTAGAATCCATTTGGGAGATGGATCATTAGTCCATCAGACTGTTAATATGTAAAGCCTTACAACACTATCATCCTTGAATTGAGTCCCATGGGGATTGTTTTAGTTATCTATTGCTGCATAAAAACCACTCCAAAGTTTAGTGGCTTAACACAACAAACATTCATTATCTCGCAGATCTCTTAGTTTTCTGGGGGTCAGGAATCTTCTGACATGGCTTAACTGCATCTCTGGCTTTGTGTCTGTCACAAAGCTGCAATCAGGGTATCAGTGAGGGCTGCAGTTGCAGTCATCTCAAGGCCCAGTTCACCGGGGATCTACTTCTAAGCTCAGTCACGTGGCCATTGGCAAACCTCAGATTCTTGGCTGTTGTCTGAAAGATGTCAGTCAGTTCTTTGCCACATGGATGTCTCTAGTTCATAACATAGCAAATGGTTTATCTCAGAGAGCAAGTCAGGAGAGAATGAGAGAGGGCTCAAAACAAGCCACAGACTATTAAAAGTCTAATAACTCCACTTTATAGCAAAAAATATTATAAAGTACATAAGTATTTCTACAGAAAATAAGAAAATAATGTTAATAATTTTAAAAACTATAACATTTGCCATGATTTCCAGGGTTCTTTTACATGCATGCTTATTATTTAATCCACAAAATAAATTTTGAGGTAAGCAGTCACTATGATCATTAGATGTAAAATGCACAATCTTAGTCTTAGAACTAAGTTGAACTGAGTTGCCCTGCTTCTAAGTATTATTTTTAGGAAAAATTGTAAATAATTGGTATTTCTGGATTAATGACTCTGTCTAGGCCTATAATGATACATAGCAGTTGCTAAATTGGGCCAATTTCTTTTTTTTTTTCTCAATTTGTGTTTTACCGAGAGATCCTAATAACTTGAAAGAGGTTCCATGCTAAAAGAGAATTATACTGATGAGGACATTTGTTTGCTGGCCAGGAATCACTAATCATCACCCAGCAAACATTTACAGTCATCACCTTGGTTATTTTATTTTCTGATGTTGAATTATTGTCTTAAATAATGCCATTGTCACGAATTGAATTGTCCGGTAAAGGTATGGAAAAGGAATTATCAGGATAATACATTACTGCTATATATTTAAAGGATCTGACATTTCAATATTTGCATTATTTAGTAATGTTTCTTGCCACATACAGGCATCCAGGAATATTTAATTAGTCTACGTGTGATAGAATGGCACATTTCCCACACATTGCAGTAAACAAGCAAGCAAGCAAACAAACAAATTATTGCCCTAATCAGGAAGATGCAATAGAAATGAACTTTATAATATACTTCCCCACTGGGACAGAACAACAACAACAAAAAAACTCTTTGAGCATAATAAGGGATCTAACAATGTACGAACAGTGCAGGAGATTTATCCTTGAAGTAAAGTTATTTCTTTCTTTTTTTTAAGTTTATGTATTTATTTTGAGAGAGAACAAGCAGGGTAGGGGCAGAGAGAGAAGGGACAGAGAGAGAATCCCCAGCAGACTCGCCGCTGTCAGTGCAGAGCCCAATGCAGGGGTTGAACCTAAAAACCATGAGATCATGACCTAACCTGAAATCAAGAGTCGGACGCTTAACCGACTGAGCCACTCAGGCAGCCCATATTTTCTTTTTTTAAAGTAACTGAAGTCAATCAGAAGAGAAAGAAAAAACAAGCTGCCAAGAAGAGACCAGACAGCTCAGTGACTTTTTTTTTTTTAACCTCTACTTCCTCCAGGACTAAAGATTATCCTCTCCCTACTCAGTAACAGAAATGGTGGAGAAAGAGCAGAGTTCTAAAAATGGGGCTAGGAAGCAAGCCCAGCTTAGTATTGAAGAGGTGAGGCATTTTTAGTGAATAGAAGAAATGAAGAGTGAGACACCAAAGATGGCTAGATCCGGGGAGAAAGGAATAAAGCCTAGGGTTGGGGTGCATATCCTCTCCATCAAAGGAATTACCTCATGGGTATATAAAGAGATGTAGGCCCTGAAGCTTCCTGCTAGTGGATGATGAAACTGGATGGGTTATTGAATGCAGGTACCACACTTAACAGTATACAAAATTTCACCTTTTGCGCTCTGTTTATGTGGATCTCTTACTGTGAATTTTATTATTTCTTCCTCGGTTCCAGGTTTGGGAGAGACAAGTCTTTTGGTACCCCCATTCACGGGGCCATCTCTGATCACAGACTGGCTCCTGGGACCTCTTTGGTAAAAATGATGGTAAGACCAAAAAGCTGCGTTGGCCTTACATGGCTAACTCTCCAGTAAGTCTAGCCACCCTGACAATTTTCTCAGCAACAATATGGTATATTTCATCTCTCAGTATAGCACCTAAATTTGGAAAATTGTTGTCTCTTTGGTTTTATGAAACTGTAAATAGATTAGCATTTGTGTTCATTTAATCTTTCCTAAAGCAAATAGGCTCCAAGTCCTGTACAGTTCCTTGGGAAAAGTCAGAAGCTGAGACAGATGGGCTAGAATTTCTAGTTCCAAGGGGAACTAGAAACTGTAGGTGTATGTCAGACATGGTATTTCTCTGTACTTTCATAATTTTAGCACTTGGCTTCGATGGAAGACTTTTCAGGAAGTAATGGTGTGAAATGTTGCAAGGTGCCTTTCTCTGCAAGCGTTTTTTGTTTGTTTTTTTCTTTTTTCTTTCTCTCTCCAAATTTTTATTTAAATTCCAGTTAGTTAACACAGTGTAATATTAGTTTCAGGTATAGAATTTAGGGATTTATTACCTACATACAACAGTCTCTGCTAGGGTTTTCAGTTTTTGCTTATGTTGCGGCTTTTCTGGAAATTTGAGGCAAATAAGATTATCTTATTACAGATGACCATTACTTTCCTTCAGTTAAAGTTAAAACAGATGACCATTACTTTCCTTCAGTTTTATGACCCATTGTGTGTGTGTGTAACTATTCCTTAGGTGTTCTTATTTACATCCTGGGTATGAATGCCCATTTGGCAGCTGAGGATAATGTCATTTACTGTAGCAGCTGCTGTTTCTCACCAGGTGTGAGGTGGGCAGGTTAGAGATTATTGCCCTTAACAATGCATAAATCAAAAACACTACAAAAGGTTTTTGAAGACAGACCTAAAGTACAGATTTAAAACTTAGCATCTGTTTAAGGACTGCAGGTCTTGGTATCCACTCTGGTAAATGGAGATTTGTGTTTTTTCCTTCAGATATTCTTTGAGAATACACTCTTTTCACCTTTGGCAAACATTTCTCTTTTATTAATAGCCTATGTCTGACTCCTTGGTTTATTCAGAAACACTAGGGATATGGCATAATAATGTTTATCAAATTTAAGCCAGCAACCCAGTCTTACTGCTTTTGAGTAAAATGAAGAATTGAATGGAATATATTGACTTATCTGTCACCAAAATTCAACAGAAAAAAAAGTGTACTTGCTTTCGTAGCAGACTGAAAATTTAAGTGGAATAAGAGAAAATAAGTAAAGTAACTGAAGAGATTCAAAGCTTGCCCACATTTGGGAAACTTTCATGCTTTTCCAGAAATGCAGATAAATAGCAATCTTGGGGTTCCATTGCAAGACATTATGTTTTCAATTTCTAGTTCAGGTACTATATTGTGGACTATATTTGTTAGGGTTCTCTAGAGAGACAGAACCAATAGGCTATATATATCTCTATATGTATGTGCCTATTTATCTATCAATTTATTTTTTTTTAATTTTGTAATGTTTATTTATTTTTGAGAGACAGAAACAGAGTGCGAGTGGGGGAGGGGCAGAGAGAGAGGGAGACACAGAATCCAAGTCAGGCTCCAGACTCTGAGCTGCCAGCACAGGGCCTGACGCAGGGCTTGAACTCATGAACCGTGAGATCATGACCTGAACCAAAGTCAGGCCTGAACCACCCAGGCGCCCCATCAATCAATTTATTTAAAAGAATTGGCCTACATGAGCAAGTTCAAAATCTGGAGAGAAAGAAAGCAGGCAGCCTGGAGACCCAGGGAAGAATTAATGTTTTGTCTTAAGTCAGAAGATAATCCAGAGGCAGAATTCCTTCTTTCTTAGGAGATTTCAATCTTTTTCTCTTAAGATCTTCAACTTGAGTGAATGAGGCCCACTGTATTATAGAGGGTAATCTACTTTGCTCAAAGTCTACTTAATTACATCTAAAAATTTCCTTCACAGCAACATCTAAATTGGTATTTAACTAAACAACTGACTTTCATAATCTGACCAAGTGGATATGTATTCCAATTTTTTTAGCACCATTTGCTGAAAGATTATCCATTCTTCATTGAATTGCCTTTGTACCTTTGTCAAAAATTATTTGACAATATTTTCAGAGGCTACTTATGGTCTTCCTATTCAGATGGGTTTCACTGATCTATGTATTACACTTTTAGTAATACCACACTGTTGTATTACTGTTGCTTACAGAAGTCTTGAGATTACTCAAAAGAAATCCTCCCATATTGTTCTTTTCAAAATTATTTAGACTATTCTAGTGTCTTTGTTTTCCACATAAGTTTTAAAATTGATTGATATCAACAAGAAAGCTTGCTAAGATTTTATTGGGATTAGATTGAATATGTAGATCAAATTGGGAAGAATTGACATCTTAACCATATTGACTTTTCCAATCTATGTACATTTATTCTGAATTTATTTTGATATTCTTGGATTTCTTTAATCAGTATCTTACAGTTCTGCATACAGAACTTGTATATTCTTGGAAAAATTTATACATAATGCATTTTTGGTGACATTATAATTTTATTTTAGATTACTAATATTAGTATATAGAAAATCAGCTGACTTTTGTATACTGACTTTGTTTCCTGAGCCCTTGCTTAACTCACTTATTACTAGTTTCATCCAGTAAGTTTTTTAATAGATTCCTTGGGGTTTCCCACATAGGCAATCCTGTCTTCTGCCAACAGAGAGTTATATGTCTTTTTTGTGATAGGTGTAACTTTTCTTTCTTTTTCTTACCCGAATGAACTAGCCAAGTCTTCCAGTACGGTGCTGGCTATGAGTGGTAAGAAAGGATATCCATGCCTTGAGTCTGATAGTGAGGGTAAAGTATTCAGTCTTTGGGCATTAAGTATGATGCTAGGTTTTCTATATGTATCCTTTGTTAGGTTGAAGGAGTTTCACTCTGCTCCAAATTGGGGAGGTTTTCATCATGAATCGGTTTTGAAGTATATCATATGATTTTTTATACTCATTGATATGATAATACAGTTTTCTTTCTCACTCTATTAATATGAATTACATTGGTTGATTTATGAGAATTAAACCAGCATTGTATTCCTAGGATGAACCCCATGTAGGCATGATGTATTATTCTGTTTATATATTAATGAGTTTTATTTCATATGTGTTGTTAGAGATCTTTGCTTCTATGTTCATGAGTGATATTGGTCTTTAGTTTTCTTTTGTTGTAATGTTTTAGTCTGGTTTTGATATTAGGGTAACTATGACCTCAGAAAATAAATTAGAAAATATTCCCTTCTTTTCTATGTTCTGAAAGATACTGTGTAGAATTTATATTATGTTTTCCTGAAGTATTTGAACAAATTCACCAGTGAAACAATCTGGGCTTGGTGTTTCTTCTTTCTTATGTTTATGGAATATTTTTAATTAATAAATTAATTTCTTTAATAGATATAGGGATATTCAGGTTATCTGTTTTCCTTGAGGGAATTTTGATAGTTTGTATTTTTCAAAGAATTATTCCATTTCATCTAAATTTTTGAATTTATAGTTATAGAATTGTTCTTAACATTTCTTTATTATCATTTTAATGTCTATGGATAAGTAGTGGTAGCCCCTTTTATCATTCTTCACATTGGTAATTTTTGTCTTTCTTTTTCTTTCCTTGTTAGCATAGCTAAAAATTTGTCAGTTTTATTATTCTTTGCAAATAATCAGATTTTGGCTTCACTGATTTTCTCTATTGTTTTCCTGTTTTTAACTTAATTGATTTTTGTTCTCATTTTTACTGTTTCCCTTTTTCTGCTTGTATATGTTTAGTTTGCATTTCTTTCTCTAACTTGAATTTTCTTTCCTAGATGGAAACCTAGGACATTGATTTATTGGCAGGTCTTTCTTCTTTTAAAATATATTCATTTTATGCTATAACTAGCCTCTTGGCACTGCTTTTGCTGCATCCTACAATTAAAAAAAATTTAATGTTTATTTATTTTTGAGAGAGAGAGAGAGAGAGAGAGAGAGAGAGTGCTGGCGTGCATGCATGAGTAGGGGAGGGGCAGAGAGAGGGAGACAAAATCTGAAGCAGGCTCCAGGCTCTGAGCTGTCAGCACAGAGCCCAGGGGAGGGCTTGAACTCACAAACCATGAGATCAGGCCCTGAGCCGAAAAGGGATACTTAACCAACTGAGCCACCCAGGTGCCCCATCCTACAATTTTTGATAAGGGATTTGCATTATAATTAAGTTCAAAATATTTAAAATTTCCTTGATTTCCTTTTAACCCACTGATTATTTAGAAAGGTATTGTTTATTTTCCAAGTATTTGGGTACTTTTTTTTTTTTTTTTTTTAGCTTTAGTAGTGA
Source organism: Prionailurus bengalensis (assembly GCF_016509475.1). NCBI lineage: Eukaryota > Metazoa > Chordata > Mammalia > Carnivora > Felidae > Prionailurus > Prionailurus bengalensis. The sequence continues at coordinate 96,446,038 of NC_057348.1, forward strand.
CTTTTAGTTTAATTCCATTATGGGATCAGAGTATCCTTTGCATAATTTATATTCTTTTACATTTGTTAAGGTTTACTTTACGAACTGGAATGTGGTCTAGCTTTGTGAATGTTTCATGTGCAATTGAGAAAAGTGTGTATTTTGACGTAGGTGTTTAGAGTGTTCTATAAATATCAATTATGCCAAGTTGGTTAATAGTGGTGTTCAAGTGTATATTTATCCTTACTAAATTTTTGCCTGCTTGTTTGTGGTGGTGAAGTCTCCAACAATAAAAATGGATTTATCTGTTTCTCCTTTTAGTTTCATCAGTGTTTGTCTCATGCATTTTGATGTCATATTGTTAGGTGCATACATGTTTAGGGTAGTTATGTCTCTTGGAGAGTTGACCCTTTGTTATTGTGTAATGTTGCTTTTTATTCTTGAAAATATTCCTTGTTCTGAAGTTGGCTTGGTCTAAAATTAATATAGTTACTTCAGCTTTCTTTGATTTGTGGTATAACTTTTTCTATCCCTATACTTTAACATTTTTTGTTGAAATAAATTTCATATGACATAAAATCTAGCATTTCAAAGTGTCCAATGGAATGGTTTCCATTATACTCGGTGCTGTGTGACCATCAGTATTATCTAATTCTGGAATATTTCCATTACCCCAAAATAACTTCTAAGCTGTTGACAACCAATCCTGATTCCCCACCGCCTCCAATGCCTGGCAGTCCCTAACATACTCTCAGTCTCTATGGTTTTGCCCATTCTGGCTATTACACATAAATGGAATCATATACTATGTGACATTTTGTGTCTGACTTCTTTCATTTAGCCTAATGTTTGCAGGGTTTTCCACTTGCAACATATTTCAGTACTCCATTGCTTTTTATGGCTGATTAATATTTCATTGTATGAACATATCACATATTGTTTTTCCATTCATTAGTTGCTGGGCATTAGGATTATTTCAATTTTTAGGCTATTATAAATTATGCTGTTATGAACATTTGTGTACAAGTTTTTGAGTGAACATGTGCTTTCAATTGTCTTGAATATATCTATAAGAAGAATTTCTTGGTCATATAGTAATTCTTTGTTTAACTTTTTGAGGAACTGCCAAACTGTTTTCTATAGCAGGTCCACCCCTTTGTTTTAGTCCATATGATTCTATATTCGAAGCGGGTTTCTTGTAGATGACATGGACTCAGGTCTTGCTTTTTTTTTAATATATTTTTTAAAATATTTATTTAATTTTGAGAGAGACAGAGACAGAATGCGAGTGGGTTAGGGGCAGAGAGAGAGGGAGACACAGAGTCTGAAGCAGGCTTCAGGCTCCGAGCCATCAGCACAGAGCCCGATGTGGGACTCGAACCCACAGAGCTGTGAGATAGATCATGACCTGAGCCGAAGTCAGGCACTCAACCGACTGAGCCACCCAGGCTCCCTTAGGTCTTACTTTTTTATCCAATATGAAAATCTCTTTTAACAAAGTGCATTTAGACCATTCACATTTATAGTGATTATCGATTGTTGGATTAGAATGTACCATCTTGCTGTTTTCTATTTGTTGCATTTGTCTTTGTTTCTTCATTTTCTGACTTCTCTCATTTCACTTGAATATTTTTTGTGATTCCATTTTATCTCATCTATTCATTTATCATTCATACTTCATTTTAAACTTTTAAAGTGCTTTATAAATATAAACCATGGGTTTACAATATATATTTTCAAATAATCCAACTGTCTTCAAATAATGCTGTACCTTTTCATATGTAGTAACTTAGAATATTTCCAATCAGTCTCCATTTTCAGTAAAAATAAACTCTTTCTGTAAAAATAAGCTCTTCCTCACATTTGCCAAGACCCATCATCTGATACAACCACAATGAAATGTAGTAAGCTCATATAAAGTAGCTTACAAAACTACTCCTTCAATTAAGTGGTTCATTTTATGTAAGTTGCTATTCAAAATGAAGATGGAGAAAATAGGTTATAGATAATTACACCATATTTGAAAGCTCATTTTCATGAGTGACTGCAATTAAAAATATTGTACAATTTTATCTAATAAATCATAGTGCAAAAAATCAAGATGATCCTGTTTTTGTAGTGATGGCTCCTTAATTGTTCCCTATTTAGCTTTGTATTTGCCAATGTCCATACAAGTGCCAGTCTCCACTGAAATGGGATTTGTTTTTTGTTTTTTTTCTGGTATTAGGAATAAATGAAGTTCCTACCTGGAATATAAACCAAAACAATAAACATAGGTAAACCTAACAAAAGTTGTTGCAGTATAAAGTAGTTTAGTCACGTTGTAGGAGAGTTTAGCAGTATTTCTTTTTTTAAATTTTTTAATCGTTATTTATTCTTAGAGAGTGAGAGAGAGAGAGCGTGAGCAAGCGTGGGAGGGGCAGAGAGAGAGGGAGACACAGAATCCAAAGCAGACTCCAGGCTCCGAGCTGTCAGCACAGAGCCTGACGTGGAGCTTGAACCCACAAACTGTGAGATCATGACCTAAACTGAAGTTGAGGCTTAACCGACTGAGCCACCCAGGAGACCCAGCAGTATTTCTTAAAACTGAAAATGTGTACACCCTGCGACCCAGATGTCCTGCTTCCATGTGTATACAAGGAGATATGTAGAATGCTGTTTTGTTATTATAGTGGTATGAAATAAAACACAGCCTAAATGTCTATCAACAGATAAATGAGCACTGCATATGCATGGTAATCAAAATAGAATAGATAAAAGTGGCATATTCATATGACATGATACTATATAGCAGTTAAAAGGAATGCATTAGCTCTCCATGTGTGAACAGAAATATATGTAAGTGTTTTTTATGAGACTAAGAAAGCTGCCCATTACACATGGATAGAGAAGTAGGACAAATGCTAAGAAGACTCAAAGTTATAACCATTGTTAAATGGTTCCAGAGACAGACTGGGATAGACAGAGTGGGAGAAAGCTGGAATTGTGTTTCATATTCAAATAAAAATTTAATTTTTATTACAATGTTTTATTTTTTATAAGCTATATCAGTAAGATGAGTCTAAAATATACTGTGACACACATGCCCCCCCCCCAAATATCACTTATTTAAAATAACAAAGGTTTATTTCATACTCATTTTGCTTGTTTATCATGGTTTGGCAGAGGTGACTATTCATTTAATTTACTCAAGGACTTCTGATGGAACAGCCACTATCTCAAAAGCTAGAGGATAAAGGAAATGCTAGTGGCTTTTGCACCGACAGAACCATGAACCTGTGGGGCGCTGGGGTGGCTCACTTGGTTAAGCAACCAACTTCGGCGCAAGTCAAGATCTCATGGTTTGTGGGTTCAAGCCCTGCATCGGGCTCTGTGCTGACAGCTTGCTCAGAGCCAGGAGCCTGATTCGGTTTCTGTGTTTCCTTCTCTCTCTGCCATTCTCCTTCTCACCCTCTGTCTCTCTCTCTGTCTCTCAAAAATAAATAAATGTTAAAAAATTTTTTTTTAAATATTAAAAAAAATGTTGAGCCTGGAAGTAGTATTTAACAGTCCTACTCACAAGTAATAGGCCGGAAATAATCATATGGTGCCACTAACCCGTAATTGGTTGCGAGAGTACCATAAGCCAAGAATATGAAGAAACAGAAATATTCAGCGTGAAAAATTAATGCCCACCACACAGCAGAGTTTATTTTTCCTACAAGTGATTATCTAAAAATTGAATGAAACAGTAATTTAGTTAATGAAAAACGTATGGCAAGTGTAAATGCACAGGCTAATATGACAATTATGTGAATTTATAGCATAAAAAACTTTGAGTTGGATTAATGTAACTTTTGAAAGAGTATTCTCACCGACAAGTTACAAAGTTTTGTCCCTGGTCTTGAACTTTGCAGCATTTTTATGAGGGAAATGCATGAAAATAAATTATGCAGATGACATTCCCTTAATGGTGAATAATATTTACCACATCTTACAGTCACTAGTCGTGAGAAAGGAGCATAGGCCCATTTGCTTCCAGCCAAAATGGAATATTAGAGAACAGATTTTTTTTTTAAATTGAGGATAGTTGACACACTATGTTACATTTGTTTCAGGTGTACATCAGTGATTCAATGTCTATATGTTATGCTCACCACAAATGTAACTACTATCTCTCACCTTACAATATTATGACAATAACTGATTAAATCCCCTGTGCTATGCCGTTTTGTCCCGTGACTTATTCATTCCATGACTGGAAGCCCATATCTCCCGTTCTCCTTCATCCATTTTGCCCAATCCCCCACAGTCTTCCCCTCTGGCAACTGTCAGTTTGTTCTCTGTTTTTATAGGTCTGATTCTGCTTTTTTGATTGTTTATTAATTTGCTTTATTTTTAAAATTCCACATATAAATGAAATCATATAGTGTTTGTCTTTCTCAGTCTGACTTATTTCACTTAGCATAATACCCTTTAGTATTTGTGACATTTGTGACATCCACGTTGTCACAAATGGCACTATCTCATTCTTTTTTTATGGCTGATTAATATTGCAGTGCATATATATATATATATATATATGCTGCATCTTCTTGATCCATTTTTCTATTGATGGACACTTATATTCCTTCCATATCTTGGCTATTGCAAATAATGCTGCAGTAAACATACAGGTGCATATATCTTTTCAAATTAGTGTTTTTGTTTTCTTTGAGTAGATACTCAGTAGTGAAATTATTGGATTACGTGGTATTTCTATTTTTAATTTTTTGAGGAACCTCCAACTGTTTTCCACAGGGGGTACACCAGTTTGCATACCCACCAACAGTACATCAGGGTTTCCTTTACCCCACATCCTACCAACACTTATTACTTCTTATCATTTTGATTTTAGCCATTCTAACAGGTATAAGGTAATATCTCACTATGATTTTGATTTGCATTTCCTAGAATATTAGTGATACTGAGCGTTTTTCATATGTCTGTTGACCTTTAATATGTCTTCATTGAAAAAATGTCTATTGAAGTCCACTGCCCATTTTTTAATTAGATTGTTGTTTTTGTTTTTGTGTTTTGTTTTTTGTTTTTTGGGTTTTTTTTTGGTATTGAGTTGTAGAAGTTCTTTACATATTTTGGATATTAACCCCTTATCAGATATATCATTTGAAAATATCTTTGAAAATGCTTTTTTGTTTTGTTTATGGTTTCTTTTGTGTTGCAAAAGTTTTTATTTTGATATACTCACAATAGTTTATTTTTGCTTTTGTTTCCCTTGCCTTAGCAGACATATCTAGAAAAATGTTTGCTCAGCTGATGTCAGAGAAATTAGTGCCTGTGTTCTTTTCTAGGATTTATATGGCTTCAGGGCTTACATTTAGATCTTCAAAACATTTTGAGTTTATTTTTGTGCATGGTGTAAGAAAGTGGTCCAGTTTCACTCTTTTGTGTGTAGCTGTCCAGTTTTCCCAACACCATTTGTTGAAGAGATTGTGTTTTTCCCATCGCATATTCTTGACTCTTTTGTTGAAGAGTATTGACCATATAATTGTGGGTTTGTTTCTAGACTTTCTATCCTGTTCCATTTATCTATGCATCTATTCTTGTGCTAGTACCATTCTGTTTTGATTATTACAACTTTGTAGAATATCTTGAAATCTGGCGTTGTGATACATCCAGCTTTCATTTTCCTTCTCAAGATTGCTTTGGCTATTTGAGGTTTTCTGTGATTCCATACAATTTTTAGTATTATTTTTTCTAATTCTGTGAAAAATGTTATTGGTATTTTGATAGGAGTTGCATTGAGTCTGCAGATTGCTTTGGGTATTGTGAACATTTCAACAATATCAATTCATCCAATCCATGAGCATAGAATATCTTTCCATTTTGGGTTGCATTATTGTCAGTTTCTTTCATCGGTGTTTTATGGTTTTCAGAGTACAGGTCTTTCATCTCCTTGGTTAAATTTATTACTAGGTATTTTTTTCTTTTTGATGAAATTGTAAATGGAATTGTTTTCTTAATTTCTCTTTCTGCTACTTTGTTATTATTGTATAGAAATGCTACTGGTTTCTGGGTAGTAATTTTGCATCCTGCAACTTTACTGAATTCATTTATTAACTCTAGTAGTTTTCAGTGGAGTCTTTTGGGTTTTCTATGTACAGTAACATATCATCTGCAAATATTGACAGTTAAACTTCTTCTCTTCGTTATTTCTTCCTTTTTCTTGTCTGAATGCTGTGGCTAGGACTTCTAGTACTATGTTGAATAAAAGTGGCAAGAGTGGACACCCTTGTCTTGTTTCTGATCTTAGAGGAAAAGCATCAAAGAACAGATTTACATTCCCACCTAAAACAAGTAAAAAACTGTATGTAATAAAATAAACAATAATATTCAAGACTTTAGAGGTAAGACTACAAAGGATGGTAACACATGAAACATGAGAAATGAATAGAATGAGTCCTGTGATTAACCCAGCCTACTGCCTTGTGAAATTTACCAAGCTGTGGTTCAAAAAGAAGAAATCTCGGTAGGGCTCAGCAGTTTCACTGGTTAAGGAAAAGAATCTCAGAATTTTCAGAGATCAAGGGAACTAGAGTTCATTGGAAAAGTACTAGAAGGTAGCACGTTGAATAGAGAGAAATATCTGGATAATATTTAGAAGATTACTGGTAGGTAGATGTATACAAGGACTCTTCCCAAGACTAGAAAAGAACTGCTAAAAATGATTAGAGGGAACAGTACTCAGAGACCACTGCAGACAGGAATGGTGCCTTTCTCCATCAGCCAGACTAAGGAAACTCATAAGTCACAGCACATTGGGTAGAGCACTAAGAAGGATCTTGCCTTAGTAATGCAGAATAATTAGCTCTAGACCAATCTTGGTTTCATTGTAAAAGCAAAATGTAAAGTAACCAAACTATTTCCAAATAGCTACATCTCAGAAGAAAGCTCAAGAATGGAAATAGTAATATATTCAGCATCCAATAAGGTAAAATGCATAATGTTTGACACCCAATCAAAAACTACCAGGCATGCCCAAAAGCAGGAAAACTCATTCTATAATGAAGAGAAACCTCAATCAATTGAAACCAACCCAAAACTGACACAAATGTCAGGTATAACAAAGATATTAAAACAGTTATTAGAACTGGGTTCCATATGTTCAGAAAGCTAAAGGAAAGATTGAACATGTTAAATACAGGCATGGTTTACATACAAAGACCCAAATCAAACTTCTAGAGATAAAAAGTGCAAAGTCTGAGATGATAAATATTCTCGATGACTTTAAAGGGTGATTATACATTGTAAAGGAAAGATTACTGAACTTGAAGACATAACAGAAATGATCTGAAATAAAACATACAGAGGGGGAAAAAACCCTCAAAAGACTCAAAATAAATTAACAGAACACCTGAAGCTGTAGGATAACTATATGCAGCCTAATATATATTTCATTAAAGTATCCAAAGAAACATCAAGTGCAAGCAGGATAGAAAAAAAAATTTAAAGAAATAATGGTCAATTTTTTTTCAAATTTGATGAAAATTATATATCAACAAATTTAAAAGGCTGAATAAATTCTCAGGCATACTGTGATTTTTCATCAAAAACAATAGAAGCTAGAATACAGAGGAGCAACATCTCTAAAGTAACGAAAGAGAAAAAAAACAACCAAAAATTCCATATTCGTCAAACACATCTTTCAAAAACAAATATAAAATAAAGAGATTTCCAGACACACAAAGCAAAATAATTCATCACCAGAAGACCCACACAATGACCAAGGAATTCTTTGAGTTAGATGAAAAATAATAGCAGATGAACATATGGATCTACAAAAAGGGCCAAAGAACATAGTGGTAACTGTGAATATACATAATATTTTTCTTATTATTTAAATTGATATAAAAGACTATTTATTGTTTAGAGAAGAATAAATAAAAATGTAGTGTGGAGTTTATAACATATACAAGAAAAGAAATCAGGCCTGATTTTCAGAGTCCATATGGTAGAGTAGCACTACCTCGAAGTTAAGATTTCCAACAGTATAGCACTCCATGGTTGGCCTAAAGGAGTATAGGAAAGGGAAATTGCCATAGCTAGAATCTTATATTGACATTTTGAGATTTAACATGGAAGGAGCAAAATTTGAAAATTTAGATCAGTTGATAGATAGACGATAGATGGATAATTATATCTAATATATGAGTGGGTTTCTCAAGATGAACAGAGTATGAAGATATTTATATTTAATATGCATGCTCACCAGTCATCCCATTCGGAGGAAGTTCTAAATAATTAGGTGGACATAATGATATCTTTTCTCTGCTCTTCCAGAGGGCAAGTTCTAGGCTAGCTTGTTAGTGGTGACTTTGCTGACCTTTACTCTCCCATTCTTCCAATTTAATGTAAATCTACAATTCCCTTTATTATAATGATTTATACATGGAATGCAAAGAGTAGTTTCTTTTTTGATGACTAAAGCCTGGCAGATACAACATGCCATAAAGATAATAAGCATGAAATATTACACTTATTTTTTTTTAATGTGTATTTATTTTTGAGAGGGCATGCACATGTGAGCTGGGGAGGGGCAGAGAGACAAGGAGACAAAGAATCCCAGGCAGGCTCCCTGCTGTCAGCACAGAGCTTGATGCAGGACTTGAACCCATGAACCACAAGATCATGTTCTGAGCTGAAATCAAGAGTTGGATGCTTAACTGACTGAGTCACCTGGGCTGCCCCAAAATATTTAGAGGCATAACTCCAATTACAAATTTATAGAATTAGAAAGATAGGGCTTAGCAGCATGTTTGAATGACACAATTTTTTCATTAATAAAACTTCAAGTTGCATGAAGAGTGCAGTATCTCTATTAGAGACATTTTTGCTCCCCTTTATACTTTTTGAGAACAATACCTAGAGTAAACCATTCTGCTTTAGAGGCTGCAATTGAGTAGACACACAGATGCAGGTTAAGAGAATGCAAGCTATGCCATGAACTAAGCTATTTAAAGTCTTTTGAATTTTAGCCTGGGATAGAGAAGATCAGGTAGGGTGGAAAATGTAGTGGGCTAGAGGATACAAGGCTATATATTTGTAGTATTATTATATGGAAGAAGTTTTAATTTTGAATTTTAATATCATAAAGGTACAGGACTAACCAACCAAAAATTTTATTGTTTTTGAGGAAATTATTAAGATGTAATATATGCATTTACAAATCAGTGATCTCAAATAATCCTCTTCCATTTCATTTATTCTTTCATTGAACAATCACGTATACACTAAGTTCTGTGTTTCTTCTTCCAAAATATAGCTTTTCTGTGTCTGCTTTTTACCACCTCTGCATTCTGCTCTCTACCCCAAGCCACCATTCTGGGAAATGGCTATAGCTCCTGGCTGGCTTCCTCATCTCCATTCTCAGTTTCTTATATATTCTTATCAGACCGACCAGAAAGATAGTTTAAAATGGGAATTGTGGAGCACGTGGTTGGCGCAGTTGGAAGAGCATGTGACTTGATCTTGGGGTCGTGAGTTTGAGTTCCACACTGGGTGTAGAAATTACTTAAAGTAAATAAATAAAATTTAAAAAATAAATAAAATTTAAAAAAAATATGAGTTAAGAATTACATCTTTTGATCTTACCACTTTCCCACTGAAAACTTTCCTGTAGCTTCCTGTTTCTCCTAGGATAAATTCTAAAACTCCTTGACAATAGGTAAAAGACCCTTCTTTTAACCTTCTTTTTTTTTTTTTTTGCCCTACTGTGCACTGATCTTTTTCTCTTTCAATATACTCCTGACACGCCAGCCCCTTTAGTTATTTAAATGTTCTGAGGTCTTTTCTGCCCACTGGACTTCCCATGATGTTTCCTCTTCCTGGAATAATGTTCTTCTGACCTTTTTTCTCCTTCTTACTTCTAACCTATGTATTTCATCTCAGTTTAATTTAATGGCTCTCTACCAGCAGTGATTTGGCAATATCTTGAGACATTTTGGGTTGTTACACCTGGAATGGTGCTTATGACATCTAGTAGGTAGAGGTCAGGAAACTGCTAAACATTATACAATGTAGAGGACAGCTCTCTACAACAAAGAATTGTCCAGCCTAAAATGTCAATAATGCTGGAGTTGAGAAACTCTTGTTTATTTGTGACTTCCTGAAAGTTTTCAGTTAATATAAAATTAATTCACTTTCTTTATCTCTTACCATGCTGTTCTTTTGCTCAGCAATTCATCTAAATTTTTAATTATGTATTCAGTTCTTTATCTATTTGTTTAATGCCTGTTTTCCTCACTGGACTGTAAATTCTATGAGAACAGAAAACCTATCTGTTTGTTTCCCTGTTGTACAGTCAGTGTATGGCACAATATCTGGCACACAGAAATAATCAATAGTAATTGTTCTAAGAATTATTAAATGAGGTTTATTATTGCGTAGGACACTATTTTAGAAATCAGGTGTAAACAGTCATTCAACACAGTGTCATTCAAGTCCAGGAAAAATGTAGCAGAGGACTAAGACATACAAATAACCAATTACAGTACAGACAAGATGAAAATAACATCCTAAATGGAGTTTAAAGTAATGAGATAGATAAATTCAGAGGAAGGAAGGCATAATTACCATGAATTTGGGCTTAGGGAAGACATTATCATTGTCTTCACTATCGTTTTTTGGATGATAGCCAATTGATTGGCAGAATAGAATTATCTTTTCTGATCTGTGAGGTGACACATGGCTTAACTCACCACATTACCAAATGGTAATTTCTTAGAGACTTTGCAGTATTAATTTTCTCCACAATTGTAAATGAGAAACTGGAGCTTCATGAGCTTAAAATAATAATTCTATTTTGTGATGGTCATTTGAATATATTTCCAAAACTAATTATGGTGTTCTGAGAAGCCCAGAACTCTATTTATCCTGGATCCCAATTCCTAGATACTGATAGGATGCAATCCCAGATCATTCTAAATGTGAAAAGATTTATAATTAGCTAGTTAATATCACTTCCATTTTGGAAATTTAAGATTGTCTGGGTCAAAATTGAGTTAGGGTTAGGGGTGCCTGGGTGGCTCAGTTGGTTAAGTGTCCGACTTTGGCTCAGGTCATGATCTCGCGGTCTGTGAGTTCAAGCCTCACGTTAGGCTCTGTGCTGTCAGCTCAGAGCCTGGAGCCTCTTTCAGATTCTGTGTCTCCCTCTTTCTCTCTCTTCCCCCGCTCATGCTCTGTGTCTCTCTTCTCAAAAATAAATACACGTTAAAAAAATTGAGTTAGGGTTAAACTTTCTCTGTGTGTGTGTGTGTGTGTGTGTGTGTGAGTGAAAGAGAGAGAGATACACACACATGCATATACATGTGCATATGTATATACATACACACCCACGTAAATACACAGGAACATCTCCGACTACAGATATGCACCAAGCCCTATGTACTTGATGCTCAAACAACTTTTTGGCTCTTCAGGATTTTGGGGTTCTGCACTTCTGTTTTCTTTAAGGTACTAGCTATTTTGAATTTTGGTCCCCAGTTTAAACGGGGCACTGAACATTACCTGGCAATGCAGTTTCTCTCGTTATTTCCCACTCTCCACACAAGACATTCAAACAGTTTTTTGCTCACTTTAAAGCCCTGATACCATGTGTGTATGTGTGTGTGTGTGTGTGTACACATGCTTTAACTCAGTTTATACTTTGCAAAGAAAGCAGAAGCCATTGGTGGTAGTCCCAGAGCTACCACCAATGCAACTTCTCACCGCCAAATCTACCAACTGACGGGTACCTCCCTTATTCCTTTCCACCCAACCCAGTGGAGGAATTATTTTTCCTTTTTCTAAGCCAAATTTCCTGGTATGCTCAGAATGTCCTTCCTTCCCTCTTTTTCACTCTCCTGGTGATCTTATATTGCTTATGTATATTTAGAACCTCCCTCTGTACTAGATACTTTTCATCCTTCTTTAAATCTTTGGACCTCATATTCTTCTCTGGTGTGTTTCTGTCTTGCTCACTTCATAGTCACAGTTTTCTTGGCATTCCTACATCCTCATCCCCTATTCATCGAGTCAGTCCAAGAAGACTGCTGGGCACACCTAGACACACCTGTAGAACGTCCTCCATGTCACAGGATATAATGGACACTCCTTCTGGCCTCTCAGCAGCCTTAGACAGAGCTAAACACTCAGTCTACATTAAAAAACTAGATTCTCTTCACTCTATGCCACTCCTACAGCTTTGTTTCTACCTCTGTGTCTAGTTTTTTTTCTTATTAAACTTTTATCTATAGGAGTCCTGATAGTTTCACCTCAGTCCTTTTCTTCTCTCTTTGTTTGTTCTTTCTTATTGGTATTTACCACTTTGGTGACTTCAGTTCCATCTAGGTAGTGATTATTCTCAACTTTATGTCTTCAGCTCAAATGTATCTATTCTAAAGTTATTCTAAATCTCCACCCATATGATCCATGTGGGTCCTTCAAAAATACCATGTCCCAAACTAAAGTTTTGATTCCTCCTAGACCTCCCATGCTCCTTATAACTCAAAAAGGCACCCACAATGAACCAAACGGGAGTCAATGAATCATCCTTGATGTTTTCTGTATATCATCTTCCATATATAATCACACATTATATATTATGAATCCCACCTCCATAGTGTCTCCTAAAAGCTTCCACTTCTCTTTATTACTTTTCTTCTACCTTAATCCAAGCTATTATCATCTTTTGCCTGGAACAATGCATTTTCTTCCCATGACAGTCTTGTTTTCACTCTCATCACCTCTGGTCCATCCTCCAGAGCAGGACCTCCTGCTATCTGGTATAGGACCTCCTATGAATGGTGAATGGTGAAAGTGAATGGTGCCTCCCTGAGTTGCATGCATCATGGCTCTGATCTGAAGTAATCTTCTAAAAATAGACATCAGCTTCAGCTCAGATCTTGGATAAGAAAGCTAGGCATGGGCCCGGGCAGTGGTCCTGGTGGGTTTCTTAGCAGTTGGTGGTCCGAGGCCAATACTCAAGTAGCAGTGGCATTACTATGATGAGCAGGCGGCCAGGGAAAGTGCCCTTATAGTTTCTGCTGCATGAGGCCTAGAGTCTTCCCCAGCCCAAGCTGACCGACCTGTGGCTTGTCCACTTCTGCTTCTTGGGTGACTACTTTGGCCTGATTGATAATGCGATCTGGCAGAGGCTGGTGGTGTTAGCCGGTTTGCATTGCCAGCTTCTATATGTTACTTCCTTTGTTTTTATTGGATATGATCTTTTATTTATTTTTTTTATTTTAAAAAAAAATTTTTTTTAACGTTTATTTATTTTTGAGACAGAGAGAGACACAGCATGAACGGGGGAGGGGCAGAGAGAGAGGGAGACACAGAATCAGAAGTAGGTTCCAGGCTCTGAGCCATCAGCCCAGAGCCCGACGCAGGGCTTGAACTCACAGACCGCGAGATCATAACCCGAGCTGAAGTCGGACGCTTAACTGACTGAGCCACCCAGGCGCCCCAAGGATATGATCTTTTAAAACATCAAGAGTATATATATGCTGTGAAGGACCATGGTATGTTTACATATGTAAAATCACATCCTGAGGATTTTCCTGAAAAAGATGAAAACTTATGGTGAATTTCTTGAAGAATTCCATCAGTGCATTGAAGTCTTTAAAATTTATACTTTGGTTTCACTGATACCAGTGGTTTCTGAATTTTGTGGAACATGTTTCCATGATATTTGAAGTTTATGTTAATCTGTCTGTTAACACCTTGTGATTGAAATGGTTCATCATGAAAAAAAAATAACATAAAAATCAACCATGATTCTCTCCGCTTAATTTTTTCAGTGGTGTTCACCTTCTTTTAAATTTTAAAATACTAAACTTGCCTGTAAATTACTTTATGATCTGACCCTGCCCTCCCTGCGTACTGTGCTCTTTCATACAGAGTTTTTTTCATGCTTTGAATGTCTTGAATTCCCCATATTTCCAGCCAGAGCCTTTTCAGATGCCATTCTTTCTTGCTGGGAATATCTTTCTCTGACTAGTCACCTGGATAAAATCTATTTAGGTTTCATGTCTTTGCTTAAAGATCATTTCTTTGTGGAAACATTCCCTGACATGTTATATCAGTTGAGGTGTACTCATTAGAAACTCTCATAGACACTGTTTTTCCTTCTAACCTTTATTGCAGTTGTAAGCTTCAGAGGACAGAGACTGTCTGCTTCATTTATCTATACATCTTCAGTGGAAAACAATAGACACTCAAAAAATATTTGTTTAAATGAATGAAATATTTGGACTCTCAATGAAAACCGCAACTAAATTATTTATATAAGGAATTTACTTTCTGTCATGAATTGTACTGGCTGCTTATATAGTCAAAAGTAATCATTTAATTGCAAAACTGTATTTTATCCTATGTCCTGTTAGCAAATAGACTTACCTAAAGATGATTCTAAGTGACATTTCAAACAGACTCATATTAGTTTCAGAAAATGTGGTTGGACCGACTTGTTGTATGTCTTAGGTCTTTGTTAAGTGACAGTGTGATGTAAAAGAATGTATTTAAGGAGATCTCCATAAAAGATTTGCAACTAATCCAGCAGGCAGTTTTGAAATTATATCTTTATTTTCAGCAAGTTGCATGGCTTAAAAAATAACATCATCTAGACTGTACACCAGTGCAATTTGATACCCTCGTAGTTAGAATTACTGAGTCTTTACCAACTGTGAAAGCAAGTAAGACAGTGAGTAATAGGCAAGCAATAAATATGTCAGAGGATCTTATTGAACGCAGCCTTGGGATTCTGTTTTGCTGGAGGCACAGGAATTTTAGAAGCAGTGAAATGTTTTTGATTTAAGTAATTGTTCTATTGGATTTATCTCATTTATCTCAAATGTGAAAATGCCAGTGTATAACTTCTCCAAAGAAGTTGCTTGAAGTTAAAAAACAAAACAAAACAAAACCATAACATATGATAGACTATAAATCAGGAAAACTGAATTTTTATCCCAGATCTGACAATTACAGTGATGATAACGTAGAGTAGCTTAATATCTCAAAGCTTTTGTTTTCTAACACATGAAATAGACGTATAAATGTAAACCTCACTTAATATACAGTGTTGTTATTTCAACTAAATGAAAAACAAAAATTACTTGGCACGGTGGATGATGCTCTTTTCAACCTGACTGAAACAGCCTTCTTGCATGTCATCTAGTTAGCCTTCTTACTCATCTCCCTTCTTCCCTGACTGCTCCCTGCACTCACACACACACACACACACACACACACACACACACACATCAATCAATTCTACACATGTAACACCAAATTAATCACCTTTTCCTACGTTCTGAACCCTTTAATACTTATGGAGAAAAGGAGAATAATATTTTTGAAATGGTGCGTGTGCTTTTGTTATTTTCTTCTTACTAGTTTTCAAGAGGCATTATTTGTCGTAAATGTGGCTAGGACTGTTATGATGTCAAGAAGATAAAGAGAAGCATTTTTACTGAGCCTTTGATATTCAAACTAGAATTTTAGAAGTCCATGGTAAGACAATGGTTCTGAAAGGCAGACTTTGGGATGAAAACATTCTTAAGAAAATACTTTAGTTCATATTAACATCAAGAGCCAGTTCTGGAAATTTTGAACATAAAATTTTACTCCACGCCATACAGAGGTCTCAGTTTATGACACAGGGAAAAGGAAGATAAAAAGGAAGAATTGTCTATGGCTTCTGGCTCTGGGTCTTATAGGAAGGAAAGACAAAGGTAGTCAGATGTGCAACGTGTTCTTAAATCACTTCTCTGAGGCTAAATCCCAAGAAAAGAGGATTTTTTTTTGTTTTAGGTTGAAGAAAAATTCAAATCATTTGGAGACTTCCATGAAGGGTGACTGCATGCTAACATGATATGGACAGTAGCTGTATCATAAAGGTGCAGCTCTGTAGGAGACCGGAAGCAGTGTCCCTGGCTTCCAGTGCCTTGTATACAACAGAGAAAAGACCCATAAGTTTCTACATGCCTCAAAGGGGAGTGAAAAACTAATAGCAATAGTGAACATGCGCTGACTTTATAAATATACCAGGCACCCTTCTCATTACATTATATTTATTTACTCTTTTTAAAAATGTTTATTTATTTATTTATGAAAGAGAGAGAGAGAGAGAGAGAGAGAGAGAGCAAGCAGAGGAGGGGCAGGTGGAGAGAGAGGGAAAGAGAATCCCAAGCAGGCTCTGTGCTGTCAGTGCAGAGCCTGAACCTTGAGATCATGACCTGAGCTGAAATCAAGAATCGGATTTTAACTTATCTGACTGAGCCACCCATGCACCCCTATTTATTTACAACCACACACTTAGGAAGGTACTCTCATTATCCTCACTTAACAAATGAGAAAATTGAGATGCATAGCATTTAGGTAATTTTATCAAAGAGATGTAGTCATTGAATGTTAGAGCTGCTTTGCAGAAGGGTTCACTAGTGGCTGTTAGCTGGCACCATTTTAGCCGAGGACTTTAGGGTAGACTGCTTGGTTCAGCAATAGAAAACAAGGAAAGTCAAAATTTAAGGAGTATCCAGACTGCCATGAGAAAAAAATTATCAAGGAGGACCACTAGATCCTGATAAAGCCAAGAAAACATACCACAGACAGAGCAAACTGAGAGCTTCCCCTACCTCAGTTGATAGCAGCAATGATGAGAATATGCCCTGCTAGAACCAGAGCAGGGTTCTTTATTCTGTAGAACCAGAATAAAGGTCACCAAAGTGCTTTTCCCCCAGCAGCATTCGTTCGGACAGCTTTCCTTATGCTCAGCCACCATCGTGTTAGGGAAGGGAGAAATGGTTCTGAAATGGACTTGAACTTGGAACTCTTGATTATTTATCCATTGGAAACTGTTTTAAATTAAAAAAAAAACTAGATTAGAGAATGCTGATTCTATTAATTGACAATATTTTTTGGCAACTTCTTCACTGTTCAATGATTATGGTTACCAACTTTTTATAGAAAATAAAGAAGCTAGGTGGTCTTTGCTTAGCTGTATTATAGTATGGGTGAAATTCTACTCTTCTGCATTTGTGTATCCATACCTGCTATTATGTCTGCTGTAACACCCTTTTCCTCTACCTGCAAAGTCTAACTCATACCTGAAGCCCTAATTTAAGTGTCATCTTCTTTGTGAAAAACTCCCAGAAACCCAGGAAGTTAGTGACTTTGTCCTTGTGCTTCTAAAGTGCATAGTTCATACATTTCTATTATATTGTATGGCGCTCATTTCTTGGTCTGCCTCTTCTTCTAGACCTTGAATACTTTCATATGGCAGCCCTCAATAACTGTTTATCAAATGAATGAACAACCAAATGGGAATGTTTGTGGTAATGTAATGGAATGTCTGCAACTATAAAAAAATATTTCACATTGAACACAGTGTTAGAGCTCCATGGGGATGAGAAAATAACAGCTGATGTGGGTATAGAATATTTAATTCAAGACCTGTCCATGTGTGAGTTATTTTTACAAGGATAAGATATGAGGAAAAAAATCAGCAATTTCCTCAGCTCTGTTTCCCCAAACTAAAATTAAATGGATAAGACCATCACAAGCCTCCTTTACATTGTTTTATTAATTTATTTTCATATATAGTTGCCCTAATTTTGTCAGAACCACCTGAAACATAGATCTTATCTCCTTAGACCCTATAGTTACACAGCTGAGAGCACTCGGAAAATATTTGTAAAATAAGTAAATGGGTGGATTTTTTGCTTGAGTCTTGATGTTCTTGCCTTAGACAGTCAGTACTCAAATGTTAGAGTTCCTCAGAATCATCAAAAAAGCTTGATAAATGCCATACTCCCAGGATACATGCCCAGGGGTTCTGATTCACCAGCTGTGGGTTGAGAGTGAGGAGTCTGCATTTTAATATGTACCTTAGGTGACTCAGTTGCAGGTCAGATCCAGACTTTCAGGCTAGCCTAGAGAGTCAGTTTCTTTTTACTCCCTATACTGGCTACATGTCAAGCCAGCATTGAATTTATTCCTAGTGTGTATAGAGAGGTAATTTGCCACTAACATTCACACAGTACCCAGTTCCATATAGGCATTATTCACTGCTTTTAGTGAGGCTTTCACATACTACCTAGTTTAAAATTTGCAGTGCTTCACAACCCTCCACCACCTTCTCTGCTTTATTTTTCTGTAGTTCATTTATCACACATAAGTAGATTATGTAATTTACTTATTTATTTTATTTCTTTTCTGTTTTCCTCCAATACAGTATCAATGCCATGAGAAGAGGGAATTTTTTCTGTTCCCTTTATCCGTGTATCTCCAGTGCCTAGAACTGTGCCAGTTACTTTTAAAGTAGACAAAATAATTCTTGGCTTGAAAAAAATGAATGACCAATTACTGGAAACTCTACCTGCAGATAGAGAAATCACAGGGAGTGCAGCTGGTTTGTGCTCCATCGATTCTTCCCTTTCAGCTATGTACCCGTTGCTAAATAGAAACAGGAAGCTACCTTTTATTGTCATTTCTTTTAAAATCACTAGTAATACAATTTCTCTGAAAATTGCCTATAACAACTGCAATAGCTAGAGAGAATGCTGTCTCTTCCCAGTCATAATTTCATGAATAGCAGTGCTTCCAGCCAGTTATCTTTCTGCATAACTTTTATTGAAATCTGTTTAGTCTAGATCCCTTCTCCGCTCTGTCAAGTTAAAACTCCCATATCCATGATACTGCTTTTGAAACAGCCATTTAGCTTATAATAGAGGCCATTGGCTGGCTGTTGACTCCAGGGTAAGGTGGTGCTACTTCACATTCTCATAGAAAGCTGTACCGGGCCAGAGGTCTTTATAGACCGTGGTCCAGACTGCATTCTAACAGAACTTGATAATTATTTTTTAGAATTCCATTTTTAAGTGAATGGTGGCTGAAGTATTATGCTTTTTACTGATTCATTGATGTTACAAATGAAAAAATTGAGCTGGAAACTGAAAAACATCTGAGAAAGGTATTACAGAAGAAAATTACATTTATAACTGTATCTGCTTGAACATTTTAAAATTATAATTGAGATATAAACCTGTTTTAAGAGAGATATATCTACAACTGTATTTGATCACTTATTACTAAAAGTAGCTTTGGTTTCCTGATTTTTTCCACTTTATGCATGAGTTTGATATAGAATGCCATACTAAAATCATCTTGGTACACAAGCTTTGAGGCATATTCCGCCATAATGCCCCTAGTTCTAAATACTTTGAATCTAACAGAAAATAGGGTACTAAAAAATATAGAAGATCAGATGTTAGAAGCAAAATCTGACTTTTTTGTGTCCATTTAATATAAAAGCTGTCATCCATTAGGCAGGTAGTATAGTGCTTTCCAGTTTCACATACACCTTCTCATTTGTTATTATGATAAGCTTCTAGTTAGCATGACCACAGCATAGTGTCCTGGGCTGTAAATAGTGCTTACTTTAACTCTCAAAAGTGTCCCAGCTTGATGAAGAATTATATGGTCAGTTTTCTTATAATATAATATAGGGAGATTTTGTCATCTCTGTGTTGGATATGAGAACTCAAACTCAGATTTTTGAATTGTTTTTGCTTAATTAGTCTTGATTTCTTTTATTGCTATGATAAAAATAAAACCAGGGTGCCTAGGTGGCTCAGTTGGTTAAGTGCCCAACTTTTGATTTGGGCTCAGGTCATGATCTCAGGGTTGTGAGGCTCACACAGGCTCACACTGGGCATGGAGTCTGCTTAAGACTTTCTCTCTCCCTCTCTATCTACCCCCACCCCACCCATGCACCCATATATGTGCATACTCTCTCTCTAAAAAAAAAACAAAAACAAAAACCAAAAACAAAATAAAACAAAAACAAAGAAACCAAAACTTTGGTTAAAAAAGGAAACCCCCATTTGAAAGAAAAGTTGAAAGTCAAAAAGTATTATCCACAGAGGTAAATAAAAAATAAACATACCCATGAACACATCCCCATATCTACATAATAGGCATAATATAGGGAGAGTGCTCCAGAATCTGATTAAATTTCATTCTTTCAGTGGGGTTGCATCTTAAGATGTGGCATTCGTAAATATTTCTCCAGTGGTATGGCTTTCTTTCCCCATGCCTCCTATTCCCTTTGTAAATTGTGACATCAACACATAAGATGTGGAGGGAGAGAAGTGGAAGTGTAAAGTTTTTGTGTGAGATTAAAATTAAGTTGTTATCAGCCTAAAATAAACTGTTACAACTATAAGTTGTCTTATTTAAGCCTGATGGTAACCACAAAGAAAATGCCTATAGAAAACACACAAAAGTAAATGAAAGAGGAGTGAAAGCATACCAATAGAAAAAAAAATCAGTGAAACACAGAGGAAGACAGCAAGAGAGGAAACAATGGACAAAAGAACTAAGGATAGAAAATAACAGAATGGCAGCACTAACTCCTTCCACCCCGTAACTACTTTAAATATAAACTATCTGATCAAAATAATAGCATGTCTAAATTGATATACAAATAATTTCCACCTATATAATATGTACAAGAGACTCACTTCAGATTTAAGGACATATATAAGCTGAAAGTGAAGGGATGGAAAAGATATTCCATGTAAATGGTACCCAAATGAGAACAGTGGTGGTCATATTCATATCAGGAAAAAAATGGACTTGGAAAATTCATCAATTATATGGAAATTTACAACATGCTCCTGACAACCAGTGGGCCAGATAGGAAACTAAAGGGGAAATTAGAAATTATCTTGGCAAAAATGGTAAATGAAAACACAGCATATCAAAATTTATGGGAAACAGCGAAAGCAGTACTAAGAGGAAAATTTATAGCAATAAATGCCCAGAACCGTGGTTGCCTGTGAGGACTAGAATTGAGTGGAAGAAGACACAAAGCAATTTGCTGCCATTATGTAAATATTTTATCTTTTAGAGTGTTTTATAGTACTTCCACTGAACTGTACACATAAAATTTGTACATTTCACTGTATGTCAACTTGAACTCAACCAAAAAACCTTAGTGGTGGGCTGACTCAGCTCACCAGAGAGGCTTTTATGCCTTGTCTGGCCTGTTCTTCCTGGCAACCATTAAGTGACTTTGAGAATGAAAGCCATAAATAGGGATAGCAGGATAAAAAGATAGAGTGTGGAAAGTAATAATAATACATAAAAGTGAATAAAAAGAAAAAAAAGACATCAAATCAACAACCTAACTCTACATCTCAAGGAACTACAAAAAGAAAAAAAGATTGAGTCAAAGAGATGGTTATTTGAAAAGGACAATAGTATTGACAAACATTACTTATATTAAATAAGAAAAAGAGAGGACTCAAATAACAAAACCATAAATAAAAGAGGAGATATTACAAATGATGCCACAGAAATAAAAAGGATCATAAGGATCTCTTGTGAATAATTATACACCAATTAAATAATGGATATATTTCTAGGAACATACGGCCTATCAAGACTGAAAATAAGAAATATAAAATCTGACTTGTAACTAGTAAGGAGATTGAATAATCAAAACCTTTCAACAAAGAAAAGCCCAGGGCTAGACTGCTTCACCTGTGAGTCCTACCAAACGTTTAAAGAACTAACACCAGCCTTTCTCAAATTCTTCCAAAAAAGTGAAAAGGATGGAATACTTCTAGACTCATTTTATGAGACTACCATTGCCCTGATACCAAAGGGCAAAGAAGCTACAAGAAAACTACAGACCCATGTCCTTGATGAAAAGAGAAGCAAAAATCCTGGACAAAATACTAACAAACTGAATTCAACTGCACATTGAAAGGATTAGATACCATGATAAAGTGGGATTTATCCCTGGGATTCACAAGCAAGTCAACATACAAAAATCAATAAATGTGATACACTGCATTAAGAGAATAAAGGATAAAAATTACATGATCACATCAATAGATGTAGACAAAATTCAATACCCATTCATAAGAAAACTTTTCAACAAACCAGGAAGGAAATTACCTCAACGCTATAAAGACCACATGTGACAGGCACACAGCTAAACATCATACTCAATGATGAAAAATGAAAGCTATCCTCTAAGATAAGGAATAAGGCAAGGATATCCATTTTCATCCCTTATATTTAACATGGTACTATAAGTCCTAGCCTGAGCAATTAGATAAGAAAAATACATAAATGGTATTCAAATAAGAAAGTTAGAAATAAAATTATCTTTGCTTGCAGATGACATGATATGTAGAAGACATTATGCTAAAACTTTTAGAATTAGTAAACAAATTCAATAAAGTGGCAGTGTACAAAGTCAATAAACAAAAATCAGTTACATTTCTATACATTAACAATGAACTATCCTAAAATGAAATTAAGAAAGAAATATTGTTTACTATAGCATCATAGAGAATAAAATACTTAGGAATGAACTTAACCAATGACGTGAAAGACCTGTACACTGAAAACTACAAAACATTGATGAAAGAAGTTAAAGAAGAAACAAATAAATGGAAAGACATCCTGTCCTGTGTTCATGGGTTAGAAGATAATGTTTAAATGTCAGTACTATCCAAAGTGATCTACAGATTGAATGCAATCCTTATCAAAATCCTAGTATTATTTTTTACAGAAATAGAAAAAAATCCTAAAATTCATGTGGAATCACAAAAAGTCCCAAATAGCTAAAATAATCTTTAGAAATAAGAACAAAGTTGGAAGTATAATTAATACTTCCTGATTTCAAAATATATTAGAAAGCTGTAATAATTATAGCAGTGTGGTATTGTCATTAAAACAGACATACAGCCCAATAGAACAAAACAGAGAACCCAGAATAAACCCATGCATGTTTGTTCAGCTGATTATCAACAAAGATTCCATGAATACACAATAGAGACAGGATAGTCTCTTCAACAAGTACTGGGTACTGGGGAAACTGGAATATCCACTTGCAAAAGAATGAAATTAAACCCTTATATTAAACCATACACAAAAATCTACTCAAAATGAATTAAATGCTTAAATGTAAGACCTGAAACTATAAAACTCCTAAAAGAAAACATAGGGGAAAAGGTTTATAGCATTGATCTTGACACTGGTTTCTTGGATATGATACCAAAAGCACAGGAAACAAAAGCAAAAATAAACAAGTGGGACTACATCAAACTAAAAAGCTTCTGCACAGCAAAGCACACAACAACAGAGTGAAAAGGCAACCCATTGAGTAGGAGAAAATATTTGCAAACCATATATCTAATAAGGGACTAATATCCAAAATATGTAAGGAAGTCAATAGCAAAAACAGAACAAATGATTGTAAAACAGGAAGACAACTTTAAATAGGCACTTCTCCAAAGAAGACATATAAATAACAAAAAAGAATAACAAAAGATACTTAATATTAATAATCATCAGGGAAATGCAAATCAAAAACCATAATATATCACCTCACAACTATTAGCATGGCCATAATAAAAAAAAAAAGATCAGAATAGTGCTGACAAGGATGTGAGTAATGGAACCTCATGCACTATTGATAGGAATATAAAATGGTGCAGCTACAATGGAAAACAGTATGGAGATTCTGTTAAAAAAAAACACAGAGGTACCATATGATGTAGCAATTCCACTTTGAGGTGTATATGCAGAAGAATTGAAATCAGGATCTTGAAGAGATATGTGCATTCTCATGTTCACTACAAAATTATTCACAGTAGCCAAGGGGTGGGAGCAACCTAATTTTCCATTGATGGGTAGAGAGATGGATAAAGAAAACATGGCATATACATACTGGAGTATTATTTGGCCTTTAAAAAAGAAGGAAATCCTGCCGTATGTGACAATATGGATGAAACTTGAGGACATCATGTTAAATGAAATAAACCAGTGATAGAAGAAGAAATACTGCACAATTCCACTTATATGGGGTATTTGAAATAGTCAAACTCTGAAGAAGAGAATGGAATGATGGTTGTCAGGAGATAGGTGAGAGGAGAGAGAAATGGGAAGTTGCTATTCAATGGGTATAAGGTTTCAGTTATGCTAGATGAATAAGTTTGAGAGATCTGCTGTACAACATCATGCCTATGGTCAATAATACTGTATTGTAAAATAAAGACTTTGTTGAGAGGAAAGATCTATTGTTAAATGTTTTATCACAATGGGGAAAAAAAAGAAATCATCAAATTCACCAGTCAAGCTTGGAAAATATATGGTGACAGGCTGTGAACAAAATATGGAACACACTAATTATTCTTTTTTTTTTAAATATAATTTATTGTCAAATTGGCTAACATACAGTACACACTGATTATTCTATGTCATGATGACTTTCTTCATTTTAAAGAAAGGACCAATTAACACAATTTATGTCTTTCTCAGGAAATAGGGTTTTTGTGGTAGACAATGAGAATATTACAATTTAGGATCACTTTGCAAAAACTTACTAACAGTATATTGCTCAATTTGATGCTTATTGTTAGTTAGAGGAAGGAGAAGAGCCAAAAATATTTGATGCCAGGTTTTTAAAGGAAAGTTTAGACGGTGAATCTAGAATAATTGCTGTTGCATAAGAGAATAATCACAACATGAACAGAAGCATCACATTAAACAATGCAGTCTTGTTATTAGGAGCTGTATAATTATAAGCAAAGAGTCCAAACAAACATATTTTGAGTTTTTACTTGATTTTTAATCCCGTTGCTTTGTTTGTGTCTTTGGGCAATGTTTTATTAAATTAAATAAGAAAAAGAGAGCATGCTCAAATAACAAAATGATGAATAAAAGAGGAGATTTTACAAATGATGCCAGAGAAATGAAAAGGATCATATGGATCTCCCATGAACAATTGTACACCAACAAACTGATAACTTAAAATAATGAATATATTTCTATAGCCAAGAAAAGACTATCTACCTATTTGTTGTATTTACCCATGAATAAATCTACGGCATTAACTTTTCACTCCTTCACCACCTCACCCTCACTCCCTTACTCTATCGCTAAACAACAGAGACTTCCGTTTTCTTCCTCTTGCCACCAAAGTTTACTCAGGGAGCTTTTGGTATGAATAACATGTGTTACAAGTTGCCTTATTTGCTTCTTTTGTTTTCAAATTGTTATTTTCATTTATTAGGTATTTAATCATATTTTTCATTATTTACTTGCATTGTGATATGTGTGAGAAAAAGGAGGAATAGGTGATTTGTATACAGTGCTGTGCTTTATCATTGCACATTGAACACAATTTTATAGTACCAAGTAAGAATTGTTTTAAATGCTTTTTCTTTTACAGAGATACTTATAATATTGTTATACAAAGGTATTTATGCATTATAGAATATTTGGGGGAATTAGATGGGCTTGTCAGTGAGTTGTGGGTGCATGATAATTGTATTTAAACAAAAAGAGAGGAATCCTATACGCAAAAGCAAAATTTTTATGACCTATTAGTATGAGAGGTCAGAAAAATTGTTCACATTTGTGATATTTGCTATTCCTTGTTTATGTTCCCAAAGTGATTATAAGTAAACTCCTTACAATGAAAAGGATCTATGCCTTGCTGAGTGAGGAGAAAGACTTAGAGGTAAAAGAGAAGTTTTACACAGGGTTATTCTAAGGAACAAATGAACAATTTCTCATGAGAGTACTATGTGAGTATAAATTATAAAATATAATTTTTTCTACTGAATTTTGACAATTCTCTAATTAACAAGAGGAAATTTGAAATGAAGAAGTGCTTTGACTTACTTACGTTAGAATTGTTTGTGATTAAAACATTGTCAATACAGGTCATGATTCTCTCTATAAGCCAAGTTCACTGAGTTGACAAACTACACACATGGCCAAAATAAGTCCACCACCATTTTTATAAACAAAGTTTTATTGAAAAACAGCTATACTTATTCATTCAGGAATTACGTATGGCTTCTTTTGTACTGTACTCCAAAAGAAGAGTTGGTTGGTAGTTGCAACAGAATACTTATGACTCACAAACCTAAAATATTACTATCCAGTCCTTTACAGAAAATGTTTGTCTAGACCTAAGTTAGAGAATGGAGATGTTGTTATATATTAAATACTTTATTATACTTGGAAATCATCTTTAAAAAGAGTAAATTAAAGAAAAACGTCATCAGAACATATGAATGCAGTATATTCCAGACACAGCTTGAATAGCATATACAAATTTTAACATGGAACAGCTTTGCCATTCATTAAGTTCAAGATTACTTAATTTAGGGGCAGCTGGGTGGCTCAGTTGGTTAAGCGTCCGACTTTAGCTCAGGTCATGATCTTGCAGTTCGTGAGTTCGAGCCCTGCCTTGGGATCTGTGCTGAAAGCTTGGAGCCTGGAGCCTGCTTGGAATTCTGTGTCTCCCTCTCTCTCTGCTCTTCCCACGCTCATGCTCTGTCTCTGTCTCTGTCTCTCTCTCTCCTTCAAAAATAAATAAAAACATTAAAAAAAATTTTTTTAAGAGTACTTAATTTATAAGTCTCTGTTATAATACTGCTTTCTCTGTAATAATGATTTATGACTAGAAGCTGATGATGTATTGAGGAATGTTTCCATATATAGGCTGTTTTCTTTGCATATGCATAATATTTATAATTAACCTACCTTATTGATTATAAGCAAACATAAATCTGAATATGTAAACTTCAGTGATTCAATAGACTTCTATTTCTATTTGGCTGTGTAAAACACTTCTTTTGGGAAGTGCCTTTTCTCTGCAACTTGTGATTCTCTTGGGACAGTTAATCATATACCTCAACTCACTGATGACAAAAGTGAGTATGTAGCTCAAGCAAGTTCCCATCAAAGTTTTTCTCAGGAATTGATAGGGATGCTGGATGTAGATACAATTGCCTCTTTTCTATGGGATCACAGGTTGTAAGGACATTATAAACCTGGGGATTCCTATGCTTATCTTTGTCTGAGATTGCAGCTAACCACATAGTAAGCAGAACAGAGAGATGAAAGGAACAGAACCTTAATGCTATTACATAAATCTCTGGATACAACCATGTCCAAAGTAACCTTGAACTTCCTACTTACATTAGTCAATAATTTCCATTATTTGATTAATATTATTTGACTTGGATTTCTGTCTTTGCAATTTAAAGATACCTGATTAACTTAGATGTAGTTATCAGAGTTCAAGGAAAATATTCTCATTGTGTTTTCTATATTATTTCTCACATGTATTACTTTGCAAAATATGCCAAATCCTAGACCTTTATTTTGTCTTTCCAATGATAGGCAATATCTTCCCATCAGAAAAACAGAGAATAATTTAATGACATGATGCATATGATGAGGCTTATCACAATATCTTAAATAGCATACGACCCCAAAATACAAATTTAGACAGATAATTTAAAAATGTGCTCATGCAGGGCACCTGGGTGACTCAGTCAGTTGAATATCTGACTTGATCTCTGCTCAGGTCATGATCTCCCAGTTAGTGGGCTCCATGGTGACAGGGTGGCGCCTACCTGCAATTCTCTCTCTCCCTTTTTGTCTGTCCCTCCCCTGTTTGTGCTCTCTCTCTCTAAATAAATAAACAAAAAAAATGTGCTCATGACAATAGTTCTTAATGACTTAGAATTGGAAACGTGCCTGAAAATTTTAAATGACATTAACAAAAAAGGGATGTGATTGAAGTTTCCTGGTCCCCACAATATAGCAAGGATAAGATCTGGATTTGAAGTTGTATTTATTCAGTCATGTGTATAATAATTTCAAATACTGTTATGGTACAGTATTTTTGAATCTAATGTTATGAATAACTATGTGAGGGTATTCTTAGTTCTTTCTTTAAAAAGGCTCCAAAGAAGTATCTTCAAATGGCTGAAGGAGTTTATAATTTCATTTTGGAGAGAAGATGTTCATACACAATAACTATATGAAGTAGGCAAAGTGTGAAATTGTTTACACAATGTAATTTTAGTTTCTCTTAAGAACATTTCTGGTTATGGAATGAATAAGTCACGAGAATGAAAGGCACAGCATAGGGAACATAGTCATGGTAGCCATACTAGTGGTAAGCACAGAGTAATGGATAGTTGTCAAATTACCGTGTTGTACACCTGAAACTAATGTAACATTGTGTATCAATTATACTTCAGTTTAAAAAAAGAAAAAAGGGAAAATTCCTGCTACAAACAAAATGCTTACAAACTTGGACAAACTTTGCCTTAAAGGCTTTATTTCTACACAGTTAAGGCTTTAAATGCCAAGGATGTGTTACATTTAAATTGCCAAATGTGGTGACTCACCTACTCATTGAGACACAAGAGATTGATGAGAAATTCTTTCCTTAATGAAATTTCAAAGGGGCAAAACAAAAACAAGGATGATGTTACAAACAATTAGTTCAAATCACATTTTTGTCCAAGGAAGACCCAATAACTATAATACAAGGCTACATGCCAGTCAGATTATGAAATCAGGACTCTAGTAGCCATTTGTATTAGAAAAAGAGATGAAAATATCTAACATA
Organism: Prionailurus bengalensis; assembly: GCF_016509475.1. Classification (NCBI taxonomy): domain Eukaryota; kingdom Metazoa; phylum Chordata; class Mammalia; order Carnivora; family Felidae; genus Prionailurus; species Prionailurus bengalensis. The sequence continues at coordinate 96,474,497 of NC_057348.1, forward strand.
CATGGCAACTAAGGAAAATTTGGTGGAAAATAGTAAATAAAACTGCAATATTGCTCATTAAGGGGAAAGCAAAACAATAAAACCAGAAACTTTAACCTCTTTCCCCCAAAGCTAATCTCTCTCCAAAAGGACCACATTTCTCTGAAATGTAACTAGAAGTCCTAGAAAAATATCCTGAAGATCTGAGGCTCATTGGAGGAATTACAGAGCAGGGTTTCATTGAAGGGTGAATCTCCCCAGTGTGTCCATATTGGTGGCTTTATGGGTTTGAGAGGAAGCCCAGCCTAGTAAGGTAAAGCCCACAGTTCCCCTACCTTCTCTGTCTGCAGAAAGCTGAAGTTGCCTCCTTCTCCAAGCCTTGTAACTCACTGTCATGTGATTCACACTTCCAGGTCAACTAAGTCAGACTCTGACAATTTCACAGGATGCTTAAAATTTTTGATCCCTTGTAGGAAGGAAATCTGTAGGAAATTTATAGGAAAGAAAATTCTGTAGGAAGGAAATCTGTAACACAAACTATTACTGCTAGTCTCACTTGGTGTGTATGGGAAAATCAAGACTTGCCCAAGGTTATGTGGTAAAAGCTAAAAATATAAACAAACCACTATTATAAATCTCCCCTGGGTCTCTATAAGAAAATGCTCTTTAAATAGACCATACTAAAAAAACTCTTGAGTTTTGGTCTCAAAAGAACTTTCCATCAACTTTTTCTGTTTCTTATAGTTGCCATTATATAGAAAGAGGTATATTTATACCATGTTGGATTTTTAATGACATATTCTAATCATTTCAAGAAATAAAAATTCCAGAAAGAAAAACTCCCAAACACATATGTGTAGATTGTTTTGACCTCTTTCTTTTGAAATGACTGGTGTGTAGTAGATACTAAAACATAAACATAATTTATTAATATATTCCCATGACTTGATATATAGTTGTATTTTTATGGAAATAGAATGTTGATAACAGAGCATTAAAGCTTTAAATAGGCAGAGTTAGGGGGAATATGAGGAATGCTTTCTATTTAATATTGGATAATTAATCATTCAAAGACTGAAGAATTGGAAAGTAAAATAGAGAAATAAAATGAACATCAGACAAGTGTGCTAGAAGGTGTTTTTTGTATTTAAATACACAGGTCTATTTACATGAATGTTTTTAACTCCAACTATAAATATTCAATAATAATGACTAGTATCACCACTAGGAGAATTTCTACCTAATGATTTCTACTTCCCTGGTATCCATCTCATCTCTTACATTAAGAATTTTGTGGTAACTGTTTGAAATTTACTGTAAAAAAACAAATTCCTGTGACTCCCTTTTCTTTTCTTAATGTCTATTTTTTGAGCGAGAGAGAGAGGTTGAGAGTGCGAGCAGGGGTGGGGCAGAGAGAGAAGAAGACATATAATCTGAAGCAGCTCCAGGCTCCGAGGTGTCAGCACAGAGCCCGACACAGGGCTTAAACCCATGGACTGTGAGATCATGACCTGAACTGAAGTTGAAGACTTAACTGACTGAGCCACTCAGGTGCCCCTGTGTGACTCTCTTTTTAATCAGCCATACTGACTTTGCCATCCTGACATGTTTTAATTGTTTGTTTTTTAAATTACTGATGAATTTGACATTATATCTCTCTGGTACTGTGGAGAATTCCTTGAGCAATTTTTTTTTAAGCTTATTTATTGAGAGAGAGAGAGAGAGAGAGAGAGAGAGAGAATGCATGTGTGCTTGAGTGGGAGAGAGCAGAGAGAGAGGGAGAGAGAGAATCCCAAGCAGGCTCCATGCTGTCAGCATGGAGCCCAAGGAGAGGCTTGATGTGGGGCTCAATCTCACAATCCATGAGATCATGACTTGAGCCAAAATCAAGAGTTGGATGTTTAACTGACTGAACCACCCAGGCACCCTTCATTGAGCAATTTTAATTCCTTCTTTTTCCACAATTGCAAGGACCAGATGCTTGTATCAAAATTAGCTTTACTTTACAACTGAAATTAATTCAATCAAACGGTAATACTGAACAACTTTCTAAATGAGACAAGGAATAGCTGAGGGATTCCGGCTATCTTTCCTCATTTCATTCTTCAATATTCATCAAATATTCTACCTTACATGTACAAAGATCATGATATTAAATTAACCCACTATGATTACGAACAAAATTATTGCTTATTTTCCTACAATAACAAGTCAAAATAAGCCAAATTCATGTGTTTTTTGTTTACTAGCATATCTGAAATGTAGCCACATGGCTCTTTTGTTTGCTAGGAATGTGTTAACTAACATTTCTTGAACACTATGCCATGTTTTGTGTTAAGAGTGGTTTTATGCTACTTATTTCATTTAAAATCCTAGATATATACCCTATGAGTTAAGGTTTACTATTATCCCTCTTTCACAGATGAAAAAATTGAGGGTTATCCAGAGTACCAGATTCATTTTGTGTTTCACTAACATCTGAGCATTTGCCTTGCGCTGCTCCTACTCTCATGAAGACAAGTCTCTTTGTAGTAGATTCAATTATTGTTCCTAATTCATCTCTCAGCTGTAAAAGAATGATTCTTCCACACCTTTGCTTATGACTTCATGATAGGAGGTACATACTTTCTCATCATTTCAGTTTGGTTTTGGATACATGAGTTGATTTGGCCATTGGGATGTTAGCAGATGTGAAGCAAGCAGAGTCTTGAATTATTTCCAGAGGTAAGATTTGTACTTTTGTGTTCTGGAGATCTCCTATGAGAACATATGCTAGATAGTTTCTCCACTTGAGCCTAGGGCCAATTCATGACTCTGTAGCCTGGAGCCAAACCCAGCAGACTGGCATCTTTAAACAAAGCTTCCCAGCTGAACCCAACCTGTATAAACTGAATAGCTTATTGTTTTAAGCCATTAGGTTTCGGGTGATTTGTGTGGCAGCACTATTATGACAATAGCTGACTGATACAATGCTACCACTACAAGTTGACTAGAGTGGTTGCTTCACAACCATTCTACAGATTATGGACACAACATGATAGTGCATTGCCTTAAGCTCAAAGTTTATTTTATGTACCTTGTCATGAGTCTTCCCTGTTGCTTCTGAGGCATAAAATGCTTTTGAAACTGCTGGGTCCCCATGTTATGCAACACTCCATGAAGATAAACCTTGACCAATGGAAAATAGAAATGACAAGATAAGTTCTTGCCCTTTCTCCTATGGATAGATTGTTTAGAGAGAGTATTGGTGTAAGATATGACTTTTCTGAGGATGTCTTAGGAAATCAATCTGTCAACATGCCTGTGACCAACTCAATGATACATTTTGTCTTTGTTCATTTTCTAAGGATTCTTGGCTGAAAAAGAAAGATTAGGTAAATTTTCTCAGTTCAGAGAATGAGCAAATGGGATAGTTAGTACTCAAACTCAGGTTGTTTTTTTTAAATTTTTTTTTTCAACGTTTATTTATTTTTGGGACAGAGAGAGACAGAGCATGAACAGGGGAGGGGCAGAGAGAGAGGGAGACACAGAATCGGAAACAGGCTCCAGGCTCTGAGCCATCAGCCCAGAGCCTGACGCGAGGCTCGAACTCACGGACCGCGAGATCGTGACCTGGCTGAAGTCGGACGCTTAACCGACTGCGCCACCCAGGCGCCCCCAAACTCAGGTTTTTTGATTCCAAAGTCAAACACTTAGTCATTGTGTTATATTGCACCATTTTAAATTATTTTAACAATTTAAAAATAAAATAAAAATTACTTTTAGGTAATTTGGTTAATCATTATCTAATGAGCAACTATTGGATGTAAGGACTTTGAAAGTAAGTCTAGGTAGACATTTTTATTTTTATTTAGAATACTTAAATATCAGAGTTAAGATGATTTTGAAGTTAAACAGTAAGTTCATAGGGTATCCACACTCGTTACCCCATATTCTTTTAAAAAAAGAAACTTTAGTTGAACAAATTTGATACCTTCTTCTATGGTTAGTAAAGTTCTGTTATTTTTGGTTTCTCAAATTCAATTATCATTTGAGAAAATGGGGATTATAGGCTTCTAACTATCTTTCTGCTTTTATTGAAATTCAGAAAGCCAAAAGACCAATCTTTAGATAAGTGTTTTATACAAAATGCATTTCCTTTTTGGTTCTAACAAATTTTGAGCAAACTTTGTTTTGGTTTGTTTTTATTTTGTTTTTACAGTGTCAACTTCTCAGCTCTGCTGAGGGAAACAAGGAAAAGGATTTAGGCTCATGATTTCACAGATAAGTCAGCATATTCCTAGAGGACTAAGCTTGGTAGGATGAGGTCATATTTAATATTTCTTAGAATGAAAGTAAAACTGTCAGATTTGCATATTAATTGCCAGGTACTCTGCTAAGCATTGTATAAGTGTAAGCTCAACATAAATATTTTGTAGCTATTTACAGATAAGAAGGTTGAGGGTCAGCCAGGCTAAATAATTTACCAAAGATCATATAACATCTAAGAAAGGAAAGATCTAAATCTAAACTTAGGTCAGTTTTACATTTCACAGGAGCTCTTAAATACTAATTGTATTATTTCAAAATGAAAAGCACTCCAAAGGACAAATATGACAAAACAAAAATATTGGGGATTCTTTTTAGAATTCATGTATGGTCAAATTATAGCAGAAGTTTTTATTTTAATGAGGAAAACCAGCAGGCCTTCTTTGACCATAAAATCTGTACAACTGATTCCTGTAACTTGATTATTTTTAAAATAACCTATAATTACATAATTTAATAACTGCCTGATTCATTTATTTAAATGTGCTTTCACATTTACATAATCAAAGGAAATATTTACATTTTATTTTATTTATAAATTAGCACTTTTTAAGAGGGTGTTGCTAATAGTAATGTAATGGTCCATTTTATTCTTGGAGAGATATGCCATTGTAAACTTTCATTAGAAAATTTTCCATCCTAGGGGCTCCTGGGTGGCTCAGTCAGTTGAGGGTCCAACTTCAGCCTAGGTCATGATCTTGCGGTCTATGAGTTCGAGCCCCGTGTCAGGCTCTGTGCTGACAGCTTAGAGCCTGGAGCCTGCTTCGGATTCTGTGTCTCCCTCTCTCTCTGCCCCTCCCCCGCTCATGCTCTGTCTCTCTTTCTCTCTGTCAAAAATAAACATTAAAAAAAAATTTTTTTAAAGATAATTTTCCATCCTCTATCACTGATTATCTGGTGCATGTTACACATGGTGTTCCATTTCACAGTGATTTTTTGGGGTGAATATATAAGCTACTTGTTAATTTTATATTACAGTTAAGAAAACAAATGAAAAGCTACTCTTATGTGTCTGGTGCCATTTCCGAATTAGATGATAAATGAATAAACTAAACATTTCAAACCCATTCTCTGCAATAACATTGCATTTAGAGACAGTTTGAAATATTGTACAGAAAATTTCCATGGAATATCAGCAAGAAGAATAGTTGTATACATTTTGCATCAAATTTAGGTGATATTCCATGGTAGTCAAGAAACTTTCCAAATCAGACACTAATGTCCCTTTTCTGTTCCATATGTAATAAAGCTTTTTTAAAAAGTTTAACTTAATATTATACTTTAATTTCAGTAGCTTCATTTAGGAAAGTCACTGTTACTATTTTGAAGTGACTTTGATTTCCCAGTGATACACATATGATTACATTTTGATGAAATATGCCTTGCCATATGTTCTACTTTTACAATGACTTAATATTACCTAATTTTCTGACTCATACACTCAAAATGAGATTTGTTTTCTTCATGAAACATGTACTTTGCAAACTTTTATTGAAATGTACAACTTATAAGAAAAGTACAAATTATAATAAGTGTATAGCTCTATGAATTCTCAACAGGTGAATACGTACCATTTATAACCAGTGTCCATATCAAGAAACAGCACGTTACCTGCATCCCAGAAACTCATTTGAGCCATTACCAATCACTATGATGAGTTTTATCCTGATTCCTTAATTCTTTTTAATTTTTAAAAAAATGTTTACTTATTTATTTTGAGAGAGAGAGGGTAGAGAGAGCTTGAGTGAGGGAGGAGAAGATCAAACTGTGAGATCGTGACCTGAGCCAAAGTCAAGAGTCAGATGCCTAACCAACTGAGCCACCCAGGGGGCCCCTGATGCCTAACACTTTAGATTCTGTCTTACTGTTTTTGAAATTTGTGAGTGGAAATATACATTAAGTAGTTACTTCTGGCCTTTTTCATTCAACATTATGTTTGTGAGTTTCATCCATGCTACTTTTGTAGCAATAGCTTTTTCATTTGTATTTCTTTTTTTTTTTTTTTTGCTTTTTCATCTGTATTTCTTAATATTCAATTGGACAGATATATCATTTTATTAATTTCATAGTTGTCAGGCATTAAATTCTTTCTAGTTTTCAGCTGCTTGTTAAAATAATGCTATGAAAATTATTGTACATATTCTTTGGTTTACATTTGTACTTATTTCTGTTGTATTCATACCTAGAGTGAATTTGCTAGGTCCCAGGTTTAGCATAAATCCAGCTGTAGTAGATATTATCAACCTGATTTCCAAAGCAGTTTTTATCAATTTCACCACCATAAGCAGACAATGAATTTTAATTATTCCTCATCTTTGTCAACACCTGATATTGTCTGTCATTTTCAGCTTAGCCATTTTGGTAAAAGTGTATAAATAGAAAAATGTGGTTTTAGGTTGCATTTCCTTGATAATTAATGCAGTTGAGTGCCTTGTCATGTGTACTAGTCATTTGCATATAATTTTTTGTAATGTACTACTATCTTTTGTTCTATTTTTACTGGTTTGCCTAACTTGAAAATTGTCTTCTAAGGGTTCTTTATAAATTCTGGACATAAATCCTTTTTTCAGCATAAGTCTTCAAAACTCTTCTCCAACCTATAGCCTGCCATTACACTCTCTTATTGGTATATTTGGATGAAGAGAAGTTTATAATTTTAATGTAGTATAATTTGCCACATTTTCTCTTTATGACTAGTGTTCTTTGTATTGTTGAAGAACTCTTGGGCCATCCCAAGATCATAAACACATATTTATATGTTTTCTTTTAAAAGTGTTATAGTTTTGGGGCGCCTGGGTGGCCCGGTCGGTTGAGCGTCCAACTTAGGCTCAGGTCATGATCTTGTGGTTCGTGAGTTCAAGCGCCCCATCGGGCTCTGTGCTGACAGCTCGGAGCCTGGAGCCTGTTTCCGATTCTGTGTCTCCCTCTCTCTCTCTGACCCTCCGCCATTCATGCTCTGTCTCTCTCGGTCTCAAAAATAAATAAACGTTTAAAAAAATAAAAAATAAAAAATAAATAAAAGTGTTATAGTTTTACTTTTCATATTTACATCTATAATCCATGTCAAAATGGTTTTTATGTGTAGTATGAAGAATGGGTCATTTTTAAAAATAGATATCCAGTTGATTTAGCATCATTTTTGAAAAGACTGTTCCCGGGGCACTTGGGTGGCTCAGTCAGTTAAGCCTTGAACTTTCCCTCAGATCATGATCTTACAGTTCATGAGTTCGAGCCCCACATCAGGCTGTCTGCTGTCAGTGTGGAGCCCACTTCAGATCCTCTGTCCCCCTCTCTTTTTGCACCTTTCCCATGCTCGCTCTCTCCCTCTTTCAAAAATATAATAAACATTAAAAACAAGCAACAAGGGGTGCCTGGGTGACTCTGTCAGTTGAGCTTCCAACTTCGGCTCAGGTCATGATCTGATTCATGAGTCCAAGCCCCATGTCAGGCTCTGTGCTGACAGCTCAGAGCCTGGAACCTGCTTCAGATTCTGTGTCTCCTTCTCTCTCTCTGCCCTTGCCCTGCTTGTGTTTGGTGTCTCTGTCTCTCAAAAATAAATAAACATTAAAAAAACTCAAAAAAAAATAAAAACAAGCAACAAAAAAGAAAAGACCATTCTCTTTCCATTGCACTGACAGGTCAGCTTTACCATATATTAGAGAATTGTGAATCCTTTTCCATACTGGCATTTTCATTTCTCTATGCACCGGGCCAACACTATCTTAAATATTAGAGCATTATTAGGGCTCCTGGGTGGTTCAGTTGGTTGAACATCCAACTCATGATTTTGGCTCAGGTCATTAGCTCACGGTTCATGGAATCAAGTCCTGTTGGGCTCTGCACTATCAGCATGGAGACTGCTTGGGATTCTCTCTCTCTTCCCTCTCTCTGCCCCTACCCCCACTCTCACGCACTCTCTCTCAAAGTAAATCAATAAACTTTCAAAAATATATTAGAGCATTGTAATGGTTCTTCTCTGCTTTTCCTGCTTTTCTATGTTTGTCTTGGTTATTGTCGGCCTTTGAATTTCCATATAAAGTTTAGAATTGGCAGTTGATTTTTAAAAAATATATCAACTGGAATTTTGATTGGGATTACAATGTATCTGTAATTTAAGGAGACTTTACATGTATCCCGCCATTTAAAGACCTCTTTAAATTTTGTACTTTTCAATATGATTGTTATACATTTTTTTCCATTGGATTTATGACTAGGTGTTTGATGTTTTTGTGTTAAAATTATGAAGGTAATTTTTAAAATAACTTATTTTATTAATGTTTTCTGTATTAGACTTGCTATGTTCACTTATTATTTTTAATAACTATAGATTCCTTTGGATTTTCTACACACACATTCATGTCATCTGAAAATAATAGTAGTTTATTTCTTCTATTCCAATCTTAATGTCTTATAGCATTGGCTACAACTTCTGGTCTAATTTTGAATAGATACAGTGACAGAGAACATCTTTGTGTCTTTCCTATCTCAAGGGAAAGTTGCCATCATTCAGTGTCATGTTTGCTGGATGTTCTTTTGCATATGCTTATTTTTCAGATTGAGGAAGTTCATTCCAATTCTTAACTTTCTAAGAATTTCATTGTGAATGTTATCTGTGTTCTCCGCACTTTTCCCAGCTCTCTAGCAGGTCTTTGCCTTTTCAGCACCCTAACATTGGAAAAAGTATTCTTCCCTTCAGATGAACTTTATTTTCTTCAGTTCTTACTGCTTCTACAGTTCTCCAATATCTATGTAAACATGACACTTTAAATTTATTCCACTTTATCTAATGCAGAAGGATCATTGGCTAGCTGTAACTTAATCCATCCTGCCCAGAAGCGGACTCCATCTTAATATTTCAAAACTTTGTCACTTTGTTCAGTCATTCTCTATTTTAAGTTCCACGTGGCCAAATTTTTACTTCTTTACCATGGAGAGTAGGGTTTACTCTTTTATTGGGGGAATTTTAAGACAAATACTTTTGTGACATTTATTTTTGTAATTTTTTTGCTTTCTTTTTTTACTTCTTTTTAAAAAATCTTTTATTTATTTATTTAAAAATTTTTTGATTAATTAATTTATTTTTGAGAGAGAGAGAGAGAGACAGTGTGAGCAGGGGAGAGGCAGAGAGAGAAGGAGAGAGAGAATCCCAAGCAGGCTTCACACCGTCAGCAGAGCCCGATGCGAGGTGAGAACCCATGAAACCATGATATCATGACCTGAGCCAAAAATCAAGAGTTGGATGCTTAACTGACTGAGCTACCCAGGTGCTCCTTAAAAAATCTTTTATTATGTGAGTCATGTTTTCTTGCCTAATACTGAAGGACAATATAGAATAGCTTTCGATCTTTTTCTTCTGCTGTTACACACATGAAGGATGACATTCGTTTGTATATCACATTCTGTTAGCATACCTAAAACATAATATAATTCTTATGCCAGAAGTATTAGTTTGGCTCTAATTTTATATTTCTTATTTCTGTCCTTTTAACACTTCAGTTAGTAGAAAGTATCTGTATATGGTTAAACTATTATTCTTGTTTTTAGGATTTTTTTTGAATTACCACTTTTGTCAGTGTAAGTTGTATTTTGATAGAAACATGAGCTCTCTTGCCATAGCGTTTAATATACCAAATGAGCAAAAGTCAAAGTTTTTCTTCTTTTCTTAAAAATGTGTTTAATGTTTATTTATTTTTGAGACAGAGAGAGACAGAGTGTGAGCAGGGGAGGGGGGAGAGAAGGGGAAGACACAGAATTCTAAGCAGGCTTCAGGTACTGAGCTGTCAGCAGAGAGCCCTACGTGGGGCTGGAGCTCACTGACTGCAAGATCATGACCTGAGCCAAAGTTGGACACTTAACTGACTGAGCCACCCAGGCACCCCAAGTTTTTCTTGTCACAGAAATGAAAACACCTAAATATGTTTATGTCAGTGCAGACTGTCATTTCATTCCCAAATAAAAGTCACTTATAGAGGCATCTGCTGCAAGGACCATCTGTACTTGCTGGAGTCAAGGTGAACAGATTAGAAAGAATGATTTGTCCATCAAATACACTTATGATAAAATAAATGAAAATTTTATGCTAAATAAATGCATGCTGAATTAAAATGATTCTTACTGATTCTAAAACTTTAGACTATTCCTCAGGGTTTAGTCTATTTTTTCAAAAGTTACTGAAAATGTTAAATACTAGAGCTCAATTTTTCTCTGAGAGTTCTTTTTCATAAATTTAATTGTTAATAAAAATGAGTAGCATGCTTGATTAAAAGATACTGATCTGGCTTGAAATAGCCATGTCTCAAAATGATATTTTTCAGATTAATTTTTAGAACAATAAGTTATATAGCTCCATATATGTAGTAGGGTAAATACAATGGTAATCTCCTTTTAAACTGTATTCTCATCCATGGCAGGCACAGGTATCTTGTGATTATTGCACTATTGTTTGTGTGTGTGTGTGTGTGTGTGTGTGTACATAATATCTGAGTTAGGCCTAGGCATATGCACTTTATACAGTTTATCACTTGTTTTGCTATACATAGAAAACTTGAGGACCACTGGTAAGGCAGTAAAAAGCTTGGAATCAGACCACGTAAAATTTAAGATTATCGCATCTTAGTTAAATGTTTGATGTTCAGAAAGTTATTTAGCCTTTCTCTATCTCTTTCTCTTATATGTAAAATGGGGATAATATCTGCAGATGGGATACTTAGATGTAATGTATGTATGCTGACCCATATGCAGCATGTCAAATAGTAATTGCTCAGTAAGTGCTATTATTAACATGCTTTAAAGAAATAGCCAGGAATTATTTTGGAAACTCAGAAGTGGCTCACAGAGGCTTTCCACTGCTGATTAGGATGGAGTAGCTTGCAGCAAACATGTCCCCACCAAACAACTAGAAAACTGTTAAATGTAAAAAGAAAAGTCACCAAAGTAAAGGCATTAGAGAGCTCCTGAAACAATTATGACTACAGAGTCAAAGATTCTAGAAAGAGAGGAATAGAGGTGAGGTGATTTTTACAAGTAGTATTTCCAAGCATTTTGCAAGAAGTATTGCCACTTCTGAGTGAGGGAATCCTGGGGCATTCGTCTACGAACTCTTATTTTGTCATTGATTGGCAGCTGTCGTTGCTGGAGTGTGGGGAACGAGGGGAGTTGATTTCTTGACAATTCCAGACTACCATGTGCAAAGGCAGATGTAGCTTGGGAGAATGCCCTGGGACAATGAGGTGCAGATACTAACAACAAAAAGAACTGGAAGTCAACTGGAGTCCACTGAAGTGATTAAGCCAGAGTGAGATGAACCAGATGAGCAAAACTGGTTGAGCTCCACACTAATATTCTGATTTACACATTTCCTATGTTAAAGTGATTCTGTCTTTTCATTATTTCTCTAATGTAGTAGTCAATAACAATTTGTAAAACAGGGTAACCAGTGGGACTAATTATTTCAGAACCCACAACTGATATTCATCATCTCCCTCAACTACTCCTAGATTCATTTCAACTTAAGCCAGTACTTTTGCTGGGCTGGTGGAGACCTAGACCTTCATCACTCAAAGATCTGAGCTCCTGTGGTTATTATGCCCTTTTTAGGCTATGGTTGCTATAAATGCCCATTCCTAGCTATTACTGAACATGGAAGCAAAACAAGCACCCCAATGAATCACTCAAGTTTCAGACAATATCTGCTTCAATTATGCAGCAGAAACTCTATTTCCTCATAATAATCAGGGTCAGAGTGGCTAGTACAGTAACCCCATTCTTTGGTGCTTTCAAGCACATCATATGATCAGGTGGTGATTCACAAGTTACTGGATCCTCTGGTGAAAGGATCCTTTCTCACCCCAGGCCATAGATGACCAAAGAACAAGGACTTCTAGTAAAGCAGAGCCTAAATTTATGTGGATAGAAAACAAAAACTTCTCACGTTAATCACTTGGAATGATAGTGAGAGCAGTCACTCTTACTTCCATGCTTTGGGTTTGAGAATTCAATATTCTGTCTATAACAGCACCATAAATATGCCCTGACCCTGCAAGTCGTCCCTGTGCTAGTGCTTGAGCTGTTCCTATAAAAGACCATGAGAAGTATTCCATTCTATGGAAGACCAGTGGATCCTTTGGTATGAAGCAGTACGATGCAGTATTACACTATAATTAATCAGACGTCCTGTGAGTTCTGCAGCCCAGCTGGCTAAGACTCTGTGGGTAGAAAAGTAAACCCATAATTGGAATATGCATCAGTCCTAATTAGGACAAATTGCTCCCTCCTCTAGGGAAGAAGGGTTCAGATGTATTCAACTGTCCATCAAGGAGCTGGGTGGGGTCATAAGGGGTGGTACCATATTGAGGATTTGATGACAGTTTTTGCTACTATTCAGTTAGACTCTCAGCAGCAGGAATAGATGATCATCTTAGTGAGATAGACTGTATATACTTTTAGGTGTATGTGTTGCCTCCATCCGGGCCACCATGGGTATTCGGCTCATATGCGCATTGTATAAGCACTGGGATGACTGATAAGGTAGTCTGGTTAATCTCTACCAAATGAGTCATGTTATCCATCTGATTGCACATGGCCTCTGCTGCAATGAATATTCTTGGGTGGGCATTGATACGAGATACCAAACATATACTTTCCTTACGGTTTGCCTTACGTTTGCCTCTAGTTTACGGTTGCCTCCAGTAATTTGTTGAGAACTCTGTGAAATGGCAGTTTTGGTGCTTGAAAACTTGAGAGATAAGTGACATGTAACTTTCAGAGCACAGGGAATTGACAAAGAAGGAAAAGGTAGAGCATGTAGGAAAACCAAAGAAATTTAATAAACCCTAAAGAATGCTCTGAAGAAATTTAATAAACAATAAGATCCTCTCAAGTACTTTCACAACAGGCACATGAATGGAATAGCTATGGTGGCAAGAATGGAGGCAATGGGTACAACACTATGTGTCCTGTCTTCTGATCAGCCAGAGAAAGGCAGAAGACCAATCCTGAGTTTGAAGAATTTTGTGCCAAGAGGTGGTAGAAAATTATAAAATAAGACATAATACCTTCCCTTCTCTGACAACATAGCCCAGAGCCAGGGCTAAATATGAGAGAACTACAATGTTATCACAAACTCATCATTCTAATATCATGAAGCCATTTAAGTAGCATGAATGGTACAACAATTTCCTGCATTAAATCAACAACTAAATCACTTAGTCCTTTGTTATCAAATGCCCTTTCAAATGTATTTCCACATATATTTATTCCCATGGCCCTGAGGAAAATTGCAAGTTTTGGAGCCAGCAAACCAGGTTCAGATTTTATCTCTGTAATTTGACAAGGCTGTTTAAATTATCTTAGACACCTAATACAGATCCAGCCACACAGGTAAATACTAATGAATATTATTATCAGTTTTATTATTTATCATAGCCCTAAAGAAATTTAATAAATAATTAATTCCAAAATTGCCACTGTATACTCTAGAGGAAAAAAAAACCTTCAACCTTTATAAAATAAATTTTACTTTTTTTGTAAAGACATAGATTAAATGTCACTATTTACATGTTTTGTACTGACATTTCCAAAGGAGGCATATTTGGCCTGAAGGTTCCCACAAAACAAGACCTTTACATTATTTATTTTATAGTTTTCTATTCCTTCGGTCAAATCAGGTGCGTATCAGTTGCTGCTACTTCCTCAAGGGTGGTTTGTTTATCAGGCCAGCTAGACGGAGCTCAATACTGACTTAAAATTAAGAAGGAAAGTTAATGTTCTTTCCAGAGTAATACCTACATCAGTATTTCAGTCATTCACCCAGGTCATGTAAAGCTGCAGTTTAAAATTCCCAACACACCATGGCTTAGACATTTTATGACCCCAAGCATTGAGGGCAGTTGACTTATTAACCAAAAGATAGTGTTTAACCTCTTGTGGTTTTCACCAGGCAAGTGCATTCTGGCTTGTCAAATTTACCCCTCTATGCATTCGTAGGGGATGAGAAATAATTAAAAAAATAAAGCGATTTTCCCAAGCTTTATTATTAACTGCTCCACCATTCTGTCAAGATGAGGATTACTTTAGTATACATATAATATATATTACTATATATGGATAGTTTCTGCTAAATGCAAACAAAATCAGCAACAGTTGTTTTTATATGTATGTCATTTGACTGTAATGCTTTTAAGATCATGAAACATAATATATAGTCAAGTCACAAAATATTAGTTAAAATTCTTTGATCAGGGTTCATTTACAGAACATTTAATGGAGTAAGTTTGAACAGAGATAGATTTATAATTGGGTATTTGAAGGCTTATAAAATCTTTGGAGTTACTGAAGAAATAGTCTACTGTAAATCAATACTTTAGGCCAACTTTTCTACCATGGACTGTGGACAAGCAGACCAACTGGAAAGATTTCTTTCATTGCTGTCATTCAGGGCCAGCCCTGAGGAGATCTGATATGTAGTGGTTACCAACTTTTTGCTGGAGCCAGAATATCATGCAGAAAAAACACTTTTATTCCTCTGCTAACTATAAAACAGAGCACATTTTCACCTCTTTGGGTAACTGGCCTTAGGGAACTTCCTGTAAGACCAAACATGCAGTTAAGTCTAAGTCACCTAAGTAGTAAGAACTGGGACCCTGAGGACCCTGTTTATACAAGTTATTTATCCTTTCTCATCTGCTAGTGCCCATCCCATGTTCAGCCTTCCTTGAACAATGACATGCTCTATGCACATGATTCAATCGATCAAATAACACTTCATTCATGATGAGCAGTTTGAGTGCCATAATCCCTTTGTATTCTGTGGTTCAATATTCAATCTTTACTGAGGTTCAGTAGTAAACTAGAAACTGACTTTTCAAAGCAAAACTAGTCATCATCAGAAGAAAACACTGTCTTACTCCAAACCTTTAAGGTAGTTCTGCACCATGATTCTTCTTTGGGACTGGCAAGAGGCACCATATGATATTTTTATGAGTCACACACTCATTATCACTGAGACTGCTTTGTTATAAGGCTCAAGTGGTAGAAAAGCTTATGCCATACTTTGGACCTGCTACAGATCATTCTTTTTCATTGGGCCAGATTTAAATTTGGCAACCTTATGTGTTTCCTAGTAAATGGGTAGGGTTGTGAATTCAAGTATGATCTATGTGGCTTATCAAATCTAAAATATTTAAAGAAGCACAGTATGTACATGGTAATATGCAGCAACTTTTCTCTCACTTTAGAGGGAAATTTTGACATGCCTCAGACCAATGGACTCCTAGATATTTCACTGATGTGTAAGCTCCTGAATATTTATGTGATTTATTGCCTATCCTCTCTCATGCTGTGTTTTTAGGCAATTGTGATTTCTCCCATTTTATGCTCATCCGATCCATCTAACATAATATTAGTATAATGGATGGTGTGATGTTCTGGAGGATATCAAAATAATACTTCTTTGGGCTATCTACTAGAGCAAAAGAATTGACCTAGCCCTGAGGTAGTGAGTGAAAATATGCTGTTCTTCCTGCCATCCTCACACTATTTTGATTATTTTTAATTACTAGGATAAGGAAAAAGCATATTTTAAGTCCATAGCTACATATCAGGTACCAAAGATATATTAATTTGCTACTGAAAGGATAGTTATAATAAAAACTTGAATACTCCAAGGTATGTGGAATTACTTTTAATTTCTGCATGTGGTATTTTTCTATCAAATAAATCTATCGCTTGATCATTATAAGCCCTAGAATTAACTGGTAAATCACATTAGTGTTTTGGAATTCTGGGGATTAGTATTAGGTCAGATCTAGTATCTAATTATCTTCATATTTCTCTTTTCCCAGTGCATAATCATAGTGGAAAATATTGACAGGTAATACCAAGTAAGACTTGGAAAAAGACTCATGTTGTGGGGTCCCTCTCAATCAATGAGTTCCAAGTCTAGCACCTGGCCTATATCTGTGAATTAAGAAGCTATGAAGTTGGGTTTCTGCCCACTGGATCTGGAATTGTATGCCTTATATATGTTATTCAACAATGACCATTTATTACATTCCTAGGAACTGCACAATTAATCAGACTCCACCACAAATGCATGTGGGTCTGTAACACCCTGATTACCACTCAGTCTCAGCCTTATTATGGGAATTGACTCACCTATTTCTTACATTAAAGTACTCAAACCCTGTCCCTTGCTTCTAATTCAGGAGAATCCATCTATTTTGATTATAAATAATAGAAAAGAAATTTGGTCATCCTCATCTAAAGACAATACAAGAAATAGGGAAAAAAATCAATATAACATTCTGGCAGATGACAAAAATTCACCAGAAATGTTGTCAAAACTAAACTATATTCTACCAAAATTATTGAAATGTAATTATAAAAAAAGTATTCCGTGAGCATTCAGGCAAATATACTGAATCTTTTGTGAGCCAAAGAAAACAGTTTCATGTTAGATATCTTTTTATGACAAAATTCTGCATCAGAAAAAAGATATTCAAGATACATAGGAAAAAATGTATGAACTAAGGAAATTTCCATCCTCCTCAGCTGTCTAGTGTAAAGACAATTGACAATATTGAATACACAGAAAATTAGGGAATATTGTGTTCATGAACCCTTCCTGAAAAATCTACTACAGCACAATTTCATACATACAAAGAGTTACAGAAAAAAATCAGTAAAAGGGGTGGTAATGAATAATGAATACCCTCGACAAAGTTTCAACTCAAAAAAAAAACCTTGAAATAAAAGCAGCAGAATGGTTTGTAAATGTTAAATGTTCTGATAACATAGAAATGACAGCTAACAAAACAGGCATAATGAGGGGAGAAAAGGTGGAAAGTCAAAGCATATTCTTTAAAGCTGACAAATTAAGTAGTAGAAGGTGAACCATACAGCCATATATATAAAAGAGTGCAAAGGTAAACGCAGAGAAAGATAGTGTTATTGAACAAGGTTGTAAGGTAGAAGAAATGAAGAAACAAGATGCGTACCACATAGTTTCCCCCTCCATATGAAGGTAAGAGTATAAAGTTAACCCCTCGCTTTATAAATACAAATTAATTACCAGTAAAGCAACAATAAGAAAGAGACAGAAATGGTCCACATAGTGAAAAAGTACCTGAAACTAGATAAATGCCAGAGCAGGAACCAAATTTACCATCATACCAATAAACATTCTTTGGCTTAATTCAATTAGAAGAAAAATATCTTTTTAAAAACTTTTTAATGTTTATTTTTGAGAGAGACAGAGTGTGAGGGGGGAGGGGCAGAGAGAGAGAGACACACAGAAGCAGGCTCCAGGCTCTGAGCTATCAGCATTGAGCTCGACACGGAGCTTGAACCCACAAACCGTGAGATCATGACCTGAGCTGAAGTCGGAGGCTTAACCAAGTGAGCCACCCAGGCACCCCTAAAAGAGAAACATTTTAAATTGTTTTCCAAAGCAAGATCCCATTCTATGTTGTATGAAAGAGACATATCTTAACTGATTTAGAAATATTGAAAAATACAAAAATAGGCAAAGTAAACTAGAAAAAGATAGATGAAAAATAGCAGATATCTTTCAATTTTCCACAAGATGATGGACATTGCTAAACTTTTAATGTATCCACACATTCTCTAGCAAAGCACATAGGAAACAAGAAAATAAAATACATGTCACTTACCTACCATAAATAGAGGATGGCTAGGATAACTAGATGACCAAAAACTACAATGTTCATGGAAATGAACAATAATTAGTGAAGACCAGAAGAATTCTCTCTAGAATCCACTCCAGAGCTTAAAGTCAGGTGGGCACTGTACAGAAAAGAGGACACTGTGCCTAGTTCCTGGACTGGTGAAAAACAGATTATATCAATTGTCACCACTTTAATTGGAAAATACTGAGCATGAACTTTAAAACTTGTGGCTACTAGGAGTCGAAAGGAAGGGGCTTAGAAATGAATGGGATCAAATGTGACAGTCTTGGGAAGTCACCACCTCTGGGGAAGAAGGGGACACCTTAGAAAGAGGGATGTCTTTTGGAGATTGGATGGTGATGAGACAGATGGATGAAGAAAGGGCTATACTAAAACAAAATATATACCAAAAAATTAAGAGACAGAAAAAAGTACTGTTTATTTAAATACTTATCTCACTGTATTAAAGTAGATGGTACAAAGGTATGCCATGTAAAAACAAAAATAATGAAGGGATTGTTACCTTGAAGACTGACCAGGCAGGATTAAGATTTTTAGAATAAAAGTACTAAATGAGAAGCAATAGTATACTTGTAATGCTAAAGTTTACTATTCATAAGAATTACATACAATTATGCCTAGCTGTATTCCAAATAGCACAGCATAACCTTAATAAAGGAGAACCTATATGTGTAAAGCACAAGACATCAATACCCTAGTAGAAGATTTTAACATATACTTCTCAGTCTCACAACTTAGTGAAAGCAATAATTATTGACAGACCCAAATTAATCAAGCCACATACTTTTATTAATGCAAGTACTGTGAGTATATTTTGCTTCAAAAAGTGTTTTTTTGAAACTTCAAAAAATAATAATGAATACAAATTGAAAGGGACAACATTGAATGTTTGAAGAGACTTTCACAGGCAAAGTATGGGAGGATTTGATAATTTTTTTAAAGTAATAATGTTAAGGGATTTCTACTTCAGCTGCTGGAAGCCACGCTATCCAACCAGCCTGATGGCAGGGCCCAGGCGGTGGACGGATCAGGACTGCAGGGTGGCCCAGTGAAGCTTCTTGGACTCCTGTTTTTATGTAATTTGGCCTTAATAAAAGTACCTGGGGAGTTGTCTGTTGGGGAATTGCCCCCTGGGAAAATAACCATTGGGGAAAGAAAATAAAGTTCTGCAAGGAAATTGTGAAGCCATACATCTAGCCCTTGCCACCCCCTGTAAAGACTCCTCTACCTAAAGGAAGGATAGCCCCATATATTTCCCAGCCAAGGAGGGACAAATGGATTTGAAAGGCCCACTCCGGCAACAAAGGAGTGTATCTATGGGCACAAGTTACTCCAACGCCTAGGCCCACTTGGCTCCCCAGGAGGCATTCCAGATGATGACTGAACCTAGTCGGTTAAGGTACAGAATGGTTCATTAGTTCCTAGGTGCATTGTCTCTCTGGGAATGCATAAGGCATGGGCTCCCAAGGCCCTCTTGGCCCCCTCCTGGCACCGCAGACCGAGGCGAATACTTTTGTTCCTCAAACCACAAATGGTTCGGGGAAACAACTAAGAGGTCATGTCCCTGTAACTGTTCCACTTGAGATGTTGAGAGATAGATGACCTTTCATGAAAATAGCAAAGCAAATGCTCTATGGATTATAAATGTAGATACATAATGAAAATAATGAAAGAAATTAATGCATAAGCAGAGGGCAAAAGAGGATGTTACAAGAAAATACCCATATTATTCCTTAATGGGTGATTACACAAAGGAACATTTTTAGAATTAGGTAATGCTAGAAAACATAGATGACGCACACTACAAAGAAATTGCTAACAAATATAATGCCACGTTTGCCACAATAAAGCGGCCAGTCCAACACACTGCTGTTGTCTTGTCCGTTTTATTTTTGTTTTATTTTATTTTCACTTTTTTGCCAATGCCGTTCATCCTTTGGGAACCCCTGGACCTGCTGGAGCTGGACTCCGGCATCCAGCCATGACAGAGTAACTAGTTCTGAACCTACCCTTCTAATGTAAAAAGCGAGAGTATTGGACAGTATATGTGTTTTAAGACACTGGACAACAGGCAGCACAGGAGACTATTATCTCCAAGAAAAGGGGATACATATGAAGTGGGAACAAATGAAGTGATCCCTATGATTGCCTTGACTTTGTACTGTAGGCATAATAGAAAAAGAAGGAACCCAAAAAAGAGCATAGAAGATATGCCAATTTGAGAAGACAGAAATGATCTGACTTTCAGAAACTTGCCCAAATACATACCACAAGAAAATGGTAGGTCCAGCTGTAAGCACTCAAACTTCAGAGTTCTTGCCCTTTACTGCTACTGTATCCTGCATATATTGCCCTCTGATATATAGGATCCAAGGCTATTAATTAGAATCTAAAATTTTAAAGCTTGGCTGAATTTTATTTTGGAACCTGATTAAGATAGTAAATTCAACCCCCCCCCCCCCAAATAAATAAATAATGACCGGCCTTGGAATTCTCATGGTTACGGACACATGGTTGTTATTAGAAGCCAGTTTTGTACTACTGAACTGGAATATGCCCTATAGTGCATCAATAGCATAATTAAAGAGCTTTTATTGAAAGATGGTTTCATGTGTCATGAATAATTTTATTAAGCTTCCACAATCTGAGAATAGTGTGTTGATCAATCAAGTTTATAGCACAATGGGCTGACAGACCATATAGAGTAGGCTAATGTACTTCGAACAGCTTGGTTGGGAAATTGGCTGTGCACTTGTATGCAGGAATTCTTTCACTGTTGCTTTCTCAGGAAAAGTTCTAACATCAAACTTGGACAGGGTTCTGATACTGAAGTTGACAAAATCTACAGCAAAATTAAATGAAAGCCTAAAATAACAAGCCAGTAAAACATCAGTGAAAATTGTGGAGTAAGGACCTTCAAAAATCCTCTCACCCACGAAAGCAACAAGAACAATGGCAAAACTTGTTAGAACCAACTTTATAAGAACTCTGAGAATTGAACAAAGGCTCATAGCAATCCAGGGAGCATTTGTACAAGAAAAACGACTGAATCTCCATAAGAACAGTGATTTTGTGGCATTTTAGGTTACTCTGTTTCCATCTTCTATTCCTTAACTCTACAATAGCCTTAAAAACCAACAACCCCCAATCACAGTGAAAACAGATCAAATTGAGTCACTGCAGAGGGTAGAATGGCATTGAAGTTCCTTCAAATCTCCAATCCCAGAGAACTGTCATTATTTGACATGTCTGGTGGTTCAAAGGAAGACCCCATTTTCAAGGCTGTCTTTTTTTTTTTTGAACTGATTCAGAGCTTGCCTGTTGTTAAAGGCCTTGTACCTTGGGCTGTTTGTCAAAGAATATCACAGGCAATTCATTAACATCATGAATGCCTGAGACATTGGAAAACAGTTGGGTAAACAACAGACTGATCAAGAAACTTTAAATGGAAATCAGGAAAATGTGATGACTATACAGGGTTTTGAAAATGTCCTACATAGTCCTAGGATTTCAGAAGGCCATACATGTGCATAATGCTGTGCTCATGCCAAGGGCTGTATGCGTGCTTATTAAAGTACTGAGAAGACCGTAAATTCTCACCTCAGACTCTCATTTCACTCTTACACCTCAGCTTCTGAATAAAAAGGAAATAAAGGCTAAAGTAGAATTGTAAGCTGCCTGGCTGAGTGTTAAAGGGGTGCCCAAATACACACACAGAGTCCCTTAACAAACTGTGGAGATTTATTTATTGTAGGCATTTATGGAAATTTCTGTCCAACCATTAGGTGAGTACTAGGCTAAGCAAATAGAGATGTTAGTGGTCACACATGATAAAGAATACAGATTTCACAGGATTATTTCAAACCTGTCACTAGATGACAACAACTAACATCCACAAAAATAAACTCTTGGGAGGGAGAAGATCTAAGTTACAGTGTTATCATATTAATTATTTAAGATGTCCAGGTTTGAAGACACTGGGTGGCTCAATCAGTAAAGGGTCCAACTCTTGATCTCAGCTCAGGTCTTGATCTCAAGGTCATGAGTTTATGCCCTGCATTAGACTCTGCACTGGGCATGAAGCCTACATGAATGAATGAATGAATGAATGAATAAATAAATATCCAGGAATCATGAAACATGGAAAGTAACAAGAATGAAAAATCCAAGCAACAAGAAAAAAAAAGCAATCAATGGAAACTATCTCTGAGGAAACCTGGACATTGGAGTTACTGGACAAAGACTTCAAAGCAGCTGTTTAAAATATCAGAGAACTAAAGGAAATCATGTAAAAAGAACTAAATGATAGAATAAGACCATTATCTCACCAGGTAGATAATATCAATAAAGAGAATTATATATATTATATTAAATATATTATATTAAATATATATTTTATATATTATATAAAATATAAATATATAAATAGATATTCATATATATCGCACTAAATATATATTTTTAAATATATATCATATAAATTATATATAATTCTCTTTATTGATATATATATAATTCTCTTTATTGATATATATATTCTTTATTGATATTATATATATTTTATATATAATATATAATACAACTGAAAATAATTGTGCAGTTTAAAAATATAATAACTGAAATGAAAAATTCACTAGAAGGCTTAGCAGTAGAACTGAGATAGAAGAAAGAACATAGTTCAATTGAAATTACCCGTTCTGAGGGGCAGAAGGGAAAAAAATAATAAAGAAAAATGAACAGAATTTCAGAGAGTTAAAGAGATTCTGGGCCAAGAGGCATGAAAAGAGGCTGATGAATCAGTTTGAGAAATGTTTTGGAATGAGACACACTCATTCCTCACCAGTTTCTCACCAGAGGAAGGGGCTCATTTCCTCACCAGTTTCTACCCAGAAGCCAGCCACATTCTGGCATTCTGAGAACCAGCAACCTTGGCATGAATGCTGGCATCATAATGAGAAACTTTGTTGTGGCTCCCCTCCCTAAATTGCTTCACAAGCTTCAGATAACTGGAGCAACTGGGAGATTGAGCAGGAGAGGGAGGGATGGATGCTGCCATGGTTTGCAAAACACACATGTCTGGGAACCATCAGAAATCACTTATTATTATTTTATTTCTGGAAATCAATTTGATATGACCTCATGCTATAATGCACTTAAGAATAAATTGCTTTATTTAGTAGCCACATACTCATGATCTAAAACATTTGGGTTACATTTAGAGAATAATTCTACAGAAACTACTTTTTAATGTTGAGAAAATATCTGTACTGACATTGCAGATGAAAAATCTCTGGTCAGCCTTACTATTTTCATTATAGTAATTAATTGGGAAGGGAATATAAGTGTTCCATGTTTTACAGGTATCTGCTACATTCTGAATAAAAATTATTTTTTAGGAAACATCAGGAAGTATGTTTCTTTAAAGTAATGTGCCAAGAAATGTGTCCAGTGTGTGTGTGTGTGTGTGTGTGTGTGTGTGTGTTATGTCTCTTGGAAATGCTTCAGCCATTCACTCTAGTTTTGTTACTACCAATAACTTTTAAGGAATTTTAGCTTTCATTGTTTTTTTTTTATTACTGGAAATATTCTGCTGAAAAGAATACTTTGCAAACCGCTGCAAAACACTGCCAATTATGAATGCTCCAGAACAACAATGTGATGTTATTTTCCATGTTCCATTCAAAACCTAAACTTCACAATATAAGTTACTGAAAACATAGAGAGGACCATGTTTTTTATGATGTGAATTTATATGACCCAAGATATCAAGTTACTAGATACCTTATAGCACACATAACAGTGTTGAAACTGTTCCCTTGAAGGAGTAGATTATACTGCTACTGCTACCAACAACAACAATAAAATCATGACAACAGTACTTAACATTCATCAAGCATGTGCTTTGTGGCAAGTACTAGGCTAAGCACTTTTCCTGAATATTCTCATTTCATCCTAATAACAATCCTATAAGGTAGGGACTGTTATTGTCCCCATTTTATAAATGTCTTAACCTAGTTATTTAGAAAAAAAAATGGAAGAAAGTGCTTATATTAACTAGCACTCTATTGGGGAATTCAAGCAAGAAAGCAGGAGTTGGTGAAAAGAATAAGGGAGGAAAAAGAGGGAGAATAAATATAAGTGGTATGTTAGTGAACTAGTCAGAGTTTCATGGCAAAAAAATCCTGTAGATCATCTTCAGAGAAGCTCTGTGAAGCTGCTCTGTCTCCAAACAGTGAGAAAGAGAAGAATGTGAGAAGAAATAATCCACCTGATCCTATCTTCAGTTGATCAAAGTTTCGAATATTAACTCCTGCACACATCTAGGTTTTGCATACTTGGGCACCAGCTGGATTCTGTGATATCTCACATGTAAGAGTCCACTGGAAAGCCCCACTGGGAAACAAGAGGCATGTCACATTGGCATAAGGTGAGGCATTGTTGTATATGCCCACAAGTAAAGTTCCCTAGTCTTCAAATGCATGTTAGGGATAGATATACTTAACCACTACTCAAGCTCTCACATTAATTCTCAGAAATGTGGTGTAAGGGTGACTGGTAGGAAGTACCAAGTAGAAGATTCTGAAATTGTCTCTCTGCCAGTCAAGATAGCAAATCAGAAGCAATACCAGAGTTAGCCACTTTGGTGGCTCATTGATTAAGCACTCAACTCTTGATTTTGGCCCAGGTCATGATCCCAGGGTCATGGGATTGAGTCCCTCGTTAGGCTCCATGCTGAGCATGGACCTGGCTTAAGATTTTCTTTCTCTCTCCCACTGCCCCTCTCCCCTACTTGCTCTCTCTCTTAAAAAAAATCTTTTAAAAAATACCAGAGTTAATGGCACCATTATGGAGCTAAAAGATGAAAGACAGTTTCCTGTTGTATTCCATTCACTTCATCAGATTGGCCACAGGGGGAAAATATGGATCATGATAGATGATAGTGGACTCTAGTAACCAAGTGGTAGTCCCAATCACAAATACCTTGACATATTTACTAAGATGATCTAAATAGACTCTGGCATGCGGTTTATAACTATTAATGTATTCCTTTCGATTTATATCCATAAGAAAGTTCAAAATTAATTCACTTATATGGTATCTTTTATTTGTCTCAGATATTATGAAAACTCATGCAGTTCTCTGGCTAACAGTAAACCAATGATATGGTGTATCGGGGTCCATAGTTATTGGGTATCATGTATTCTTTTTTTCTTTTTTAATTTTTTATATGTAATTTATTGTGAAATTGGTTTCCATACAACACCCAGTGCTCATCCCAACAGGTTATTCTTTTTTTAAAAATGTTTATTATTTTTGAGAGAGAGAGAGCGAGTGTGTGCAGGGGAGGGGCAGAGAGAGGTGGGGGACAGAAGGTCTGAAGTGGGCTAACAGTAGAGAGCCCAATGCGGGGATTGAATTCACAAACCATGAGATCATGACCTGAGCCAAAATCAGATGCTTAACCAACTGAGCCATCCAGGTGCCCCCTGTATTCTTTTTTGAATGGCCATGCTGGAAGCAGTGATCTCAGCCAGGGCACTGGCACTTCCTAATCACTACACTTCACATTGAAGTTCAGGAGGTTGAATATAGACTGAATCATCTGTTCCTCCATCTGGGCTTCAGCATTCTTACCCCTACTACAGCAGAAGAGGCTAGATGTGTGAGTAAAATGCCTTGAACAACACATTGCTCTAAGAAAAGGATTACTCTAAAATTCGAGGGCAGCTGGGTATCCACTTCACATTGTGATTTTGAGGAAGCACAGGTCTTGGTTTTGGGGTGTCTTTCCACCATTCGACTCTTACCACATCACACAGAGTCTATAGGTAAGCCATTTCTCTCCCCTCTCCTCCCAAGCCCCACCAAGGGTCATGGGAGCTTTCCCTTCTCTCCAATATTCTTCACAACAAAAATCTCACTTTTGCTACTTAGGAGAATGTGATATCATAGGAATGAAAGAAATAATTGTTTTAGGGAGTGAGTAATGAGAAAGCCAAATATTTCTTAGGTGTCAAGTAAGATAAAGGCAAAAATTTTCCTTATATTTATCATAAACTATGTAGCCATATCTTTGGTAAGAGCAGTTTTAAGGAAATTTTAGAAAGAGAAGACAGATGAGAGTGAGTTGAGAAGTGATGGTGAAGAAGTAAATACTGAGTTCAGCTGTGAAGCCAAAGAAAGGATTAAGAACTAGTGAATATGGAGTCAAGGGAGTATTTTATTCACTGGCAAAAGACTTCACTTTAAAATATTTATGTAATGATAATAAAAACAGGGGATGACAAATGCATGAAAGATTAGGGCCCATGAGTAGAGTGAACTATTTGCATTCTTCAGTTCATCTTCACAGGGTAATAGAGCAGTAAGTGATCGCTGAAGTAAAACTTGAGTCTGACATTTTCAAGTTATTGTTTCAAACACATTATTTGGGATGTATCAACTTAGAAAAGAAATACCTTTCAGATCTATATGTTCACAGAAGGTATTTTTTAACATGTCTACCAAAAATCAGGCATTTCAGTTTGACCATTCATACATGGGTTTTGCCTTCAGCAGCTCTGCTTTACTACAGTACCCCTTCCTTCTGCCACAGGTGATTGGTCTAGAATGGGCAAATGAGCTGAGCTAGACTAATCAGGATGGCTGTCCTAGAGATTTGGTATTGTGATTCAAAACAGTACAGTAGAAGTTGACCTTTGAAGAGAGGAAATAAAACTTAGGAGCTGTGGACAAGAAGCAGAGTAACCTAGTCTGCAGAGAGAAAAGAAACAGATTCACCAGGTATCTAGTGATTGATAAGAGAAGGGACTTGTCTATGTGTCCTATTGTGTTCCTGGCATCTGGTGCTATATTTGGAATACCGTAGTAGTTTTTGTGTCATCTCTGTGTGCACATGTGGCCACAGTGCAACCAATTCCTTTTAATTAAAATTTTTTTTTTGATCAGGGACTTTAACTTGTTAATTTAATCCAACTGAACCCTTACTTGGCCATATGTTGTGTCAGGTACTGCACGTATACAAAGATAAATGGAGAAATTTTGGCCCATATGGAGCTCACATTTTCATGTTAGAGATAAAAAAGCAAACAAGTTATTTCAAAGATTATAAAATAGACAAACAACAACAAGCAAAGAAATACATAGAGAGTATAGTGGGAATACTAAGGAAGGAGCTGTTAACTTTTCTGAAGGACTTGAAGTATGACTGATTTCTAAAGGAACAACAAAAAATTTCAGGCAGAAAAGCAGACATAGACATTCCCAGCAGAGGAAGCTCTGTGTATTTGGAAAATTAAAGGCCAATGAGACAACATGTTATTTTTTAAGAACCATAGACAGTTCAGTATAATCTAGCAGAAGGTGTTGAGGAAGAAGCATGAAGAATGGCTGGATACGTACACAAAATCCAAATAATGAAGGACCTTCTGTTCCAGACACTTCTATGCTTCGTGTGGCCCTAGGACATTTTATATTTGTAGCTAAGGGGTCAATGATTTCCTATTGACATTTAAAAATATACCCGTGGAAAATGGAAATAGTATAGATGTAAAAATTAAACCCTCTCATCCCCTACCACTTTCACTCACTCGCAGTACCTTCCCAAAGTTAATTGTTGTCAACAGTTTTTGTAAGTGCTCCCAGAAAATAAAACACACACACACAAACCTACCCCATCGTCTATCTGTATATAAAGATATCTACATATTTACTCACCTGTTATTAACTTATCAGCTATCTGTCCACAGCTTCATCTAACCTCAAGCTATGGACCTATGCATCCATCTATGATTATTAGTAATCTGTCTGACCTGCTTAATGATGTTTTTGACTCTTG
Organism: Prionailurus bengalensis; assembly: GCF_016509475.1. Classification (NCBI taxonomy): domain Eukaryota; kingdom Metazoa; phylum Chordata; class Mammalia; order Carnivora; family Felidae; genus Prionailurus; species Prionailurus bengalensis. The sequence goes on from NC_057348.1 coordinate 96,502,328, forward strand.
CAGAATTGTGAAGATTATATGTTACTTATTAAGATAGAGAATAATCATTTGGAATTTGTTTTTGGGTAAAAATGGGTAAGGATTCAGTTTATCTTTTTCCATATGGATATCCAGTTGAACCAACACCATTTAATGAAAACACCATAATTTTCCCAGTGAATTTTAATGGCATGTTTATCTTAAATCAGGTGATTACATACATGTGATATACATATACTTCACATACATATAGTTCTGTTCCTGCATCTTCTATTCTATTCTGTAGTTTATATTTTCCCCCAAACTGTACTACCTTTGTAATAGTCTTGGTATCTGGTAATATAAGTCTTCTGAGTCTTCTTAGCTGGTCTTCACTGTTGTTGATGTATATATTTGGAATCAACTTGTCAAATTCCAACAAAAAAAATCATTCTATAATTTTTATTTTCACTATATATTACATTGACTATATATTTAGAGAAGGGGATATTGATATCTTTACAATATTGACTCTTTCAATTCTTTTTTTTTTTTTTCTGAAATTTATTGACAAATTGGTTTCCATACAACACCCAGTGCTCATCCCAAAAGGTGCCCTCCTCAATACCCATCACCCACCCTCTCCTCCCTCCCACCCCCCATCAACCCTCAGTTTGTTCTCAGTTTTTAAGTCTCTTATGCTTTGGCTCTCTCCCATTCTAACCTCTTTTTTTTTTTTTTTCCTTCCCCTCCCCCATGGGTTCCTGTGAAGTTTCTCAGGATCCACCTAAGAGTGAAACCATGTGGTATCTGTCTTTCTCTGTATGGCTTATTTCACTTAGCATCACACTCTCCAGTTCCATCCACGTTGCTACAAAAGGCCATATTTCATTTTTTCTCATTGCCACGTAATATTCCATTGTGTATATAAACCACAATTTCTTTATCCATTCATCAGTTGATGGACATTTAGGCTCTTTCCATAATTTGGCTATTGTTGAGAGTGCTGCTATGAACATTGGGCTACAAGTGGCCCTATGCATCATTGCTCCTGTATCCCTTGGATAAATTCCTAGCAGTGCTATTACTGGGTCATAGGGTAGGTCTATTTTTAATTTTCTGAGGAACCTCCACACTGTTTTCCAGAGCGGCTGCACCAATTTGCATTCCCACCAACAGTGCAAGAGGGTTCCCGTTTCTCCACATCCTCTCCAGCATCTATAGTCTCCTGATTTGTTCATTTTGGCCACTCTGACTGGCGTGAGGTGATACCTGAGTGTGGTTTTGATTTGTATTTCCCTGATAAGGAGCGACGCTGAACATCTTTTCATGTGCCTGTTGGCCATCCGGATGTCTTCTTTAGAGAAATGTCTATTCATGTTTTCTGCCCATTTCTTCACTGGGTTATTTGTTTTTCGGGTGTGGAGTTTGGTGAGCTCTTTATAGATTTTGGATACTAGCCCTTTGTCCGATATGTCATTTGCAAATATCTTTTCCCATTCCATTGGTTGCCTTTTAGTTTTGTTGGTTGTTTCCTTTGCTGTGCAGAAGCTTTTTATCTTCATAAGGTCCCAGTAATTCACTTTTGCTTTTAATTCCCTTGCCTTTGGGGATGTGTCGAGTAAGAGATTGCTACGGCTAAGGTCAGAGAGGTCTTTTCCTGCTTTCTCCTCTAAGGTTTTGATGGTTTCCTGTCTCACATTTAGGTCCTTTATCCATTTTGAGTTTATTTTTGTGAATGGTGTGAGAAAGTGGTCTAGTTTCAACCTTCTGCATGTTGCTGTCCAGTTCTCCCAGCACCATTTGTTAAAGAGGCTGTCTTTTTTCCATTGGATGTTCTTTCCTGCTTTGTCAAAGATGAGTTGGCCATACGTTTGTGGGTCTAGTTCTGGGGTTTCTATTCTATTCCATTGGTCTATGTGTCTGTTTTGGTGCCAATACCATGCTGTCTTGATGATGACAGCTTTGTAGTAGAGGCTAAAGTCTGGGATTGTGATGCCTCCTGCTTTGGTCTTCTTCTTCAAAATTCCTTTGGCTATTCGGGGCCTTTTGTGGTTCCATATGAATTTTAGGATTGCTTGTTCTAGTTTCGAGAAGAATGCTGGTGCAATTTTGATTGGGATTGCATTGAATGTGTAGATAGCTTTGGGTAGTATTGACATTTTGACAATATTTATTTTTCCAATCCATGAGCAGGGAATGTCTTTCCATTTCTTTAAATCTTCTTCAATTTCCTTCAGAAGCTTTCTATAGTTTTCAGCATACAGATCCTTTACATCTTTGGTTAGATTTATTCCTAGGTATTTTATGCTTCTTGGTGCAATTGTGAATGGGATCAGTTTCTTTATTTGTCTTTCTGTTGCTTCATTGTTAGTATATAAGAATGCAACTGATTTCTGTACATTGATTTTGTATCCTGCTACTTTGCTGAATTCCTGTATCAGTTCTAGCAGACTTTTGGTGGAGTCTATCGGATTTTCCATGTATAATATCATGTCATCTGCAAAAAGCGAAAGCTTGACTTCATCTTTGCCAATTTGGATGCCTTTGATTTCCTTTTGTTGTCTGATTGCTGATGCTAGTACTTCCAGCACTATGTTAAACAGCAGCGGTGAGAGTGGGCATCCTTGTCGTGTTCCTGATCTCAGGGAAAAAGCTTTCAGTTTTTCCCCATTGAGGATGATGTTAGCTGTGGGCTTTTCATAAATGGCTTTTATGATCTTTAAGTATGTTCCTTCTATCCCGACTTTCTCAAGGGTTTTTATTAAGAAAGGGTGCTGGATTTTGTCGAAGGCCTTTTCTGCATCGATTGACAGGATCATATGGTTCTTCTCTCTTTTTTTGTTAATGTGATGTATCACGTTGATTGATTTGCGAATGTTGAACCAGCCCTGCATCCCAGGAATGAATCCCACTTGATCATGGTGAATAATTCTTTTTATATGCCGTTGAATTCGATTTGCTAGTATCTTATTGAGAATTTTTGCATCCATATTCATCAGGGATATTGGCCTGTAGTTCTCTTTTGTTACTGGGTCTCTGTCTGGTTTAGGAATCAAAGTAATACTGGCTTCATAGAATGAGTCTGGAAGTTTTCCTTCCCTTTCTATTTCTTGGAATAGCTTGAGAAGGATAGGTATTATCTCTGCTTTAAACGTCTGGTAGAACTCCCCTGGGAAGCCATCTGGTCCTGGACTCTTATTTGTTGGGAGATTTTTGATAACCGATTCAATTTCTTCGCTGGTTATGGGTCTGTTCAAGCTTTCTATTTCCTCCTGATTGAGTTTTGGAAGCGTGTGGGTGTTCAGGAATTCGTCCATTTCTTCCAGGTTGTCCAATTTGTTGGCATATAAGTTTTCATAGTATTCCCTGATAATTGTTTGTATCTCTGAGGGATTGGTTGTAATCATTCCATTTTCATTCATGATTTTATCTCTTTGGGTCATCTCCCTTTTCTTTTTGAGAAGCCTGGCTAGAGGTTTGTCAATTTTGTTTATTTTTTCAAAAAACCAACTCTTGGTTTCGTTGATCTGCTCTACAGTTTTTTTAGTTTCTATATTGTTTATTTCTGCTCTGATCTTTATTATTTCTCTTCTTCTGCTGGGCTTAGGCTGCCTTTGCTGTTCTGCTTCTAGTTCCTTTAGGTGTGCTGTTAGATTTTGTATTTGGGATTTTTCTTGTTTCTTGAGATAGGCCTGGATTGCAATGTATTTTCCTCTCAGGACTGCCTTTGCTGCGTCCCAAAGCGTTTGGATTGTTGTATTTTCATTTTCGTTTGTTTCCATATATTTTTTAATTTCTTCTCTAATTGCCTGGTTGACCCACTCATTCGTTAGTAGGGTGTTCTTTAACCTCCATGCTTTTGGAGGTTTTCCAGACTTTTTCCTGTGGTTGATTTCAAGCTTCATGGCATTGTGGTCTGAAAGTAAGCATGGTATAATTTCAATTCTTGTAAACTTATGAAGGGCTGTTTTGTGACCCAGTATATGATCTATCTTGGAGAATGTTCCATGTGCACTCGAGAAGAAAGTATATTCTGTTGCTTTGGGATGCAGAGTTCTAAATATATCTGTCAAGTCCATCTCATCCAATGTCTCATTCAGGGCCCTTGTTTCTTTATTGACCGTGTGTCTAGATGATCTATCCATTTCTGTAAGTGGTGTATTAAAGTCCCCTGCAATTACCACATTCTTATCAATAAGGTTGCTTATGTTTATGAGTAATTGTTTTATATATTTGGGGGCTCCGGTATTCGGTGCATAGACATTGATAATTGTTAGCTCTTCCTGATGGATAGACCCTGTAACTATTATATAATGTCCTTCTTCATCTCTTGTTACAGCCTTTAATTTAAAGTCTAGTTTGTCTGATATAAGTATGGCTACTCCAGCTTTCTTTTGGCTTCCAGTCGCATGATAAATAGTTCTCCATCCCCTCACTCTCAATCTAAAGGTGTCCTCAGGTCTAAAATGAGTCTCTTGTAGACAGCAAATAGATGGGTCTTGTTTTTTTATCCATTCTGATACCCTATGTCTTTTGGTTGGCGCATTTAATCCATTTACATTCAGTGTTATTATAGAAAGATACGGGTTTAGAGTCATTGTGATGTCTGTATGTTTTATGCTTATAGTGATGTCTCTGGGACTTTGTCTCACAGGGTCCCCCTTAGGATCTCTTGTAGGGCTGGTTTAGTGGTGACAAATTCCTTCAGTTTTTGTTTGTTTGGGAAGACCTTTATCTCTCCTTCTATTCTAAATGACAGACTTGCTGGATAAAGGATTCTTGGCTGCATATTTTTTCTGTCTAGCACCCTGAAAATCTCTTGCCAATTCTTTCTGGTCTGCCAAGTTTCAAAAGAGAGATCAGTCACGAGTCTTATAGGTCTCCCTTTATATGTGAGGGTACGTTTACCCCTTGCTGCTTTCAGAATTTTCTCTTTATCCTTGTATTTTGCCAGTTTCACTATGATATGTCGTGCAGAAGATCGATTCAAGTTACGTCTGAAGGGAGTTCTCTGTGCCTCTTGGATTTCAATGCCTTTTTCCTTCCCCAGTTCAGGGAAGTTCTCAGCTATGATTTCTTCAAGTACCCCTTCAGCACCTTTCCCTCTCTCTTCCTCCTCTGGGATACCAATTATGCGTATATTATTTCTTTTTAGTGTATCACTTAATTCTCTAATTTTCCCCTCATACTCCTGGATTTTTTTATCTCTCTTTTTCTCAGCTTCCTCTTTTTCCATAACTTTATCTTCTAGTTCACCTATTCTCTCCTCTGCCTCTTCAAGACGAGCTGTGGTGGTTTCCATTTTGTTATGCATTTCGTTTAAAGCGTTTTTCAGCTCCTCGTGACTGTTCCTTAGTCCCTTGATCTCTGTAGCAAGAGATTCTCTGCTGTCCTGTATACTGTTTTCAAGCCCAGCGATTAATTTTATGACTATTATTCTAAATTCACTTTCTGTTATATTATTTAAATCCTTTTTGATCAGCTCATTAGCTGTTGTTATTTCCTGGAGATTCTTCTGAGGGGAGTTCTTCCGCTTGGTCATTTTGGATAGTCCCTGGCGTGGTGAGGACCTGCAGGGCACTTCCCCTGTGCTGTGGTGTATACCTGGAGTTGGTGGGCGGGGCCGCAGTCAGACCTGATGTCTGCCCCCAGCCCACCGCTGGGGCCACAGTCAGACTGGTGTGTGCCTTCTCTTCCCCTCTCCTAGGGGCGGGATTCACTGTGGGGTGGTGTGGCTCGTCTGGGCTACTTGCACCCTGCCAGGCTTGTGATGCTGGGGATCTGGCGTATTAGCTGGGGTGGGTAGGCAAGGTGCTCGGGGGCAGGAGGGGCAGGCTTAGATCGCTTCTCCTTAGGTGATCCACTTCAGGAGGGGCCCTGTGGCAGCGGGAGGGAGTCAGATCCGCTTCCGGAGGTTTGGCTCCGCCGAAGCGCAGAGTTGGGTGTTTGCGCGGAGCGAGCAAGTTCCCTGGCAGGAACCGGTTCCCTTTGGGATTTCGGCTGGGGGATGGGCGGGGGAGATGGCGCTGGGGAGCGCCTTTGTTCCCCACCAACCTGAGCTCTGTTGTCAGGGGGCTCAGCAGCTCTCCCTCCCTTTGTCCTCCAGCCTTCCCGCTTTCCGAGCAGAGCTGTTAACTTATGACCTCCCAGACGCTAAGTCGCGCTTGCTGTCGGAACACAGTCCGCCCGGCCCCTCCGCTTTTGCAAGCCCGACTCGGGGGCTCTGCTTGGCCGGCGAGCCGCCCCTCCGCCCCGGCTCCCTCCCGCCAGTCCGTGGAGCGCGCACCGCCTCGCCGCCCTTCCTACCCTCTTCCGTGGGCCTCTCGTCTGCGTTTGGCTCCGGCGACTCCGTTCTGCTAATCCTCTGGTGGTTTTCTGGGTTATTTAGGCAGGTGTAGATGGAATCTAAGTGATCAGCAGGACGTGCGGTGAGCCCAGCGTCCTCCTAAGCCGCCATCTTGCCGCCTCCTTCCGACTCTTTCAATTCTTAAAATTTGCCTTGTATCCGGTGACCATGGTGAACTTTTCTTAATTAAAAAAAAATTTTTAATGTTTATTCATTTTTGAGAAAGAGAGAGTGTGAGTGGAGGAGGGGCAGAGAGAGAGAGGGAGACACAGAATCTGAAGCAGGCCCTAGGCTTGAGCTGACAGCACAGAGCCTGATGTGGGGCTCAAACCCACAAACTGTGAGGTCATGACCTAAGCTGAAGTCAGAGGCACCCTATTAACTTTTCTTATTAATTCTAATAGTAGCTATATACAAATTATATTGTCTTTTAATAACTTTTATGTATGTACAAATTATATTGTCGTTTAATAATGATGGTGATGTCTTTTTAATCTTTAAGTCTTTTCTTTCTTTTTCTCTTGCCTCATTGAACTTCCTGGGACATTCAATACAATGTTTAGAAAGATGGTAATAGAAGATATTATTGTTACTTTGCCAATATTAGAAAGAAAGCTATCAGTATTTTACCACTACACATGATATTTCCTGTATTTTTTGTAGATGCACATTATCACATTAAGCAAATTTTCTAAGACTTTATTTTGAAATCACTATTGTTGTGGTTTAGAGAGTCATTATGGAGAGATGGTGTGTGTTCATAGATTAAAACACCCAATATTGTTAAGATGTCAGTTATTACCATTTTGGGGGCACCTGGGTGGCTCAGTTGGCTAAGTGTCTGACTTCAGCTCAGGGTATGATCTCATGGTTCACGGTGAGTTCAAACCCTGCACAAGGCTCTAAGCTGACAGTGCAGACCCTGCCTGGGATTCTCTCTCTCTCCCTCTGTCCCCCTCCTCCAATTGCATGTGCATGCTCTCTCTCTCTCTCTTTCTCAAAATAAATAAACTTTAAAAAATGACATTATTCCCACTTTGACATACATATTCAATGCCATTCTTTTTTAGTGTTTATTTATTTATTTTTGAGAGAGAGAGAGAGAGAGAGAGAGAGAGAGAGAGAGAATCCCAAGCAGGCTGCATACTGTCAGTGCAGGGCCTGATGTAGGGCTCAAACTCATGAACTGTGAGATCTTGACCTTAGCTGAAATCAAGAGTTGGACGATTAACAGACTGAGCCTCCCAGGTGCCCCAGATTCAATGCAATTCTAATCAGAATTCCAGCAAGAAATTTTGTAGATATCAACAAAATGATTCTAAAGTTTGTATGGAAGGGCAAAACACCAGACTGGCCAACACAACACTGGAGAAGAACAGAGTTGAAGGACTGACGGGAACTGACTTCAAGACTTACTGTGAAACTACATTAACCAACTTATGGTAAAGGCAAAAGAATAGATAGTAAATCAGTTGAGTAAAGTTGAAATAGATATAGGCTAACACAAATATAATCCACCAGTTTCTGAAAAGGGAGTAAATATTCAATGGAGAAGGGATCAACTTTTCAACAAATGGACATCAAAATATGCAAAAAATAAATAAAAGAGTCTAGACTTATACCTTACATCTGTCAAAAAAAGTTAAAATAGATAATAGATCTAAATGTAAAGTGAAAAGAAAAAAACTTTTAATCATATACACATTTTAGAGGAAAGCAAGATAAAATCTATATGATCTTGGATTTGGTCATGAGTTTGTAGATATGACACCAACAGCATTATCCTTGAAAGAAAAATTGATAAATTAGGCTTTATTACAATTAAAAAATACTTTGTGAAAGAAACTTTAAACAGAATGCAAAGACAAGCCACAGACTCAGAGAAAGTATTTGTACAACATATATCTGATGAAGGACTTGAATCCAAAATATACCAAGAAGTCTAAAATTTCAGCAATTTCTTAGTGAGTCAACAAACAACCCAACTTAAAATGGGCAAAATATCTGAATGGACACTTCACCATAAAAGATATACAGATAATAAATAAATATATAAAAATACGTTCAATATCATTTGTCATTAGGAAATTACTTATTAATACAACAATGAGATGCCACTAAACTTTGAAGGTTGGCTACAGTCCAAAAGCTAATAAAACAAATTGCTGGTGAGGATGCAGAGTAAAAGAAACTCATTCAGTACTGGTGAGAATGAAGCAGTTTGACAGTTTCCCACAAAGCTAAACATGGTCTTACCATACAGGCAAGCAAGTGTGCTCTTAGGTATTACCCATTTGATTTGAAAACTTATGGCCTCACAAAAACTTGTATAGAAGTGTTTTTAGCAGCTTTGTTTCATAATTTCCCTAAGCTGGAAGTAACCAAGATGTCCTTCAATAAGTAAATGAATGAACAAATTGGCATATCCACACAATGGAGTATTTTACAGAAATAAAAAAGAAATGAGCTATTATCAAGCCATGAAAAGACACAGAGAATATTAAAATGCATATTTCTAAGTGGAAAAAAAGCCAGTCTAACAAGTCTACATACTGTATGGTTCCAATTATATGACATCTAGGAAAGGCAAAACTGAGGAGCCACATTAAAAAGCTTCCAATGGCCAAAGATGGGATGATTTGAAACAACAAAAAAGTGGCATGGAATTATAACCCAAAGTATAAAATAAATACCCGCCAAGTCCAACCTAATGTAAATAAATGATTGAATAAGTTAGTTGGGGGAGAAATGACAAATCTCCCATGCTCAAGAAATCCAAGTAATTTACAAGAGACTCTGCCCTGATGGGGTTGGAACACAACTCCCTACTCCTTAAATGTGCATTACTCATAGTTACTTCCTTCCAAAGATTACAGTATGGAAAGGGGAGAAAAAGAGTAATTTTACAATAGAGAAACCTAAGAAAAGCAACCTCAGCCAGGTGATCAAGTTTCATATCAACATTGATATATAATGGATATTTATATCAATGGTACACTGATATGTGATGAAATGACATTGTATTTCTGTGGTCTTCCTCCCCAAAACCCGTAAGTCCAGTCTAGTCATGAGAAAACATGAGACAAATCTCTGCTGAGGGACATTCTACAAAGTACCTGACTAGTGCTCCCCAAAGTGTCTGGGTTATCAAAGACATAAACCTTTCTGGTGTGTCTTCTTCTTTACTGCATTACCATACTTCCAAGAGACCATTTGTTTTTGAAATGAAAAACTGCTTTTAGTATTTCTTCTAGTGTCCATTTGCTGACAGTAAATCTTTTGGTTTTTGCTTTATTTGAAAACCTTTATTTTCCCTTCATTTTTGAAAGATGTTTTGCTGGACAGTATTTTCTTTAATCTTTTTGTCTTTTATCATGTTGAATATTGAGCTAATCAGTCTCATTTTTAAAAAATACTGTGTCATTTCCTCTGGCTACTCCTATGATGTTCTCTTTCTCCTTTTTTCCCCAATGGTTTTACTATGCATGCTAAAATGTGGTTGTTTTTTAATTTGTCCTACCTTAAGTTTATATCAATGTTTGCATCTGTAGTTTGATTTTTTTTTTATTAGTTTCGGAAAATTCTCTAGTAAGTTTCCTAATGTTGCTTCTGTTCTATTTTCTCATCCCTCTCCTTCTGGAATTCTAATTATATATATGTTAATCTTATTCACCATGCCTCATGTATCTGTATGCTCTTTTCAGTATTTCCTGTATATTTTTTTCATTTTAATTTTAACTGGCTTAACTTCTACTTTGCCAGTCTTTTTTTTTTTGCAGTCTAATATGTTTCAGAACTCCTATATTGAGTTATTTTTTTCAATTCTTCAATTTTCATTATTTTTCACAAGTTTCTGTTTTCCTATGAGACACTCTATGCTTTCTTTTCTTTCCTTTTAAAAAACATTTTAATTGAGTATCTGTTTATATTGTTTGTTTTTTCCCAGGCTTTTATTTATCCTGTTTCTTGGCATGTCTACTAATTTTTTATTGAATCCCAGACACCATATCTGAAAAAATGGTTGAGACTCTCATTAGTGCTATTTTCCTTCAGAGAGTATATAATTTTCTTCTGATAGGCAGAGTACAGGTAGATGAACTTGATTCATTCAAAGCTAGCCTATTTCAAGTTTGCCTTAATTCAAAGGACTTACCCTCTCTGGTGTCTCAAATAAATCTTAAGCGTCCCTGCTTTTTAATGCATATTCATTTCAGTTTTTATTTTCTCAGGACTTTGAAATAAATGAAAACACTACTTAGCTTTTTAGCTCCTTTTAGTAACTGCATGGTGATTTTTGTTTGTAGGAGTGTCACATTTCATACACTCAGCCTGGAAGTCAGCGAATGCTTTAACAGGAGATTGAATACAGGATGCTAGGTTTAATTACCTGTAGTTTCTTTTACCCTAGAACATTGGCCTCTCAAGTTATGACTGCCTTGGTAACCCTGAAGTCCAATTTTGCCTCTTTAGCCCAGTGAGGCGTCTCCAAACTCAAGATTTCTGCTTTCTGTTCAGGCTCCATGGCCTACAATATGAAAGAGCAAATATTTTGAGGAGAAAATAGCTATAGATATAGGGCTCAATTTACTGAGATTCCCTTCTCTTTGGAGTATCAGCCCTTATGTCCTGATTGCCTTTATTGCTCATGTATTTTTTCAAACAGCAATTCTTTTGAATTTTATCTATCTTTCATATTTTTTTACTGGGATATTTGATTTGATATCTGCTTTTCCCGTCATAGCCAGAAAGCCAACAACAATACTCAAACTCAACAGATCAGCAGATGTATTAGTTATTTACATAGAAAAATTACCAACTTAAATTGAAAAATAAATAGTAATATCCTCAAATTGTTTTTGTGTTTAGGGATATAGAAGGGGGTTAGCTGGATGTTTCTGGTAAGGGTATCATATGAGTTTATAGTTAAGAAATGTGATGAGCTTCAATAATCTGCAGACTTGACTGTAGCGAAGGATATATTTCTAAGTGACTATGTGTATGACAAGTTGGTACTGTCTATAGACAGGATATCTCAGTGCCTTGCCAACTGGTAGTCCCCAAAGGGCTTTTTTAGCATCCTAAAAACATAGCACCTAGCTTCCCCAAAGCAAGCAATTCCAGAGAATAAGGTGGAAGCTACAATGTCATAAAAATGACTTAGGAGAAGTCACACATAGCCATTTGTGCAATATCCCATGGAGCTGAATAAATAGGTCAGCCCTACTAAGTGTGGAAGGTACAATACAATACAAATACCAGAAATCAAGGACCACTGATGACTATCTCAGAGACAGTCTGGCATAGCAGAAGAAAAGGAGTCATCAAAAGAGGGAGAAGGAAAAAGAGTCAGAAATTTAGGCAAGAGTGAAAAAATTAGTGTGCCAGAAATAAAAGAAGGTATTTTTAAGACAGTATTATAAGCATCAAATGTACAAATAAGACAAGAACTAAGAAGTATTCATTAGGTTAGACATTTAGGTGCTCAATGGTACATTTTGCTAGCGTATTAATTTCAAGGAAGTGTGAGGAAAGAGGATATATATATGGTCCAGGTAATTGTAGCATGCTTTGGTACCTGAGAGGAATAGGATTCTAGAACTAAGGCTGTGTCATTTGCAAATATTGATGAAGCCCAGACTTTGATTTGTGCAAGAAATTAAATTGGAATAATAGAAGAGAATAGATAATCCAATTGAATAGCTATTACCGGAGCATATTAATGAGAAGTTACATTAAAAACAGGCTGTACTAATATGAAATGAAGCTCAAAAATATATCAAAACCTAATTGATATGTAGCATTACCAACAAAAATTTTGGCTCGAGAATGTGTTAGCAAGTTTCCAGCTACCAAACTGGAACACTGGAGTAGACCTAATACATTTCGGGTTGTAAAATAAAAAGATAATAGGAACAAGGATGATTAAGAGCTAGGCAGAATAGTAACAAAGATAAAGAAGTCAACAACCCAGGCCAGGATACAAAGACAAAGCCTATTTACTAAAATTGTTTTCATCATACCAGGATTGAAATCCCCAAATAATACCATTAGTGAAATGTGTTGGTCAAGAGACATTTCATCCTTATGACTTCTAGGCCTGTTAGAAGCCTTTCAAGTTGCTCTATCTTACAGTTCTTTCAGGTATGATAATGTATTTTGAACAGGAATGATCTTTGATTCTATTTCAGTATAAGGTTTATAAAAATTCACTTGTCAGCAGTTACTTTTGTTTAAAAAAATTTTTTTAACGTTTATTTATTTTTGAGACAGGGAGAGACAGAGCATGAACAGGGGAGGGTCAGAGAGAGGGAGACACAGAATCTGAAGCAGGCCCCAGGCTCTGAGCTGTCAGCGCAGCGCCCGTCGCAGGGCTAGAACTCACGGACTGCGAGATCATGACCTGAGGCGAAGTCGGCCGCTTAACCGACGGAGCCACCCAGGCACCCCAGTTACTTTTGTTTTAAATACACTCATTCGTACATACATATATACACACATACATACATACATATGAAGGAGTCACACAAAAATATTTCAGCTAGTAAAAAGTTCATTAAAGTCACTAGGACAAATAAAGATGCAAAAACATTATACCATAATAGCCAGTCCCAGCCCACAAGAGGTAGAGGACACAAGAAATAAATATATTGTCAACATTATTCAGTTGATCCCCCTAAAATTTTGACCATTCTGAAACTTTAGTTCTATATTTCTTTTCATCCACTATCAGTGTCCATAATCAATTTCTCATCTTCTTTCTTATTGGATTTATTCCTAGCTATGATCTCTGTTTTGGATATATTATTCTCTTTGCACCTCCAGATTCATTCCCCACCCTTGTCTACCCAACACTGTGCTCCTGGAGTCTGACCAGTGTGGTTTCAACAGTTCTCTTACCTGCTGGCTTCTATTTAGATTTGGCTAGAGGAAATTAACAACAAGAGATCAGTAATTGGGAGGGAAGTGATTTTGAATATTTGCTTCATTAACATCCTCTCTATCTCATGTCCCTGCAAGTTGGCTGTGGCCATTATTAAAAGTCACACAGTTCCCTTCAGTCAGCCCTCGTCAGGTTTTAGAAACTCCCCATTCCCTTTGCCATTTCAAGCTTAGAGAGCAGGAACAGCTCACGGTTGGTGCTGGTGTGGGAAATTTATCTAATACTGTTTCCTATACCTTCATGCAATTCTGTAAATGAAACTTTATTACATTTACCCAGTTTGATCATGTCAACTGATTCCTTCCAAGATCCTGAAATAGCATCTGTTGTTGGTTCTTCCAGGATATAAATTTATTATCTTTGATATCTTTAAAAAATCCTTATTTTAAAAATAATGCCCATGACTTTGCTTATGCTGTTGCTTCTATCTGACCCTCACTATATTTCTTTTTCTTCAGCTCCTAGCCATTTTTCAACTCTTAGATGAAATGCCATCTCTTCCTAAGATCCTCACTCCAAGGTAACTCAAATGCACAATCCTGGCTAATAGCTGTTTTTGTAGTATAATTGTCAATTGCTCTCATTTCATTCTTAAAAATGTGCAAGCTCAGATGATAAATTATATAGTCACCTTATCTATGAATCCTTCAACCAGAAGTAATATCTTCCGATTCTGATCTCTATATAATTTTATTTGCATTCCTTATACAGAGCATTCTGCTTATTGTTATCATGGTCCTTTATGTTTATCTCCAATCCTTTCATGACCTATATACTCCTTGAAAGCAACAACCATGTGTCTTACTTCCCTGCCCCTCTTAATCCCTAGCACACTGGAAACTATATATATAGAGAAACTATATATATATATATATATATATATACACACACACACACATATATACATACATATATATGTATGTATGTATATAATATATATATACATACATATATATGTATGTATATATGTATATGTATATGTATGTATATTTAAATTATATATATAAACTATGTATTTATATTGCATACATGTAAACTATGTAAACATGTAAAAGCTATATGTAGAAACTGTATATATATGTGTGTGTGCGTGTGTATATATATATATATATATATATATATATACACACACATAATGTGTGTGCGTGTGTGTGTGTGTGTACACATATCCACGTGCATATAACTACAGAGAGAGAAAGAGAATGAATGGCAGGGTTCTGCTATCTATTTCTTTCACAATGTAAAACTTTCCAAATTAATGATAATCCTTGAATTAAAGTTAGGTGATACTGAAATTTTAAGAGGGAAAAAGTTGATCAGGCAAATATTTACCTGACTTTGAGCATTGTTACCCTTCTCAGAGAAGCCGTGAGCAGCTGAATGCCAGGCTCAGGAAGGTAACCAGTAGCATGACACAACAAATAGGTAAGAACAATATAAGCTGAAGGTTTTGCTCCAAAACACGTGTGGCTTGGAAACTCTCCAAAAATTGGGGTACCTTGAGAGGGCTAATTTCACACAAATAGGTCACAATAATCTATACAAAAATTTAAACTCTTTAGGTTCAGTTTTGCAAGGCTGGGAACATGTAGATTACTTTTTAAAAATCTTCCCAATGATATGGCATACATCTTGATGACAAGGAACATACCTAATTCATCTTTGTTCCTCTAATATCATTTACCCTACTATCAATATATTGCTGAACTGATAATGGTGGCTTCAAACATAGATCTTTTATCTTAGAGTAAAAGTATAATCATATATATATATGTAATTTCATATGTATACAAATATAAACAATTTTAAGTGCTAAATTACATCTCCATTTAAGGGGCTCTTGGGTGGCTCAGTTGGTTGAAGCATCTGACTCTTGATTTCGGCTCAGGTCACATATCATGGTTTCTGAGTTTGAGCCCTACATTGGGCTCTGTGCTGACAGTGTGGAGCCTGCTTGGGATTCTCTCCCTCTCTCTCTCTCTCTCTCTCTCTCTCTCACTCGCTCCCTCTTTTCGCCCGTCCCCTTCTCTCTCTCAAAATAAATAAATTTCTGAAAAATTAAAAAAAAAATAAAATCTGTCTACTCATTTAATTGTAAGAAACACAGTTTAGTGCCAAATTAATGTTATAGAAAAGAATGCTATTTAAGATCCATATACATCACACTATGCTACAAATAATACATAGCAATTCAAATCAAGCCTGTTCTCTGGCTTTGCTTAAGCTGACAATACCCAGCATGAAACTAAAATTTGGAAAAGGTAGAAAGAGCCCACCTCTTTTGTCAGTGGTTTGATTTGCCCACCATGCATCTTCCACATTCGCTATACAGAAGTATCCTCCACTTTAAACCAATTTCACATATAAGAAATTAAATGTGTACTCTTGAGGTTTCCCCTAGCTCAATGTTCAGAATATTCACCAGCCTTAGAATTGTAAGAGATCAGTGCATTCATTGAGACCTTCTCTCATCAGTGGCTGTCAGTGTGGTGACATGAGAGAAACAACTGTGTAGCCTTTGATTATATTACCTGCCCAGGCTGTACTTCTGAGCTATTATCAATAAGGTCACTTATAGCTTGAACACACTAGAGAATGTATGACCAAAGAGGAGCTAAACCAAAAGAGTAACAGCTGTGTCGCTCAATGCCAAGAGGGTGGGGATGCTTTGCTGCATCAGACTGAGCTTCTAGGCCTCCAAGTTTTACATTATTTCTTCTCTCTTTGCTGTTTCTTCCTATTGGCAGAAAACGTTAGGTTAACCGAAATGACCCCACAGTCCTCTCTTCCTCCCCTCTGGGGTGACATATCTTGGCAGGTAGCTATTACTTTACCATACACATATTCCTATATATGGAGAGACGAGATGGGGAGTCAGAAAATAAATAAAAGTAGTATTGTGATAATCTATGGTTACTAATAATAGTTCAGAAATCTGAACATTTCTATCAGCCACAACCCAACAATGCATGTTAGGGATGAGAGGATACAGAATATAATTTAATTTATCCACACTGGATGTAGAACTAAATAAGAACATTTTCCCTGATTCACTGTGGAGCTTCTAACTTTTTAGTTTAAGAGGCAAATTTTTCCCAAATAAGTCTGAAAACCACATCACTGTGGTTCTCTCCATAGTTCTTTTATTTGAAGTACCCATGATATTTTAGACTAGGTAACCTCACAAATACTACAGATTTACAATACAATAGAATATCAAACTGTTTTCTGCCCTGCCACATTTTCAGCAGTTCCATAGTGAACATAAAATTATATCAAAGCATAGAATCGTACAGAGAGTGAGCAGTAGGTTCCATTTTACCATTTTAAAAATAAATTCTAACTGTTCTTTTGTAACCATAAAAGCTGATAGCGCAGTTTGCTGGCTTACAGATAGAAATGTCATATTTTATGTTAGAAGAAATGTTAGGCATCGTTTCGAAGAGGGTTCTTCACTGACAGCTCGTGAACCAGATGATCTGTTTTGGAGGAATGGCTCTGCAGTAACTCTGCCCTTCATATTATCTTTGGCATTAGTCATATATACATGTACGTGTATTCTTTTACTTCCTCAAATTCCTTTTAGAAGACATTAGGGTATTAACTATTCAAATAAATAATCATGTCCTCTTCTCTCAGCAACAATTATTTCAGTATCACGGAAGAATCCAACTGGTCAGCTTTACCAAAGTGCTTCTTTTAGCTTCATTCTGGAGTATGTGGCTTTAAATCTACACCTCTACTGTGACCAACTTGAGATAGGTTTGTTTTCTCCTACATGATCATTCAGTAGCAAAATTTGTAATT
The DNA here is from genome assembly GCF_016509475.1 of Prionailurus bengalensis. Taxonomy (NCBI): domain Eukaryota; kingdom Metazoa; phylum Chordata; class Mammalia; order Carnivora; family Felidae; genus Prionailurus; species Prionailurus bengalensis. The sequence goes on from NC_057348.1 coordinate 96,519,382, forward strand.
CAGCTACCTTTAGGAGCTACTCAAAGCAATGGGATCTAATCTGATTGCATAAGTATGTTTTAGGAAAGTTGTCTCAAGAACAGAGAAATAGAGAAACACCCTGCTGTGATTGGAGTGCAGTTAGACCTTCAAAGTTGGAAGCTATCAGCAAGGGTTGTCTCTTGAAGGAAGTCTAACATGCGATTAGCTATTGCAGTTCAAGTGGAAAGCAGATAATTGGAATATTGGAATTTGTTTTGAATTTGGCCTCAAGAAGTCTGTGGTCAAATACTTAATACTGTTTTTTATGTGCTTGATTTTAGAAACCATCACACCATGAACATACTTGAAAACACCAAAAGCCTCGACTAATTTAATATTCCTTAGGAATTAATATAAATAATAATATATCAAGTACTTAATATGTGCTGTCAACTTTGGTTGGATTATTTCATCCAATATTAAGATATTCCTACAAAGAGGGGCACCTGGATAGCTCAGTCGGTTAAGTGACTGACTTCGGCTCAGGTCATGATCTCACATTCGTGAGTCTGAGCCCTTCCTTGGGCTCTGTGCTTACAGTGCAGTGCCTGGAATCTGCTTCGGATTCTGTGTCTCCCTGTCTCTCTGTCCCTCGCCTGCTTGCCTTCTGTCTCTCTCTCTCTCTCTCTCAAAATAAATAAACACTGAAAAATTAAAAAAAAAGATATTCCTGTAAAGAAAAGTACTACACCATCCCCATTTTATGGAAGAATACTAGAGGTTCTTTAAACTCTCTTAAGTTTTATAACTTGCTAATGGTCACAGCTACAATGTGGTGGAGTTAGGATTTTGCCTAAGCGGCTTGACTCCACCACCTTACAATCTTAGACATAAGACAATTACCCCAGTACTGTGTACTGTGATTAAGAACTGCAGAGTTCAATATGGATTGAGCTCTGATTCTGTCAGTTTCTAAGGGAGTGATTTCAGGGAAACTAACCTTTCAGAGTTTCTTCATCTGCAAAATGAGGTAGTAATATCTATTTCATAGGTTTATTATAAGAGTTAAGCAAAAATAACATAAAGGGAGCCAGTAAAAGACTTTCTTTTCCATTTATAGAAAGGGAGGGGTTACTTAAATTTCACACATATTTTAAAATAAAACCATAGAGGGGTGCCTGGGTGGCTCAGTTTGTTGGGCGTCCAATTTTGGCTCAGGTCATGATCTCGCAGTCTGTGAGTTCGAGCCCTGTGTGGGGCTCTGTGCTGACAGTGCAGAGCCTGGAGCCTGCTTCAGATTCTCTCTCTCTCTCTCTCTCTCTCTCTGTCGCTCCCCTGCTTTCTCTCTCTCTCTCTTTCTCTGTCTCTCAAATAAACATTTAAAAAATTTAAAATAAAACCATTGAACTCAAAACAGGGAGCAAGTAAAACTACCCACAGCTATTCCTACAGCACAGCTGGGAGATAGGTGATAATACAATCTTAAGTTGCCCTTAGGTAGGGAACGAAACAGCTGAAACCAGCAAGAGTTGTCTCAGGATCACATAAAAGCAGAGAGTCAGGTAAGAAATGAGCAGAAGAGAGAACAACAGGAGTGGTGGGATACAGACCACACACTAAGGCTCAAGCCCAGAGGAAGTGGTTTCCATCCTGACTTGAGAAATGCTAAAAACAGGTCCAAGTTTGATTAGAATCCTTGGCTACTTGGCTACTAGACAGTGAACATTAAGAGGTTGGAAAGTGCGTAGTCCAAAAGCAACAATCTTGAGAAGGCGTGGTTCTGGTGACGAAGGAACACCTGAAAAAAAGAGGTGTCCCCTGGAGGCATGATGATAAGAGGAAAAGGAAGTGGCAGAAAGAGGGCTCTAAGGAAATGAAATATTTTCCAAAAAATTAAATAACAATAGAAAAAAGACCCCACATGCCCTTTATTACAGAAGCTGCATTTTACTGTGGAAACAGAAGTTAAAGCTAGTGAAGTTAGAATTTGGTAAATTTCAGGAGGAAATTCAGGAAACCTTGCAAATACTCCTTCCATCCCCTTAGGATCACCTGCTGTTGCCTTTTCAAATTCATCAGACATGCTCATGAACAGAATAAAGAATCCAGAATCCATTGAAAGACATCATAAGAAGAAAACAGGAAATAAGTATCAACATTTTTCATCAAATGAAACATACACAAACACTTGAGGCAGATAATATAATGTAGCACAACATTCAACTACGAATTAAACAATCAAGTTGGAAGTATGAAAGAACACCATGAATTAAAGATGATAAACTGAATAGGAATCTTAAAAACAATAGGAACTTCTAGTTTTGACCTTCATATAAGAGCTTAGAAGTCATCACTCCTGTCCTTACAATAAGTAAAAACTGAACAGACTGAAAATTGATGATTTTTCTTGGTCTCATTAGAGAAATGGGGTTACAAGACGCATAGCCTCCCTGAAATCTAGAGAGACAAATGAATCCAGAGTCATAATTGAAGTGAGGAAAGCCAGTTCCTCCAAATATTAAAATATACTCTACAGTTAAATCAATATGAATATCCCATTTCTGATATGATAGAGCAAACTGATAACAGAGTATCTAGTAAATAAATACTAAACTGTGAACAGATACAGAATAAACAACTACCTGAGGGCTCTAGAAAGTGAACAAAAGCAGGTAGATTTTGGAGTGTAGTTAAAATATGGAGAGAAATTGCCATTATCTTATTTTAAGAGAATGTGAGCTCTAAAATGTGAGATTCTCATTTTATGACTGGCCTGAGAATGAGCCACAGCTGAAAAGCAAAGTAGGCAAAGTAACTCATAAAATTTCCTCCATCTTTATAAGATAAGGAACCAGGAGACAGAACTCAGGCAACAATAGATCTCAGGAAGAAAGGAAGGAAGGAAGGCAGAAAATCCTGCAGTGTAGAGAAACTGAGCCAGAAAACTCACATTCTGGGTGTAGACTGCTTAAAATTTTGTCTTTCCTTTGAATCATACATATGTAAGCAGTGCAGTTAGGGCTCACAGTGAGTTAGGGCTCAAGTCTCATGACTTGAGACTTGAAAATGCTCCCTACTGAGGCACCTGGGTGGCTCAGTTGGTTAAGCATGAAACTTCAGCTCAGGTCATGATCTCATGGTTCCTAAGTTCAAGTCTCGCCATCAGGCTCTGTGTTGACAGCTCAGAGCCTGGAGCCTGCTTTGGATTCTGTGTCTTCTTGTCTCTTGCCCCTCCTCCTCTTGTGCACGTGCTCTCTCTAAAATAAACATTAAAAAGTTTTTTTAAACAGAAAATGCTCCCTACCTAAGTCAAGTCAGAGACTGTAGTTTGAACCTATGTAAATTATTTGCCTGCTAAAATAAAAACACCAACACTCTTTGGAGCAATGTAACAGAATTTAGGGGCTCCATAGTTAACATTCACAATGTTTAAGATACTGTCCAAGTTTATAATCCTTGACATACAAACAATTTTGCTAATAGGAGAAGATGATTAATAGAGTGCAAATTTGAGGTTACCTAGATGTAGGAGTTTTCAGTCAAGAACTTTGAAGTTGCTATGACAGCCATGCTCCATGAGGTAAAAGAAAATATTCTTAATGAATGGAAGTATAGGATATTTCAGCAAAAAATAGAAAACATAAAAGAGAGGCAAAGGGATATTTTACAAATGTAAAATATATCCTTGAGATAAGCAATTCATAAAATGAGCTTATTTGGAAGATGGAGATGAAAAAAGAAATAGTCTCCAAATTTGAATATAGATCAATAAAAATTATCCAATCTAAAGTAGAAAAAAGTATGAGAAAAAAATTAACAGTACTAAGGGATGCATGTAAAAAGTAATTTTAGTCCCAGTAGGAGAGGAAAATTGGGCCAGACAAAATAATAATATAATGGCTGAAATTTTTCCAAATTTGGTGAAAAACATACATTTGTAGATAGAAACTTAGCAAACCCTAAACAGAAAAAAATGCAAAGAAAATCATGCTTAAGCACATCTCAAATTACTGCAAATCTAAGAAAAAGAGGTAAAAATGAAAATAGAAGACATGATATAGGTATTTGAGTGACTATAGATTTCTCAGTAGAAAACACTAAAGGTGGTGGACAGTAGAACAACATCTTTAAAGTGATGAGAGAGGAAATAATGATCACCTCAAATTCTATATCCTTCAAGAATGAAAATTAAGTAGGCTTTTCCAGATAAAGGCAAACCAAGAGAATTTATTGCAAGGAAATGATAAAGTAAAATTTTCAGTCTAAAAAGAAATTATAGGGGCCCTTGGGTGGCTCAGTCAGTTAAGCATCTGACTTTGGCTCAGGTCATGATCTCACAGTTCATGGGTTTGAGCCCTGCATGAGGCTCTTGGTTCTGGGGTTGAGCTCCCACATAGGGCTCTGTGCTGACAGGGCAGAGCCTGCTTCAGGTACTCTGTCTCCCCCTCCCTCTTTGTCCCTTTCCCACTTGCACTCTCTCTCTCAAACACAAATAAGTAAACATTAAAAAAAGAAATGATATCATATGGAAAGTCAAATATTCCAGACATAATGAAGAATATTTGACATGGAAATATCATGTTAAATATAGAAGAGTATGTATTTCTCTTAATTTATTTATAAGATATGTGACTATGTAAAACAAAAATAAAACATTTTCAAGTGAGGTTTGTAATATATGTAGATACAAAAAATATAAGTAGATACAATGTGGAAACTATCATAAGGGATGATGTCAGAGAGAAAGAGAATAAATGAACTAATACAATTTCAAAGGTTTTAAATTTTGTGTTAAATGCTAACAAATTAACTCTGTGTAGAATGTGAAAAGTATGTACTATAATCTGAGCAACTACCAAAAATAGCACAGAAAGGTATAGCTGAAATAAAGATAACTGAAATGAAATTCTAAAAACTGTATCAAAATTTAAAAGTGGACAAGATAGGAGAAACAGAAAACAACAAAGCAGAGATGACAAACTGAAAAAACAAAACAAAACAAAATGGTCATTCTATACCCAACCATATAAATAATTTGATTAAAAACTAATGGGATAAACATTCCAATTAAGAGTATTATTGGAATAAAGAATGATAATTTGGACAATACTAACAACCACCATGACTTACTGATATTTATAGAGTCTTATATTCAGCAATAGCAGAATACATATTCTTTTCAGATATAGGTCGACATGCATCAAGCTAGACAATATGCTGGGCTTTGAAACAAACCTCAATAAATTTAGAAAGATTAAAATCATAGAGTATGTTCTCTGAAAATATTGAAATTAAATTAGAACTCAATAACAATATGATACCTAAGAAAACTACAAATATTTGAAATTAACCATTTCAATATTTTTAACTGAATGATAATGGAAATGCAACATACCAAAATGTATGGGATGCAACTAAAATAGCAAATATACCTGCTAAACATATGTTTAATTTCTAATAATTGAAAATGTTCAGTTTATAAAATACCAGCAATAGAAGAATGGAAGATAGCTCTTAGATTTCATAATAATGGATTTTGACTTCTAAATCTATTGTCAAGATATAGGCAGTAACACTGCCAACATTTAAATGAAGTTTCTCTTGTAAAGTTTCCCAGAGTTCACAGTCCATAAATTTGCTTTTTCCCTGTAGCCAGGGTCTTTGATCCCCAAAGGCTGCTTGGAAAATAGTTGTAGGAATGAGATCCATAACTACAAAAAATTCTGTGATCAATGGACATGCCCACTCTGCTTTCTGAGTCTTTAAATAGGCAAATTAAGGGAAAGGGGTTGATTGAAATAGAGACACCACTTTATTCAATCACTGACAGCCTCCCTGTGTTCCTGGCTCTTTTGATCCCTGTGCAAACCATATCAAATTCTGAGTTTTTGTCCTTCCGTTTTCATGGTTATGGCAATATTCACCTTCCCAGTTGAAACACTTCTAGATCTTTAAATTATCACTCCAAGTCTTACTGCCTCTAATTCTTACAAATAAACTTAGTCATGACCTATTTGGTTAATGACATTACTCCAATTCCATTTTAATACTGCTATAATAACACACCATTTCAATACATGCCTTGGGAAAAACTCCTCCCAGGAGAAAGGGAATGCTTACTTCCCAGTTTACTACATCCTACAAGCAGTAGGACAGAATGTTTTGATATCAATGGAAAGCAATAAACACTCTCTACTTGACACTTGAAATGAAAAAAAAAAAATTAGGCAGGAGCATCAACCTGTATTTATATCCTTGCAGAACTCACTGATCTTCCTCAGTGAAAGAACCTAACTTAATTCTTCCAAGGGTTAAATGGTCTGAATACAAACTTTATTTATGCCACTGAAAAATGATCTTTACCTTCTTTAGCCTTTCTATATGCTTGAGCACAGAACCCAGGCCCTTGCTTACCTATCCATACTCTTTCTTTATCCTCCTGCACACGTTTTCACTGTGTTCCAGACATATTTCATAGTTTTCCCTCAACTTAACTTCAATAACTCTTACTTACCCTTCAGATCTGAGCTTAAGGATCACATCTGGGAAACTTTCTCTTCTGTCTGTCACATGAGTCCATATCACCATCTACCTTGACCATCATAGCATATCATTTTTGCTTACTGATTTGTTTGTATCCTACAACTACTTTGTACCTGTTATGTGTGAAACCTTAATTTTTTAAAGTTTATTTATTTTGAGAGAGAGACAGAGAGAGAGCATGCTTGAGCAGGGAAGGGTCAGAGAGGGAGGGAGGGAGAGAGAGAATCCCAAGCAGGTTCCACACTGTCAGGGCAGAACCTAATGTGGGGCTCGAACCCACAAACCTTGAGATCATGACCTGAGCTAAACTAAGAGTCAGATGCTTAACTGACTGAGCCATCCAGGTGCCCCCAAACCTTAATTATTTTAAGTTAGTTCCTAGATAGGATAGATAGATGGATGAGTGAATGAATAACTGCCTATACCAGAGTCTCCTGATTGGTCTTTGCCTCTGACTGTACTTTTGCCTCTAGAATATTTCATAAAAGGATAATGATTAGTCAGAATATACTAGATAAGTGCTTCCTAAACTTTTATATGAACATAAATCTCCTTGGGATTCAGCAGGTGTAGGATGAGGCCTGAGAGTCTGCATTTCTAACAAACCCCTAGGTAATATAAATCCTTTGAGTCTGTGGGTTCACTTTGAATAACAGAGTTCTAGACTGCAGGATTAACAACAACACAATGAAACCTTAGTCATTTAACCCAACAAAATTTTCTTTCTTCTCATATAAACTTAACAAGAGACATTCTCTAGAACACCTCTCCTTTATTTAGTAACTCAGGGTTCCAGATTGCTTCCATTTTGTGGCTTTTCTTTAGAGACGGAGTTTCCAAAGTTGTCATCAAAAAATGAGATAGCTAGAGAGTCAAGCAGCTTTTTGCTAACTGAACTCAGAAGAATCCCATTTACAGTCCATTGGCCCAAGCTTGTGACATGGACCCACTTAATAGAAGAGAGTAGGAGGTGCCAAGAAATAAGAATAGAGCTGGAATAAGTAAATGTCCACGAGTGTCATCTAAAGCAGTGGTTCCCATTCTTGATTCCACAAAAGAATTACTCAAAGAGATATTAAAAACTATCAATCGTCAGGCTCTACCTCTAACCAAATTCTTATTTAATTAGCTTGAGATACGATCCAAGAATTGCTATTTTATAAACATTTCCCTGGTGAGTGAGTCTAATGTGTAGTCAGGGATTGAAAACCACTGATTTAGCAAGTATAGTCAGCCTAAGCTCTTCTACAGAATTTCTGCCTGGCAAGTACAAATGGAACAAGGCACAAAATGGGGCAAGAAAACTTAGGGCATCTTTCTTTTTTTAAATTTTTTAAATGTTCATTATTATTTTTGAGAGAGACAGAGACAGAGACAGAGAGCAAGAAGGGAAAGAGCAGAGAGAGAGGGAGACACTGAATCTGAAGCAGACTCCAGGCTCTGAGCTGTCAGCACAGAGCCCAATGCGGGCTCAAACCCACGAACTGTGAGATCATGACCTGACCCAAGTCAGACGCTCAACCGACTGAGCCACCCAGGTACCACTGGGGCCTCTTGCTGAAGATCCAGGGGTGACTGCAGATGTCTGTACTTCCTTCAGAATTGGAGCAAGTAGGATATATGCTCCTCCTATTTAATATATCTTCATCCTATTTAAAGTTGAGGGTAGCCAGGTCTGGTCAAATTTTTTTCATTTTAAACTAATCCAAAACATCTTCAACTTTCCAGTTTTTGTGACCTATACCAGTTAATTAGAGAAAACCAACTTCATGCTATCTTAGGGACAGGGGAAAAATGTCTATGAATAGATACTTAGTTTTTAGGAAAAAAATAATTTTTTAGGAAAAAAATTATATTTCTTGAGTTTTCAGGTATGCATGTTTTGAGATACTTATATAAAGGAAGAGTCAACCTATGTATTATTAGAAATTGAATCAAATTACACCCTTTTAATGGAAAGTTGTAGTATTCTCCTAAATAGAGAAAAGAAAAATATCTGCCTAACATTTCTGTAAAGACATGAGGTCAATTGACATTACTTTGGAGAAGAAACACCAAGAGACTATGAATATTTCACTAACAGAATTGGGATATCATCAGGGACTGCAAATGTCTGTAATACTAAAATGTTAAATTAATCTAGTCCAAGAGAAAGTTTAATTATCTAATTAATTCATGGAGTTATGGTATGTCTTTGGTAACTACCAACAATGTTTACAGCAATTGAATTGCTTTATTGCCAATTAATTGCCAATTTCTGGTATTCTTCCATAACTTCCCGTGAGGGAAAAAAATAAAAAAAATAAAAAAGTAAGCTCAAATTGCGATCTTGGAAGTTTTTAACATCACAGTTATATCAATCCCTTCAGTGGAGCTCACGCTGACCTAAATAGACAGGAGATGTGCATGTATTTTGGAGTTCTTCCTCCTTATCATCAACTTACCAGTGTATACAAAATGTATTGGTAAGCTTCGTTATTTTCCATAATTTTATCTTCTATATCACTTATTCATTCCTCTGCTCCTTCAATCCTTGTGGTAATTACATCCAGTTGGTTTCACATCTCTGGTATGGCATTTTTTATTTTGGCCTGACTAGTTTTTAGGTCTTTTATCTCTGTGGTAAGGGACTCCCTGGTGTCGTCTATGCTTTTCTCAAGCCCAGCTAGTATCCTTATGATTGCTGTTTTACATTCTGGATCAGGCATATTACTTTAATCTGTTTGATTAGATCCCTGGCTGTGAACTTTTCTTGTTCTTGATTTTGGGACAAATTCCTCCATCTTGGCATTTTGTCTACATCTCTGTCTTCTTCTTTGTGTTAGGAAGGCCTGTTATGTATACTGCTCCTGAGTGTAATGGCTATATTAAGAAGAAGTCATATACCCTCCAGGGCCTGGCACTTCAGGAAGTGTTTCTGGTGTGTGCTGTATGCACTCTGCTGCTGTGTTTTGGCTGCTCTTTCCCTCAAGTCAGTCCTCTGAAAAACTTCTTTCCTGCACTGGGGAATGTTTGGACACTGACTAGAATGTGGCAAGTTTTAACTAAGTGTGCTCTGGTCTGCTTGTTAAAAGAGGCCTGATCCTAGATAAAGAATACACACACACACACACACACACACACACACACACACACAGTGGAATATTATTTGGCCATCAAAAAGAATGAAATCTTGCCATTTGCAACAACATGGATTGAGCTAGAACGTATTATGCTAAGTGAAATAAAAACAGAGAAAGACAAATACCGTATGATTTCATTCCTATGTGAAATTTAAGAAACCAAACAGATGAACATAGGGGAAAGAAAAAAGACAGAGAGAGAGAGAGAGAGAGAGAGAGAGAGAGAGAAGCAAACTGTAAGAGACTCTTAACTATAGAGACAAACTGGGAGTTGCTGGAGGGGAGGTGGGTAGAGGAATGAGCTACATGGATGATGAGTATTAAGGAGGTCACTTGTGATGAACACTGGGTATTATACGTAAGTGATGAATCATTAAATTCTACTCCTGAAACTAATATCACACTATATGTTAACTAAGAATTTAAATAAAAACTTGAAATACTAACAGAAAAACAAAAATGTATTGGTAAGGACCTGTAAAAATTCCATTGTTATAAGCCTAAGTATCCATCAACAGATGAATGGATTAAAAAAAGGTGAGGGGCGTCTGGGAGGCTCAGTCAGTTAAGCATCTGACTTTGGCTCAGGTCATGATCTTGCAGTTTGTGAGTTTAAGCCCTTCGCCAGGCTCTGTGTTGACAGCTCAGAGCCTGGATCCTGCTTCAGATTCTGTTTCTCCCTCTCTCTCTGCCCCTCCCATGCTAGCACTCTATCTTTCTTTCTCAAAAATAAATGCACATTAAAAATAAATAAATAAATAAATAAATAAATAAATAAATAAATAAAATGTGAAAAAAAGACCATAATGGAATATTATTTAGTCTTTACAAAGAAGGAATCCCTGCCATTTGTGACAAAAATGGGTGAACTCAGAGAATGTTTTGCTAAGCGAAATAAGCCAGACACAGAAAGGAAAATACTGCATGATCTCACTCATATGTGGAACCTAAAAAAGGAGAACTCAAAAATAGAGAAGATAGTAGTGGTTGCCAGAGGGTAAAGGGTGGGGAAATAGGAAGATGTTGGTCAAAGGGTAAAATTTTACTTGTACAGGTTGAAAGAGTTCTTGAGATATAATGTACAGCATGGTGACTATAGTTAATAATACTACATTGTATACTTGAACTTTGCTAAGAGTACATCTTAACAAATTTAAATTAATACACACAAAAAGTAACCATGTGAGGAGATGGATATGTTAGTTTGTGGTGATAATTTCACAATGTATACATATATCAAAACATCATATTATACACCTGAAATAGATACAATTTTTATTTGTCAATTATACCTCATAAAACTGGGAAACCATTCAATTCTTATATTACTGGCTTCCTGTATTTTCTCAAGTAAATCTTGCTATGGTTAGTCTGCCCTCACAGTTTTTTAAAAGTGCTATTTATTTGTAGATCAATCCTTAAAAAGATCACTTTTAAAGTTAGTTTTGAAGGACAAAGTGGATTTCACTCAGATATAAATGTATGTTACTTACATGTACTTATTCTAGGACTTTGAACAGAAAGAGTCCTTCCAGAAATAATTGTTATTGTGTCAATTGATAAAACAGATAATTGCCTCCATCACTGAACCAGATACATCATAGAACAGACCCTAAATCCTGTCTTGGTGACAGGTCTGACTGTAAAAGACATTCCCCAGGCTTAAGGATTTAAAATTCTTAAGGGTTTTAAAATTCTCATCTGAAAATATGCCTACAGCTGGAAAGTTCATCTAAAATAAAAAGCTAGCTTTTTTTAAATTTTATTTTTTCAACCAGTACCTATTGGAACCTACCATATGCTGGGCTTATGGTGATAGATATTAAAAACAGTCAAACAAAAAAAAAACCCAGATGTGGTCTCTGATACAATATGTGTGTTACCACAAATTGATATTAGTATATGAATTTTTAAAATGCAACCTAAGTGCACTTTGCTCTTATGTATACTTCACGCATTATAGCACACTATGACAAATATATGCTTTGCCTCTGGCAACTATTCCTTAGAATATTTTGTATAAACTTAGAAGCAGTGCTTTTCTAAATGTTTTAGGTTGTCAGTACTAACAACTTCATGCTGCCACATATGATAAAGTTGGATTATTGAAGTATAGCAACAATCTTACCTTGAAGTTAGGATTTTGCGTGTCTACCACCAGGGCTCAGGCATTTCTGAGCCTATCTGAAGAAATGGTACAACAGCCCAACGGTCAATGATGTTTATTTTCTTTGAAAAGGTTGTCCTGCAACAAAGCAGTAATCACCAGAGGAGAAGATGATTATGAATATTGCATAGAGTCTACCACTCAGACTTGTCTCTCAGTCCAGCTCCCTACTACCTCCATGCATGAGTCTTATGGAGAATAAGGAAGCTATTAATATGAATGAACAAATCCTCCCCAATTCCATAAAACATTTAGGGTACAAGCATGTTTCTCCTACTTTGATGAGTTTGATAAAACTATAGCAGAGAGCATGGGTGGCAACATAAGAAGTCATGATACTTGGAAAGGATGATATGTCAAACGGAGTCATGGCATAGTCCAGAAATAACCCTAGTGCAGCAATGACCAGGAACAGAGACAAGTGCCTAGAAGAGTAACACTGACCCTCACTATAACTGTGGAGCCCAGCAATGCACTGATTATGCTTATTCATAAGCACACATGAGACATTCTCAGCCTATTATATAAATACAGGGGAACTGGGAGGGAGGCTTTGCAAAAAGTTAGTCATTTTATGCATGTAAGAATAGCCAAACCCAGACTTTGTAAACTCTTTTCTGTTACCAAGTTTCTATTCTAGAGCTTATAGGATATGTGTGCATATGAGAAGAGCAAGAAAGTAAAACTGGAGTTATCACTTTGAATTTGGATCTATTCTTAGTCACCACCTATTAGAATCCAGAAATTTTTTAGTGTTGATATGCAAAGTTTTCTGCATTTATAAAAAAAATGAATCTGGAACATATTTTATCACACATAATCATTATTTTGCTACATCATAATTAGGTATAAATGGTAACTAGTTCACAAAAATGACAGTAATTAGCATTAATTTTATGCAGACAAACCAATTGAAAATATCCTTAGTTCATTCTGCCACTTTTCCTGTATGCATAATAAGTATCAATATCAAAAATTTTAATCACTATCATATTCTTCCATAGGCAGGCACATACCGACATTTAACCTGATGCCCAGACAAGTTTCTGAACCTTACTGTCAACATCAGCAAGGACTGTATGCTATATGCTTAGTTGCTGAAGAGTGCTGGTTAGGTAGTTTTACAGTAATCCCAAATGTCATTTTTGTGTGAAGAGTTAGGCACAGATAATAAGAGGAGAGATTAAGGTGGGTGGTGGCAAGTGGAAGAGAGGAACAAGATGCAAATGTATCACTCCACACTTCTGGGGTGTAAATAAGGAGGAAAATTAGAACTGAGAGAACAGAGGAAGACTATATGGAAGAGACTTGGTCAAGACTAGACTTCCTGTTAACTCTTTTGGTACCAAATCTCCAGTAGATACCCTAAGACAATTCAGTCAGTTATGAGAGGTTTGAAAAGTTCTTCCATGTGTGAAGATGTCATATGCTTTATTTGTGTAGTTAAAATTAAGTCTTGGGGCACCTGGGTGGCTCAGTTGGTTGAGCATCTTACTCTTGGTTTTGACTCAGGTCGTAATTTCACAGTTCATGGGTTTGAGCCCCATGTCAGGCTCTGTGCTGCCAGTGTGGAGATTGCTTGGGATTCTCTCTCTCTCTCTCTCTCTCTCTCTCTCTATCCCTCTCTCTCTCTCTCTGTCTCTCTCTGTCTCTCTCTCTGCCCCTCTCTGCTTGTGCGCTCTCTCTCCCTCTCAAAATAAATAAATAAACATTAAAAAAATAATAAATAAAATTAAATTAAGTCTTGGCTGAGTAACAACCTATCAGTATAGATAAGAGTCTGATATCAAGCAATAATTGTGATTTTATTCACAATAATTTCTATGTGTTTGTGCCAGAACCCTGAAATTATGTGTACCAGAATATCAAATAAATGTGGTTCTACTTCTGGTAATGGCAGATTTTGTCATTTGTGCTATTCCTTCCCAAAGACTGAGAACAATTTAGAAAACTGGTCAAATTATTAAAAAGCATCCTATTTGAAGATATCAGAGGGCTGCTAAGGCAAGGAAGAATTATGGAGCAAATATCAGGGCAAGAAGGAAATCCAGAGAGGTGAACTTGGCACTGAGGAACACTTTTCCCAAAGGAGCATCATTTGAGTGTAGTAGAAATGCAAAGAAGGCAGAGAAACTGAGAAGTACTTTCAACAGAACTTACTAAGCTAAGAAAAAAATATGGAATTCAGGATCACTGAATTAAGGAGGAACCTTAAACCTCCAGATTTAGATGGGTACCTAGAGTCCTCTAGCCTGGAAATAAGAGTGAAAGCAAAATAACACCTTCCTCTTCAAGTGGAAAAGCTAGCTACGAATCATATGTAATTGTTAAGGAATTCTAGGATAGCTAGTGTGTGTAAATATCTGCCAAAATAACATATCTGGGTGAAATGTAATATCGTATCAAGTACCAAATTATCTTAAAAATTTTTCATTTGTATCTGGCACCCAGTAAAAACTAACCCACCATATAAGAATGTAATTTTTGAAAATACCAGATAAATAAAAGACAATAGAAACAAAATCAGAAGAGATACAGATAAGAGTTATCAGGCACCATCCAAAGAAACTATGCCTAATATATTAAGTAAATAAAACACAAAATTGAGAATTTATATATAAAATTGGAAACTCTAGAAAAGAACCACATGGCAATTCTAAAACTGAAAAATTTCAAACATAAAATTAAGAACTGGATAGAAATTTAATAGTATATTAGACACAACTAGAGATAAAGAAATTGCAATATATGTGCAAAGAGAACATTGTATGCAATTGATTGCAATCTATATTTTTACTAATACTCCTTTACCTATTTAAGTAATAGTCCAGCAATGGTCCCTTTCTCATTTGAGCAATGTTATTCTCAGTGATACCCTCAGTGCCTCAGTAATTTTGCATTAGCTTCCATCAGTATTCTGTAGCCATCTCTTCAGCCTCTCCTCTTTCAACAACTATTCCAAGAATATTCTTTCTCAGTACCACGGCCACAGTGTCAATACATCTCTATCCTGCTTTAGTTACTCAGTTGCTAGTTGTTTAACTGTAACTAAAAAAAAGGGGGGGGGGGTTGGTGGTAGTGTTCTAGGTGACATATATACCTTCTCTTTTTGACCCTAACAATCAACATCACCAACAAAAATAAATATATATTGCATATTCCAGACACTGTTGTAGGTGCTGGGAGATGGGTGCATAAGTGAAAACAAAAGGGAAACAAGCAAACAAATACTAAAAAATTTCAGTCCTTGGAATCTGTTCAGACTAACCTTATAGCACAGCATATGCTGAATTTTTTAAATGCCCTTTTATACTGGGAAAGAATGCGCATTCTGTGAGATATTCTTTACATTCTTTAATGTTTAAAATTTAATGTTTTTAACTTATTTTTTGTCTACTCAATCAATCTCTGATAAAGTGTGCAAATTTGGACCATCATTATTGTGCTTAAGTCTCTCTTTTTACTTTTGGTAAATTTTGCTTTACAGTTAATGAGGCTATATAAGGTAGGTGCATGAAAAGTTGGAGTTACTTTATCTTCTTTGAGAATTATTTTATTTTTTTAATTAATAAAAATTTATTTTATTATGATACACCTTATTTTATCTCTGGTTATACTTTTTGCCTTAAAGTCTTTTTTTGTTTGATGTTTGATATAGCAGCACAAACTTGTTTTTGGTTAATATTTGTGCTAAATAGTTTCTCTGCAGCATTTGTTGACTCCAGATCTCCCATATGGCTGCAATCAATGTGTTGGTTGCAGCTGCAGTCATCCAAGGTTCTACTAGGCGAGTAACCTTCTGAGAGTTCTTCGCAGACTGCTGGCCAGAGACATTAGTTCCTTGCCATATGGGTTTTTCCATTAGGGCAGCTTGAAATATGGCATCTGAGCTGTCCTCTCATGCCCTCTTGCTTGATTGTTCTGGGGGAAGTCACCTGCTATGCTGTGAGCTTTCCCAGAGGAATGAAGCCTTCTAACTGCCACTTGAGTGAGCTGGGAAATAAGCCTTATGATGACTGTCATCCTGGCCAGCACCTTGATTGCAGCCTTCTGAGAAATCCTGAGTCAGAGGCACCCAGCCAAGCTGTGCCAGGATTCCTGACATAATAATGTTTGTTGTTTTAGGCTGCTAAATTTTAGGAGTAATTTGTACTATGCAGAAATAGATAATTAATGCAACTACCAAACGTTAAGAAGATATTCCAACTTGTAGAAACCACATAAGTTCTTTCCTTATAGGAACAATCTTATTTAAATTAATACCATTTGTTTTCCCCCCAATTTTATTGATATATAATTGACATACAATACTGCATAAGTTTAAGGTATATAGCATAATGACATATGTATATATTTTGAAATGATTTAATTACCATCTATCACCTCATATAGTTAGAAAAATATTTTTTTCCTTGTAGTGAGAACTTTTAGAATTTGCTCTCTCTTTTCTTTTTTTCTTAATTTTTTAAAATTTATTTTTGAGAGAGAGAGCATGAGAATGTGAGTGGGGGAGGGGCAGAGAGAGAGGCACACACACACACACACACACACACACACACACAAATTCTGAAGCAGGCTCCAGTCCAGGCTCTGAGCTGTCAGTACAGAGCCCAATGCAGGGCTCAAACCTGTGAACCATGAGATCATGACTTGAGCCAAAGTCGGATAATTAATCAACTGAGCCACCCAGGCACCACTGCTCTCCCTTCTTAAATATACCATACAGCATTGTTAACTACTGTCATCATATTGTACATTACATCTTTAGAACTTATTTATCTTATAACTGTCAGTTTGTACCTTTTGACCACCTTCATCAAATTCCCCAACCCATGCTTCTTTTTTTAACTGGTTAAAATCAATATGGAAATTTATCATATGGCTACATAGATATCACACAGATCTCAAGGACTATAGCTGGGCCTAATAAGTGACTGGAGCAAAAAGTATACTCTTTTATTAATCAAGATGACCCTTTTCATTTTTACGTCATAGTTTTTCTGTTTCAGTCTGTAGTCTTCTTTCTCTGCACGAATATAGATAGATAATTTTTTGCCTCTCTCATTAATATGTGTCTACTTTGGTAGTTCTTTCTGGATACAGTTATGTGTAATAACAAGATCTAATTTTTGGCATATTTGTAGTTGTATGCCAATACATTTATTAACTTATATTTAAAAAGTTAATCCATTTCAACTACAATTGTTCCATTTGGTTTGGTTTAAAATCCAAAATCAAGTGCTAAAAAGAGATCAGTTAGAGTCCCTGTGTCCCAGTACAGATTCCCCAGAGATGGCATCTGTGTGCTTCAGGGTGATTATCTTCATCCCTTCTCCCATATGGATTTCAACTAAACTGAGAAATAGGCACAAAAGTCAGAGTGATCAAAATACCTATTCTGTTTCTGGTAAAGTTAATTTGCATGAGAAGGAACAGCATTTTCTTCTAAGACAGCTGGTCCTCCAAGGTTTCCAGTGATATATAAAGCTATTAATTGACAGTGACTGTGCATGAAATAAGAAGGAATTGGAAGTTGCCCAAAACCATCATTTGCACTGACCAGTAGGAGCATAGTGGATGGGAATGCCTTACCCTATAGGCCTTTTGGGAGCTGAAGAATCATCAGCTAGTCTGGCATGGGACTCAAAGATCTGCTTTTTTACAAGTACTGGGTGACTTTAAGAAACAGCCAAAAAGAAGAGCAACTATAGAGAAGCAAGGAAATTGCACAGAGGGAGAGAAAGGAAAACAAAATACACAATGTGGGTGACAGGGAATAACAAGTAAATTTCGATAGGTATAAAGAAGTATGTGTACATTTGATCTCATTTTGAGATACAAAACTATTATATCTTTCAGGAGTTTGTGAACTATTTCAAAATGCTTTCTTATCAAATTGTACAATATTTTCATTATCAGCAGTTTTTTCCTGTAAAGAGCCAGATAGTCAATATTTTAGACTTCATAAGCCATACAGCATCTTTTACAACCACTCAATTCTGCCATTGTGGAAAAATAGGCATTGATGATATGTAACTGAATTGTATGATTGTGTTTCAATAAAACTTTATTTACAAAAACTGGCACCGGGTGGTCGTATTTGGCCCATGAGCTGTAGTTTGCCAATCTCTCATATAGTTGATTAGCATGTATTATCTACTATTTGAGGAAGACATGAAAGTTAATTGGATTTCTAAACATTACATAGAAATTCAACAGGAAAATTAAAATCTTGGTTAAATTCTAATACGGATTTTAAAAAACCTAAATTGTAAAAGAAATTGATAAATAAAAATTCGGAATTAGAGTCTCTTTGGTAAGTTCCAGAGATCTAACATACAGTAATGTGATTCCAGTTAACAATACTGAATTGTATACTTGAAATTTGTTAAGAGGGTAGATCTTAAGTGTTCTCAACATAAAGAAGAAAAGAAAAAAATGGCAACTATATGATGGATATGCTAAATAGTTTTATTTTATAATGTATATGTATATCAAATCATCAAGTTGTATGCCTTAATATATATAATTTAATTACCATTTATACCTTAACACAGCTTGGGGGGGGGGTGTGAAGTCTATTTGGTAAGTAGACTATGCTGAGTAAACAATAGTTAAAAATAATAAACTACTCATGGTCCTTGAAAGAAAAGGTATTTCATCTGAACAACTTTATAGTAGTTACTAAGATTATAGCATAATGCTAAGGAAATCATAATAGAGGAAAAATCATATTTTTAACTTGCATGTAAGGAATATTAATTGGAAATCTTCACATATGGGAAGTGTCTTATTAAAATATGGAGAGGATATCTCTATCCCTTTCATTGACTCTAAAACGTGGCTTACGTCTTAGGAAAGGATTTCTGATATTGCAGGTTCAGATATATGACCAGTGCCCAAATGTCAAGGGTTAAGAGATGTTCAATGAAATGTGGTTAGTGAAATGTCATGTGGCAGAATTCCAATCATGAAATGCTACAAAATGAAGGGTCATGGCAACCTATGGTGTGAAAGAAAATGTCAGTAATGGAATGGAACAGTAAATAACACTATCCTGCTTGTTATCTAAATGGACACTTGGCAATTCATTTCATCTTCACTTGACCACTTTACTTTCTCTCTGTGATCTATGCACATTGAGTGCCCCCTTTTGCTCACTCACTCTCTCCCCAACATACATTTTAAGCAGGCACTGTTTAAACACTCTTAAAAGATAAAAATGGTATAAAAGAGAAACCCCATGGGGCTCAAAGGTAGCTATTATTTCTCACAATATACTCAAACAAAATATAGTGAGCTTACGATATTACACTGTGATAGAAACTCCTTCTTGAGCCAGTTAGATTTTGGGAAATTACTCATAGTTTTACAGTCTTATACTCTTATCAACATAAAATCAATCTGAGCTCTGCTTTCCTCAGAGGAGAAGTGTTCTCTCCAGCACACTTTATGTGCAGTACTGTATAGTGTCTGCCCCTATGGAATTGTGCTACACACAAATACTGCAGCCAAACACACCAAATTTGCCAGGAATTAAGACAGTTTGTGTGAGGTTGGTAGTAGCTTTGGAAGTAACCAATCTCTGAGTACTCTCATTCTTGTGTAGTCTCCCCTATAAATCTGGGCTGGCCCTGAAATACGTTTTAACCAATAAAATGCAGCAGGAGTGACATTGTGTCAGTTCTTGGCTGAAGCCTTAGGGAAACCCAGAAAATTTTGCTTATGTACTTTACATTTTTGCATTTTGGGTAGAGCCAGCTGCCATGTAAGAAGTCCAACTACCTTGAGAACACTATGCACATGGCCAAATTGGCCATATGAAGAGTACACATGGTTGAGAAATGAAGTGTCCAGGCAATAGCAAAAACAGAGGCCCCAGGCATATGACCCCGTGGAATCAATGTAGCCAGCCCCCAGTCACTTGAGCCACACCAGATGGCCCTATGTGCTGCAAAGATGAGCTGAGCCAGTTCCACCATCCTCTGTCCAAAGTCTTGTCCCACAGAATTGTGAGCAAATAAAAGGTGATTGTTTTAAGCCACTGAGTGTTGGGATAGTTACGCAGAAACAATATATAACTGAAGTCGGAGAAGAGAGGCAATCATAGGCAAAGCCAGGAAAAAATAAAGACCCTGGTAACCAACAATGTTCTTGAGGAAGATCCAGGGAATGTCATTATATACAACCAAATATACTCTGCCATAGGTTCCCTCAGACAAATTATGTACCATTACACCAGATAGTCTTTCAATAATGAAAGGAGATAATATGGTCTCATCAAACGACAAGGGGACATATACTGTTTAGTTTGGGGGATATACGTCCTGGGGGCAGAGAACAGAAACATTCCTTCTGCAGGTTACTTTTAATAGAAGGGTCAAGAAAGAGAGCAGAATTTGTTAAGGTTTGCATTTCTATATTTACATTGGTAAAGAAAAATTTTGATATAGGCAAGGTGTTATGACCATCCTGTAGAAACAAAATGGACACTCACTCAAAATTTGGTTTGGCTGTTGAGACTGAAGACACCACAGGTTTTCTGGGGAGAGCAGGGCAGGATTCTCAAGCTGGTTCAAAAATGGCTTGAAAGAAAGAGTATAGAAAGGAAGCTAGTTTGAGATTTTCATGGTGGAGAGAAGGAGTGGGGCAGGAGTAAAGTTTCCTTTACAGAAAAGGGTATGCCTGGTTTGAATTTTCTATCAGTGCCAAAGAGAGGAGCATCTGGCCTTTCTTATTAGTTTGTCCAGACATAAGACAAAGGAGAAAAAACAGTGGTGAGGCTCAAAAGCTTTCAGAAGTCAAACATCCAAAAATGGAGTCAAACTCTTTGTTATAATCCATTAATGTTTGATGACTAAAATGTGCCACAATGGCATACAGTTCATTTCATTGAATTTGAACTTATTTAAGTAGGCCATTATAGCATTCCATGAGGCCTATTATATGACTGGCAAGGGAAAAAAACAGGTCCTTGAATGTCTTCTTCAAGAGCCCAGTAAAATGAGCGCCTTGGTCACTGTCAATAACATCTGGAACTCTGAAGAGGATAAGGAGTGTCTTGGTGAGGCTATAGATTTTAGATTTAGTGTTATAGAAACCTATGTGACCTTGATCTATGTTTTGGGTGTTTATGAGGAAAGAAATTACCAGAGTTCTTTACCCTTAAGGGGGCAATAATGGAGAGGGAATTGTTGCTGCCACTGAGTGGATCAGACATCCAGATGATTTGTAGTGGTTCAAGAGACTAAAATTGTGCAGATAGGGCTGATTGTTGGCCAAGGCATCACGTGCTAAGATGCCTGACATCCGGTGTTTCAGTGCCTAAAGTTCAACCAATTATGCTGACCCATGTGTCCTGTCATTTATCAAAGACATTCTGGTTTAGGGATGGAAAGCAGCTGCTCTCCAGGGATTTTCATCACTTGTGATTGTTGTAAATAATTTCATCCATGAAGTTTACAAACTTGTTTTGCTGTTCATTTAGTTGATCCCAAGGGGCTTAGGTAGCCAGAGGTGCTTGGAGAAGGGGTTGTCTTCTTTCATATTCTGGCATATAGCAGGAGACTAAGGACAGAGGATGTAATCCCTCCTGTAGGAAGGATATGTCAGAGGGCCTAGGTTTGTCTCTGTACTGTAGCAAGGCACCTCAGCAGTCATGCTGAGTTTGAGGGTTGCTGCTTCCATGATCAAGAGTAGATAGGCAGCTGGGTATGAAAGTCACATGTCCAGTGTGTGGTCAAAAAATGCCACTAAAATGGCATACAGCATTGGGTAGGTAGGGGCGGTTTTTTGCATCAGAAACCTGTGGGCAACTTATAATCATTATAGGTGGTGAAGAGACTCCAAAAGACATGAAAAGAAGTTACAAAAGCCTCTACAACAAAGGAGTGTCTGAAGATACTAACAGGAAAGACTGTTGTACACATTTTGAACAGATTCTAGAGAATTTTGTTATAAACTATAGTAGCAAAATATTTACCAGTTGCTGTTTGTATAGAGTCAGAAATTTCAAGAATATTGATATGGAAACCTTAATACGTGAGACCAAGGCATCAAGGTTGCAGTAATATACTGTGTGGGTGCCATTTATTTTTTATAAGTGTAAGAAGAGGGCATATTAGACTATTAAGTGGAGAAGAAGTGGGAATAATTACTTCCTCTCTAAGTAGGACTTTTACAATGTGGTTCAATCTTTGAAGGCCCCAGTTCTAATTTGAGCTTTATTAACTATTTTAACTAGCGAGAAAGACCGTGTAATCCTATTTTGTCAAGCTACTTTGTAAGCGCAAAGACTTAATTTAATTTTTAATTTACTATTCATTAGGTCAAGGCAATTATTGCTCATCATAGGTATTTTTGGGCAATAGGTGCTATGAATATGGGGAAATAGGCAAGTTCCAATGTTTAAAATGAGACATGTGTCCTCTACTTTATGTTCAGTAACTCCCCTAAGATCATGGGGTGGAGGGGTGCTTTGTTTCAGTTTAGTGGGATTCCCCAGTGTAACTATAATTTGAGCCCCCATGTTGATTAAGGCCATAAAGGTTTGCCAATTTGTGCATTTTAGCAGATATAAAAGTTAATTAACAACCTATACTGTAGGGACACAAAAACCAATCAGCACCTTTTTTTTCCCTCCCTTTTCTGTGTAAATTACTTTAGTAACTTTTGGGTTTCCAATTGGGTCAGATTTTTTCATTTATTCCTTTTGTGTGTTTCATTCCTCTGGATCCAGATTTCTTTCCTCTCTCCCTTTCCCTTCCCTTCCTGCCTCTCTCTGTTCTTTCTTTCTTCCTGCTTTCTTTCTTGTTTGTGTGTGTGTGTGTGTGTGTGTGTGTATGGAGGGGGGAGGGTTACTGGGTATACTTGAGTGGGTTCCTCTCTACCCTGCTCATATTATAGGCTTCTTCCTCCAGAGAGCCTCAAATCAGTATCATCAGGGTTAGGGACTTCATCTCTGGCAATCGTTGAATTAATCCTTGATTGTGCTACAGGAATGCCATGGATGTTTTTCCCTATATCTCTGATGATAAGTATCTGGTTTTGGCAACAGAGATGTGAGTACAACAGCACCAGCACCAGCAAAGGCATTTTGTAGTGTCCCAGTGAGCCCTCTGCCTTTAGGAGGGTGGAATTCAGCAATTCAAATTTTCAAATAATTGCTGCTATTCAAATAGTGATCATTTTTCCTCCATTGAGTTACCACCCAATGTGCCCATGTATCACACAGGGTGTAATTTTTTCCCTTGAACTCTGTGTGAATGAGGGCATACATGTGGATGAAACACTTCAGGTCACAGTTGGTCACAGAGAAGGAGTCATTCTCTGAACTTAGTGTCAGTCACAGTTTTTCCTGGAATTGGGACACATGATTTAATATAAGGCATACAGATGGGTTCGAGCTGAGACTCATGACCCAGGGCTGCTTGAATAAGGGCCTGAATCCCATACTTCTTTTCCTAAAAGCCAATTAATTATTAAAACTTCTGACTTAGGTTGGTTAAATCTATAGCAGGCGCCCAGTAGAGCTCAGAAAATACAGCACAAAGCAGCACAGCTCAAAACGCAGGCTAGCCAGCAAGCGGCAGCTCGAAGTTCATGCTAGCCATCAGACAGTAGCACCTGTTTGTTAGTAAGCCAGAGAAAGAGAAGAAAGACCCCTAGTGATGGTGCTCATTGTCTAGGGATTCCATTCCCAGAGTCTGCCGTGACATTCTGCAGAGACAGGGATCATACACAGGAACTGAATGGGACCTCCAACCAAAATTTGGTCAAGTCTGAAGACTCCAGGCACACACCAACAAGGTCTGAAAAAGGTTTATTATTTACATAATGGGGCTTTCTGGGGAGAGGAGAGCAGACTTCCCAAGCAGGTCCAAAAATGGCCTGAGGGAACAGAGAAAAGAGACTGGTTTGGGGTTTTGATAATAATTAAGGGACAGTGGGAAGGGGCTTTTGTGGTTTGACTCTCCTTTCAAAGAAAGAAACACCTAAGCTTTCTTATCAGCATGCCAAGATGGGGGGCAGAAAAAAAAGAGGAGAGGCGGGTGTAAAAACTCTCAGCAGTCAAACATCGAAAATAGAGTCAGACTTTATCACCAAGGGATTTCTGGATACAACTGTTCACAGTGGAGTGAACTGCCAATGAAAATTGACTGTATGAGCTTAGGGGAGTTAAGACGACATGCTGTGGTAGGTGGTGGATCACTGGAGCACCCCTAGGCATCTATAATACTTTCCCAAGGGGAACAGAAGGATGAGGGCAAAGCTTTAAAATGACAACTTGCCCTGAAAAGTGAGCCTTTTATTTTTCTGATATTGTGGGATTTTAGCAAGTCAACTTTAAAAGATAATAACTTACATAATCAGCATTCACCACTGTATTCCATATGGAGAAATACATGGTACCTAGTACAGCCTGTGACAGGGGGTAGGTACTATGCAAACATTGGCTAAATAAATATATGAATTTTATGGAGTTTTAGACTTTAAAAACTACTTCCTCATACTTTATCTCGTTTGATATTTAAATGCCTTCTCTGAGAAAGACACTATTATCTACATTTTACAGGCAAGGGAGCTGAAGTTCAAGAAAGATAATGCCTTTGCTCAAATTCAGGCAGTGAAAGAGCTAAGGTTCAAGCCCTATTATTTCTAAAGACTTGTGTTTCTTACCAAAGCACACTGTCCCTGCTAGAGATAGAGATAGGAGATCTCTATTTGGAGATAAATGAATTTCTCTCTCAGAGTACTTTCTGGTTCTTTCATCTTTCTGATCTTCAAAACTCTACTTCATAATTTAAAAGGCTGTTTCAATGAATGGTGAAAAAGAATCTGTTAGACACATTTAATTCTAATAACACTTAATTCCAGTGATTCACATATGCTGTTCAAATACTTCGTCTGGAGGGGCGCCTGGGTGGCTCAATCGGTTAAGCATCCGACTTCGGCTCAGGTCATGATCTTGCGGTCCGTGAGTTCAAGCCCCGCATCGGGCTCTGTGCTGACAGCTCAGAGCCTGGAGGCTGTTTCAAATTCTGTGTCTCCCTCTCTCTCTGACCCTCCCCCATTCATGCTGTCTCTCCCTGTCTCAAAAATAAATAAACGTTAAAAAAAATTTAAAAAAAAAACAAAAAAACAAATACTTCGTCTGGAATAATTCTCATTTCTTCCACTAAAGTCCAGATTCAGATACTCTAAGTGATTCACTTATTATACTTGATATCCTGAAATATTTTGAATATTTTTTGAAGATTCAAATAAAAAGAAACAATCAGATCTGTTTCCAAAGCCGTACTTCATTTCCTCCTAAATCAATGTAAAATTGTGTTCAGGAGATGAGTTCTAATTGACTATAACCCAAAGTGGAATTTGTTTTAAAGTCCTTATCACTCTGATTGCTCAATCTGTAATCAGCTTTCAAGTTCAGAAGCTACATGAAGTGTGTTCCTTAAGTGGGTGGGTCACATGAAAACTCACAACATGACAAATATTTTTTTAAGGAACAAAGCTTATCACGAGTGGTAGAAAGCTGAATTTATATTTATTGTCAATTTAGTCCTCTCAAGGAGACCATTTTCAAAACAATGCAGTGCAAAATTCCACCCACACTTTAATTCCTGAAGCATCTAACAATTGAATCCCTGCCATTGTTATTCCATCTATTAATGTCCTAGATGTCTATCTCAGATAACATTTCCAGATGTCCTGAAAGCATTTCTCTCTTGGATGGAAAGCACTGTCACTGACCAAATTTGCTCCTCTTAATGCCTCTCTTTCCTTAGATTCCTGATAGACTTGTCCATCAGATCGTAGTTCATACAAGGGCAGAACTATCTGAATCCTAAGGTAAAAACTGTTTAGATTCTCACCCTGAAACCCGGAAAGAAGTGTGGGTGATGAGCTTCCATATATACATTTTACTTCAAAGAAATGTGATTTACCTATTACAAAGGCATTGTTTTTTGTAGTTAGCCTCTCTGCTAATTCCTAGAAGGTATATTTCTGAGATCTAAAGAGATGTAGTGACATCACTATCCGTGAACCCCTCTGTTAGTCTGTGATAACAAACACAAGGCATTCCTTTTACTTATTTCGTTGAGTGGGGCAGGGAGTGATTTTTCACAGTACTTACTATACTTTATTATGACAATTCAATTCCCTGTCATCTTCCTCAACAAAATAGTAGGATTCATGCATACACTTTAGGTCTTATAGTACTAGCACTGGACTTTAGTAAATATTTGTTGAGCTAAATTCTAAAATAAAAAATGATATTTCCCCCCTCTATTGTACCTTCTCTGTGGAGCCTTGAGCAATTCAAAATATATGGGCAGATATTTTTCCTGTGTCAACACCTTCCATTTGAAGGAGGATTGATTTGTGTAATAGTAAATTGTACTGTGAATTTTTATTCCATATGTTATTATTTGTGTCCTGAGTTAATATTAAGGTTTCAAAGGGAAAAATATATTTTTAGACTCACATTAACCATAGTGTCATTACATCCTGTTTCGAATGCTGAGTGCTTCTATTTAATGTGACCAATTAGCATTCAAATAATGGTGTAATCATCTTTATTCTTGTTGTTCTAGGATATGGTGCTTTGCAAAATAAAAACTCTTCAGCAGGAGTGATAAATACATCCCCCATATG
Source organism: Prionailurus bengalensis (assembly GCF_016509475.1). NCBI lineage: Eukaryota > Metazoa > Chordata > Mammalia > Carnivora > Felidae > Prionailurus > Prionailurus bengalensis. The sequence goes on from NC_057348.1 coordinate 96,545,833, forward strand.
ACACTACTAGTTCCTAAACCTGCATCATAAGTCTCTCTTTTCTCAGAACTCCAGAACTTTTGCCTAGACATAAATAAGCAATCTTTGTTCTCAAATAATGCTTAAGACACATCTTATAAGATCCATTATGAGTTTGGCCAAGTTTTGGTCCTGTAATCACTCAAGAAAGAGTAGTTTCATTGAAATCACCTAGGATTGTGATGAGTTCCTAAGTCATTGTAGATCCTCAGTTCTATCCCCTGCTGTTGGAACAGCTTCAGCCCCTATGTCAGCAACAACTCGGTTTGTCACATGATCTAATGCATCCCTGTGGTTAGTTAGCAGGAGACACGTGTTTCAGTATAGGTAGAAGTGGAACATGATTTTCCCAGTCCTTTAATTCCCTGATGAACAGGATTTACTCACAGTTTTATCTTCTCTCACTTGGAATTCATATATTAACATCCTAAGAGGATCCTTGCTACCAGTCCCAACTCTTCCCTCTTAAATATTTTAATCACTGAGCATGAATAATATAGGAATGTCATTCCCAAGCATTCAGCCATTTCCTACAGAGTAAATAAAATTTTCTTAGTAAATAGAAGCATTTTATGGTTTCATCCCATCTCACCACTTTTCACCTAACACTTTAAACCCTAATAATGCCAAAATGCTTCCAGTAACCCTACAGAAATTTCACGATTCAAAGAACACTGTCTTGGGTGCACTTCCTACCTTACTTCATCTGGCTTTCAGTCCTTCATCTCTGCCAACAGTTCCTTCAGGAAGCCCAAGGTGCAAGTAGGAACCTTTCCATTGTGTTCCCTGAAAACCTCAACATACTTCTAATCTATCAATCAAAATGTATTTATTGGGTGCCTATTATAACCTAATTAGGCATTATAATATACTATAATTTTAAACAGTATCTTCTCTGCAACTGTTGCCTGGAAATACTTCAAGACAGGAGTCATATATAATGTCCCTTTGGCCTCCTCTGCACATAGTACAAACGGTTCATAATAGAAGCTAAGTAATTACTGGTTAAACTGAAGTGAAACAGAAATTAAAAGGGAAATCTAAAGTTATTTTCCTGAATACCTTATTTTAGAAGGACAAAGCTAATAGTTGTGATTCACATATGGCTCTCCTAAGGGAGGGGGAGAGCAAATCAACTGGCCATTGCTAGATTCTTTTTAAAAAACTCAAAACCAGGGGTTCCTGGGTTGCTCAGTCAATTAAGCATCTGACTCTTGGTTTTGGCTCATGTCATGAACTCATGATTCCTGAGTTCGAGCCCTACATTGGGCTCTGTGCTGCCAGCACAGAACCTGTTTGGGATTGTCTGTCTCCCTCTCTCTTTGCCCCTCCCCCCACTCACGCTGTCTTTGTCTCTCTTAAAATAAATAAATAAACTTAAAAAAAACCTCAAAACCAATACTTTACACAATCAGGGGAGATCAACTCTAATATAAATTTCTATACAGCATTATTATTATTGTTATTATTATTATTATTTTATTATTTTAGAGAGAGAGAGCATCAGTAGGAGAGGGGCAGAGGGAGAGAGATCTTAAGCAGAATCCACACTCAACACAGGGCCTGACACGGGCTGGATCTCACAACCTCAAGATCATGACTGGAGCCGAAATCAAGAATTGGACGCTCAACCAACTGAGCCACCCAGGTGCCCCTGTATGCAACATTATTGAAAACAATTTTTATTTGGACTGGAATAACTTTATAGTATACCGTAATTAGAATAAAATTCAGGAGCAGCAGTTTCTTATTCACAGGTGATTTTCATTAGCAGAACACTAAAATATAGATCTGTCTTCAGTGTCCTCTTGTTGCAATGTTTATCAAAGGTAAATTATATATATACAGTAAGGTTTACAGTCATGTATATCTTCCTCCAAGTTTCACAGTTTATAATTTCCATGATGATTCTTTGGAACAATGTGGACCAGCATAAACCAGAAGTAGAATAAAATTGGTTAAATTAGCAGACCACAGCTGAGCCAGGAAGACAAAATTAAGGGTCAAGTTTGAGGGAGAAGCATTAGATACAAATTTTATTCAGAGTCATGGTGATCTGCACACACCATAAAAGCTTCTTGGACCACTCATTCAGACAGAAATGATCCAACACTTTGTAGACACCAAAAGACAGAGTTGTTCTAACAAATTTTCATGTTGACAGTGAGGGTTTTTTGCTCGTTTTTTTTTTAATCTGTAACTCTAGGGTTGCCTGTTTGATGAAACACTGATTATTAATATAAAGTCGTGCATCTAGAAAGTTGAGAAATTGGCCTGTGCTCTGAGTGTCTGTTTTATGTGGGAGGATTGCATTTTTTTAATTGACCTGGAAAGCTGGGTATAAATTTTGTCAATATGGTCAAATAGGGAGTGCCTAGACTTTGATCCTTTTGAACCATGAATCCCTTCTTCCCCCTCCAGTTACCTCTCAACTCAATTTAGGGGGTCCAAACCTTCCTTTTCGAGCAATTCTCCTACATTTCTATCATAAAGATCTATTCCTCTCTATCAAAGGTTACTCCCAGGAATATTCGCAGTTTATCATCATCTTTTCTACTAATAGTTTTTCTTTCCAGTATCAAATTAATATATAGAATCATTCTTAACCAAATGTCACCCAAATCATTGGATTAACTAATGCCTCTGTAAAATGATCAGATTGCTCTTACTGCACACTGAATTTATGGCTAGTAGCTTATTCTCCCCTAAGTATAAACACATCTGCTTATACCAGGTAAGCTGGATGCTTACCACAACTCAGGTGTTTCTGCCTCTAAATCTGTTCATGCCAGTTTTCTTTGCAGTGGTAGCTTCCAAAGTTTGCTGTCATCATTTTCCCCCACCCTGTGTGAACATGCCACTCCTCCCTCTCAGAAGAGGGTCTGATTCTGCTCCCCTTGAATCTGGGCTGGCTCTGTGACTTGCTTTGACCAACAAAATGTGGCAGAAGTGTTGCTGTGCTAGTTCCAGGTTTGGGCTTTAAGGGAATTGGTCCCTGCTTATTCTGTCTTAAAAATCAGCCATCACATAAGAAGTTTGATTACTGTGAGACCACCATGCTATAAGGAAACCCAACATAGCCCTGTGGAGAAGCCACATGGAAAGAGATGTCCAGTCACCTCCTAGCTATTTTAGCTACCCAGCTGAGGCAGTAGACATGCCAATCCTAGAAAATACCACATAGGATGGAAGAACCATCCACCTGAGCCCTGTTCAGATTGCAGAATTGTAAAAAATAAAAAATCACATTGTTGTTTTAAGTCTCTAAGTTTTTGTTATACGCCATAGATAGCTTAAGCACTTGTAGTAATCACGTAATTTAGTCAAATAAGTAAACCCATGAGGCTTGAATGTTGGATGAATGAGAATTGTTTCTATTAAAAATAAAATGAAAGCTTTGGAAAGTCTTAAAAAAGCTTTCAAAAAATAGCTGAAAGAAGAGAAATGTTGCTATCAAAATAAGGATTGGGGGAGAAAACAAAAACCTAGGAATATTCTGCATTCAGATTGCTTTAAAACATCTTGATGTATATTTTTTATAGTTCTCATTTGCTTTGCTTTGTTCTTGCTTGCTTATCCTTGAGTGTGAAATGTTCTACTAGCCAGAATTACCTGCAACCACAGTGGCTATGTTAATTGAATTGGCCCCCACTGTCCACTTCATTGCAGTAGAATATCTTTCTCTGATCTGTTAGCTAAGGAAGCAGGCTTAAGAGTCCAATATGCTAACCACTTTTCTGCACTTATTAGCTACCCAACTAATAGAACTCCAATATAGTGTGATAAAATTTGCATCTTTGCTGCCAACCTGTATTTTATACATAGAAGAGAGTGTCTGAGGCAATCTCTAGTGCTTGGTCCAGATGAACACACATAAATGATACACGCTAAAGAGGGGATCCTAAAAAACAAGGTTCCCATCTGTCTATTTATGTGTTAGCTGAGTTTAAGATTTGTAACCATAGAGAAAATAGAGGGAGAAAATAGGACATAATTACGACTGCCTAATGAAATAATACGTATAAAATAATGGGAAAAAAAACCCTTCTGGTTAGTGAAATCTCATCATCCTTGAGCTAGGGACATATGTGGAAGTTGAGCAAGTATCACCTCCCAGATCCCTCTGCTGACACAGAACCAAGGCATACAAAAACTGTGCTTCTCTGCCGAAACCTTTTGACTTCTCGAGTGTTATAAATTTCTTCCAGTCTCTAGCATATAGCTAGATAACATCCTTAGCTTCTAAGTGCTATTGTATAGTTTTTATTGTTATAGATATTTAACAGGAAGTTGGAAAGGCAGAGTCATTTTAATTTGAAAATCATTTGAATGTCTTTGAAAGAATTGTTTCCCAAACAGAGCAATTTGATTCTTCTTTCTCAACTCTACACCAGCTATTGAATTCAGGCATTTTTCTCACTTGGAAGGTGGTAGAGAAATGTGATTATATTACTTACCAATATTATATTTCCCATATTTGAACATTTTATATTCCATTATGAGAATATTGTCTTCAACCATGTGGCAGAAACAGTAATGCACACCTAGTAGCCCATTTGTTTCTCCATATTTCCCACCCCTCTGCAGTTATGGGGCCATGTGATTAGTTCTGGCCAATGAAAATAAAATACAAGTAGAAGTGTGATAGTTCATTTCTAGACTGAAGAATTAAAAAGCCATGTGTGATTCTCTGGTTTCTTATTCCTCTGCCAGGATAACTGACAAAGCCTTAAGTTACAGATGATTCACCTATAAGACAGAACCTTAGATCAGCCTGTGTCCCTAGTTGAGTAGATGAAAGAGAGCTCCTCATCTATGCATGTAGAAGATATAGCATGAGAAATTCATAAACTTATGCTGAACTTATCCAAAATTTTGGAACTGTTTTGTCACTGCAGCACAACGTAGTGTACCGTAATAATACAATATTGTACGGTAACAAAAATAAATAATCAGTTAATAAATTCATCCAATGTGTAGTGGGCATCCACTAGTGCCAAGTACTATTACAAGACACTAGGGTTAGGTTTGTGCAAAAATACGCAGTGTATGTCCTCCGTGAGCTTATAGTCTAATGAGGAAAATGGAAAATAAACCTTCAACAAGGAGCATTGGCAAGCCCACATTATATGCTGCAACTATACCAGGCACTTGGCAGAAAAATATGAATGAGGAATTTTTTAGTGTGATACAGTATAGTTCAGTGTAATAGCATCATGATTATAGATTATTAAAATATAATATGGCAAGCATTTCAAGAAAGCCTGTATAAAATATTGGACAGTAGAGATAAAAAAGCAAATAATTATCCTGAGATGTCATGGAAGGCTTCTCAGAGGAGGTGACATTTGTTTGGATCGTGAAAAGTGAGTAAAACGTCACCTACTGGAGAGGTTGATGAGGTAGTCATTAACACTGTTCAACAAAATTACCTCACTTTCTTTCTTCCATTGGTAGGATTGCACTTCTAATCCCCTTTCAATTTAAAAATAGCCAAGTGCTTTCCTTTGGCCAGCGAAATGTCAATAGAATGGGTGATTGACACTTTGAGGCAAAAAAAAATTTAAGAGCCAATGCGTTATTTGCCATGGTCCATTCTCACTTCTGATCATGGGAGTGCAGTCTGAGATTAAGTTTCCAGCAGCCTTGTGTCAGAGGGACTATGATAAGATGAGCCCCCAGCAATCCACATTGCATAAGTAAAAATAAATTTTTATTGTGTTGAGACACTGATAAGTGAAGAGGCATATGTTATTGCAGCATAACTACTTCTGACTGATAACAGTATATTCCAGTTAAGAGAATAGCTAGCGCAAAAAGATCTAGAGATATGAAAGATTATTGTGCGTTTCTGAAACAATGAATTCAGCAAGGCTTAAGTTCAAGGTATGCGGTGAAAAAAGGTTGAAATAAAATGAGGTAAGACAGATATGTAAGTGATGAATCCCTAAATTCTACTGAAACCAATATTATGCTATATGTTAACTAACTAGAATTTAAATAAAAACTTGAAAGAAAACAAACACGCAAAAAAGATGAGGTAAGAAAGGGTAAGGTGTGAGTGGTCTTCTATTGCTGTTAAAGGACTACTTTATTCTTGAAACAAGAAAAATAATTCTGGAATAGAATAGTGATAGTGATAGTCAAGGTATGAGCACATGTCTACCTTCACTCATGTCTATCTAACACTGTGCTAGAGAATCCTTTGTAAAAAGCCCTTAGAGAAAGATTTTAAATAATAAGTTGTCCTGTTGAGGCAATTAGGTGTGCTGATGAAGTCACGCTGACAACTTCTTGTTTCATATCATGTAAAGCAGGATGTTGTCAAAGCCTTGAATCTATTGTCTGTCATTGCTACCGTATTTTATTTGGAGAATGTTAATATCTCCTAAAAAGTAAAGCTGAGAATCTTTTTTTGTTGTTGTTAGATTTGCTTGAGAGATGGAGTAACATGCTGATTGTCTGTGGCGGTGGGGAAATGAAACTGTCACATCAATTACAAAAGCTGCTAAGTTGCCAGCAGGAAAAGCATTGATTCTCAGTGAGCTCAGATCTGTAATTTCAGATACCTTTGTCATCTCATTGAATGGAAAACTTTGAAAAGAAAATCACTTCTTCCATTCATAACAATACCCATCATTGGAGTCTTTGAAAGAACTGATAAGATGAAAATTTATTTTTGAAATGCCCTCAGTTGTTGTTAATTTTTACTTATAATTTAATTTTCATTTTTCCTTTCTTTGAGGTATCAGTTTATCAGCTCTCTAGATTCCTAGCAGGACTCAATATGACCACACAGTAGTTTGCAAGTTTATTTCAATATGCAACTAAATAAGAGTGATTCAGAATTGTGTACATTAGTATCTCAAAAAAAATTTTTTTTAAAGCATTTATTTCTATTAGCAGTTTAAATTCTGGCCATAGTTTGTTTCTTCCCTCCTGTTGCCTCCATGTCTGGTCTCTTCACAAAATAGAAATCAAGATATTTAGAAAATTTAGAAAGTCTTTGCTCTCTACGAACCAGATCAAATTGTTCTAAAGTAGTCCAAGGAGACTTTTGGGGAGGGATGGCTGGTGGGGATGACAGAAGGAAAAATGAGAGACACTATGGCAGGCAGGGATTGGCTGCTGTTATTTATCAAACATCTTTATGTGTCCTGCCTGATACATTTATCCATTCCCAGCATCTCCCCCTTCTACCACTAATGACCAGGTTTCAAGGGTTCTGATGACAATCTGAAAAGTTTAGGAGTTGCATATTTTGTTTAGGGATTGTGACAGAATCATCATTTTCTTCTCCTTCTCCTTCTCCTTCTCCTTCTCCTTCTCCTTCTCCTTCTCCTTCTCCTTCTCCTTCTCCTCCTTCTTCTTCCTGAACACAGAGGGAAGGCTGTATTTCTGAGTCTCCCTTGAAGTTAGATTATGGCAACATGACTGGATTCTGGGTAATGAGTTGTGGGTAGAGCTGTTGTATTGATTTTGAAGCCTGCCCTAAAAATCTCCTGTGTGCTTTTCCATACTCTTCCTTCTGTGGTTACCATGGAGGCCATGTTTTTAAGATGGCAGTGTTATGCAATGGAAGGAGCATAGATTCCTGAGACATTCTTTTTTTTTTTTTAATTTTTTTTTCAACGTTTATTTATTTTTGGGACAGAGAGAGACAGAGCATGAACGGGGGAGGGGCAGAGAGAGAAGGAGACACAGAATCGGAAACAGGCTCCAGGCTCTGAGCCATCAGCTCAGAGCCCGACGGGGGGCTCGAACTCACGGACCGCGAGATCGTGACCTGGCTGAAGTCGGACGCCTAACCTACTGCGCCACCCAGGCGCCCCTCCTGAGACATTCTTGAAGGAGTACTAGCTAACGTGTAGCCAATGGCAACTTGAGAAAAATTTTTATCAAGCCACTGAGATTTGGTAGTTGCTTTTCACAGTGGCTGGTATACTTCTTGTTCTAATACAAGGTACTTTTGGAAATGAAAAAAGGTATCCTAATATGTTCAAAGTTTAGAATAATATGGGAGAAACAGTAGAGATCCCTTCAAGTAGGGCTTCTAGACTCCAAAATGATACTTAAAAATGTTAATACTGACATCATGACTTGCATAAACTATAACTCTCACATGGGTTGAACCAATATTTAAGAATCCTTTCTAGAGAACTGTGGTCATCACTTTCCATCTTAGCTTAGGAATAGAGGCAAAGTTGTAGCATGTTTATTACATAAAAGTCATATACAAATCCTACGAGTCAAAGAATAAGTTATAGCAAGTGAAAGAAAAACTCCATAAAAGGAATCGTGACTTTTACTGACTCATACTAAAGAAATATTTTTGCAGAGTTGACTTAATTCAAGGAATGAAATGAAGAAATCAGTTCTGCTTTTAAATTCATTACAACGAAGTAGCAATTTTGCATCACTAAATGTAGGTTCATTGAAATGGAAATGGTTTGTAGTATTTTACTTCTCAGTTTCAGATAGATTTTCATGCATTCCCAACATCTCATATATTTACTCACCTAGGAAATCTGTCTTTTAGCCTTTTGTGTATAACTTAGGTGCCGAGGGGCTTGACAGTTGATTTGAGCAGCATGTTGGTATGACACATGCACAATTTTGAGCTGGTTGCATTGGTTTGTGTGTAGCCTTTTGATGAAAAGAAAAACAACCTCCTCATAATGCTGTATCAGTTCAATAAAAAAAAATCCCATTAGGCTGCTAAACATCACTTTTTTGACCTTTTTGCTTCTGTAAGCTATAATTAGAGTTTTAAAATTTTCTTCCTTAAAAGCCAAGTTTTAGCACAGAGACGAATGGGTAGTGATTCATTATTGGAAAATGTAGTATTTTTGGCATTTCATTTCCCAAACTATTTCACGTGTGGCCCACATGACAGACATATTTTAAAAGCCATTAGTTACTTTCTTTAACTTTAAAATCTTAAGTGGGTCTACGTATTCGCACATTGAGTCACTCTTATAGAATGGAAATGAACAATTTTTAAAATTAAGTTACCAAGCTAAGAAAGCTTATCAATTGTGGCTCTTGCATCTTTCAGTCTCATATACTTATAAGTAAGGGCTGTGCCATAGAAAAAGCCCTAGTCTACAAAACTGAAGCCTGACTTTTCTTCTAGCTCCCCACTTAGTGTGACCTTGACAAGGTCTTTCATAATGATAAGTAACATTTGGATGATACTTGAAAAGCCTCATAGTATTTGTGCATATATTTCACCCTATTTATGAATCAGTTAGAATCATAATTTTAGTTTACTAGAGATTCATCAGAACCATCTAATTTTAGAGGAGAGCAGGTACTATCCCTACTCAGGTAAAATGTCATGTCACCATGAACTTATGTGACAGATCATGCTCATAAGCTATAGTATCTTTCTATAAACAGGATAATACTACCCGTAATATAAGGAACCACCTAGATATAAAGTCAAAGATCTCTTTTATTAAATTTTGCTACATTCACTTGTTATGTTAAATGAGAACTCTGGCTAATTTCATAATTTGTTGTATCAGGTTTTTTTCTTCTTATTATTTATGAGTAATTTATTAAGCCAAACCATGAAAGCCAAGCTTGTCTCACAGAAATTTATGGCAATAAATTCAACCCTTGGAAATATTTGATTACCAAAGAGATAAAACCTGGTCATACCTTTCTTAAAGTTCAATTTCACAAATAAAATCTAGAGAAATACACTGAAGAAGATTCAGACTTGATTGCCTTATGGTCTTTAGAATATAAATTCCATAAGAATAAAGACCTTTCTGTCTTTTTTTTTTACTACTTTATCCTTAGTGCTTAAAATATAATAGATGCTCAGTAAATATTTGTTGAATGAAACAAATTATCTTTCTTCTGTTGGGTTCCTATCACTGATTTCAAAGAAATAGAAAATTGGGTGAGTATAGGATGTGAAGGGAGATGAATGAGGAAAATGAGCATATTATAGTGCAGCATGGGAGAGGGTGGGAGACGAATGACCATGTATCCATGTCTTTCCTCCAATATTTTGCTTTAAAATTTCTTAATGTTTATTCATTTTTGAGAGAAAGCGACAGACAGAGTATGAGCAGGGGAGGGGCAGAGAAAGAGGGAGACAGAATCTAAAGCAGGCTCCAGGCTCCCAGCTGTCAACACAGAGGCCGACACCACAAATCATGAGATTATGACCTGAGTCGAAGTGGGACATTTAACTGACTGAGCCACCCAGACTCCCCACTGAGCCACCCAGCTGCCTATTTTAACTACCTGTCAGTGAAGATGTTAACCAATGAAGTTTAGTCTCGCTCACCATGACTTTGATATAAATAAGGGACAATTGCAAATCTGAAATTCTTTACATCCTGACAGTGATAGGATGGATGGACATTTTGATCCAATTTTGCTCGTTTGTAAAAGTGAAAATTATTTATTTGAAAATATACAAAACATCGAAGATGGAACATTCTGCTTGTTGCTATAATCTTATTTCTTTCCTATGATTGGAAGAGGAATTCATTTGAATTTCCTCTCCCTTCCCCCTTTGCCCTCTTCCTAGAGAAACCTCTAATCCATAGCATGAAACAACTAATGAAACAATAGAAGGGGTGGTTAGGAAGAATCTGAATTTAGAAATTAAGAGAACAGGCTCAGGAACTCTGGTTTTGAATATAACCTTTGTCTTATAAGAGCTGTAAGATTTCTAGAAAAATGAATTCACTTTTGTAAGCCTGAATTTCATCTGTAAAAGTAGATAATAATGGTCCACAACTCACAGGATTAAATGACCTAGGAAAAGAAATGCTCTTAGCCCAGCAAGAATAAATAATAGTTATCATTATTTTAACAGTAAAGAGAATTCTCAAATCTTGAATTATAAGAGAAGGCTTTATATTAATTGCAAGTGCTAACTAACTAAAATGCATTCAGTACTATCTGTAGGTTGAGATGGTTACTATTGGGGTCTGTTTTATACAAATACCCAAGTGTCAGCAGAGTAATGAGCCTAAAGTAGGATTTAGTCCTCTGCACAAACTGTAAAATGGCAGGCTAGGGAGTGATGCAACAGTTTGCAGAAGAAGAGCAAGAATATCTTCACTACCAGTTGAGCAATTAATGTTTCTATATGAATGTCAGTCTGAGGGCAAATGTTTGTGCTGTTGACATAGCTGGAAAACAAGGGTAACAGCACAGCAGGACACTGAAGTAGCAATAGGAGGTAGTTCTCCTTTAAGTTCAGACACATTACAGTTAATTGATTGGCAAAAGCAGATTCCTTCTATCCAAAATAAAAAAGAAATTAAGCCAAAATGACTGTATGTAAACTTTTTGAGGTTCACACAATCCATCCAATCAACTCCAGCTCGTAAAGAAGGGACCAAATTGTTTTCTGTGTTTTATCGTATGTCTGAAGAGTAAAATTTCTTCTCTAGAAAACAGTTGTATCTTTTTTTGTTGTTATCAATACTTCATAAATACTTCAGTATACTTTTACCCATCACAAATTGTGCTAATTCATTTCATACTTGAAATAATGCCTACATATCTTAAAACCAATCCCAAATGGAGAAATAATAAATCTTGCAGGTAATTTTTAGAAATCATATGATTTAAATTATTCTAATTCAGTTTGTATTTTGGCATTGGCTACATCTAAGTTGACTTGGACATTTAGGTTTGTTTTTTGTTTTTGTTTTTGTTTTTTGGTTTGATTTGGTTTGGTTTTGGTTTCTCTTTTACTTTTTGCTAGCCACCATCTGATCCCCCTTCCTGGGTTTGCAAACTCCCAAAATGAAAATTCCAGATACTTACTTTTTCAGAATCTCAGCAGCTGGTAGCCTCAGCTCAGGCACATGAAATGATAGTGAGGTAGAAAATACATATTTATCTTCTAAGATCATGAAAGACCATTGATGCAATCCAGACATTTCCTTAACGAGATAGTATATAAAATACCAATATTATTTGACCTATGTCTATATGTCTCTGTTACCTTGAGTCAGATTTTGAAACTCATGGTGAAATAATTCCCATTATAGTCAAGAATAAGAAGTTTATATTCTGTGACTGCTATTACTCATCAATGTTTAGGAGAAATTTACAGCTGTGATATAGGTATAAAAATTTTCTATATTAAAAAATAAGAAAGTTGTTAAATTAGTGATCTAACTTACACTTCAAGAAACTGAAAGAAGGGGCACCTGGGTGGCTCAATCAGTTAAGTGCCCGACTTTGGCTCAGCTCATGATCTCACAGTTCATGTGTTTGGGCCCCACATCTGGCTTTGTGCAGACAGTGTGGAGCCTGCTTTAGATTCTCTGTCTCCCTCTCTGTCTCTCTGCCCTCCCTCACTCCTACTGTCTCTCAAAAATAAACATTAAAAAAAATTTAACAACAACAACAAAAAACTAAAGGAAAAAAGAAAAAAAAGCAAACTGAATCCAAAGCAAACAAAAGGAAGAAAATAATAAAAATCAGAGTGGAATTGAATGACATAAAAAATACAAAAGCAATAGAGAAAAATCAATGAAGCCATAAGTTAGTTCTTTGAAAAGATCAACAGAATTGACAAAATCCTAGCTAACAAATTTGTATGCTAACAAATTATATAACTCAAATGAAATAGAAAAATTTCTAGAGATTCCTAGAAAGAAAAATGAAATGGAAAAATCAAATAAGACAAACTATGGAGGAGCACCTGGCTGGCTCAGTCTATGGAGCATATGACTCTTGATCTCAGGGTTGTAAGTTCGAGTCCCATATTGGGTGTAGAGATTACCTAAAAACAAAATCTTAAAAAAAGAGAGAGAAAATATGGAAACTGACTGGAGAAGAAATAGAGTATCTGAAAAGACCTATAACAAGTGAAGTGACTGAATTAGTAATTTAAAAACTTCACTTAAAGAAAAGCCTGGATATACAAGACTTTACTGGAGAATTCCACTGAACAGTTAAAGAAAATTTAATACCATTCTTTCATAATTATTCAAAAAAAAAATGAAAGAGAAAGGAAAACTTACCAACTCTTTCTTTGAAGCCAGTATTATTCTGATACCAAAACCGGACAAAGTCAGTATGAAAAAAAAACAACTCTAAACTAATGTCTCTTAAGAATCTTGATGCAAAAATCAACAACAAATTCAACAGCACATAAAAAGAATTATACACCATGTCCAGGTGAGATTTACATATGAAAATCAATTAATGCAATTCACCACATTAATAAAATAAAGGACAGAAATCACATGGCAATAATCTGAATATATGCAGAAAAAGCATTTAGTAAAACTATCTCATAGTAAAATCACTCAACACATTAGGAATAGAAGGGGTATGAGAGGGACTGTTAATGAGCATTGGATTTCTTTATGGGCTAATGAAAATGTTCTAAAATTAGGGTGTGGTGATGGTTTCACAATTTTGAAAATATACTAAAAACTACTGAATTATGTACTTAAATGGGTGAATTTTATGGCATGTAAATTATATTTCAATAAAGCTGTTAAATATCCATGTCTAAGTAGCAATCTATGTCTAAATAGCAATCATTATGTAAATATAAGGTAATAAAAAGGTTTCCATATACAAAAGATGTAAGAATAAGCTGTAGCAAAAATGGACAAAATCTATATGAAGAAAGATTTAAATGGCTACTGAGAGACATAAAAAAGATAATCCTTTTGTATAATAAAATCCAGTATTATGAATTTGTTATTTTGCCCAAATTAACATTTGAGGCTACCAATAGAAAATACTAACATGGCATGTAGGCAAGAAGTTAATTTGATTCTCAGATTTATTTTAAAATTTAAAATGTGGCCAAAATATCAGAAAAAAAGTATAAGACAGAATTAACCTACTAGCTCTCAAACGATATCATAGAACTATAACAGTACCATTGTTTATATGGAACATATTAGGTTCCAAATAGCCTCAAAAGCCTCAAAAACATATGGAACTTTGGTTTCTACATTGGTTTACTGAGCAAGCTGAAATTAGAATGAGAAAGCAGGAGGGAAATTTATTTTTATCCTATTACTGTCTTTAACTCATTCCATCAGATTTTTCTCCCACTCCTGAATTCATTTATTCAGTATTTTATAAATATATACTGTGGCTCCACCATGAGCCAAACACATTCCTAAGTTCTGGGTGATAGCACTGAACAAAACAGGCAAAATAACCTCCATTCCTAAGATTTATATTCTACTTTAGGGACACAGACACTAAACAAAACAAATAAGAAAGTTTATAGAAGGTTAAACGTGATAAGTATAGTGGAATAAGATAAAAGAAATGAAGAGGATAGGGAGAGCTAAAATAGAAAGGTTTTAAATTTGTGGTCTAAAAGAGGATATTTAAACAGAGACTTGAAGAAAGTATAAAGATAAGCCCTGTGGATATCTGGGGAAGCTTCTCCCAGGCACAGCAACCAGCAAGTGCAGAGCCTGAGATGGATGTTTGCCGGAGGCATTTGAAACTAGAACAAACTGGGGGAAGAGGGATTGATAGGAGATGAGGTCAGAGAAACAACAATAATCCACTGAAGCATAAGGGCTCCAGCTCACACAAACACCCCTCATCTCCTATATCCTACCTTATATAGCACATAGCTGCTTTCTCTTGGGGTCACCTGGCCCCGACAAATAGATGTCTTTCAAAAGAGCTCTAGCCCAGTTGCCTTCTATGGCATGCACTTGGTTCATGAGAAAACTCAGGACCTCCGCCCTGTCAAACTCAGGTAATACAGACTGCACCTACTCTTGCCACCTACTGTCTTGTCACCTAGTTTTGCTCCTACTCTCTTGTCACCACCAGCTGCAGCCAGCTTTTCATGTGTGCTGTGTTCAAGTCAAGAGTCCGGCACCTTTACCATTCCTCACACTCTCCATGGACTTAGGTCAAAATCTCCCAAGAGCCATCACACCACACTTTATTCTGCTCTCCTGACAACACAAAGGTCCATGAAATTCTGTAACTTGGCAAGTAGCCGAACAGGTATAAGATTTCCATTTCCCCTGCTGGCTGACATTCTGCTCTTTATGAGTGGCTCTCTTTCTCAAAGAGGACACTAGAAACCCAAACAATTTTGACAGTTCAGTTCAAAGAAACCCTTGTTGAACAAGTCCCTGATCACTCATTACCTTACTCTTATTATGATCTTGGGATGATGATGAGCTAAGGATTGCAGAGTTGGTCTGAGAACAACTATTACAAAGACTTGCATAGGTGGCTTAACATGGGTGGCCGTTATTTGAATATGGAGATATGTGCCTTGCACCATTTGCAGATATAACTTCTCAGCTGAGACTGGGTAGAATTTTATGTAATGTCCTATTACAGTTAGCAAAGGCAGCAATTTAAATCAGTGGTTAAAAGATAGGTTATTTAATAAATGGTATAAAGACATCTGGCTAGTTCTCTCTCTCTCCCTTTCTCTCCTGCTCCCCCCAAACACACACACACACACACACACACACACACACACACACGTACACACACACGCATTTCTAAGATACCCAAAGATTTACATGTTAAAAAATGAAACAGCAAAGTACTAGAAAATAGATACATGTTACAACATGGAGGAACCTCAAAAACAGTGTACTAAGCAAAAGGAACCAACCACAAAATATCACATGTTGCTGGATTCCATTTATATGAAAAATCCAGACAAGGAAAATCTGTGGAGACAGAAAGGTGAGTAGTGGTTGACAAAACTACAGGGAGTAGTGTCTACAAATAGGCATAAGGTTTCTTTTTGGGGTGATACAAATGTTCCAAAATTAGGTTGTAAGGATGGTTGTCCAACTCTGTAAATTTTTAAAAAGTCATTGAATTATACACATAAAATAAATATATTTTTGGTATGTACTTCCATAAAGCAGTTTTTTAAAAGTATTAGAAAAAAAACTTGAAGAAGTATGCCTTCCTAAGTATGACACAGCACCAGAAGTTATTTTTAAAAGTTACAAATTTAACTACACAATAATCTTGGGGTGCCTGGGTGGCGCAGTCGGTTAAGCGTCCGACTTCAGCCAGGTCACAATCTCGCGGTCCGTGAGTTCGAGCCCCGCGTCAGGCTCTGGGCTGATGGCTCAGAGCCTGGAGCCTGTTTCCGATTCTGTGTCTCCCTCTCTCTCTGCCCCTCCCCCGTTCATGCTCTGTCTCTCTCTGTCCCAAAAATAAATAAAAACGTTGAGAAAAAAAAAATTTAACTACACAATAATCTAAAATTCTTCTTTGACAAAAATTATAAAATGTCAAAAGATAAATGAAAAACTGGAAAAGAGAATCCAGTCAGGATTCAGGGCAAGAAACAGAAACTGTTTGAGGAATATTAAGAAGAAAGCAATTTGGTGAAGTAAAGTATGTATTTACAATGGCATTAGAAGGTGAAGGAATGACGGGGCGCCTGGGTGGCTCAGTCAGTTAAGCTTTCGGCTCTTGATTTCGGCTCTAGGTCATGATCTCTCAGTGTGAAAGTGAAATAGAGCCCCATGTTGGGCTCTACACTAACAGCATGGAGCCTTCTTGGGATTCTCTGTCTCCACCCCCATCCTTGTCCCTTCTGTGCTATCACTCTCTCTCACTCTCACTCAAAAATAAATAAATAAAAATTTAAAAAAAGAAGGTGGAGGAATGAGCCGGAGGCTGGAATCATCATCAGTCATCCCAAGAACACTGTTTCATTGTCCCACCAGAGATAGTTTTACCTCCAAAACTACCACTGTGAACAACCAAGAGCACACCACTGTAGCTGGAACTCAGGGATCAGGGAGATAGGGTCAGGAAGCTGCAACAACTATTTCTTAAAGAAACAAAGCTG
Organism: Prionailurus bengalensis; assembly: GCF_016509475.1. NCBI lineage: Eukaryota > Metazoa > Chordata > Mammalia > Carnivora > Felidae > Prionailurus > Prionailurus bengalensis. Next base: position 96,562,673 of record NC_057348.1, read on the forward strand.
GCACACTGACACTGGAACATGAAGTTTACCTGTTAATCCTAGCACAAGTGCCTCTCACCACCCACAAAATTGGCAAATAGGCCTGGAAATATGGGATTCCACTGTGTCTGCCACCAAAACAGCCCCTTTTCATTGAGAAGATAAGGAATAGCCAATACTGTGTATAAACCTCACATTTCCATAATTTTACTTAAAAGCAAAATCCAGTCAAAATGTCAGGAGAATGAACACAGATTCACTGTTAACTGTTTCCCCCAAATCTCATCAAACACACCTAACTGCAATACCAATTTACTATAGAAGCACGGCTATAAGGCGCTCTGGAAACATAGCTATTAGTTTTCTAATAGTTGCAGAAAAGAAGGCATCCTAGAGAGAGGGGGAATAGAAGTAAGTAAACCAGTCCACATTATCACTTGTAAACACGTATAACAACCAGTGGCTCAGCCTTCAGTGTGTAAAGAGATCTTAAGACTCAATAAACAAAAGATGAAAATAAATACAAAGTTCCCAAGAAAACAGATAGAGATCTTTTATAAACATGTAAAACAGCACTCAGGATCACTCATAATAAATAAATGCAAATTAAAAATATAGCATTCTACCTCTCAGATTTTAAAATATCAACATAATTGAATTGAGGAGAGGTTATGGAAAAAACTATCTCTGGAGGGCAATTGGTGATATCTATTAGAATTCAAAGTGCACTTATGCCATGGTTATCAATTCTAGGAATTATTACTGGGTACATATAAGTGTGTTTGCAAAGATGTATGTGCAAGGCTATTTACTGAAGTACTATTTATAATATCAAATACTGAAAACAAACCTAACATCCATAAAATGAAGTATAGTAAGTCCTAACATGGAATGCCTGGAAAATATATTGTTAAATTAAAGAGGCAAGAAAGCAGGATGGTATGTGTAGCTAGTCATCATTCACACACATAGAAAATGGACAGATAATTATATATATGATTGTATAGGAAGAAAACATTTTTTAATAATAGTTATTGCCTCTACGTAAAGCAACTATAGGCCTGTATATAAGGGGTGGGACAGAACTTATTAATTGTATCATATGATATTTGAATTGTTTCCATGTGCATTTATTATCTGTGCAAAAATACAGAAAGTTTAAAATATAAGACACAGGTACCCATAAAATTAGTGCAAAAAAGGAAAGCTATAGCACATTATAAATTTCTCATTATATGTTTTTTTTAGTGAACTCCTGTCAGCCACGCCAAAATATTATGAGATTGACAGTTACTTTTGCTTATGCCTCCTGGTACTGATACACAGTTTGTAGAAGTATTGTCTGTTAAATAAAACACTAAGATAAAAGATTGTATTCTTGGGATCATTTGGGATCACTTAACAATTTTTTTAAACTACAAAGGTAATTCATAGGCTCATTTGCTAAAAACTCTAGAGGTACTGCTAGATTCACCTGAGTTTGATCAGAACTCTGTTTCCTTTCTCTGCTGTTTTCTTGACTCTTCTAGTTTTCTATTACCTTCTCTATTATCTTTATTCTCAAGTCTCCATTGGTTAAATTAGCTAACAGGCTTCATTCAGCTCCAGGTAATACCATCCAGAAGACAAAAGAATTTGCTGTGCTCAACCTGTAGGCACAAGTCCTGGACTTTAAGATGAGTGGGCTAACGTAAGTCATACATCCCTCCTTGAGCCAATCACTGTAGCAAAAAGATGACATTCTACTGATTAACTTCAGGCAATCAGTGCTCATCCATAGATTTTCAAAATGGTGTCAACCTAACCAAAAGCACATTCCTGTTTTTGTAATCCAAATACACAATAAATACTAAGTAAATACTTTGTTGTTGTGACGGAAGGGTAGGAAAGGAGCCACAATATTCACTAATGTATTATTTATTTATTTTTAGGTTGCTTCCAGTGAAACACTTTTTTTGGAAAATGTAGGATTTTAATACAGGTGGTGTGCTTATTTTCCATTAGTGGAAATCTATGTAGTCACCTTCTTTCTTTCCAACCCAGGGCAGAACACCAAGTCAAAGCCTGAGAGTTAGAGGGTTTTCTCACCTGGACTATAATAATGGTAATAATACCTACCTCACAGATCTGCTCTAGGAATAAACCAATACATATAAAATGTTAGGCTAGTTTCTAGTATATTACAACTACTGAAAAATAGCTACCAATATCTTTTTATTTTTATTTATTTATTTTTTTAATGTTTATTTTTGAGAGAGACAGAGACAGAATGCAAGTGGGTTAGTGGAAGAGAGAGAGGGAGACACAGAATCCAAAGCAGGCTCCAGGCTCTGAGCTGTCAGCACAGATCGCGATGCGGGACTTGTACTCACAAACTGTAAGATCATGACCTGAGCCGAAGTCAGAAGCTCAACCGACTGAGCCACCCAGGTGCCCCAGCTACCAATATCTTTTTAAACATGATTATTCATCCACAAACATGGCAGAAATGTTAGGCTTGTCTGACTTACCTAACAAAGATTTTCAAGTAGCCTTGACAAAGATGCTTCAACAAGCAATTACAAACACACTTGAAACAAATGAAAGAATTAGAAACTTTCAGCAAAAAAGCCTAAGATATAAAAAATACCCAAATAAATATTTTCGAACTAAAAAAAAATACAAAAGCTGAAGTAAAAATTTAATGGATGTATTTAACAGCAGAATTGGTAGAGACAAAGGAAAGAATAAGTTAACTGGAAGATGAAAGAATACAAAGCAATCAATGTTAACAACAGAGAGAAAATAAATTGAAAAATAAAAGTGAACACAGCCTGTGGGATTATAAGAAAAACTGTAACATGTCATCAGAGTGTAGGAAGGAGAGAAGAGAGAGGTCAAGATTTAAAAAGTACAGGAGAGATAATGGCTGAAAACTTCCCAAATTCAGCAAGAGAAATAAATCTACAGAATTAAGAATCTGAGAATATTACCAACAGGATAAATTCAAGGAATTCCATGCCAAGATACATTACAATTATACATCTGAAAACTAAAGACAAAGAAAAAATGTTGAAAGCAGCAAGAAAAACATTTCCCATAGGGGAAAGACAGTTGGAATAGCAGCAAATTTCTCACCAGAAAATGGAAGCCAGAAAAAAGTGGCACAGTATTTTTCAAGTGCTAAAAGGAAAAGACAATAAATTTATAATCCTATACCCAGTGAAAATACCCTTCAATAGTGGAGGGGAAATCAGGACATGTTTAATTTTTTTTTTTTAATTGTTTAACGTTTGTTCATTTTTGAGAGACAGAGGGTGTGTGGGGGAGGGACAGAGAGAGAGGGAGACACAGAATGTGAAGCAGGCTCCAGGCTCTGAGCTGCCAGCACAAAGCCCTACTCGGGGCTCGAATTCACCAACCCTGAGATCATAACCTGTGCCAAAGTTGGACGCTTAACCAACTGAGCCACCCAAGTGCCCCTAATTTTTTTAATGTTTATTTATTTTTGAGAGAGAGAGAGAGAGAGAGAGAGAGAGAGAGAGTGCAAGCAGGGGAGGAGCACAGAGAGGGGGAGACACAGAATCCGAAGCAGCTCCAGGCTCTGAGCTGTCAGCACAGAACCTGACACGAGTCTGGAGCCCATGAACTGCGAGGTCATGACCTGAGCTGAAGAAGGGCGCTTAATTGACTGAGCCACCCTGGCACCCCCAGTACATCTTTAGATGAGGTTAAAGTACAAAAATTTGTTACAAGTAAATCTACCCTAAATTAATGGCTAAAGGAAGTGATCTATACAGAAATAGAATAATAAATGAGGGAAGCTTATAAAATCAGAAAGGAAGAAACAAATGATAAGCAATATGAATAAATGCAATAGGCTTTTCCTCTCCTCTTGAATTTCTTAAAGTATGTTTGATATGAACCAAAATTATAACACTGCACAATGTGGTTCTAAATGTATGTAAAATAAATTTTTTTTAACGTTTATTTATTTTTGAGACAGAGAGAGACAGAGCATGAATGGGGGAGGGTCAGAGAGAGAGGGAGACACAGAATCCGAAGCAGGCTCCAGGCTCTGAGCAGTCAGCACAGAGCCCGATGCGGGGCTCGAACTCACGGACTGCGAGATCATGACCTGAGCCGAAGTCGGACGCTTAACTGACTGAGCCACCCAGGCGCCCCTGAATTTTTAAGATCGTTATATTATAAATGAGTGAAGGTCAAGGTATAAAAAGGTTTTTTGTACTTCAATCAAACTGGTAAAATGATGACACCATTATACTGGGATAAATCATATATACATAATGTAATATCCAGAGCAACCACTCAACACCATACAAAGAGAGAATTTCAAAAATACTCTCTTCAAAGGAGATTCTAAAAAATGTTAAAGTAACTCTTAAAGAAGCATTAAAAAAACAAAAAATAGAACAAAGAAAACAAAAATTTAAATGGCAGACTGAAGCCCTAATATATAAATACATGACATTTTAAAAGTTGAAATACACCAGTTAAAAGACAGATTGTCAGAGTATATTATACACATTGCTAGTTGGAATGTAAAATGGTCACTCCACCAAAATAGTTTGACAATTCCTTTATAAACTAAGTATGTAATTTTCAAAAGACCAAGAATATTCACTCTTGGGCTATGAATGCTTATAGTAGTTTTATTTAGAACAGCCCAAAATTGGTGACTTTCTAGAAACCATCAAGATGTCCTTGAATGGGTGAATGGTTAAACAGTGGTACATCAATAACGTGGAATACTACAGGGCAATAAAAAAGGGAGAAAGCTATTGATACATTCAAAACCCCGAATGAATCCTCAGAAAAAATATGCTGAGATTATAAAATCCAGTTCCAAAAGGTACATACGACATGATTTCATATATGTATAGCATTCTTAAAATGAGGAAGATAGAGAATATTAGTGGTTGCCAATGGTTGAAGGAGTAGGGGTGGAGCTTTAACAAGACAACATGTAAGTGGTACCCTGGTTGTAATATAGTACTATAGTTTTACAAAATATTACCACTTTTGGATTTTTGCAAATCTGATAGATGAGAAGTGGGTATCTCAGAACAATTTAAATTCTTATTTCTTTTATTATATATAGAGCTGGCAAGTTTATCATATGCCTGAGAATTAAAAAATATTTTTTTCTTGTATGCTCTACTCATATTCCTTGCCCATGTTCTTAGAGAGGTTCTGGTCTTTTTCCCCTTTGATTTGTGGATTTCATGGTATATGATATAAATGGAAACATCTTTTAAAAAATTTTTTATGTGTCCTTTGATTTTTCTTTCTTTTTTTGTTGTTTACAATGAGAAAAATTTTGAGTGTAGTCAAATTTATTAATCATTTCTTGTTCTATATATTGAGTAATTATTAGAAAATATTTTCTATACTCGTCACAAAAGAATTAATCTACGCTTTCTTCTAGTTTATGTGTGGTCTTCATTTTATTATAGTTAGAACTGATCTATTGTGGAATTTATTGTAGTGTGAAAGTGAGGTATTAATATGATTTTATCTTTACTTAAATGGCCAACCAGTTATACCAACAACAATTGCAGGCAGTCTCATTATTCATGGTTCAAATATGTATAGATTTCACCACAGTTCAGTTAAATAACACTTTTCCTCAATAACATAGTTCAAATTTCATTTATCACATTATATTAGTGGTGGATGATTATATACAGTACAAACTTTGCTGCAAACTCTTCATTTTGCAAATGACTATGTAAATAACAGATGCACATCGTGATTACTGACAAATCACGCTCCTTCTTTCAGAGGCTATTGGTAATAAGGTCACTGTATATCTATTATTCTGCTTATGGACAGACAGTAAAGCATGTAGTTGTGTTGCCTTCTCATCTCCCAGTGATAAATCCATGTGGCACTTTACAAAAATAGACAATCAAGAGAGAGTTGCTCAACAAGGATAAAAGTATGCTAAAGAAATAAAAATGATAATGCTACAAGTAAATTTGAATCAAACATAAATGCATTTATAGAAAAAACAGTTGACTGGGAATGGTAACACTTCTGCTCTCTGAGAGACTGTATATGCAGCCACATGTTCCTGGTGATGGACATGAGGAACGAAGTTGTGATGAAAACATGAAGATGTCTCTGAGGAAGTCATGCTAGCGAAAGAAGACAAAATATCATACTAGAACTCTCAAGGATTTCTCATAACATAGAAAGTGCAAAGGATAAAATTGTGGAAGCTGATCCAAGCTTAGAAAGGAGTAACTCAAGTTTCCAAGACCTAAAAAAGGCACAATCTCTGTTTCATAAATCATATGACAACAAGAAGAAGACAAACACTGTTAAAACTACTCTTGGGGAGCCTGGGTGGCTCAGTTGGTTAAGTGTCCGGCTTTGACTCAGGTCACAGTTTGTGGGTTCAAGCCCCACTTCGGAGTCTGTTCTGACAGCTCAGAGCCTGGAGCCTGTTTCAGATTCTGTGTCTCCCCCCACCCCCCTCTGCCATTCTCCTGCTTGTGCTGTCTCTCAAAAATAAACAAATAAACATTTTTTAAAAAGTTCTTGATAAATTTTTATAAAGAAATAAAAAATTTTCATTCTTTTTAAAAGAAATATTTATTTATTTGGGGTGAGAGGGAGAGGGCAGAGAAAGGGAGAGAGAGAATCCCAAATAGGCTTCAGGCTGTCAGTGTGGAGCCCAGTGGGGGCTCAGTCTCATGACGCTGAGATCATAACCTGAGCTGAAATCAGGAGTCAGGCACTTAACTGACTGAGCCACCCAGGTGCCCTAAAATACTTTCATTCTCAATGTCTCTAATGTATTTTTAATTTTATTTATTTATTTTGAGAGAGAGAGAGAGAGAAGGGGAGGGGCAGAGAGAGAGGGGGACAGAGGATCTGAAGTGGGCTGTGTGCAGTCAGCAGAAAGCCTGATCTGGGCCTCAAACTCAGGAACTGTGAAATCATGACCTGAGCAGAAGTAGATCGCTTAACTGACCGAGCTACCCAGGCGTGCCCCTAAATGTCTCTAATGTTTTTTTTTAATGTTTATTTATTATTGAGAGAGAGACAGAGCATGAGCATGGGAGGGGCAGAAAGAGGGGGAGATACAGAATTGAAGCAGGTTCCAGGCTCTGAGCTGTCAGCACAGAGCTTGACGCGGAGCTTGAACTCACAAACCGCGAGATCATGACCAGAGCCGAAGTTGGATGCTTTATGGACCGAGCCACCAAACGCCCCTCTAATGTTTTAAATTAGAGTGTACTAATAAACATTACTCTTACCATTTCTAAATTTTCCTATACATTTATAATCTACATTGAAGGAAGTTATGGTGCTTTGACAAGAATGTTAAAAGACTATAGAACAATTATAGTTTTCTCATTAACTATTAAGATTGTTTTACATGATGTCAGCTTGCATAGTCATTTTCTATGTTCTTATACCATCATGCAAAGTGAGATCCACCTGTAATTTCCCCGTATTTTCCCCAGGGATTTGGGAATCCCCCTTATATCATACACTACATTTCTGCATGTACTTGGGTCTATTATTGGAATTCCTATTCTATTCCATTTGATCTGTCTCTTCATGCATCAGCACACATTTTAAATTATAGAGGCAAGCTCATTGGTGTTGTTAATTTCTTTCCCAAGGTTTTCTGGCTTTTATAAGCAATCCTGCTTCAGAATATAGAAACATTTTTACTTCTTCCTTTCAGTCCACATGTCTTTTAATTCCTCTCCTTGCCTTATTATAATGGCTAGGACTTTCAGTACAATTTTTCATCATCAAATTGATGAGAGTAAGCATTATTGCCTGTTCAAGTATTAGAGAGAAGAAATTCAGTATTTGAATGTTAAGTATGATGTTAGCTGTAGGGCTCTCCTCCACCCTTCATGCGTGCTCTTTATCAGATTAAGGAAGTTTCCATCTTTACTGAGGTTGCTGAGAATTTGTATTATGAATTTCTATTTTCTTGACTATTCTTGCTGGGTTTTTTTCCATATCAATTTAATCTATCTAGTTCAAAACATTTTTGGAATTTTATTATAATCGTGTTACTTTATAAATTAACTGAGAACTGATACTTTTATGATGTTAAGTCTTTCTGTTCAAAAACTTAATGATTCAGTCTTTATTCAAGTACAGTTTGTAATTTTAGTAATGTTTTAAAAGTTTTGTTAAGGTATTTTTATATTATGGCTTTGCCTAGATATTTTAACTATTTTTATTCCTATTCTGAGTGGGGCCTTTCTTATATTTCTAACAGATTATTTTTTATATACATGAGACCCTATTAATTTCTTCATGCTAATTTTAAACTCTTCTACTTTGCTAAATTCTTGTACATTTTAACACTTTTTTTCTCATAGACTTCTGGATTTTCCAAAAATCCAATCCTATCTTATTACCTACTAATAATACTAGTTTTACCTTTTGCTTTTTGCTTTTTGCCCTGTAATTGTTTTTTTCTTTTCTTTTTTTTCCCCCTAACTGCACTAATATTTTCAATATGGTGTCTACTAGTGGTCCTGATAGTAGATGTCCTTGTATTATTCTTTAATTTTGTTGGGAGGTCTCTAGTGTCTCCCATAAAGTAAAATGCTGGATTTTGGATTGTGATACAAAATTTGTTGAAAATGTCATCTGATGCAGCTGCACTCGAAAACAGTGTGGAGGTTCCTAAAAAAATTAAAACTAGATCTACCCTATGACCCAGCAATAGCACTGCTAGGAATTTACCCAAGGGATACAGGAGTGCTGATGCATAGGAGCACTTGTACCCCAATGTTTATAGCAGCACTCTCAACAATAGACAAATTATGGAAAGAGCCTAAATGTCCATCAACTGATGAATGGATAAAGAAGTTGTGGTTTATATACGCAATGGAATACTACTTGGCAATGAGAAAGAATGAAATATGGCCTTTTGTAGCAACGTGGATGGAACTGGAGAGTGTGATGCTAAGTGAAATAAGTCATACAGAGAAAGACAGATATCATATGTTTTCACTCTTATGTGGATCCTGAGACACTTAACAGAAGTCCGTGGGGGAGGGGAAGAAAAAAAAGAGGTTAGAGAGGGAGGGAGCCAAAACATAAGAGACTCTTAAAAACTGAGAACAAACTGAGGGTTGATGGGGTGTGGGAAGGAGGGGAAGGGTGGATGATGGGTACTGAGGAGAGCGCCTGTTGGGATGAGCACTGGGTGTTGTATGGAAACCAATTTGACAATAAATTTCATATTAAAAAAAACACTTCTGGTGGTGTTAAGTATCATCTGATAGTTAAAACAAATCAATAAAAAAATGTCATCTGAGTTCTTTTTTCTTTTATGATTAATCAGTTTGGTTTAAGGTGAGTTTCAGGGAGACTTTTTAAACCACTGCTACCATGATGATATCACAGAAAGTTCCTCAACGTTTACATTTTATTTAGTAAGAGAACAGAGAAAGAGAAACAGAGAGCGGGAGAGACCAGACAGAGATGTATTTCCTCTGTGACTAGAGACAAATGACTCTAGTGAGGAGATTGCTTGCCTGAAGGAGACAGAAATCTTGTTCAATCTATTAATAGAAGATAAACCACTAGAGTGCTGTTAATGTGTGCAGCAAGTTAGCTCTGGAAGATGCAACATGACAGGAAAATCCCTATAAGCAAATATGAAGTACATCACTGGGAAATTGACCAAGAGCTAATATTAAAAATTCTGTCTGTAGATCACTCTAAGAGCTCATTTGATGCACTAGGTAGCCTCGGGATTAAATTGACCACATGTGAAAGAATTCGAGTCCTTTATCTTTGGAGTCATACTCCAGGCTCAATTGAGGCTCAGTGATAAGTAAGTAAGTTATTTTAAATCAACTAAAAAGCATTCAGTGAGATTAATTTTTCATTTCTTCAAACTCTGTACCTGTTCACTCCAGACAATTTTGACTTCTTACATGTTAGTACTTCAACCTAGTGGAAATACTTTCTTATCAGAACTAAAATTCCTAGTTCTAATGCTCTTTCGTTGGGAACACTTTCAGAGGATACATAACTTATGCAATACTATACTAACCATCAAAACTCCAACTTTTAAAAGGATGGCAAATATCTCAAAGGCAAGTGTAAGAAATAAACCTCCAGAAAATACTATAGTTAGTGGGAAGAAGAGATTGAGGAAGAAATACATTTGTTTTCAAAACAAAAGGGTTACTTACTATTCAGATAGACATTTGCATTTTTTCATTAATTCCTACTGAGTTAATAAACCCAAAAAACCAAGATGTTGAATCACAGAAAAAATTTATTTTGGCTTCAGCACCCACCCAGGTCATTCTGAGATTCCAACTGCACCATACCTCATGCAGGCAGATTGCTGTTCATCCACTTAGATAAAGGGATGTACCCACAAAGGAGAAAAACATATCTCTTCTGCATCACACGATAACAAATGTATTTTCAGTGCCTTCTGTATTTACCTAAATTCAAAGTTGAATTATAGTTCCTGTTAACCTGTTGAAGTTCAATCAATTTATAATTTTCAGATAAGTTTTAGAAATGCTGATTTTGAGAATTGAGTTTTTATTTTTATGTATGTTTTTATTTTTTATTTTATATTTATATCTTAAATTTTTATATATGTTTATTTTTATTTTATATTTTTATATATGTTTTTATTTTATATTTTTATTGAGTTTTTATTTTTTATATATAGGCATGGTATTGATTCAACCATCCAATTAATTTTCTTTTCTTGAGGAAAATAATAGTATAAGTCTATAAAGTTCTAATAACAATTTCAACACTAGGAATTTTTCTCTGAATATTGTACAGCCCAGTTTACCAGACATGAAAATACCTAAGAACTAAAATGTATGGTTATCTTTATTGCTTGGATATTAAATAAAGCCTCTGCCAATTAGAATGAAGATTGATTGAGGGGTGACTACTAGATATTTGGAGAGGTCCAAGGAAGTATGCAGGGAAACTCCATTTTGACCTGGTAAGCCATGCAAACAAGGAAAATGGCTCCTTCCAGGATTGTCATCTCAGGGACCACTTTGCAAATGCAAGAGAGTTTGCCAGACAGCTGTTCCTGAAAGCTAAGTTTTTATTTTACTGTTTACTATTTTTGTTTTGTGGAAAAATCTCCTAGACAATCAAATATTTGTGCTGGAATTTTTTCTTGTTCTGGCTCTGCCAGACACAAAAGCCGAGAAAACATTTTATTTGTTTGCTCCACAGGAGCCATTATAGATGGCTAAATGGCAACACTGAACTATATGAAAAAACAAAAGCAGAAAGCATAATTAGTTTATGAGATAAAGGAAAGGGGGAAGGAGAGAAAGAAAGTGAGAAAGAAAAAAATGAAAATAAATAAATCTTTGTTTCATGTAGTTCATCATTATGTAACTTGAGGACAGTCACATATTCAAAAAAATTTATCTAGCTAGTTATTCTTTTTCAAGTTTTTATTAAATTCCAGTTAATTAACATACAGTAGTATATTAGTTTCAGGTGTACAATACAGTGAGTCAAAATTCCATACATCACCCAGTACTTATCACAACAAACGCCCTCCTTAATACCCATCACCCATTTAACACCCACCCCCTGTCTACCTCCCCTCCAGCAACCCTCAGTTTGTTCTCTATAGTTAAAAGTCTGTTTTATGGTTTTCAGATCTTTTTTTTCCCTATGTATCCATATGGTTTCTTTCTTAAATTCTCCGTATGAGTGAAATTACCTGGTATTTGTCTTTACAAAAGACAAGATTTCATTCTTTTCTCTTTTTTTTTTTTGGCTGAATACTATTAATACTATTCATATATATATGTGAATATACATGTATCACATCTTCTTTGTCCATTCATCAATTAATGGACACTTGGACTGCTTCCATAATTTGGGTATTGTAAATAATGCTGCTATAAACATAGAGGTGTATGTTTTGTATTATTTGGGTAAATACCCAGTGATGCAATTGCTTCATCATAGGGTAGATCTATTGTTAACTTTTTGAGGAACCTCCATGCTGTTTTCCAGAGTGGTTGCGCCTGTTTGCATTCCTACCAACAGTGCAGTAGTGCACATCCTTACCAACAACCTGTTGTTTCTTGTGTTTTTGATTTTAGCCATTCTGACAGGTGTGAAGGGATATCTTATTGTAGTTTTGATTTGCGTTTCCCTGATCATAAGTGATGATGAACATCTCTTCATGTATCTGTTGACCAACTGTAGGTCTTCCTTGGAAAAATGTCTGTTCATGTCTGCTGCTCAGTTTTAAATTGGATTATTTGGGTTTTGGGTGTTGAGTTTTACAAGTTCCTCATATATTTTGGCTACTAACCCTCTGTCAGATATGTCATTTGCAAATATCTTCTCCCATTCGTAGGTTGCCCTTTAGTTTTGTTGATTGTTTTCTTTTCTGTTGTATTTTTATTTGTTGTAGTCCCAATAGTTTATTTTTGCTTTTGTTTCCCTTGCCCCAGGAGACATATCTAGAAAAAAGTTGCTACAGCCAATGTCAAAGAGGTTACTGCCTGTGTTCTCTTCTGGAATTTTTATGGTTTAGGATTTCACATTTAGGTTTTTAATCCCTTTTGAATTTACTTTAGTGTATGGTTAAGAAAGTGGTCCAGTGTCATTTTCTTTGTATGTTGCTGTCCAGTTTTCCCAAAAGAAAGAAATATAAACGTATCACTAAAGGAAATCAGCAAACCATAAAAGCAAGAAGGACAAAAAAGGATCAGAGAAAATCTTTAGAAACAACCACAAACAAATAACAAAATGACAATAAATACATATCTATCAATGATTCCTTTGAATGTAAATGGACTAAACATTTCAATCAAAAGGTATAGGGTGTCAGAATGGATTAAAAAAAAAAACAAGACCTATCTATAGGCTGCCTACAAGAGACTCATTTTAAACCCAAAGACACCTGTAGATTGCAAGTGAGGGGATGGAAAAATATCATGCAAATGGATATCAAAAGAAAGCTGGAGTAACAATACTTATATCAGACAAAATAGACTTACTACAAAAACTACAACAGAAGACAGAGGGGTGCTATGTAATAATAAAGGGCACAAGCCAACAAGAAGATACAATTGTAAATACTTGTACGCCCAACATGGAAGGACTAAAATACACAAAGCAGGTAAAAACAAACATAAAATAAGTAATTTATAATAATACAATAATAGGGGCCTTTAACACCCCACTTACATCAGTGGACAGATCATCCAAACAGAAAATCAACAAGGAAACAGTGTGAAGGAAACTGATCACACTGGATCAGATGGGTCTAACAGATATATTCACAATATTCCATCCTAAAACAGAAGAATACACATTCTTTTTCAAGTGCACACAGAACATCCTCCAGAATAGATCACATATTAGGTCACAAAACAAGTCTCAACATAAGAAGATCAAAGTGATACCATGCATTTTTTCTGACCACAATGCTATGAAACTAGATGTTAACCACAAGAAAAAATCTGCAAAGACTCCATGGTCTCCAAGACTACATGGAGGTTAAATAACATGCTACTAAACAATGAATGGGTCAACCAAGAAATAAAAGAAGAGATTAAAAAGTACATAGAAACAAATATTCAAAAATTTAAAATCGTATTAAGTAGTCACCTTTGCAAGAAAATGGTTTTTTTCTCATTGTGCTCTTATTTTTTTTTTTTAATTTTTAAAATTTTATTTAATTCCAGTATGGTTAACATATATTGTGCTTATATATAGTAGATTCCTACTTTGGATTGAGACAGTAGAAAATATAACCATGTGTTAGTAAAACATATACACACACAACGGCAACAACAAAGAAACAGTCTCTTCTTTGAGCCTGAGTGGCTCAGTCAGTTAAGCATCTGATTTCAGCTCAGAACATTATCTCACAGTTCGTGGGTTCAAGCCCTGCATCGGGCTCTGTGCTGACACCTCAGAGCTTGGAGCCTGCTTCAGATTCTGTGTCTCCCTCTCTCCCTGCTCCTCTCCTGCTTATGCTCTCTCTCTCAAAAATAAATAAGTAAACCTTAAAAAAAACAGTCTCTCATATACACAGTTCTCAAAATTGTTAGATAAATATTCTGAGGCTCTAAGTATATGATGTTATTATCATCTGGTATAGAAAATTAATATTTTTCTAAACTGTATTATTTCAAGAAGAGTACAGTTTTGTGTCTACATCATTCTACACTATTTGATAGGAAGAAAAATAGTTTGTGTTAGGATTTTTAAAAATCTATATATCAAGTTTGGAGCCTTTTTTTTTGGAAGTATTCCATTAAATAAAATAGAAACCCCTGAGATCTGGGGAATAATGCATGTGGGAGTGGGGAAGGAGGCTCCTAGGAGTTGCCAATGAGTATTACTCATCAAGAGTGCTCTCCTAATTTGAAAGTTGCCAAAAGAATATCTCCACCCATGTGCTTAGAATTTTAAACAGAGGGTTAGTGTAAGGAAATGTGAAAGGGGTCTCCCAGATAAAATGGAAAATAGAGGAACACCTTTAGGAAAATCATGGAAAGATAGTGCAATGAAAGATGGAACATAAAAGAAATCTCTTCCTTTCTCTACAGACCTATGGGATTATGACAAAGGAGTTCCATGTAGGATTTCATTTGAGAAAAAGGAATATCAGCTACTATGATTGAGAAAACATTGGATTAGATAGAATTCATGGTCTCTTTCAATTATAAAATATGTAAGAGTAGAATGTTTATTGTAATAATATTCATTGTACTGAAAAATGTTGTGCCCTGGGCAAAACTTCATGGGGGAGAGAGAGAGAGAGAGAGAGAGAGAGAGAGAGAGAGAGAGATATCAGGAAAATGGGAACACATCAATACTTATCTCCTAGGCTTTTCAAAAAGTTAGACACACATGTCCTCTTCAGCAGCCCTTGTCAAGCCTCAGTTTCTCTGCCTGGTGGGTATCTGGCTTTGTTTATGGCCCATCAGTTGGCCAATGGGAAACTACCCTCTGAGACTAGCTGCTCCCCTATTCATATAATCAAGTCTGTATCATTGTGCAAATCTTTCAGGAACATTGTTTCAGCAACAAATCTGCAGGAAGTTGAAAAGTTAGGGAAACAAATAGAGTAATAATACCATAATTTTTTTAAGCCCACAGAAAAAGGAAAAGACTAACCAAGAAAATACTATGATGGTTTTCTTGGAGACTGAAGGGAAGTCTGACATTCTGATGTTCTAACCCAGATACAGCAACAAGTAGTTAATAGTTGTCAGTTGAAGGGAAAAACCCAACAACAGTGTTATCTATTTTAATGGACACCTTCCGTTTCCTTTTTTCACCCAGGCATGGTTCCTGTCTTTTAAAGGAGGAAGTTTGGTCATCCATGGACTAATACATCATGAAATTCTGCCTGTCAGACTTTACGTGTAAATAGGGTCTGCCAAGTTGGCTTGTGGTTTTATGCTTACATAGAATCTTCTGCAGAAACTCATTCTTTGCTCTATCAAAGACAAATTCTGACAGGCATTGTTGTCCTGTCAAACCTTTTATTCCCCTCATGACTGTTTAACAGATACCTCTAAACTCAAATTTGAAGACTCAAAATTTATCATCTATTTTTTCTACTCTCTTGTATCCCTGCCCCACAGGTATTCAGGTTCCTTTATGAGGGAGGTATTCTGATTCTAGATTTTCTAGGATCCTATGTCTAAGATCCTATGTCTTTCTATTGATTCACCTTCTCATAGGCATTTTAAAGTTGCTGTGCTTTCTATCTCTGTGTTCAAACATCTTCTGTTGCCCTTTTCTTTTACAACCCTGAATATGATATCCTAAGTGGCATCCTTCTAATAGTAGTTAATTCTTTATAAAATATTAATGTCTTCATCCTTCCAGATTGTGAACTCCTTCTGTCCTAGAATATTGACACTAACTATGTGAATGAAAGTGCATTCAGGTAGGAAAATATCTTTAAAATATACAACTCTCAAAAAGTCACTCAAAGTATTCACCAAATGCTATGATGGATCTTACCAAGATTATACCTGAATTTTACTGATAGGAATCCATTGTGGTGGATTAACTTTCTTCTAAGTTATCTCTAATAACTTAGTGTTTCTGACCAAACTAAAGGAGTTATCTGGCAAATATTCAGCTTATATAGAGACTATAAAATTTTAATTTGAGTGACTTCCTTCCCCAAATGCACTCTTGTCCAAAATTAGCCAATTTAGTTGTCCTCATAATTTAATTTTTCATTCAAAGTGCAGGAGTTTTATTTACTTTACTAGTATAAAAATCTAGTTGATGTATTTTTGTTTTATTTTTTCTGGAATTTAGGCTTCTATATATTTGCTAAGGTACCATTATAGGAATGGCATCAGGAAAGGTATTCAGCCAAGTGAAAGATTTCCAGATTGCCATGGACAAGATATATTACCTATGTATATACACAGGCAGATGGGCTTGGCCTAATCTCCCCAATCCACTCTAGAAAGAATGGTTATTGCATTACTTAGTTGCCCTCAATTCTCATCAAAGACTCACTAGTAACAGTTGTTGGCATAAGAAATCAGCCAAAGCAAAAAGTCCATCCTGTAAGTGTGACTTCATCAGGGATTTACATATATAGCAACAAAGTCAGAACTTATTTCTTATTTACTCACATTCATTTAGTTCATTTCATCCAAGTAGTTCAAAGTGATTAAACAGTTAAAAAATTGCTAGAAGTCAAATCTCCTTTAAGAAATTAATTTTGAAATATAAGGATATGTTTGATGTTTGCTAGGAAACTAATTTATAGTATTTACAAGTTAATTGATCTTAAATGTGTTGTATATATTATCACTTCAAAGGTAAATTGAGAATAAATAAAACTTGATACCTAACTACTTCAACTGTTCATCTTCGGTTAATTTCTTCTCTAGTCTCTGACTGAAAAATAATTTATTTGCATATTTCCTCACAGTCTGTTGATTAAGGGACCTAATACTCCCACAAAGTAATTTACTTAACATGAGCAATTATGTACATCTCAAGCATTCCCATTCACAATATGTGTTCTGGGACTTCCAAAAAGATGACTTAATTTCATGTTAATTAGATTGAAATTAAAAATCCCACCAGAAACATAAGGTCGTGTTCCCAAGATTTACCTCATTTCCCTTCTCTGAGTAAATATATGGGAAGATTTACCATTCTTCTACATGCAGCAAGGAAACTTTTAAACAAACTAATCTTTGGTAGCTAGGATTTTGTGTGAAAAATATTAGACTGTTTTGGTGGACTCAGTAACGTTTTAATCATTCCTGAGGCTTAATGTGGATATAACTCTGTTGTGTGTGTGTGTGTGTGTGTGTGTGTACACTTGTGATTTATTGCTTCATCAAAAAATACAAAAGAACATTATGTTGCTTTGTAGGAAGATAGGTGAGAAGCAGCTGTGCTGGCTTCCAGCAGAGGATAATGATCCCTGGAGATTTTTAAAATGGACTCCCTTCTGATATTATGTAACAATTTGTGTCTCTTTTCTTGGTATGCCATGTCATTTACACTGTAATTATGCCTTACAGGTTATTTAGTTGGACTGTTTGGTTTGTATACAATAGGCTGTTGTATGGTTTTCTTACTGACGTTTTGTTTTGGGTGTTTGGTAATTTTTTTGTAGGATTTGTATTATGTTGATCTAAGTTGACTCATACTTATCAAAATTCCTTAGGATAACATAATGACCTCCTTGATGCATTTTGTATTATTCTTATTTTATTTGGAGTCAGTGGCCCTTGAGAATAAATGAACACAATGCTTTTAGGTTTTCTCCATTTCTTTGCATTATCCTTAGCCTTGAGTTCATCCCAAATTTTACATTTGACTTGGTCTTTAAAATATTTTGCATTTTTGGTTAGGAAGACTGTGAAGGCTGGATGATGAACCACTTCTTATATCCAGATTCACAGAATTCCAACTGACCTGGACTTTGGTACCAAAAGGGTGCCTAACAGGATGATTTTTAGATCTCCAGATATTTTTTTAACCTCTGGATTGACTCACCATAACCATCTATGAACTAATTGGCCAGAATCAATTATAGTTACTGGATTAAACACAGAGGCTTTGGGGGATATGATATAAAGGCATAACTCTATGGGTATATCTTAGGGTCATGAGTAAATTTACCAGATTTGCCATTATGGCCATTACAGAAATCCCAACATTAGATCTCTGATGAGTTCTCTGTGCTCTGAATATATTCAAAGAAAAGTTATTTACTCCTTTGAGATGTTCTGGAGACTTTCTTGCACTTTACCAAAAGGTAACCATAATAGTTATTACAATTTTGTTGTTTCATTTCTGTGACTGCCATACTTTGCTTTCCTAATACTGCCAGAAAAGCAGTTGGACTTATATTTCTTGCCTTTATGAGCTTGGTTTTAAAGCAGAATCAAGGAAGGAAATACAGGAAAAATTTCCTCCTGTCCAGTAAGTCCTTCTCATCCAAAAATAAATAAATAATGCTGCTACTCTCTCTTTGACATGCTGTATAAATCAACTCTAGGAAATTATATTTTCATCTTGTACATGAAGTTATGAAGCAAAAACCGGGCCTCTTTTAAGGAAAAGGAGCCAATTATATGCAAGGATGTGCTTGAAAATAAGCAGCAATCATGGCGAGTTTTTTGTTTGCATGTTGCAATCTAATCCTTCTTGCTTTCAATAAACTTAGAGAGTTTATTGGCATCCACATAATTTACTCTGGAGATAATGATATAACAAGCAAACCATTTTATTTTCTCTAGCTTAGCCAAGAGAACATAATCAACAAAAAGATTTTATGTAACCGTGGAGTCTGAGGATACGATTTCTTTTTTTTCCCAAAGATGTTCCAAATCCAAGGTGTCAAGAGAGAAAAACTCCATTACTTCAAATTAGTTATTTCCCCAAAGTTAAATCAGTGGTGACGGTTGATCTAAGAATATACAAGATGGTGTATTCCAAAGATTAATCATTTTTGTCAGTTTAGCTATTTTTAGAAATGAAGATATCAGATTTGTTTGTTAGAAATGACTGGCACAATATTAAAGACCAGTTAATTTTATTAAATCTTATTATAATAATTCTTAATTTCACCAGAGACTCTCATGGACTCATTAAGAAATTATCTCGCATGTATTATTAAACACAATAATTATTCATCATAAAGTCCCTAACCATTAGCTGTAAATGCATTTTTTCTTCCTGGAATGTTGAAAACTGGATGGTATTAACAAGTGAAAAATATACACTGTATTTTATTTCTGAGAAGTAGTCTCTCCTTTGGTATTTCTTTCTTAGTTTCTAGTCATATTAAATTTGCAGCCAAATGAATTCAAATAGTTGAAAATGCTTGAACATCGCACAAGCAAAGTATAAGTAAAGATAGTATATATGATATGGACACGATGGTTTGTCAGTGGAACCTTTTTAAAGGCTATTAGAAAATGTGAGGAATAAAAGAAATACTTTATTTTCTAAGTTCACATGGATTTATATACTGTGGAAGCAGATATGATGGCATGATTTTAAAGTCAAACGTACCATTTACTTACATGCATCTGGGACTAGACCTTTCCAATACTTTACTGCTACTGTAGCTGTGTAAACTGGCTTCAGTGACTAAAACAGTCTGAATCAATACAGTTAAATATCCTTCACTTTGTTTACTTATCTATCCATAAGCTCCCTCATTCATTTGGCATACACTTATTTTTTTAATGTTAATTTATTTTGAGAAAGAGAGAGAGAGGGAGAGAGAGAGAGAGAGAGAGAGAGATTGCGCGTGCACACATGAGCAGGGGAAGGGCAGAGACAGGGAGAGAATCACAAGCAGGCTCCACACGGTCAGCACAGAGCCTGAGAAGGGGCTCAATCTCACCACCGTGAAATCATGACCTGAGCCAAAATCAAGAGCAGGATGCTCAAGCAACTGAGCCACCCAGGTGCCCCAATACACCTATTGAATATGCACCATATACCATATATGGTATTAGGCACTGGAGATACAAAGATAAATAAGACACAAACCTTCCCCTTCAGAAGCTCATAGAGTCCCAGAAGAAAAGTGATACGTTAATAGTATAACAAAAGCAACAATGGAAGCATGTATATAAATGAGCAATTTTACAGGATAGAGGTTGATTTGCTCTATATAGAAAAACCAGCAAATAATTCCTGGAAGAAGCAATACCTGAGTTGGACTTTGAAGCACCATTAAGGAGCACTGAGACCCAAATGGGTCTTGAAAGACTTATAAGAGTTTAGACACACAAAAAAGCAAGATGAATTATTTATGAAAAATACACAGAGTCATGGAAATAAATTGGTTTATTCAAGGAGCAAGGAAAAACTAAGACGAAAATGGTGGTAAGTATAGAACGCTGGGAAACACCACTATTTCAGGAAAGAGGACAGAGCTAAGCGGATGAAGTCAGAGAGATAGCAGGAAACCTGGATAGAGCTGTGTTTCCAAATTCAAGGGAAGAGAAAATTTCAGAAAGAAGTAGACAGTCTATCAATGCTGAGGAAATGGCAAATAAGATAAAAGCTTTAAAAATGTACGGCAATCAGATCAGTGGCACTTTACCAAAAGCAGTTTCAGGAGAGTGAAGAGGGTAAAATTACCAACTATTTTTCCTGTTCTTGAGGAAAGCTGAAGATAAAGATAAAACTTTCACCAATAGAAACCTCCCATTGTCCTTAGGGATGTAAAATATAAATGCATTTGTCGTAAGAGTTAGCCCTGTGCTACTGTGGAGTGAGCATGATGTGGTGCTAATTAGGGAAAGGATAAGTTGTGATGGAGGCTGGAAGAGGAATAAGGAAAGAAATCAAGCCTGGGGCTCTCTGCAGATAAGGAACCCCAAGCCAGGGGAAGTGGTATCTGAAAACCCACAGGGACTCTGGGAATTGCATGAAGGAGTAAAGATATAAACTTTATAATTTCACTTGACAGGAATGAAGTATAAGTACAAGCTTCATAAATGAAAGTACTTGGGGATTACCAATTTAGAGAGTGGCATCCTATCACCTCTAAATAGGGAGAATCATTTTCTACCAAGGCAGATCCATGAAAGCTGTAATAGCTGACATGACAGGAAGGGAAAAATTTGGGAAAACAATGCTGAGGATATTTAGATGCATGGAAATAATTAATACTCTGTGTGATTTACTTTTACCTCAATGCCTTACGAATTAAATACATTTGGTAAAATGTCACCATATGATATCATTTGTAACTCTGTCACGCCATCAATTCTCTTCTCTAGATATTGGCAGGAATTAGTGACCTTATTAGTGATGTGTCTTTACTTAAACTTCTAAAAGTGTTTCTGAGAAGATAGATATTATTAAGGAAACCTGATATTCTTGTATTCTTATTCTTGTATTCTAACTCATCCTTACTGAAGCCCTTGCATTATTTGACTTACCCCCGAAAATAAGTGTGTGCTTACAGGTTCTTTTCCATGATTTAAAATTCCCAACAAAAATTATATATTTATCTATTACAAGGCCACATGAGGTACTGTACATCAAATGTGAGCTTTGGATTAAAAATATTTCTTAAAACACAAGTTCATGGGAAGAAAAACTAATGGGGAAAAGGGTGCTTCCTTGGTGGAAAGTTTAAGAAAACACCATTTGGTGCTGTTTAAAATTCATGCTGACAAAAATCAATAGCTAAACAGACTCAAAAGTTCAAACCAACAGGAAAGATGATTTAAGCCACATCTATCTAGATTTAGGACATTTGGCAATTTAGCATCTGTGTTCCCAATAAAGGTCAATAAAATTCCTTTTCCAAACTGAAAAGCAGGATAAAGAAAGAGAATCTTAACTAAACTATGGTCTCAGGCTAATGTTTCCAAGAAATAAGGAAGTATAATGATTAAAATTCCTTAAAGTCAAATGAAATATATTTGACAAGGGAAAATGCAGTGGCTCAAACACTTTTCCTCAATCTGCAAATGGAAATGAAATAATGTGGAGTATATAAATTGAAAAAAAGTAGGCTGAAATACTTTGAGAAGGTCATAGATTTAATTGTCTGAAGTATGCATTTCTCAAATTATTCGTCATTATTCCTTTCTCTTCCACTGACAAGTGGGACAGAGAGATACAAATATAACGATATATTAATATGTTGTAACCATTATCAGTGCAAGTAACTAATAAATATCTGTTCTTGGACAAAAATAAATCTGGTTATACATCAAAGATAAGATTTGTTGATCCAAGAGTGAGTCACTCAATCATTTGTATTCCGTCCCATAACCAAGAGTGGGAAATTGTTAGATGGAAATAACTTTGTACAAGCTGAATTGGCTTATTCTTTTGTTCTTCCTTTAACATATTCTGCAAGTTATATCACTCACCACTGGAATGGCATAAGAAGATGCAAGTCAAGTTCAAAGGCAAATGAAAACAAAATCAGTAGTTCAGAAATGTATATAAACTGCCCTGTTTCCACTTTGTAATATTATTCATTGTTTCCACCTTTCCCCCATATCATTTGGTCTTCCGTTCTGGCTTCAAGTCTTCATCCACTTCCTATAAAAAGGTGACATAATTTAAAAATGTTTATCTTGCCTCTTATGATACATTCCTTGGAGATACTGCATTGGCTCTTTGCTTGTGGAAAATGGGTGTCTCAATTCTGAGGAATTCAGATGTGAAAGAAGATTGTTGACTAGGTGAATTACAGTCCTATGAGTACCCACCCATAATTAGGATGGGTTTCATTTATAAGAAGCAAATATCAAACTGGCTGTAACTCTTCCTTATTCAGTTTCAGAGACTCACAGGCATCAATCTAAGTCAACTTGCATCATTTGACAGCTAGTTTAGCATGAACTGCTCAATCTTAAAAGTCATGTAGTATTCTGTTTATGGTAAAGGAGAAGTAGCTTGTACCATCATAACCATTCTGCAGGTATCAGTGATAAACTCTCAATAAGATATAAAAAAACAACTAATTTTGACTCTTCCTCTGAAGCCATTAAATGTTATGGGAGTGAGATAATACAGCCGGTGGCAGCCATAACAGCTGGAAAGTGGGAGCAAAAACCTCAAAGTAAAGGAGCCACAAAGGAGAAAACACAAAAATATAGGTATAACTCAAACACCTAAACCATGTATGCACAGGGGAGACTGTACCGAGCCCTCTTGTAAACATCGGTTGGAATTCTAAAAGAACAGAGTGGAGATGTCAACTGCTGCCCCCTAAGGGGAACACAGAATCCAACACTAATATCAGTCAAGATGTCTGCCTGCAAGAATAAAAGGCAACACTCTTCAGAGGAAGATAACAGAAACTAGAGTCTCTGTACCACATCATGCATATGGCTAACATAAAAAAGACTGACCATACCAAAGGTTGGTGAGGATGTGGCACAACTAGAACTCTCATTAGCTGATAACAGGATTGCAAAATGGAGCAGCCACTTTGGGAAACAGTTTTTCAGTTTCCTAAAAAGTGAAACATACACCTAACATAGATATAATCCAGGCCCTCCTTCACTATGTATTCACACAAGAGAAAAAGATATGTATGTGTATACAAAATGTTTACATGCTTGTCCATAGCAATTTTATTTGCAATGAAAAAAAGCTAGAATTGCCTCAAATGTTTGTCAGTAGATGAATGGATAAACAAACTGTGGTATATTCATACAATGTAACAAAAAGGAATCAGCTGTATTTAAACAATGTCAAAATAATTATACTGAGTGAAAGAAGACAGGCAAAAAGAGTATGTACTGTATGATTCTATCTATACATATTCCATATATTTATACATATATTCCATATACTGCATATATTTATAGACAATACACACTAATCTATAGTGATAGAAAGTAGATTAGTAGTAGCTTGGGAAAGAAAAATAGTGGATGGATGGATGAATGGATGGATGGATGGATGACAAAAGGCCACAAGGAAAGGAAACTTTTGAGGATAGAGAATTTTTTCATTTCTTGACTGTGGTGATCGTTTCAAAGGTGTGTGTGTGTGTGTGTGTGTGTGTGTGTAAATAAAGATTTACACATGCATAAAGATTGCAGTTTATTACATGTCAATTTCTCCTTGATAAAGTCCTGAAAAAATTCTTAGATAAGTAAAAATATAAGATATTAAAAAAGGATATAAAAATGGACTATTGATAGAAACAAACCCTGAGATATGGGAATTAACAGACCATAGTTATATGATCATCTTGAATGAACTTATCACAGATGGATAATACCAGTGGAGAAATGCAAACTATAAAAAAGAACTAATTCTAGAACTGAAAAGTATAACATCTGAAGTGAAGATTTCACTGGATAGACTTAACAACAGATTGGACATATCAGAAGACTTGGTCAGTGAGCTTGAAAGTAGATAAGTAGAAATTATATAATCTGAAAAAGAGAAAAAGGGCTAAAATTTTTTTTAATGTTTATTTATTTTGAGAGACAGCAATCAGGGAAGGGACAGAGAGAGAGGGAGGGGACAACTCCAAGCAGGCCCCCCCAGTGTGGGGCTCAAACTCACGAACCATGTGATCATGACCTGAGCCTATATCAAGAGTCAGGTGCTTAGCTGACTGAGTCACCCAGGCACCCCAGAAGGCTAAAATATTAACCTAGCCTCAGAGACCTTTGGGAACATATCAGCCAGTCTAACATGTATGTAATTGGAGTTACAGAAAGAGAGGAAAGAGAAAAGAAGACAAAAATTTTTTTAAGAACTAATGGCCTAAATTTTGCCAAATTTGGTTAAAAAATTAGAACAAGAAGTCTCCATAAATCTTAAAGATAACTACAAAGAAAACTACAGCGAAGCACATTTTAGTCAAACTTCTGAAAATCAAAGATTAGGAGAAAAGCTTTTTTTTTTTTTTTTCAGAGAGAGAGAGAGAAAGACTGAGTGTGAGCAGGGGAGTGGCAGAGCGAGAGGGAGAGAATCTCTAGCAGGCTCTGTGTGGGGCTCAATCTCATGAATCTGTGAAATCATGATGTGAGCTGAAGTCAAGAGTCAGATGCTCAACCGACTAAGCCAACCAGGTGCCCCTAATAAAAATCTTAAAAGCAGTCAGAGTAAAATGAACATTATATACTGGAAAACAACAGTACAAAAGAGAGCTAACTTCTCATCAGACACAATGTATTCCAGAAGACAAATAACCACATCTTTAAATTGTCAAAAGAAAAAGAAATCTGTAAGCAGAGTTCTCCTTATCTAAAATAGAAATGAAAAAGATGTTTTCAGAGAGCCAAAAACTGAGGGAATTCATCACCAAAACACTCGCATTATAATTAAGTAAAACGCAGTTCTCCAAGTGGAAGAGATCTGCCATCATATGGAAAAACCAGTCTGACAGAAATGATTGAAGAGAAATTCAGAAATTATAAATATGTGGGTTAATATAGAAGAGATTTTTTTCTTCTCTCACTCAAAAAATATATAAACTATTGTGGAATTCAAAATATAAACAGATGTAATATATGACAACAATAACATAAAGAATATAGGTTGCATACATGAAAAATATTTTTGCAAGATTCTTATATGAAGTAGTACAAAATTAACCCTGAGTAGGCAGTAATAAACTAAAGACACATAAATGCACCCCCTAAAGCAACCACTAGAAAAATAACCCAAGAATAACAGCTATAAAAGCTGATAGAAAAATAAAGTGAAATGCTAACGTCTATTTATTTAACCCAGAATTAAGGTAGGAAAGAAGCAAAGGAGGAAAAATAAAGATAGGAGACAGAAAACAAATAGCAAAGGGTAGACTTCAAGATAATCATATCAATAATTGCATCAAGGTGGAGATTTTTAGATTGGATAAAATAGTAAAATCCCATTATGTGGATTCTGCAGAAGATGCACTTTAAAAGAAAGACACAGATAGATGGAAATAAAAGAATGGGAAAAGATAATTAAAGCAATCAGTATGCATAAGAAAGCTGGAGTGGTTATATTGATATCAGGCAAAAAATTCAAGGTTAAAGATACATTTTACAATGAAAAAGGATTTTGACCAAGAAGGCAATCAGAAGCAATCAGAAATTTATATGCATCTAATAAGAGAGTTTCAAAGTGCATGTAGCAAAAACAGACAAAATTAAAGAGAGAAATAGGCAAGTCCACAATCAT
Source organism: Prionailurus bengalensis (assembly GCF_016509475.1). NCBI lineage: Eukaryota > Metazoa > Chordata > Mammalia > Carnivora > Felidae > Prionailurus > Prionailurus bengalensis. The sequence goes on from NC_057348.1 coordinate 96,588,803, forward strand.
AGTCTTTAGGGGCCTGTCCCACACAGTGACAAACTGGAAGAGTGGGAAATTTTTCTCTCCAGCCTTCCTTCAGTCCCTGTCATCTCCAGTCATGCTGGCACGATAGCCCTTCTACCTGTGATAGATCTGCAATGGAAAGGGATCCATAGATTGATTACCTGTGTCCAAGTTATTCTGTGAAGGCTTGTCTCTTCCCCATCTCTAGTCTATTCTCTCTTCCAATAGTCAGAAGTGATGTTCAGCATGTTTTACATTTAAGTCCCTGTGCATTGTGGAACTGTCAGAGAATTCTGTGGTTCAAGAGGTAAGCAATGGCCAGTCTGAACTGAGAAAAGCATGCCCTCCTGCTCTAGCTTGAGACTCACAAGGGGTCCCTCCTGACAGATACACTTCTTACATTTACCATTGCTCCCAGGGCAGTTTTCTTTTTGGTATTACTCTGCTTTGTGCTACCATAGACTCGTCTACATAAATACCTACAGCCCTCCGTCACCACTGGTTAACTGTTCTCACCATATTCACTCCACACTGTGGCTGCATCTAACCAAAAGTGGGGTCTGCATCTGTCCTTTGCCTCTGGAGAAGCAAGAGGATGCCCCAGAGGGGATGCATTCCAGACTCTCATTTTATCAGATGATTCCTGTGCTGTCTATGGTGGACTCACCCAAGTAGTGGAGCAAGATAAAAGGCAATTCCTTCCCCTTACATGAGGACACAAGTTGATCCCTTCACCAGGAACTGGCTGAGAAAAAATTAATTCATGTTTATTCACACACATGTCATCAGCTTTAGTTGTCCCTGACTCTGAGCCATCACATCTCAAAGAAGCTTCTGCATTTATTTCTGAAGTACTGTCTTTAGCAGGAGGACATCTAGCCATTCCTATAAGAAAGTACTCAATCGACCACCCCAGAACACTGGCAAGTCTTATTACCAGGGCTTTTTAAAACAGAACTGCTCACTCTGCCTTAAAATGCTCTTTGCTATGCTCCCCAGAAGCATGGCACATCAGCCACTCACCTTCAGCCCTACCCATCTCAGCTTACTGTTTTGCAGCTGGGTAAAGCTTACTTACTGTCCCAGGGACCCTTGACCTTGTAAGCTAAGCAAACTGATCCAAGGTGATTATGCTACCACACCTCACTTAAATAGTGCACAACTCATTCTCTACAAAATGCAATTTATGCACTAGGGAGTATAAATCTCAGCATTGAGCTATCCACATCTCTCTGTTTAATTATGCTTTGTATTACAAAGAACAAAAAGTTACTTTTTTCCTTCTCTTTTTAACATAGGAAGAAATGTGAAATGATTCTGAAGGGACAAAGTTGATTTTTTTCTCCCATAACAAATGTAGTTTTGCAATTTCTATAGAAAATCAAAGTATCTATTTGTAATCATCTACTATTCATAGTCTAGGAAAAGCTTTAATAAGAAAAGGCAAAAAGTAACCACTATTGCATGCAATTTGTACTTCTTAACGTCCTCGATCCTTTACACCTTCATTCTGAAAGTAATAGACCTGAAGCCCCATAGAACTTAGACTGATCTGTTCTTTCATTCTACGTGGTTGAAAGGCATGTTGCTTTCCATGAAGTTAGCATTTCCTGCTCTAGACTTCTCTAAGAAAGAAAAAAACGTTTGTAATATTTGATTTATAAGTTCCGCGGGGGAACAAGTGCTGTCTGTACAAGCCTCTGTGGTCCAGGTAGTGATTAATCTCCACGTAAGAATGGAAACATGGCAGGTAGAGGAAGCCACACTAGTCACTTCTTGCTCAAAATAGGTATCTATGGCTATTAAGCAAGAAGCAACACAGTCTGACACAAAGTAACTTCTGCTTTTTATTACAGGGAAGGAAAAATTGGCCATTTATATCCTCAGATAATTGCCCCCTACCCCAATGTGGTTTTAAAGTCCTTTTTACAAACCAGTGATTCCAACCTGAAGTGGAGGGGGGGGGGGGGCATAATACAAGCATATGATGAAGCTTTGAAATGTGATTGTTTCCTGGAAATTCATTTATTCATTCATTCAAAGAACAGTTGTTGATTGCCAATAATTTGCAAGACATTACGATAAACATTTGAACCTACAGGAGGAAAAAAAGAAACAAAAAACCTTACACTGAATATATCCGAAATTACTAAAACCCTCAGAAAAGATGACTGGGCTGTGGAACATAAAATCTGGGCACTGCTGGCCTGACCTTTATAGATTATTGAAGGTCATTTCCTTCATTTCTTTCACCATAAAATAGTTACATGATTTATTTAAGAGATGCCTTCTAGGAATTCATTTTTAAAAATAATTTACAAATTAGCAGTCTGTTTGGTGAAGTGGCTTTCAGGATATCAAGTACAGACAAAACAACTGAGCACCTGGCCCTCCTATGCTGCTAGTGTGCATGCATTTCGTTGCCAGCTCTTACAAAACAAATTGCAATTCTCTTCCAAAAGTGAACGTAAGCACACTTCACAACGTAGCTGTAGCAGAACTTAAGAACAGAACCACTGCAGATTTATGCTCCCTTTCCACAGTGTACGAGTAGTGCCACTGCTGCTCGCCTGGGACAGGGACGAGAAGCCCCTAGAGTCCTGGTACCTAGTGTTGATCATATGCTTAGTTTTGGCCGACAGAATGTGAACAGAATCTGTGAGTGGCATTCCCAAACCAGAATGGTGATCTGTTGTCTTTCCCATGATCCTTTCTGAGGCCACTGTAGGGCCAAGGGTAGAAGACTGCAGCAGTACCACGCATAGCAATCTGCCCGTGAGAACCAACCAGCACTATTCACATGTAACTTGGAGTGAGTGAAAAGTAATGTTGATAGTGTTCAGTCATTGAGATTTTGGAATGGTTTCTATCAGCAGCTGATCCACCCTTATGAATACCAAGTAATTCCATTCTTAGGTTTGCTTTTGGGAACCTCTTTCATATGTGCATGAGGAGACATGTTAAGAAAGTTAATAGTAATATCATTTATAATGGCTAAAATCTGAAAATGAGTCACATGCTCTCTGGAAAGAAAACGGATGAATAATTGCCATGTAGTCATATAATAGAATATTATACAGCAGTGAAAATGAATGAACTCAAGTGCCTCACCTTGGATGAAATGCAGAAACATAAACGTTGAACGAAAAACTTTACTGAAGAATAGATACAGTATGCTTACATTTATGTAAAATTCAAAAATATGAAAAACTAAAAATTTATTTAGGGATGTATATATATGTGGTAAAATTAAAAAGGAAAACAGTCAAATAATGAACACAGCCTTATAAAAGTAGTTACATCTGAGGGAAGAGGCACATGGAGACTTCAAAGTTAATGGCAACATTTTCTTTTAACTTTCTCTCCAACCATGCCATAAAAATGTAATCTCAGCAAATGAGATTTCCTTAAATTTCCCTGGGGTTATATCTAAGATTCTGAGGGCTCATGTAGTTCCAGAGCATCAGGAGGGGCACATCTGACTTCCATGTTTATCAACAACCGTGTATATGCCTTCTGACACTTTCTTATTCTGGTCTCCAACTGCCAGCCACACAGATCCCTTTGAATCATCCTTCAGTCCTATCTGTAAGGTGTTGCCAGATTTTGCTCTGTTCCTGACATTTCAGTCTCATTCTTGGATGTACTGGAATCACCAAGCTGTTCCCATGATATAGGAGACCATCTAAAGCCTTGTGTTTCTTCTAGGAGTAGGCAATCTAATGCTGCTTTACCACATCCTTTTTCTATGTTCCAAGTTATCTCAAGGCCCAGGCTTTTGAAATTACAAAACCTTTTCCCAATTTTCTGTTGTAAACTCCCATTCCTGAGGATTGCCACACAGTCTAGTTCCCTGAATGGAGAGAAAGATCAAGAAAAAAGAATAGCTTATATTTCCAAATAACATCCCATTAGAAGTTTTGGGTATTGTGCATTATTTTGGTAGTCTGATATATAAATGAGAGTCTTCTCTTTGTGAGGGACAAACACTTATCCAAGCCACATTCTGGAGATGGAGGTTACAGAGGATGGGTGCTTAGTCTATGAACACATCAGTGGTAACTGGAAAGAAAAGATAATTAGTTTTCTAGGTAACTCTGCAAATGAACTTATCCCAATCTCTGTCTCTCCCTGTATCTCTTTTCCTCTCTCCTCTCTTTCCATTTCTTTTCCCCTCCCTTCTACCCTCCCTTCCTCCTTCTCTCTCTCTCTCTCTCTCTCTCTGTCTCCTCATGATCTCCCTCATTGACTTTTCTTACTGCTATTTGTACAGTTTTATACAAATAAATTGTTCAGAATTTTTGGATAAAAGCTAGTCTGATTGATTTAGGAAATTTCCATCACTGAGCAGTGCCCTTTCTTTTGGACCAATAAATAGTCAATCAATAGCATATAACTAGACTGTTCTTTCTTATATAATATGCTTTGGTCTAACCAGTGGCCACCTCTACACAAGGAATCACCCAGCACTGCACATTTTCTAAATAAATAGGTAGTAGAGTTTCAACTATACTCAGGACTGATTATGTCAAGTACCATGTCAAGGGAAGTCTGTCAAGAAATCAAGAATAGATGAATGAGACTAATAAAATGGCATAGACTCATTTCTCCCTGCTCCTCTTTGATGAGGCACAAATACAATCCCTGGAAATAACGTAAGCAATAACCAAACGAAAATTCTGAAAGGCGGTGAGAAGGAAAGTGGTTTGGGAATCCAGCACTAGTGGAATGATACAGCAACAGGTATGTCCCTTCCATCAAACAAAAGACAAAGCAGACTCATTATTCTCTGACCTCTAACCTAGCGACAGAAGGCAGCCACATAGGCTCATTCCCCTGTGGAGCTTAATGGAAACCCCTTTGACATTAGGTGAGCCTGACACCACCACCAAGGAGAATTGATCAGCCAACTTTAAGTGACTTCTAGGGAAATTATATAACTGAAACGTATAACAAACACACACACAAAAATGATGCATGGACTCAGTGGTACAGTGGACATGACAGAACATATAATCAGTGAACTTGAGACAGATTAATAGAATTTGCCCAATCTGCAAAACATAGAGAAAATAGATGAAAGAAAGAAAGAAATAAAGAAAGAAAGAAAGAAAGAAAGAAGAACAGAAAGAATAAAGGAAGGAAGGAAGAAAATGAACAGAGCCTGAGACCTATAGGCCCATAACAAAAGATAACAATACTCATATCATAAGAATTCCAGAAAGAGAGGAGGAGTAGGAGTCTGAAAGAGTATTTGAAGAAATAATAGATGGAAACTTCCCAAATGTGGAAAAAGAATAAAGCCACAATTCAAAAAACTAAGCAAACTTCAAACAGGATAAATTAAAGAAATCCACACATCATAATTAAACTTCTGAAAACTAAAGACAAAGAAAACATCTTGAATGCAGCCAGAGAAAAAGGACATATTGCCCACAGGGAATATCAATTTGCATGATCTCTTATCTGAAATCATGGAGATCAGAAGGAATTGGGACATTTTTCGAGTGCTGAAATAAAATAACTTTCAGCTGCAAATTCTACATCCAGTGAAATTATCATGTAGAAATTGACGAGAATTAAAGACATCTCAGATAAAGGAACACTAAAAGGTTTGTTTTTTTGTTTGTTTGTTTGTTTTTGCTAGCAGGCCTACCTTTAAAGGCTGGCTAAAGCAAGTACTTCAGATAGAAAGGAAATTATAAAATAAAGAATCTTAGGTACCAGGAAAAAAGAAGGAATAGCACAAAGAGAAGAAATAGGGATACATATAATAGCCTATTCTTTCTCTCACCACTTTTTTTTTTTTTTGAGAGAGAGCACAAGTGGAGCCAGAGGGCAGAGAGAGAAAGAATCCCAAGCAGGCTCCATACTGCCAGCAAAGAGCCTGATGCGGAACTTGAACCCACAAACCATGAGGTCATGACCTGATCCAAAACCAAGAGTTCAACACTTAACTGACTGAGCCACCCAGGTGCCCCTTCTCTCATCAGTTTTGTAAATTATATTTGATGATAGAAATAAAACCTATAATACTGCCTGATACTCAGGACAATTATATTTTAAAGTGGAAAAAGTCAAGGGACTCAATTGGAAATGAACTTTCCACACTTTGGTTCAAGTGGTAAAATGTTGGTATCAGTAGACTATGTATATTGTAATACTCAAAGCAACCACTGTGTTAACTATGCAAAGAGATGTACTCAAAATGCCTTAAATAAATCAATGTGGAATCTTAAAACAATATTGAAATACTCCATAGGAAGGCAAGAAAAGAGAAATTGATAAACAGAAACAAGAAACAGAAAAACAAATGATAAATGGCAGATTGGTTGTAGCATGTTAATAATTATGTTAAGTGTAAATGACTTAAATAGACTGAGTAAAAAACAGGATGGATTTTAAAAAATGACCCAACCATACACTGTTTACAAGAAACACTTCAAAAAAAAACCCACTTCAAATTCAATGATGTGGATAGGTTAAAAGTTAAAAATGTGGGAAACTTAATGTTAAAAACTTAAACATTATTTTTATTTTTTAATCTATTTTTTTATCGAAGGATAGTTGACACACAATATTACATTAGTTTTAGGTATATAACACCAAGATTCAACAAGTCTAAACATGATGCTATGCTCATCACAAGTGTAACTACCATTTGTTATTATAAACATTAATTTTTTAAAAGGAAGAGTAATATTAATGTCTGATCACATAGATTTCAGAGAAAAGAAAATTACTAGAAAGAAAGAGGGACATTACATAATGATAAAAGGACCAATCTACCAGAAACATGTAATGATGCTAAATGTGTGCACCAAACAAAAGAGTCTCAAAATAAATGAAGCAAAAATTGATGGAGCTGAAAAAAGAAACAGAAAAATTGACAATCATAGTTGGGGAACGTTTACCAAGATACCAGAACCTGACCCATGAAATGAACATTAATAAATAAAATAATTGAAATCATATGTAATTAATTTTATAGGTTCAAGATTCTGGTTCAAAATTGAGTTGGCTTAATAATTCTATTATATATTTTACCAAATGATCACAAAATATGTGATCACAAAATATGAAGATACAGAAAAATAAACTCATAATGATGGTGAAAACTAAAATTGCTAGGAAATATGTTACCAGGGTCTGAAAGACATTTGCACTAACTGCAAAACTAAAGGAATTAAATTAAGACAAACTCCTGCCCATTTGTGCAGCCATGCTAGAAAAAAGAGAAATTTTCCTTTTCTGAATGAAAGATCCTTTACTGTCTGTTTCATATTTTAGGGGGAAAAATTTTTTTTTTGGCTAAACCACCACAGAACTCATCAACAATCCGTACACTTTGTGAGTACTAATGTTTGACAAACATACAAATTATATCAAAATTGAGCAGCTTAAAACAACAACCATTTCTTATCTCACATAATTTCTGAGTGTCAGGAATCTGAAAGCAACTCATCCGGGTGATTTTGGGTCAGCAGCTCTCATAAGATTACAGTAAAGATGTCAGCCAGGGCGCCAGTCATCTCGACGCTTGACTGGTTCTGGAGAATTCTGTTCCTCACCAAATGGTTTTTTCCATGGGCTACCTCCGTGTCTGGAAGATGTAGAAACTGGCCTTACCCAGAAGGAATAACCCAGAAAAGAGAAAGAAAGAGAGTAAGAAAATGCTCAAGATGGAAGCTTTTGGAATCCCAGAAGTTACATGCTATCACCTCTGCTGTATGCTGTTGGTTTCACAGACCAATCCTGATCCAGTGTGGGAAGGAGCTGCACAACAGGGAGAAATACCAGAAAGCAGGAGAGTATTATTAGGGCTATCTTGGAAGCAGAATATCATAATCTCTCATCAGTAGCATTCTTTTTATATGTAGCCAATTAGAGAGTGTGACTCCCAGTAAACAATGCAGAAGGAAATGGAGAAGGGAGAAGAGGGATGATCACAGAATATTGGATCATAGGAATTATGGTTTTACAAACAACTGCTATTGACTAGCCTGAGAGGAGAAGAGCCACCGTCTGAGGTTTTCTGTTTTGTCTTTATTGCTTTATTCCAGTTCAGAGTGTCAGGAAGCCTTTTAGAGTGGAACATAAGAATACAATAAATCAATCTAGCAAATCTGTGTTAGTTTATTATCTGCTGAACTCTGATCACTGTTCTCTGCATGTCAGTCCATCTCTAGCTGCAGCTCTGAGGTAGAGATCTGGACACTAGACAGAATGTCAGTGAATAAGAACAAGGGAAGCCTATACACACTATTTTAATGGGCTGGAGTGATTTCTTCTCATTCCAAAAGGCATAGAGTGTACAACCAGCATAGGATCTATGAAACCACACTATAAACTCACGGTAAAGGGAGATAGCTTTAAAGACTCAAAGTAAAACAAACAGCAAAAAATGCTATACCATAGGAATATACCACTGATAAGACAGGTATGTTTGAGTTCTTTTATAGTGTGTTACATTGTTTCGTCTTTTTAATTAATTAATTGACTTTATTTTTTTAAAACAGCTTTAGGTTTATAGGAATATTGAGCAGACATATATGGAGAGTTCCCACATATCCCCTCTTCTCCCACACACAATTTCCACCATTATCAACATCTTGCATTAGTGTAGTATATTTGTTGCAATTGATTAATATTGATCCATTATTATTAACTAAAGTCCAAAATTTGTATTAGGTTTCACTCTTTGTGTTGTACATTCTGTGAGTTTTGACAAGTATATAATGTTATGTATCCACCAAGAGAACATCAGAAAAAATAGTTCCGCTGCCCCAAAAATCCACTGTGCTCCACCTATTTATCCCTCCCTCTCACCCCTCAAATTCCTGGCAACCACCGAATCTTTTACCATCTCTACAGTTTTGTCTTTTCCAGAATGTCATATAGTTGGAATCATACAGGATGTAGCCTTTTCTAGGAGGCTTCTTTCACTTAGCAATATGCATTTAATAAATGTTCCTCTATGTCTTTTAGTGGTTCGATAGCTCATTTCTTTTTATTGCTAATAATATTCCATTCTGTGGAATGGAACCACAGTTTGTTTATCCATTCACCTGTTGAAGGACATCTTCCAACTTGTAGCAAATATAAATAAAGCTGCTATAAAGATTCGCGTGCAGGTTTTTGTTTTGACATAACTTTTCTTTTTTAACATTTATTTATTATTGAGAGACACAGGGCGTGAGCAGGGGAGGGGTAGAGAGAAGAGAAGACACAGAATCTGAAGTAGGCTCCAGGCTCTGAGCTGTCAACACAGAGCCTGACACAGGGCTCGAACTCACAGACTGTTAGATCATGACCTGAGCTGGTCAGTCTCCTAACCAACTGAGCCACCCAGGCATCCCTTGGCATAACTTTTCAACTCATTGGGTAAACTTCTAGGAGCATGAATGCCGGGTTGTATGGTAAAATTACATTTACCTTTGTAAAGCTGGGTCCCCAGGAGTTTTTAATCTCTCAAAGTAGCCCATGCTCAGTTTCCAGCAATTAAGTTGATTTACATTTCCGTGTTCCTACCAGTTCCTGGCTCCTGTTGTAAGCTGCTCCTGGGGCTCTGCTCCTGGTAAGCTGTGATTCTCTGTTATTTACCTGTTTAGTTTTCAGGCTGGCAGTTTACCCTGTGACATCAGTTATCTGATGGATCTAAGAAGAGTTGTTGGTTTTGTTTGTTTGTTTTTGTTGTTGGGAGGACAGAATGACAACTTTCAAGCTTTTATAAGAGTCAGACTGGAAACCAGAAGTCTCTTCTGTTTTTTAAATATATATATTTCACTAGGTGTTCTAGGTTTTTTGCTTTTTATTCCAGCTTTCTGATATTTCTTTTCTTTTATTGGGTACTTCGCAATTTTACTTTTATAAAATGCCCTCAGTTCTCTCTTTCTTTAGCCCTTAACTATTTGTTCCCTACTATGAACTACAATAAAATTAACTCAATCTCCTACCCTCCCCTGGTAATTTAATTGCATAATTTTACTCAACAGGGTGACGTTAGTGTTTATATTTATGAATATGCTATTATTCCAGCTACTTGATGTCTCAGCTATAAGTGGTTTCCTCTGAGTCCTACCACAGCTGATTCCATTTTCCACCTTCTCTTTCCTCTGCCTCCTGATTTTTGTTAGGTGTTTCATTTCTACATTGACTGAGCATATAACAAAAATCATTCCATTCTGTTACCCTTGTTCTCACTTCCTTTCAGTCTTAAATTCTACCGTAATGACATTCAGAGCTCCAATCAATCCTTTTCCTGTTTCTCTTTATTACTTGCATGGTTGAAGATTCTCCTCTAGGGTTATGTTCATTCAATTTAAGATTTGATATATTGGCATAAAAATAGGCTCTTTTTTGTAGCAAATAGAGTATTATCCTTGTAACCTGTATTCATATCTGTACTGATGTCTTCTGATAGTGATTATTTTTGCCTTGTTTCCTTGTTTTTGTTCTGTTAATCTTGCCTGAAGTTTGTCGATTTTATTGATATTTTCAATTAACAAGGTTTCTTTGTTTGGCATTGTGTATTTTGTCCATTTACCTTTGTTTCTACACCATTAATCCTTCTATGGCTTTCCACTTTTTGAGTTTTGGGGGTTTGGTTTGTTTTTAAATTTATTCCATTGTTCTGACTGGTTTCTTGGGAAATAAATGATTAAAACAGCAGGTCTGCAATGCATTTGCTCTCCTGACCAGAGGAGGAGTTGCCCTGGAAAAGAAAGAAGGCAAATGCTCTAGTTTAATCTCCTTGTAAACAAACCAATGACAGACCTCATAGCAAATAGACTAAATGGTTTGTAGAAGGAAAGGCTTTATTATGAAAGGCTTTTAGCAGGATGTGCCTGGCCATTTAGAATTGCTTAAAATAAAGAACCTGGAATCTATAGATTTATGGGACATGATTGCCTGAAATACATCATGTAAGCTACAACTATCTGAGTATAAAGCAGAGATGGGTTATGACCTAAATAGCTCCTCCAATATGGGTGCTCTGGGCCAGAGAATTTCCAATACGGTTTTAAAAAAAGACCTGAGAATGCCCACCTAAAAGTACTAGACTTTTCTATGGGTTAACTATGCTCTTTGATTATTTGCATCCTTGATACCATTAATAAGGTTTGGTCTCTTACTTGTGTCAGTCTTGTTATGACAATCCAATCCTTTTAAAAATTATTTTGTATTGAAGCATATTTAACATACAATGCTATATTAGTTTCAGGTGCATAATACAGGGATTCAAAAACTCCATATGTTAAGTTATGCTCACTGTAGTAAGTGCAGTCACCATCTGTTGCCATACAAAGCCATTATTGACTGTATTCCCCATACTGCACCTTCATCTCCGTGACTTCCCCATTCTGTAACTGGAAGTTTGCACCTGTGACTCCCTTGCACCTGTTTCCTTCATCCTCCTAGCCTCCTCCCCTGTCACAAACACCAGTTCTGTTTTTGTTTGTTTGTCTTGTTTTTTAGAGTCCTCATATAAGTGAAATCATATGGCATTTTTCTCTCTCTGACTTCTTTTACTTACCATAATACCTTCTAAGTCCATCTGTATTGTCACAATTGGAAAGATCTCATTCTTTTTTATGGTTGAGTAATATTACATTGTATGTATATCCTACATTTTCTTTATCATCTATCAGTGGACCCTTAGGTTGCTTTTATATCTTGGCTATTGTAAATAATGCTGCAGTAAACATAGGGATGTGTGTATCTTTTTAAATCAGTGACTTTGTTTTGTGTGTGTAAAAACCCAGTAGTGAAGTTGCTGGATCAGATGGTATTTTATTTTGAAGTTTTTGAGGATTCTCCATGCTCTTCCTCAGTGGTTGCACCAGTTTATATTCCCACCAACAGTGCACAAGGGGCTCCGTTTGCCCCCACATTCTCATCAACACTTACTTTTTGATTTTAGCCATACTGACAGGTAAGAGATGATATTTCATTGTGGTTTTGATTTGTATTTCCCTTATGATTAATGATGTTGAGCATTTTTTAATGTGTTTGTTGGCCATCTACATTTTTTCTTTGGAAAATGTTCAGGTCCTCTGCCTATTTTTAATTGGATTGTTTTTGTGTGTTGAGTTGTGTAAGTTCTTTATATATTTTAGATATTAACCCCTCAGTATATATTCCATTTGCAAGTAGATTCTTTTACTCAATAAATTGTTTGCTTTGTTGATGGTTCCCTTTGCTGTTCAAAAGCTTTTTATTTTGGTATAGTCCCAATAGTTTATTTTTGCTTTTGTTTCCCTTGCCTGAGGAGACATATACAGAAAAATGTTTTTAAGGCCAATATCCAAGAGACTATGCTTTCTTTAAGGAGTTTTATGGTTTCAAGTCTTACATTTAGGTCCTTAATCCATTTTGAGTTTATTTTTGTGTATGGTGTAAGAAACAGTCTAGTTTCATTCTTTTGCATGTAGCTGTCCAGTTTTCCCAGCACCATTTATTGAAGACTGTCTTTTCCCCATTGTATATTCTTGCCTCCTCTGCCATAGATTAATTAACTATATAAGTATGGGCTTTTTACTGTGCTCTCTGTCCTGTTCTCTTGATCTTTGTTTTTGTGCTAGTATCATACTATTTTGATTACTTTATCTTTGTAGTATATCTTGAAGTCTGGGATTGTCATATATCCAGCTTTGTTTTTCTTTCTTAAGATTACTTTGGCACCAATTCTTTTATTTTTGTTAATTTTGATTCTTAACTTGGATGCTCAACTTATTAAGTTAAAACTTTCATATTTTCTAATATATGCATTAAATGCAAACCTTTTTTTCTGAGTATTTCTTAGCTGCCTTCTACAAGTGTTGATAGGTATGTTTTCATTATTATTCAGGTCAAAATATTTTCTAATTTACAATTATTTCTTTTTGACCCATGAGGGTTTTTCTAAATTTCCAAACAGAAGTAATTTTCTAGTTAACTTTTTATTGCTGATAACTAACCTAACTGTATTCTTTTCAAAGAATGTTACCTATATGATATCCATACCTTAAAAATGGTTGAGTTTTGCTTTATGATTAGGTGGTAATATTCATTGATATTATATGTATGCTTTAGAACAGGAATCAGCAAACTATGGCCCAAAGGCTGAAGCCAGCCAGACATTTGTTTCTGCAAATCAAATTTTATTTGCAGTCAAACTTATCTAGATGTTGTCTGTGGCTGTTTTTATACTACAGTGGTAGAGTTGAGCAGTTGTGGTAGAAACTGTATTGTGGATGGAACTAGAATACATCATGCTAAGCGAAATAAGTCAGTCAGAGAAAGGCAAATACCATGATTTCACTCATGTGGAATTTAAGAAACACAACAGAAGAACATAGGGGAAGGGAGGGGAAAATAAGATAAAAACAGAGAAGGAGCAAACCATAAGAGACTCTTAAATACAGAGAACAAACTGGGGTATACTAGAGGGGAGGCGGGTGGGGTATGGGCCAAATGGGTGATGGGCATTAAGGAGGGCACTTGTTCAGATTGAGTACTGGGTGTTATATGGAAGAGGTGAATCACTGGGTTCTACTCCTGAAACCAATACTACACTGTATGTTAACTAACTTGAATTTAAATTAAAAGAAAGAAAGAAACAAAAAAACAAACTGTATGTCCTGCAAAGCCTAAAATATTTACCATCTGGCCCTTTGCAAAGAAAGTTTGGTTACCCCTACTTTAAATTTTTTTTTTACATTTATTTATTTTTGAGAGACAGAGACAGCATGAGCAGGGGAGGGGCAGAGAGAGAGGGAGACACAGAATCTGAAGCAGGCTCCAGGCTCTGAGCTGTCAGCACAGAGCCCAATGTGGGGCTTGAACCCACGAACCATGAGATCATGACCCGAGCCGAAGTTGGACACTTAACTGACTGAGCCACCCAGGTGCCCCTGGTCACTGCTACTTTAAAAGTATGTGTTTTCTGTAGTTTTGGGGCAGTGTGTCATGTGTCCATTGGATACAAACTGTATTAATTTTGAGTTTTTTAAACAGTCTGCATATCCTTAGTGATTTCTTTTTTTGTATCTTGATCTACCAATTATTGAGATAAGTCTGTCAACATTTTCACCTATGTTGGTATATTTGTTTATTTATCCTTATAATTCTGTTAAATTTTTGTTTTGCTATGCATAGATAAACATAGATAATCTGTTCTTAGGTACACAGAAACTTAGAATAGTTATATTTTCCTACTGAATTTATTTTTAAAATATGAATAGTAGATGAAATTTTGGCCTTACATAATAGAGATATACTAACGTTTTTTGGTTGGTATCTTCCTGGGATGTATTCCAATACTTTTTAGTCAGACTTTCTATTTATCTATGTTTTAGATTTGTCTCTGTTGAGCAGCAAAGAACTAAATTTATTATTTATTTCAGGAAGATAATCTTTGTCTTTAAAATATTTTCCAAGTGCATTTAATGTAATCATCATTGTATTTGTTTCTATCAGCTTTTATTATGCTATTTGTCCTAGCTTTTGTATCTTTTGATTCTTTTTTGCTCTTTTCTTGTCCTCATGTGAATTGTTTCTAATTTCATTTTTTTCATTTTTTTCTCTTTGATAATTTGAAAACCACACACTATATTTTATAGTAATTTTACTTAACCTAAAAAAATAAAATATTAGTAAATACCTTTACTTTCCTAGAATACTCTTATCGCAGTTTCTTTTCCACTTACATAAAATATTTCAATCAAATTCTATTATTTTAACTCCTCCTAAAATTAGTATTATTGGGTTTTTTTTGCATGAGTTTATTTAAATTTAACCACAGATTTATGCTGTTTCATTTCATTTCTTATTACTTTTCAAATCTTGCATATAAAGCCCTTTCAACTAAGGAAAGAAAACTATGTACTTATAAAATCAAGATGGTGAAATTAATAAATATAAACCAAAAATTGATTTATTAGCATATTACAAATGACAGAATCATGTTTCATTGAAAATTTGTTCATTTAAAAGTGTAATAGGGGTATCTGAGTGGCTCAGTCAGTTAAACATCTGACTTCAGCTCAGGTCATGATTTCACAGCTTGTGAGTTGGAGCCCCATGTAAGGCTCAGTGCTGACAGCTCAGAGCCTGGAGCTTGTTTCCAATTCTCTCTCTGTCTCTTTCTGCCCCTCCCCCATGCTAGTGTGTACACTCTCTCTCACTCTCTCAAATATAAATAAACTTTAAAAAACAAAACAAAGTGTAATAAAGTAGGGAAAGCCATAATTAAGGATAAAATAATGAATTTTTTTTCCTTAAAAAGATGTGATATAAAATTTAATGTTAAAAACTTCAAAAGCCTAAATCAAATTACTTTAAAGGAAGATTTTAATTACCAAAAGCAACCCAAGTAGATAGAGAAAGCCTGAATAAATTAAAAGTCATAAATAAGATAGAAAAATTTTTTTTCAACGTTTATTTATTTTGGGGACAGAGAGACAGAGCATGAACGGGGGAGGGGCAGAGAGAGAGGGAGACACAGAATCGGAAACAGGCTCCAGGCTCTGAGCCATCAGCCCAGAGCCCGATGCGGGGCTCGAACTCACAGACCACGAGATCGTGACTTGGCTGAAGTCGGACGCTTAACCGACTGCGCCACCCAGGCGCCCCAAGATAGAAAATTTTATATAACTTTCTTTAACAGAGTGCTAGGCTCACACAATTTAAGGTATGAGTTATTAAAATCCTCCAAAAACCAAATAAATAAACCTGATAATATGATTAAAAAAAAAAAACAGGGCATAGAGAAATGATAGAATATTTTAGAATATACTTTTTTTCTGACATACCATTAATTCCAACATTTTAGAGAGCATTAGAGAAAAACTACAGAATTTAGACTGAATTTTTATAAAAATTATCAAATTAAGTTTAGCACTGTTAAAATTTTTAATATTAATATAAGTGTTATATTTTAGGATTTATTGATAAACCTATGTTGATATATCTATTATATAATTTATCATATCAAAGTATCAAAGGACAAAAATACCATATTTATATGCTGAATATATGTCAAGCTAGATCCATGATGTATTCTTGATATAAGGAAAAACCTCCTAGTAAATTAGGAAGAAGATTATCCTTCATTAATCTGATAAATATTAATTTCAAACCTACAGTCAATGTCATAGTTAACTAAAAAACACAAAAAGTATATTGATAAAAGTCAGAAATAAACAGAAGTACTTTCCTCACTATTATGTATCACTGTTTCTGAAAATTTCAGCCAATGCAACAAGACAAGAAAAAGAACCAGTTGTTTAGATATTGGCAACAGGAAATATAATTATTACTCGCAAATTTTGTGGTTTACTCTGTGGGAAAACTTTAAAAGTCATGTTAAAGTATTTTTTCAGTTAAGAAATATTTATTATTTGATTAATCAGAAAATAACTAGTCCCAAAATAATAGCTTTTCAAATTAACAGTAATTACCAGTTAGAATATGTAATTTATAACACAGTTCCTCTGACACAAACAACAAAACTTTTTAAAAATGAAAAACAAAATTTAAATAGAAAAGATTTAAATGAATCATGATGTACTAAGGAGTATTTTTTTGTTATTCTAATATAATTCCCAACAAGTCCATGTGTGTTTTACCCCTGTATTTGTCTTTAAGATTGTCAAGGTAGCTCATCTTTAAAAGAAGCAGGTCTCAGGTGCCTGGGTAGCTCAGTCAGTTAAACATCTGACTCTTGATCTCAGCTCAAGGTTGTGAGTTCAAGCCCCACATTGGGCCCTGTACTGGGCATGGAACTTACCAACAAAAAAAGAAAGAAGCAGTTTGATATTTAGGATTGTCATCACTAAAAAGAAGTGAGATGCGTGGATTTATGGTAGCTGTCCTTGCAATGTTGGCTCTACCTCCATTACAGGAAAGAGAGTTTTGTCAGCCTTTTATTTCCATAGAGTGTAATAAATAAAGCATGTAATTCTGACGAATTACTGGCACAGGCAAAAGGGCAAGTGTTACACACATACTAATTGAAACATGTCTGATTCCATTCAGACAACACCTCCAGGGAACATCTTCAGAAGAAGGTGACTATGCATGAGTCAGTAAGGGCAGGGTGTGCCTGAGTGAGGAGTATCCTTGACTTCAACATTAGTAAACAGGATATGGATTCAATGTGGGCCTACTCTCCTTTGTAGGACCAGTTGATTTGGTCAAGTGGCTGAGTAAAACAACTCCTTCATAGGAGTTGCGTCACAGAGAAGCAAAGCGTAGGTGCAGATGTTTGCTGACAGTGCATCCTGTTCCATAAAAGGACATATAGGGACCATGGACAGAAAGGCGACTTCTCCCTGACTCTAAATATCATTTGTGACTGAAGAAGCCTCTTAGCTCCCAATAGTCTTAAAATATCACAAGTTAGGGAAAGAATTTTCATAGATTGGCACTGGACCTTCTACCTGTCTTGATAGTAGGATCTAGAAAAACATCATAATATAATTTGATAAAATAAAGAAGATGAAAATATGACCCTAATTCTATCCTTTGTGTTATATATGCATACATATTATGCAAATGCACTTACTGGTATGGGATTGTTTTTAACATGAAAAACAGATTCTAAAATTAACTTGAATAAATATATTCAAATAGTGAAGAAATTACTTTTTAATTTTTTTATTTTTTTAGATTGTAATTTGCTTAGATCTAAGTTAGTTAATATATAGTATAATGATGATTTCAGGACTAGAATTTAGTGATTCATCACTTATATATAACACCAGTGCTCATCCCAACAAGTGCCCTCCTTAATGCCCATCATGCATTTAGCCCATCTCCCTGCCCAACACCCCACCAGAAACCCTCAGTTTGTTCTTTGTATTTAAGAGTCTCTTATGGTTTGTCTCCCTCTCTGTTTTTATCTTATTTTTGCTTCTCTTCCCTTATGTTCTTCTGTTGTGTTTCTTAAAATCTATGTATGAGTGAAATGTGCTATTTATCTTTCTCTGACTGACTTATTTCTCTTAGCATAATACATTCTAATTCTGTCCATGTTGTTGCAAATGGAAAGATTTCATTCTTTTTGATCTCCAAGTAATATTCCATTGTGTGTGTATATGTATGTGTGTGTGTATGTATATATATATATATATACCACATCTCGTTTATCCATTCACTAGTCAGTACATTTGGGCTCTTTCCATACTTTGGCTATTGTTGATAGTGCTGCTATAAACATTGATGTGCAAGTACCCCTTCAAAACAGCACACCTCTATCCTTTCGATAAATACCTAGGAGTACAATTGCTGGATAATAGGATAGTTCTATTTTTGGTTTTTAGAGGAAGCTCCATACTGTTTTCCAGAGTGGCTGCACCAGCTTGCATTTCCACCAGCAGTGCAAAAGGGTTCCTCTTTCTCTGCATCCTCATCAACATCTGTTGTTGCCTGAGTTGTTGATTTTAGCCATTCTGATAGATGTGAGGTGGTATCTCATTGTGGTTTTGATTTGTATTTCCCTGATGATGAGTGATGTTGAGTATCTTTTCATATGTCTGTTAGCCATCTGGATGTCTTCCTTGGAAAAGTGTCTATTCGTGTCTTTCGCTCATTTCTTCACTGGATTATTTGGTTTTTGGGTGTTGAGTTTGATAAGTTCTTTATAGATTTTGGATGCTAACCCTTCATCTGATATATCATTTGCAAATATCTTCTACCATTCCATCGGTTGCCTTTTAGTTTTTCTAATTGTTTCCTTCACCGTACAGAAGCTGTTTATTTTGTTGAGGTCCCAGTAGTTCATTTTTGCTATTGATTCCCTTGCCTCCAGAGACATGTCTAGTAAGAACTTGCTATAGCCAAGGTCAAAGAGGTTGCTACCTGTGTTCTCCTCTAGGATTTTGATGGCTTCCTGTCTTACACTGAGGTCTTTCATCCATTTTGAGTTTATTTTTGTGTATGGTTTAAGAAAATGGTCCAGGTTCATTCTTCTGCATGTCGCTGTCCAGTCTTCCCAACACCATTTGCTGAAGAAACTGTCTTTTTTCCATTGGATATTCTTTCCTGCTTTGTCAAAGTTCAGTTGGCCATATGTTTGTGGGTCCATTTCTGGGTTCTCTGTTCTGTTCCATTGATATATGTGTCTGTTTTTGTTCCAGTACCATACTCTTGATGATTATAGCTTTGTAATACAGCTTAAAGTCTGGAATTGTGATGCCTCCAGGTTTGGTTTTCTTTTTCAACATTACTTTGGCTATTCATGGTCTTTTCTGGTTCCATACAAATTACAGAGTTGTTTGTCCTAGCTCTGTGAAAGAATGCTGGTGTGATTTTGATAGGGATTGCATTGAATATGTAGATTACTTTGGGTAGTATCGACTTTTTAACAGTATCTGTTCTTCCAATCCATGAGCATGGAATGTTTTTCCATTTTGAGGAAATTACTTTTAAAAAGAAATAAAACACTGTTACATTATTATAAAAATTGACACAAATCCTTAGAAAGAAAGTCAAGAAATAACCATTTGTCTGTTTTTTAAAAGGGCAAATACCTGGCCTTTAGCAGTTAAATGCTTTAATACACTTTATGACTATTGACCTAACATAGAAATATCCTGATTTTAAAGATAATTGTCTCCTTGAAGCATAATGCGTAATATTAAGCCACCCTTGATTATTAGTTATGAGAAGTGACATTTACATACAAAGTTTGATTTAAAAAATAACATTTTACCACATTTTATTACAGACAGCAATATTTGTTAGAAAGTTGTAAATAGCTTTGGTTGTTCATTTAAAATTGTAGACTATATTTGCAACAAAAGTTTGTTTTTAGCAGGTAATAATTAAACTGATGATATACCATCATTCATGTAGCTCCAGTAAACTCAAGAAATATAAAAGGACTAAGAATATATTAAAATTATAGCTGAACAACTCTATTTTTTTATTCCTGTAAAAAACAATGTTTTATAAGTTATTTGAAAAGATTACAGCACAATGCAGAATATCAATTTGTCATGAGAATTATAGCACTGTGATTCAGATGAAAAATTTCCAGGGGAGGATGGCTAAGAACAAAGGGCAGACCTCTTCAGTATCAAATATCAAAAGAATCGTCTAAGTAAAACATGCAAGATTAATATAAGCTTAACCTCCATTTTAGTCTCAGAGGGGAACTGCTGGCCTCTGATGCAAAACTCTAGTCTAGGACTATAT
This sequence comes from Prionailurus bengalensis, assembly GCF_016509475.1. Classification (NCBI taxonomy): domain Eukaryota; kingdom Metazoa; phylum Chordata; class Mammalia; order Carnivora; family Felidae; genus Prionailurus; species Prionailurus bengalensis. The sequence goes on from NC_057348.1 coordinate 96,608,981, forward strand.
CAATTTGCGTCTTTGCTGAAGAATCTATTAGCATCAAATACTAAATAAGCTAAAGTTACAAATTCATTCATGGGTTAAGGAGCTTAGGCTTTGAAGGTAATGTCAACATATAATTTATATTCTGTATGCAGTAAGAGATGTGAATGTAAGAATCAAAGCAGGTTTAAAAAAGAGGAAAGGAAAATTACGGTTTTTAAAACAAAATATTATTTTAGTTTTAACATTATTTTGGACTTCAGATTTCCCTTGGATAATTGTAGATACTTCAATAGTAATCTCTCCACACACCCTCCAAAGACTGTACAAATTCGTAAAGAGATCTAATAAAATCACCCACAACTTATATGTAGAGTGAAACTAAGAGAAAGGGAACACACAAACGTTTATTTACATGTAACTGGGGAAAAATGTGAAGATTATGCATGAAAGCAGAGTGTAGTAGGATCCTGCAGTTGGTGAAGTGTGATGATGTAACCCCCCCAAAAAGAGGGTTTTACCTCAGTGAGAGTGTGAAGCCTAGTGGATCAAAGCCACAGCCTTTGAAGGAGTTGGAGGAGAGAAGGGATAGTGAGTTGTAGAACCAGAGGTGGCAGTGCACCAGCCCTAAAGAAGTAAATATCCTTTGAAGATCTGATAGTGAATGGACAAAGAAAGAAATAGACAGCAAGAATCTCAGAGAAAGTAAAAGAATCACAGAAAGTAGAAGACACACCAACATGCAACAATGGACTCACTTCCTAAAGACCTCTGAGTACCAACAGAAGAGTATGTTCTTGAACTAAGAAACCTAGTAATCACCCAAACCTTTCATCCTTCTCCATAGGGATGCTGGCTGTTGCTGATGTACAAAAATCCAAGACATTTAAAAATGGTCAGAAAATCAAACAACATCCTTATGAAGCTATAATAAAGAGAAAAGACTCAATTTTTTCACGGGATAAAAATATCCCTAAAAATGTAGCAGAGAAAAATTATAAAATTATAACCCAGTGCTCAAATACAAAATCCATAATATTAAACCAGCAATGGTAGATAAGAGAACACACCATAAAATAAAGGCTAAGAAATAAGAATAAAAAATGACTTGAATAACAATAAATAATAAAGATGACAAAATATAGAAAGACGGAAAAAAATTAGAATTGACTAAGCTCAGGAAAGAAATGGAAAACAATCATTTTGGAACTCAAGATAATTACAAACTGTTCAACAGAAAGCAGCTTTGGCATTAAAATAAGGAACATTTGAATAAGGAATTAAAAGAGCCAAGAGAACATACACAAAATGGGAGAGAGGGAGAGAGAGAAAGGTATTCAAAAGAAAAATTCTAGATACAGAAAATAAGCAAAACATGTAGTGTGTGTGTATAAATTAAATATATGTGGCAAGAAGAAAAACAACTATGAAATCAGATCTTTAAATTCTGATCAATTATGATATATTACCTAGTAAAATTAATAGAGTCTAAAATGAAAGAAAACCCTTTGGGGCTTCAGGCGAAAAGACTGTCACAAAGGGGAAAAAATGCCAGCAATGCATTTCTTTTGTTGTTGCTGTTTTTTGTTTTTATTATAATTCCAGTTAACATACAGTGTTATGTTAGTTTCAGGTATACCATATAGTAATTCAACACTTCCATACATCACCCTGTGCCCATCATGACAAGTACACTCCTTAATCCCCATCACCTGTTTAACCCAACCTCCCCCCCCCCCCACCCCACCTCCCCTCTGGTAACCACCAGTTTGTTATTTATAATTAATAGTCAGTTTCTTGATTTGTCTCTCTCTCTTTTTTCTCCTTTTCTCGTTTGTTTTGTTTCTTAAATTCCACATATGAGTGAAATCATATGGTATTTGTCTTTCTCTGACTTATTTTGTTAGCATTATACTCCCTACCTCCATCTATGTCATTGCAAATGGCAAGACTTCATTTTTTATGACTTAATACTATTCCACTGTGTGTGTGTGTGTGTGTATACACACACAATATATATATATATGTATATATATACACACACATATACATATATACACATACACACACACACACACACACACACACACACACACACACCACATTTTCTTTATCCATTCTTCTAGTGATGGGCATTCGGGATGCTTCCATAATTTGGCTATTGTAAGTAATGCTGCTACAAACATAGGGGTGTATGTATCCCTTTGAATTAGTGTTCTTGTATTCTTTGGGTAACTACCCAGTGGTGCAATTGCTGGATCATAAGGTAGTTTTATTTTTAACTTTTTGCGGAAACTCCATATTATTTTCTAGAGTGGCCATACCAGTTTCATTCCCATCAACAGTGCATGAGTGTTCCTTTTTCCTCACCAACACCTATTTCTTATGTTACTGATTTTAGCCTTTCTGACAGGTGTGAGGGGATATCTCATTATAGTTTTGATTTGCCTTTCCCTGATCATAAATAATGAACATTTCTTCATGTATCTGTTGGCCAAATGTATGTCTTCTTTGAGGAAATGTTTGTTCATGTCTTCTTCCCATTTTTAAGTTGGATTTGTTATTTGAGTGTTGCATTTTAGAAGTTCTTTATTTATTTCAGATACTGTTTATCAGGTATGTCATGTGCAAATATCTTCTCCCATTCCATAGGTTGCCTTTTAGTTTTTCTGATTGTTTCCTTCACTGTGCAGAAGGTTTTTATTTTGATGAAGTTCCTATAGTTTATTTTTTGCTTTTGTTTCCCTTGTCTCAGGAGACATATCTAGAAAGAAGCTGCTAGAGCCAGTGTCAAAGAAGTTATTACCTATGTTCTCCTCTAGTATTTTTATGGTTTCAGGCCTCACATTTAGGTTTTTAATCCATTTTGAATTTATTTTTGTGTATTTATTTTTGTGTAAGAAAGTGGTCCAGTCTCATTCTTCTGCATGTTTCTGTTGAGTTTTCCCAACACCATTTGTTGAAGAGACTGTATTTCTCCCATTGGATATTCTTTCCTGCTTTGTTGAAGATTAATTGACCATATAATTGTGGGTTTATTTCTGGATTTTATATTCTATTGATCTATATGTCTGTTTTTGTGCCAATACCATACTATTTTGATCACTATAGCTTTGTAATATAACTTGAAGTCCAAAGTTGTGTTGTCTCTAGCTTTGCTTTTGTTTTTCAAGGTTGCTTTGGCTGTTTGAGTTCTTTTCTGGTTCCATAAAAATTTTAGGATTGTTTGTTCCAGTTCTGTGAAACATGATGTTGGTATTTTGATAGGAATTGCATTAAATGTGTAGATTGCTTTGGGTCATATAGACATTTTAACAGTATTTGTTATTCCAGTCCATGAACATGGAATATCTTTCCATTTCTTTGTGTGGTCTGCAATTTCTTTTATCAGTGTTCTGTAGTTTCAAAGTATAGGTCATTTACCTCTTTGGTTAGGCTATTCCTAGGTATCTTATTAATTTGGGTATAATTGTAAATGGGATTGTTTCTTAATTTATCCTAATTCTGCTTCATTGTTTGGTGTATGTAGAAAAGCAAAAGATTTCTATACACTGATTTTGTATCCTGTGACTTTACTCAATTTGTTTATCAGTTCTAGCAGTTTTTTTTTTTAATTTTTTTTTTCAACATTTATTTATTTTTGGGACAGAGAGAGACAGAGCATGAACGGGGGAGGGGCAGAGAGAGAGGGAGACACAGATTCAGAAACAGGCTCCAGGCTCTGAGCCATCAGCCCAGAGCCTGACGCGGGGCTCGAACTCACAGGCTGCGAGATCGTGACCTGGCTGAAGTCGGACGCTTAACCGACTGCGCCACCCAGGCGCCCCAGTTCTAGCAGTTTTTTAGTGGAGTCTTTGGGTTTTCTATATACAGTATCAGGTCATCTGTAAATAGTGAAAGTTTTATTTCTTCCTTACTGATTTGGTTGCCTTTTGTTTATTTTTGTTGTCTGATTTCTGTGGCTAGGACTTCCAATACCATGTTGGATTAAAGTGGTGAGAGTAGATATCCTTGTCTTATTCCTGACCTTATGGGAAAAACTCTGTTTTTCCCATTAAGGATGATGCTAACTGTGGGTTTTTCTTAGATGGCCTTTATTATTTTGAGGTATGTTCCCTCTAAACTTACTTTATTGATAGTTTTATCATGAATGGATGTTGTGCTTTGTCAAATGCCTTTTCCTGTGTCTATTGAAATAATCATATAGTTCTTATCCTTTCTCATATTGATGTGATGTATCACATTGATTTGCAAATATTGAACCACGCTTACAACCCAGGAATAAATCCCACTTGATTGTGATGAATGATTACTTAAATGCATTGCTGAATTCAGTTTGCTAGTATTTTATTGAGATTTTTTGCATCTATGTTCATGAGGGATATTGACCCTAGTTCTCTTTTTTAGTGTTGTCTTTGTCTGGCTTTGGTATCAGGGTAAATACTGTCCTCATAGAATGAATTGGGAAGTTTTCCTTTTTTTCCTTATTTTTGGAATAGAGAAGAATAAGTATTAACTCTTCTTTAAATGTTTGGTAGAATTCATCTGTAAAGCCATCTGGTCCTGGATTTTTGTTTGTTGGGAGTTTCTTGATTACTGACTCAATTTCTTTGGTGGTTATTGGTTCTGTTCAAATTTTCTAGGGGCGCCTGAGTGGCTCACTCGGTTAAGTGTCCAACTTTAGCTCAGGTCATGATCTCACGGTTTGTGAGTTCAAGCCCTGCTCTGTGCTGTCAGTTCAGAGCCTGGATGAATAATATGAATAATAATAATGAATACATGTTAAATTTTTTTTTTTAATTTTCTATTTCTTCCTGTTTCAGTTTTGATAGTTTATATGTTTGCAGGAATTTATCCATTTCTTCTAAGTTGTCCAATTTGTTGGCATATAGTTTTTCATAATATTCTCTTATAATTGTTTGTATTTATGTGGTGTTGTTATTTCTTCTCTCTCATTTGTGATTTTATTTATTTGAGTCCTTTCTCTTTATGTCTTGATAAGTCTGGCTAGAGGATATCAATTTTATTGACTTTTTTCAAAGTATCAGCTCCTGATTTCATTGATCTGTTCTATTGTTATTTTAGTCTCTATATCACTTAATTCTTCTCTAATCTTTATTATTACCTTTATTATTACCTTCTTTCTCAGCAATATATTTCAACAGCAATATACAATAGACTGAAAGTCTGTTGATCCTACCACTTTTTATGCTATCCCCTGATGCTTTCTCTTCTCTCTTCATCTAGCTTACATTTCATAGATAATAATTGTAGTCATATCCTTCCATTTATCCTGCATCTGTTCTCTCAATTCCATAACTCCATTCTGTGCATTCCTCAGTATTGTGCTAACATCACAAAAATTACAACCCTGGTTAAATTAATCTCTCCACTTGCTTTATGTCAGCCCATGAGCTGTTACTAACTGTAGAAAAATTCAAAACCGTATTCGTGAAAACACACTTCAAGCCAGCCAGCTAGGCTGTCAGACCATCAAAGTGTATGCCATAAGGCCATTCATCTTTACCTTCTCCTGAAAGTCTATTTCATATATTATCTTCTGTCCTCGAACCACCTCAACCTCCTCTCCCTTCCTCACTTTCGACTGATAACTGGCTTCCTTAGTGAGAAAATCAAACAATTGGAAGATAACTTCCACAGACGCCTGCCACCACATCTTCTCACTTCCGAGTATCTGCATAACATACCTTGCCCTCCCATGTGTTGCCACAGATCAACCACCCATGAGCCAATCCAAGGCAAATCTCCTCACTTGTGCTCTAGATCCCATCTCCTGTTGCCTATACAAAAATATAGCTCCAAATTTTTTCTTTCCCATATTAGCTCTTTACTAGATCATTGCCCTCAGCATATAAATATCTGTTATTTCTCCTAACCTATATAAAAAAAAGCAAAATGCTTGATCCTACTTCTACGTGACATAACTTCTCCTTTCCTCTCCTTTGCATCAAAACTTCTTAAAAGAGATGTCTATAGGAATGTCTCCAACTCCACCTTTCTCTTTCTTTCTTTTTTTTTTTCTTTATTTATTTTTGAGAGAACGCAAGCTGGGGAGAGGTAGAGAGAGGAGGATGGAGGATCCAAAGTGAGCTCTGTGCTGATAGCAGTGAGCCCGATGTGGGGCTTGAACTCACGAACCATGAGATCATGACCAGAGCCAAAGTTGGACTGAGCCCCCACTCAGGTGCCCCTCTGTCTCTTTCAAAATCACTCCATCCAGATTTGCATTCCCTCTATGTCCCCTAAACTGCTTTTTCCAAGGTCCTCGATGATATCCTCATTGCTAAACTAATATTCAATTCTCATTCCTCATCTTACTTATCGATGGCATCTGATGCAGTCAGTTATGCTCCTCTCCTTGATATACTTTCATTATTCAGTTTCTAAGACATAACCCTCCTCTTTAGTTGCTCCTTCTCAGTTTGCATTGCATTGCATTGCATTGCATTGCATTGCATTGCATTGCATTGCATTCCACTCCACTCCACTCCACTCCACTCCACTCCACTCCACTCCACTTCCCTTCTTCCCCCTCTTTGACATGACAGCACGCCAGAGATCCATCCTTGCTTATATTCTCTGTCTATCCTTATTCCTTTGGTGATGGCATCCAGTCTTAAAGCTAAAAATGTCATCTATATGCCAGTGGACAGTTTGCTCCTGAACTCCAGATCCCTATTACCAATTACACATTGAATTGGAGATCTAATAGGTATCTCCACATGCAGCATGTCCAACACTGAGCTTTCAGTCTAACCCATAACATATGGGTTAACATATGGTTAACCCTTCCCCATCCCAGTTAATGCTATTCTTCCAGATTCTAGCCTAAAAAACAAAACAATAAAAAAACCTTGGCATCAATTCTAATTTCTCATCTTAAAAGTCTCACCCTTCTTTTTTTAAAATTATTTTTGGGGGCAGCTGGGTGGCTCTGTTGGTTAAGCATCTGACTTTGGCTCAAGTCATGATCTCATGATTTTTGGGTTCAAGCCCCATGTCAGGTTCTGTGCTAATAGCTCAGAGCCTGAAGCCTGCTTCAGATTCTGTGTCTGCCTCTCTCTCTCTGCCCCTTCTTCATTCGTACTCTGTCTCTCTCTCTCAAAAATAAATAAAAACATTTTTAAAAATTTAAAAATATTTTTTCATAATGCTTTTTGAAAGTGAGTTATAACTTACATACAGTAAAGTACAAAAAGTGATTTTTTTTTTTTTACTAATTTATGTCCCTATATAACAACCATCCAGATTGAGATATGGACTGTTATCACCACCCCAGAAGCCTACCTCATTTCCTTTTAAGGTTAATATACTCACTTCTGACCTTTATCAAAATAAAGAGTAACTTATCTTCTGACCTTTATCACAATAGATTAGTTTTGCCTATTCTTGACCATCGTATAAATGAAACTATACAATATGTATGGGGTTTTTTGTCTTAGTATTACTTCTGCTAAATTTATCTGTGCCGTTGTGTTCAGTAGTGGATTTTTCTTTCCACTACTGTGTATTATTTCATTTATTCACTCTCAAGTTGGTGGATAGTTGAAATGTTTCCAGATTTTTACTATTATGAATAAAGCTAAAATGACCATTTTTACATGTCTTTTGATAGACATATGCATCATATTTCTGTTGGACATGTACTTGGAAGTATAATTGCTGGGTAATATGGTACCTGTATGGTCAGTTTTAGCAGATTCTGCCAAAGAATTGACTAAAATGGTTGTATCGATTTACACTCTTTTGAACAATGTGTGATAGCCAGAGTTCCTGTGCATACTTGCCAACACTAGATATTGTTAGCTCTTTTTAGTCATGCTTATGGGTAGATAGTAGTATTTTATTATGGCTTTCAAATGTATTCCTGATGGCTAATTCTGTTGATCACCTTCTCATATGCTTATCTGCAATTTGCACATTCTGTTTTGTAAAGTTCCTGTTCATATTTGTGTCCCATTATTTTTTTTATTGATTTTTTTCCTATTGATTTATTGGAAATTTTTTATAGTCCGGATATGGGTTCTTTGTCCAATATATGCACTGAAATTAACTTGAAAAAGTTAATTGTTTGATTTGTGTTTGATTTACTTTTAAAATCTCTTTTGAAGAAAAGAACATCTTAATTTTTATGAAGTACAATTCACCAATGTCTTTTATAGTGTGTTTTTCGGTCCTATGTCCCTTGACTACTCCAAGGTCATAAAGATATTCTCCTACATTTTCTCCTTGAGAGCTTTATAATTTACCTTTCACATTTCAATTTATGCCCTATTTCCAGTTAATTTCTGTTTATTGTGTGAAGTAGACATTAAGGTTCACTTTTTTTTTCACATGGATATCCAATTGATTGATCACCATTTATTTAGATCTTTAATTTCTCTCAGCAATGACTTTGATCTTCATGGTAGAGTTCTTGTACATATTTTGCTACATTTATTCCTAGGCATTTGATTTTTTGGACACTTGTATATTATATCTCATTTTCAATTGCTTGTTTCTGGTATATAGAAATACAATTTATTTTTATATTGATCTTGTATCCAGTGACCTTGCCGAACTCACTTATAAATGATATAATTTGTAGATTCCTTTATATTTTCTAGCTATTCAAATATGTTACTGAAAATTATGATAATTTTACTTTTTTCTGTCCAATATTTATAGATTTTATGTCCTTTTCTTGAAATTTTACAGTGTTGAGGAGTTCCAGTAAAATTTGAATAGAAATGATAGTATTGGACCAATTTGTTTTATTCCAAATCACCGGGAAAGTATTCAATATTTCATTTTTAGTTACAATATTAACCATAGGTTTTTGTGGACTTCCATTTTCAGATGAAAGAGGATCTCTTATATTGCTATTTGTTGAGATTATTTTTTTATCATGAATTGCTGTTCAATTTTATCAGATATCTTTTCTGCATCTATTAAGATGATGGTATGGTATTTGTCATTTAATGCTTTTGCGAATTAATTACCCTATTAGAGACTCGAAAAATAGGAAACGTTATTATTTGCTGAAAGTGATTTTGCAAATTGGGATTATTTCATGTTAAATCTCTGGAAAGTTGAAAATTGTGGCTTCATTTTCTTTAATGGATATATAAGTGATCAGAATTTTCATTTGTATGTCAGTTTTAGAAGCAAGGCCAGCCCATGGTCATATAATCTGGGAAATGACATGCACTTATAAATGTCTTGCACTAATTTAATGCTTTACTGTCACCATATTTAAATTTTTTATCAGTGTTTGAACAAAGAAACTCTCATTTTGCACTGGACCTCTCAAATGATATAGTTATTCTTATTTTGTCATGTGTGGTTTTAAAGGTATTTGCTTATTTAAGTTATCAAATTTATTGGTATTAATTTGTTAATATCCATTCTATTTTCAAGATCTTTAGGATTTATAATGTCTGTTTTTCCACTTATGATATTGATAATTTATATTCTTTATCTTTCTTTAATATCTTGCTATTAACAAAATATTTGATTTTTTGAGAAATAATTTTTGATGTATTCATTTTCTTTACAATGATGTCTGCTTTTTTATTTTATTTTATTTTTTTATTTTTTAAACTTTATTTTTTATTTTTTTATTTTATTTTATTTTTAATTTACATCCAAATTAGTTAGCATATAGTGCAACAATGATTTCAGGAGTAGATTCCTTACTGCCCCTTATCCATTTAGCCTATCCCCCCTCTCACAACCCCTCCAACAACCCTCTGTTTGTTCTCCATATTTATGAGTCTCTCCTGTTTTGTCCCCCTCCCTGTTTTTATATTATTTTTGCTTCCCTTTCCTTATGTTCATCTGTTTTGTCTCTTAAAGTCCTCATATGAGTGAAGTTACAGGATTTTTGTCTTTCTCTGACTAATTTCACTTAGCATAATACCTTCCAGTTCCATCCATGTAGTTGCAAATGGCAAGATTTCATCCTTTTTCATTGCCAAGCAATACTCCATTGTGTGTGTGTGTGTGTGTGTGTGTGTGTGTGTGTGTGTATAATATATACATACATACATACCACATCTTCTTTATCCATTCATCCATCGATGGACATTTGGGCTCTTTCCATACTTTGGCTATTGTTGATAGTGCTGCTATAAATATGGGGGTGCATGTGTCCCTTGGAAACAGCACACCTGTATCCCTTGGATAAATGCCTAGTAGTGCCATTGCTGCATGTAGGGTAGTTCTATTTTTAGTTTTTTGAGGAACCTCCATACTGTTTTCCAGAGTGGCTGCACCAGCTTGCATTCCCACCAACAATGCAAAAGAGATCCTTTTTCTCCACATCCTCGCCAACATCTGTTGTTGCCTGAGTTGTTCATGTTAGCCATTCTGACAGGTGTCAGGTGGTATCTCATTGTGGTTTTGATTTGTATTTCCCTGATGATGAGTGATGTGGAACATTTTTTCATGTGTCAGTTGGTCATCTGGATGTCTTCTTTGGAGAAGTGTCTATTCATGTCTTTTGCTCATTTCTTCACTGGATTATTTGGTTTTGGGTGTTGAGTTTGATAAGTTCTTTATATATTTTGGATACTAACCCTTTATCGGATATCATTCGCAAATATCTTCTCCCATTCTGTCGGTTGCCTTTTAGTTTTGCTGATTGTTTCCTTCACTCTGCAGAAGCTTTTTATTTTGATGAGGTCCCAGTAGTTCATTTTTGCCTTTGTTTCCCTTGCCTCCAGAGACGTGTTGAGTAAGAAGTTGCTGCGGCCAAAATCAAAGAGGTTTTTGCCTGCTTTCTTCTCGAGGATTTTGATGGCTTCCTGTCTTACATTTAGGTCTTTCATACAATGATGTCTGCTTTTAAAACATTTTCTTCTATTCCTTAGGGAGTACTTAAATATGTTCAATTTGTAGTTAATTTTCTAGTTCTTTGAGATGGTAGATTGGAAGATTGATTCTCAACTTCTTTTTCAGTATACTAATTTAGAGCTAAGAATTTCCCTTTGGCCACCACTTTAACTGCTTCTTGGAATTTTTGTCATGTCACATTTTTTTCATTCAATTTAAAACATAATTCATTGTGATTTCTTTTTTGACACATGTGCTATATAACTGTGTATTTAATTTCTAAACACTTAGAGATTTTCCAATAATCTTATATTAATTTCTAGTTACCTACTATTACCTATTATATTACTGAGATGGTTGAGTTTAAGTCAACCATCTTGCCATTGTTTTCTAATTGTTTCATCCTTGTTTCTTCATTTATCTTTTCTGGTCTTTTATTTATTTATTTATTTCTGGTCATTGTTTTATTTTTTTATTATTCCATTCATTATTAGCTTTTTAGCTATATATATTTTGTTATTATTTCATTGATTATTCTTAAAGTCACTGTATGAGTTCTACACGGTAAGTTGTAATACTTCCCAAAGCATACAAGAAACAAAATAGTTTAATTCCATTAATCAAAACACCTTTGATGCCATCAATTTCATATATTTTAAATGTAAGCTTTTATATGCATAAGATATAATACTCAATGCTTGTAAACAGAATGTTCATTTATAGTTTTTTTCCTTTACTGGAAACCACAAACTTTATAGGAAACTGAAAAAAGGAGCAGAGTGAGAATTACTTATGAAAGACAAAAAGCACATATACAATTGTAGCTTCAAGAATTTTAACAGGGGGGTGCCTGGGTGGCTCACTCGGTTGACGTTGGACTTCAGCTCAGGCCATGATCACACAGTTCATGGGTTCTAGCCCCGTGTCTGGCTCTGTGCTGACAGCTCAGAGCCTGGAGCCTGCTTCCGGTTCTGTGTCTCCTTCTCTCTCTGCCCCTCCCCACTCATGTTCTGTCTCTGTTTCTCTCTCAAAAATAAATAAACATAAAAAATTTTTTTAAGAATTTTAATGGAAAATGATACCCATCAAATTGAGATATCCACATTCTCTAACAAAAATAATCTGGGAAAGGGCAGCATGAAAATATTCTGATGCAGTGCTGCCCAAGAGAATTTTCTGTGATGATAATACTAGCCACATGAATAGTCACAACATAACTAATGTAATTGAGGAACTGAATTTTTAATATAAACAGTCACATGTGGCTAACAGTTACCAACAGAGCAGCACCATTCTAATGCTTCATGGGTCAAAACCAATGGTTTCTCTGGAGCCCTTCTCTAATCACTGCTGAAAAGTGTAGAGGGTTGGGAGTGGAGAGAAAGGAAAGCTCTTTACAGATCTGTTTAGCTACTTAAACAAGTTCTGAAACTCCACAGCTCTCCAAAGCTGAGGGTAAGGAAAGGACTCTGGGGGAGACCTGAGTATGCCCTTGAACTCTTGGCTAATGCTGACAGGAGTCAAAGGCCTAGGATTTGGCTCACTCAGATGGGAAGAGGCTTGGGCCATCTGTGCATGGAAATCATCGCTGTGGGACTGGCAGGGAGGTGGGGATGCTCATTTCCAACAGGGTTTCCAGGGCTACAAGAGAATTTAGAGGTGAAGGAAGGAACTGAGGGCCCTTTCTGGCCACCTGCAGGCTGGTTGGGCTCTTTCTTTTGGGGGATTAAGGTCTTGTTCTTGCTCTTGAACACTTTGCTGCGATACAGCTTGTTCATGAAGGAGTTGGTTTCTTCTGTGAGCTGGTTTGTGTTGTAGGTGATGGGTTTATAAATGTTGAACCATTGCTTGACTTGTGGGATGCCATAGTTGGTGAAGTCATACTGCCACTGTGGCAGGCCCAGATACATGAGGAGCAGGACATAGTAAGCGGTAAAGGTATCTGTGAGAAAATGCGAGTATAGGGGTGCCTGGGTGGCTCAGTCAGTTGGGCATCCACCTCTGGTTCAGGTCATGATCCAGCAGTTCTTGGGTTCAAGCCCCCCGTTGGGCTACAGCTTGGAGCCTAGAGACTGTTTCAGTTCTGTGTCTCCCTCTCACGCTCTGCCCCTCCCCAACTCTCTCTCTCTCTCTCAATAATACACATTAAAAAAAATTAAAAGAAAAAAGAAAATGCCTGTATAACTCTCTATCTAGTAGCCAAATTTCAGCATCTTGTGCTATTGCTGGCTTCCCTCTTTTGTAGGCAAGGCAAACCTTCCCTTCCCATTGCAAGGATCCAACTCAATATCACACAGTAAGAATCAAAGTGAGGCTTCTCTGGACATTCTCACTGGCTTCAAGTGCATCAATCCTCCAGGCCTGCCAAGTTGGTGCATTAGGGAGTGAATGCATGGAAGACTGGTTGAGTCAAGTTGGCTTGGAGATGCTGTTAGGTGTCATGCTGCCCACTGGAATGGTGTGCTCGTCCAGCTTCACACTCATGTCATGTGGCAGCCACTGGTCATCAGGAAAAAATTTCTTCACATCCTCAGGTAGCATGCAGTTATTATTTTGTTCCCATGGAGAAACCCATATGATGTTCAGCAGGTGACTTTCCTATGATAGTAACGTCTGTCACACCTGGGGGTGACTCTAGGCTTCAAGTGATCCCCCACAGCAGCTTCTCCAGGTGTGGCTTCCTGTGGCCTGAGGGCGGCGTCTCCAACACAGCTATGTGTCCCAGCTCCGCACTGTGAGAGCAGCAGCAGAGATGGGCTCATTTATAGTTTTTGATGTTTACATCTTCTAGTGTTCTCATTCCATTTTGCAGTTATGTGCTTCCATCTGGAATCATTTTCCTTCAGAATTCCCAATAATGTTACTTGTAGTGCAAATCTGCTGGCAGCAAATCCTCTCAGCTGTGTTTAACTGTAAACATCTTTACTTATCCTTCGATTCTGAAGGATTTTTTGCTGGATATAGAATATTGGTTTGCAGGGTTTGTTTGTTTTTCTTTAGCACTTTAAAATGTTAATCTGTCATTTTCTGACTTCCATAATTTCTGTGGAAATGTCAGTCATCAGCCTTTTTGATGCTCATTTGGAGGTATTATCTCTGTTTTTCTAGGTATATGAAGATTGTCAGTTTGTTTTTAGCATTCAGAAGTTGGACTGTGATGTGCTTAGTTGGTTTTGTTTGTTTTGTTTTATTTTCTATGTGGGGTACACAGAGCTTCTTGAATGTATAGTCATGTCTTTAATTAGTTTGGGGAAATTCCTAGCCAATATTTCTTCCAATATTTCTTTTTATATACAATATAATACTTCTTATAATACATAAAACCTTTCTTATCTCTTTGTTCAAGTGTTACTGTTTTACTAAGGAAGTAGCACATGATCTGGGCTTTGGCACAAACATCATACTTCCTGCTTTCTTGTAATGAGGCTACATAATCAATTTAAAAGTTGAGAAAGTGCTAAATTAACCCAGATTTCTGACATTTTATGCAATAATGTAACATCATAATCCAACAGGCAAAGGGAAAATAAAACAACATCACTGTTTACACAAATTGGAAGAAGGTATCTCTATATTATATAACTAACAAGGAATTCTTACCCAGAATGCATAAAAATATGTTAATTATAAAAGACACAAAGTCAAATGGAAAAATGGGAAAAGAGTATAAAGAGGCAATTTATAGAAGAATAGCCAATAAAATGTGAAAAAATAATTTTCAATCCCATTACTAATCAGAAAATAAAAATGAAAACAGTAATGAGGTATAACTTCTCACTTATATGAATGTCAATAAAGGCATCACTGATGCACAATGTTGCAAAAAACTTGAAGAAATATAAATTTGTATACATTGCTGGCTACAAGTATTTGGAGAGCAATTTGGCAAAATCTAGTAGGTTGAATGAACTTGTCTTTGACAATTTCACTTTTATGCACATATATGTGTGTAATGAGATATGTATATAAATATTCATTATTGTTTATAATAACCAAAATTTGGGAATAAAGTAAATATCCATTAACAGGGAAATGAACACACCGTGCTATATTTATGTAATGGAATACTATAGAGTGGTAAAAATAAATGAAGCAGATCTTCATGAAACAAAATGGATTTAGAGGGTATATCCAAAACAATAGTAAAAATGCATGATGACAATGGATATATATGGTGTGACACCATGAGTAATTTTAAAGCACATAGAACAATAATTCATGTTGCTATGAATTATTATATTTATAATACAAGCATTAAAATATGCAGAGAATTGTGGTACCTTAATGGCTCAGGTGGTTAAGTATCTGACTTTGGCTCTGGTCATGATCTCGTGGTTCATGAGTTTGAGCCCAGCGTTGGGCTCTGTGCTGACACCTCAGAGCCTGGAACCTGCTTCAGATTCTGTGTCTCCCTCTCTCTGCCCCTCCCCCACTCGTGCTCTGTCTCTCAAAAAATAACTAAACATTAAAAAAATGAAAAAGAAATATGCAGAGAATGTATACACTCCAGTATCAGGAGAGCAGTTACTTCTCATGAGAGAGGAAAATAGGATGAGGTGCATATTGAATCTTGAGCTCCATTAAAATAGAAAAAGCTCCTGAAACAAATCTGACATCTTTTCTAAACTGGGTCAATTATACTAGTTTTCTGTAATTTTCTGTACAGTTGAAACCTTTCATGATTAAAATTAAATTGTAAAATTTAAGCTCTATTTTTATGTTAAAAATTTTGAGCTGAGTTTAAAGGAAGTATTAACCTTTAATGAAAGAAAATGTATAAAATTTGTAAAGGTTCAACCTTAGTAATAATCCTGGAAATACCAATTAAAATAATGATGAGATATAATTTTATTATGACAAAGAAGTGAATTTATTTTTCTGCTCGTTTAAAACCCAGTGTGTTGGGCATTTGCATACATTCTTAGATTCTTAGATGGAGATAAACTGATAGAACTTTGTAATGTAATTTGTCAGCATATACTGAGAGCATTAACATGTTCATACCTCTTGACTAAGTTACTTCCACTTCAAGGGAACAGAAGAGTGGTTGTTAATTACTTAGTGATGAAATTTTGGACTATTTTTATTCTTATCTTTATAGATACTTTTAATTTTCTATATAGTATACAGTGAGTGTAATAACATATTTCAAAATCAAAATATAACCTATTAGTTTTGCATGAAAAACTTGAACACCCTAACAACAAAAATCCTAGGAAAATAACTAAATGCTATCTTAGTGCAACTAGGAAGTTGTATTAGATACAGCGAAGCCACAGGACAAATGATTAAACCTGGTTGAGGTAACTCAAGGAATGCCGCCAATAAGAAGATTCAGCTTACCAAGTGGTTAGTAAAGAGGGAAGGCTATTCATTTCAAAGAAAACAAAAACTTACACTGAGGCATAAAATAGTGTTCCTCAAAGTGTGGCACAAGTGTACCTTCTTATCATCTGGAGTCATTGTCTGTCATGTACATCTTTGCTAACTCAAACCCACTAAATCAAAACCCCCAGTCATTGGGCATAGGAGCCTGCCGTGTAACTGGTTCCCTGGATGGTTCTCATGTGCAAAATTCGTTAATTACATTACCAAAAAAGCCAAAGCAGTATCACATTCTTTGGAAACTGAACATAATTTAGTGCAACTGAATTGTAGCTTACTGGTGATGTTGGAATGGGGGAGATACATCTGGAGAGGAATGTCATGGCCCACTTTTAAGGAGCCTTAAATGACACACTAGGGGCTTGGGCAGTTAACATGAAGATTCAACAGCAAACATCTGAAGAGTTTAAGAGGAGTAAATCTTGATAAGATTTTTTTTCAAAAAGATTACCCTGGCATCAGTGTGGATGATTGGATAGGGAGCAGACAGGCAGGGAGGAAATTTGGGAAAATGTTTTAGTTTTCCTGGAATAAGATAAGCAGCACTAGAATAGACTTGAACAGATATACTTGGTTACCAATTGAATACTGAGTGAAGACAAAATAATTTTGGATGGTTCCAATGCCCACATTTGCTTGCCTTCATTCTAGGCTTAAAATACCTAGACGAAGAATCTCTTAAAACTACAAACTCCACTTTTCCACCTTTCCTTATTTTTATCACAAGACCCATATTTTACTGGAGCCACTATTACAATACAGGAACAGATACTCCAAAGAACATTACGGAGTTACATCATAAGCTAAATGTCTACGAGACTGTTGGCAGAGATAGCATGTATATCTAGAGATGCTGTGATCCAGGCAGTTTTAAAGGCTCCACTGCAGTTTGTATGGTTAAACATGTGACAGTGTGTGTGCATAGAGCAGGAATGAGTGGCGGTCCAGAGTAATTTTTTTTTCAATAAAAGACTATGTTATTTAAAGCCAGCCTGTTCTATTTTGTGTCTTTTTGTACCTAGAACGAGACATTCCTTTTAATCAGGCTGTCTGGTGAAACCACAGCAGTGACTTGTCTTCAGGCTGTGGCCAGAAGGAATTTCACTTAGACTGCAGGATGACCTACAACAGCTGTATATACTTCTTCATTAAAATAAAATGGCAGAGGTTTTGGTGTATTAGAAAATTGTTTTCAAAATTCCTACCCAAGCTGGACAGAAAGCTGCAGCTGTAGCTGAATGTAGGCTGAGCCATCTCCTGAGGGCTTTGGCTGCAGGGGACGTAAAGGCAGCAAATACCAAATCAAGCTTCCCTGTAGCACTTGGAATCCCCAGAATTCCCAAAGGTTCTGTACATAAGATCCTCAGAGTACATAAGACCCTTTTGCTCTGATCATTCTCAAAAACCACCAAGAGTAGTCACAAATACAGGTCTTATTCCACCAAAAACCTTTTAATGACATGCTGCATCCCATATAAAAGCTATAAAAGCATTGGCTCCTGCTCTCACTCCTTTTAAAATTTCATTGGTTTGTTGGAAAACGTAAGGTATTTTTCCTGTAGGGTGGCCAACATTATGGATTTGGCTGGTTGACTTCCCCTGGTTTCTTCCAACTTGTTCCTTTATCCCCAATATTGCCTCATGAATGATAGATCTAGAGGTTTGATTAACTTCGGGTTCAATTTTTTTTCTTTCTTCAAGATTTCTTCATGGGGAGGAGGTGTGTGCTACTTCATCATATCAAGAAGCAAAGAATGTCTGTTGCCACTGAAATTATCCATGGATTCAGAGACATAAGCCTAATTCCTCCATCAACCTTTTGAGCCACGACTTTGGCATCCACAGATGATCATTACCCAGATGCATACTTTCATTAGAGGTATCTTCTAACATCTTCATGCATGTATAAGGTGAGATTCTTCTATGAATAACTTTTATACACTATTTAGTTTCCCGGTGGTATAAATTTAAGGATAAATAAAAAAGGATAAATACTTTATTCTTTCTGTTAACTTATCAGTTTTCAAAGTAATGGGAGAGTGCCCTAGCAGTCTCCAAATGTGACCAAGGAGGCGTGCATGTGTGTGTAATTATTAATTCATTTTTATATATTTACATATATTGTGGTCATTATTTGTTTTGATGTTCATATTGCCTTATTTTAGATCATTGAAAGGCCCTTGTTGTTACCCTCCTGTTTTTATGATATGATTCATTAGTCTTCCTTTTAAATGGTTTTTAATGTTTCTTTTATTTTGGGGAGAGAGAGAGAGACAGAGTGTGAGTGAGGGAGGAATAGAGAGAGAGGGATTCACAGAATCCAACGCAGGCTCTAGTCTCTGAGCTGTCAGCACAGAGCCCCATGTGGGGCTCAAACCCACACACTGTGAGATCATGACCTGAGCCAAAGTTGGATGCTTAACCAACTGAGCCACCGAGGTGCCCCTGATTCATTAGTCTTTGATAGCTTCCTCGCTATCTGGAATAAGATGGCCTAAACTCATCTTACATATTTCCAGTTCTAGACCTGGATTGGTGATTTCTCCTCAGAACCCTGGTAGGTGTACTTACTGCCACTGGATTATCATTGCTTCAAGGACTTTTAAATGGAAAACACTTTTATTTTTTTAAAAGAGAAAATATACTTTCAATTCATACTAATGTTTGTAATTCCAATTTAAAAGTTAAAGGCTTTTTCTTAATTTCTTAATTTCATACTTCTGTCTTTTTCTCTTAACACTGAAAATCTTGACTTCTAAAGAAATATATTTTCTATATATGATAGGTTCAAAATAACAGTATCAATATTACTAATGACTACTAATCTGCATTTTCAGATTTCTTCAGAATTTATATGACCCTTAGATCATAGCCTTTAAAAGACATATAGTCAAAATACTGGCTTTGAAAGTCACCGGAAACAATTACATATTCTTTGTATAGTTATGCCACCATCTGATATTCATTTGGGTTCAATTGTTTTAGTTTATTTCTAATTGCAGAAGGAATGCTTTCTATTCTTTTTAATTTTGGTTTTAAATTATGCAGTGTTTGCGTGGTATAAGATCAAAACTATATAATATCTCCATACCTGTCCCATCCTCTGTTTCCTCCTTCCTGGTATAGGCAACTATTTTTAATATCCTTATGTCCTCTGTGATGTGTATATTTTATTCATATTGTTCTAGACCCTGTTTTTTAAATGTATTCTGAGGATAAGATGATACCCATATATAAATATTTTGCTCATTTTTCATCCATAATTTCTTCAACCAATCCCCTATTGATGATTATCTGGTTTGTTTCCAGTTTTCAGTTGTTCCGAATAATACATCAATGAATGTCCTCAGGCTTATACCATTTTGTACTGTTCTCACAATACCTTTGGGATAGATTTGTTTGTTTTGATTTTATTTGAGAGAGAGAGAGAGGCAGAGGGAGAGAGAGAAAGAAAGAGAAGAGACAGGGAGAGAGAGAAAGAGAGAGAGACAGAGACAGAGACAGAGACAGAGAGAGAGAATCTTAAGCAGGCCCCATGCTCAGCGCAGAGCCTGATAAGGGGTTTGATCCCATGACCCTGGGATCATGACCTGAGCTGAAATCAAGAGTGGGATGATCAACTGTGACCCCTGGGTCACCCAGGTGCCCCTGGGCTAGAATTTTAAAAGAGGAATTGTTCAAGCAAAGGGCAAATGCATTTATAATTTTGTTAGATTAGGGGAATACTTTTTTTTTTTTTTTAATTTTTTTTTTTTCAACGTTTATTTATTTTTGGGACAGAGAGAGACAGAGCATGAATGGGGGAGGGGCAGAGAGAGAGGGAGACACAGAATCGGAAACAGGCTCCAGGCTCTGAGCCATCAGCCCAGAGCCCGACGCGGGGCTCGAACTCACGGACCGCGAGATCGTGACCTGGCTGAAGTCGGACGCTTAACCGACTGCGCCACCCAGGCGCCCCTAGGGGAATACTTTTAAACATATTAATCTTGCCATGAAAATGTAGGAATTAAAAAGTCATTACAGAAAAAAAAAACTGTTTAACTGGAATGATCATATTTATCAAGAATATTTCATTAGTGGAACTTAAATTATTAAATTCATGCATGCTCTCTGGTTTAATATAAATAAACACCTTGAACAGTTAAAAATTTTAACAATTTTAGTGGTCTCCAGTTTATTATGTCTTAGGAAGTAAGGTAACGATAGAATATTAAAAGCCATCTATTCTATATGTATAAACATATATAGACATGTGAATGGGGATGATGGATGGAAACACAGTTAAAGAGAGAGAGAATTTTATCCCCAGAAGAAAACATTTCTGATTTTAATAAATTTGCAAACTTTTTATTCAGTCAAAAAAGTTATTTTATTATCTTTTAAATGACACAATAGAAATAGAAGTTAATCATGTCTACCTAACAGCACTTGTAATATTTTTCTCAAGTGTTGATAAATCCGCAGGTTTGTTTCCTTGGACTTAAAATATAATTCAACTTTTAAATGCAAAATGAAATGTATTTGCTGGTCCTTTTTATGATCATATGTATTAAGACAACATGATTATACTGTCTTCTGCTTTTCAATTGCTATCACCTTCTGATTTCAGGAAGAACAACCCCAAGAACTGGGTGAGTCATATTTGCTTTTATATCTTACGCACAGTAAGAATTCAACCTCATATAGGTGAACAGTAAATTAAAAATAATAGATTCACATTTGAATAGCAGCTGGTTATGTATAAAAATATACAAAAAAGTAACCTGTAGCAATAAAAACTGGCAAGTAAATCATTAATGATTCATTTACCCATGTTATATTATTATTCAGATATAACCGTAAAGGCAGTAGCATTCACAAAATGAAATATAGAAAAAAAAAAGTTAAAATTGCCTCTTCCAAATCTTCAGCCGTCTGTTAGCAAAGAAAAGTTTTGGCATCTTCTTATTCTTTTCCTTCTTCAAAGCTAAAGTCAACAAAGTAAAAATAAGTATCATATATCTCCAGCCCATACACTCACTTTAAATCAACAGTGCCGACATGCTTACCAGCTCACCTCAAGTGTTTTTAATGATTATAAAGTCAGTTTTACTCACTATCCACTCAAGTTAGTAACTTTCTACCTTTAAAATGCAAGGATACAGCTACTGTCTATTGTAGCTAGACAGCATTAGCATTTGACAAAACTGACCAGTACTAAAATGCTATTTATGTAGAAGTAGTCTTGAAATGTCAATATGCTATTAGGAAAATGGATACATAAAAATATGAATTTGCTTATAAATTATTTATAAAATTAGTTTAAAAATGGAATGAAGAAAAAAATCATTACCTTTTACACAAACATGTTTGCAATCCTTCATGTTAATAAAGTTATTCTCATTCCCTCCACAGCCAGTATAGGTGAAGGCCTCACAAGCTTTGTGTCTCGGATTAAAATAATAGCGAGTCACGTTAGCCGAGCATAGTCCTTCATCTTTTGGACTATAGCAATATGATGGACCTTTATAAAAAAAAGAAAATAAAATTAGAAATGCAGTAATACCAGAATTAATAAGTTGTGATTACTGAAGTAACTGAAGAAAATCTAATCCCATAGAAGCTTCATTCTGAATCCAAAATATCATACAAAACCATTTAAAAAACGTGTCTCAATTTTCAAGAAAGCTTACATGCTATACTTTTCTAAATCTAAAATTTTCATAAACTGGAGAGAATTTCTTCCGAAGCTATGTCGTTGTATCATTTGAACGTGTAAAAAAATTGAACCCAAAGAACAGATATGGTCTGGTAGAAATGGGCTATGTTTCAAGGGCTGATATATGTCATGCTTTAGTAAAGTTTCTTGTGTTGGTAGGTTTATTTTAAATGTTTTTATCAGCTCTCTCTCCTTCCACTATTAATCAAGAATGCATGTATCTATTTCCCAAGTAGCCACTGGAACATTTACATTTACACAAAAAATTTAAGGAAACACCAGCAACCACCATCTGTCCATTAACTCAAGATTTTACATTTTGAACACAGCAAATAGCTATAGAGCTCCCTCAAATCTCTGCCAAAGCAAGTTTTCCTTGTTTGTTAAGTTTGTATATATTTGTGTATGTCTGCTATGCCGAGGGAAAATGCCTGTATTGTCTCTCTCTACAAAAATGCTGCCCTAGTAACACATCATTTTTAGGGAGTGAGGGGGTGAGGATGTAGGTAAGAACAAAGAAGGGTAACAAAGAAGGATAGAAATCTCTTTGTCCTGCAATTTGCAGTTACTAAAGGATACAGAAATCTAGCCAAAAACTTTAGATAGAAATTTTGAGTTTCACCATCTTAAGTCTGTATATATTCCACTGTCTCCTATAATAAGTGATTCCAAACCTGAGGTCATGACATTCAGAATACTGTAATTTTTATGTGTAAATTAAGTAGATAAGAAATAGTTCTAAAGAAACAATCCAGAAGAGGAAGCAAAAACTAAAATCATGCATGGCTTTGTGACTTTCCAGCCCTGAGAACTTGGCAAGTCATGAACTTCTGGTAGCCTGTCCTCTCATATGTAAAAATGGGAATAATTCTACTTCCTCACAGGGCAATTGTGTGAAGATCGACATCATACTGTATGTGAAATCACCAGAACACAAGCCATGTGAATTCCACATCAAATTGTTGATTTTTTTACTCCTAAAGTCTTAATAAAGAAACAAAATAGAAACACCATAAAAGTAGTATTTACTTTTTTTTGGTGCACAGAAGCCCATACAGGTAGCCTCATCTGGGAACCTGTTCTCATTGCTGTGACACCCGCCAGATAGGAATTTTTCACACGTCATGGAACTGAGATTGAAGAAATACTCTTCTCTGGGCTCTCCACACTGCCCCTCACTGACTTCCAACCTGCAAATTTTGGGAACTTCTAGGAAAAGGAGGGCATAAAACAGTGTTAGTCAAAAATTATCTTAGTATTACGTCAAAACTTTACTATATTTTCAGAAACGACTGGGGAGAAAACAGCATCACGTTTAGTACTGGGATAGTAAATCCCCAAGAGACTTTTCATTAATCCAGTTATTTTAGCTTTTTTTTTTTTTTTTTTTTTTTTTTTTTTTTTTTTTTGTAACAGTGGCTCCAGACCTGAGTCAGCCAAATGTAGTGGGAATTCTCTGTTCTCACAGGGTGTTCTGATTTTTCTACACATGAAGTTAATTAAACTTATTCACACGGATGGGTATTCTCCTTTGGCTTACTTCCCTGA
Organism: Prionailurus bengalensis; assembly: GCF_016509475.1. NCBI lineage: Eukaryota > Metazoa > Chordata > Mammalia > Carnivora > Felidae > Prionailurus > Prionailurus bengalensis. Next base: position 96,632,424 of record NC_057348.1, read on the forward strand.
ATTGCAAAGTCCCATGTTCTGTTACTGGCCTTAACAGATACAATAAATATAATTAAAGTAAAATAGAAAACATTATCATGAATCTCCACTATATCCCTGTACTAAGCCAAAACATGTTTGGGCATCCAGGGACAAAAGGAAAATTTATAGTTAGCTAAATCATACTTTAATAATAAAATCCAGTGAAAGTATTTCAGATTGATGGATGATCGACATGAGGAAACAGTGTCTTCAAGGAGGCATAAAATTAAATTACCACCAGCCCTTCCCTGCAAGGAGCGCGCAAGAGTTCTGAGCTTGCGTGCAACAACTTACTCTCTATCCTCCAGCAAGCTTCATCGCAGGCCTCCCAAGTTTCGAAATTGTTGTCGTTGCCCTCGCAGCCCCCGTACATGAACTTGCGGCAGCTCTGTGTGTACCTGTCGTAGTAGTAACTGGGGATCCGGGCCCGGCAGGGCCCTTCGTCCGGGGGCAGGAGGCAGATCTCCGCATTGTTTCCTACAGGAGGGTCAAAAGGAGAGCCTGAGAGAGGGAAGGAGGTCAGCCACGTCTCCCGTCTCCCGGGAAGGTAGAGGCTTCCCGGGGGAGTTCTGTTCCGAGCAGAGGGGGGGGGGGGGGGGGGGGGGGGGGGTTGCAGGAGAGAAAGTACAAACTTCGGCGGGAGTGCCTCTTCCCACGGCTTTAGACTCCCTGTGTGGCAGGGGCCCGGGGAAATCCGGGTGGAGAGGGCGGGTGCTGGGGGCCCCACTGCCACAGCACCCTCCCTGCCTACCTCAGCGGAAGCCCGGCGCAAAGAGGGGGGTCCCAGACCAGCCCATACCTGGTGCCTCCTGAACACCATCTCCCAGCACGGTCCCCATCAGGAGCAACGGCAGAAGTAACAGCCCGAGAGGTCCAGTAGGGTCCATGGTGTCCGGTTCAATTGGCCCTCGGGGCGAGGCGTTCCTTGAAAGTCCCGTTGGAAAAGGGTGCACAGAGTCCAGCCTCTAGGCGGCCTGGGTGCCGACGTGCTGGGTGCTTGCTTTATGTAGTAGGGTGAGCCGCCTCCGACCCCGGACGGGGCGGAGCGTGCCTATGCGGAGCCTGGAAGGGAGGCTGATTCATGCCCTACTGGGCTGTGTGACCCGCCACAGCAGGGAGCTGGAAAGTGTGCGGGGGAGAGGAATTCCCCACCAGGTTGAACCTGCCTCTCCCAAACTTTCTCTCGCGGCCTGGCGGGGGTGGCCAGATGTGGCATTGTGTCAGTGATGGGAAGTCGGCAAGCTAGAGGGAAATGACCTGGGGGTGATTGCACAAGGTTCCAACTTGCAGCATCACCCTGAAGCCTGAGTCCATGTTCTGAAAGCTCGAAATCCAAGTACTGCAAGGGCAGAAAGAGAGTGTGAAATTCTTTGGGCTGAGGGGAGCTTGGCTCATTGCAATAGATTCCTTCATTAGATTAGAAATTTGAGTATGTATACTTATTTACATTTATATGTACGTACCCATTTCAATCAAGATCTAATCTCCATTTAATAAAAGGCTCATAATATCTCAAGTGTACAGCACTATTCCAAATCAAGAATTCGAACATTTACAGCACCCCAGAGCATTCTCTCATACCCTTTCCCAGTCAGTCCTTCCCATCCCAGGCAGGGGCAACCACTTCTGATCCCCAGACGTCTGTTTTGCCTGTTCTTGAATCATATGCAAATGGAATCCTAAAGTATGTACGTTATAAAGTTTTGTACTTCTTTGGCTCCACTACTGTTTTTTTTTCAATATATGAAATTTATTGTCAAATTGGTTTCCATACAACACCCAGTGCTCATCCCAAAAGGTGCCCTCCTCAATACCCATCACCCACCCCCCATCAACCCTCAGTTTGTTCTCAGTTTTTAAAGTCTCTTATGCTTTGGCTCCCTCCCTCTCTAACCTCTTTTTTTTTTCCTTCCCCTCCCCCATGGGTTTCTGTTAAGTTTCTCAGGATCCACTTAAGAGTGAAAACATATGGTATCTGTCTTTTTCTGTATGGCTTATTTCACTTAGCATCACACTCTCCACTTCCATCCACGTTGCTACAAAGGGCCATATTTCATTCTTTCTCATTGCCACATAGTATTCCATTGTGTATATAAACTACAATTTCTTTATCCATTCATCAGTTGATGGACATTTAGGCTCTTTCCATAATTTGGCTATTGTTGAGAGTGCTGCTATGAACATTGGGGTACAAGTGGCCCTATGCATCAGTGCTCCTGTATCCCTTGGGTAAATTCCTAGCAGTGCTATTGCTGGGTCATAGGGTAGGTCTATTTTTAATTTTCTGAGGAACCTCCACACTGTTTTCCAGAGTGGCTGCACCAATTTGCATTCCCACCAACAGTGCAGGAGGGGTCCCGTTTCTCCACCTCCTCTCCAGCATCTATAGTCTCCTGATTTGTCCATTTTAGCCACTCTGACTGGCGTGAAGTGGTCTCTGAGTGTGGTTTTGATTTGTATTTCCCTGATAAGGAGCGACGTTGAGCATCTTTTCATGTGCCTGTTGGCCATCCGGATTCCACTACTGTTTTTAAGACACACCATGTTATTGATAGTTCATTCCTTTTAAATGCTGAGTCCATTCTTCCAATGTTTGAATATATTACAGATGTCCTGTTAGTGGACATTTGTATTGTTTCTAGTTTGGGACTGTTAGGAATAAAGCTACTTTGTGTGCACACACAGCTTTTATTACTCTTTGGTAAAATATTTATGAATGTTAAAAACTGCCACTTTTCCAAATTGATTATACCATTTTATACACCCCCCCCCCCCGAGCCACGTGTAAGTATTGTAGCTATGTTTTTTGAGCTGGAACATCAAAGTCCAAAGAGAAGTGGGCTTAGGGGATCACAGATTCGCCCCTTCCTGCACATTTCCTAATTGTCAGTGCATCTTTATTAAAGTTCACTGCTCCTTTAACATGTTAGCCCCAGTCTAACCTTTTATTTACACAAAACAAATTATTCACATTTGGTTTTCACATAAAACGTTAAAGATATTTTTAGAGAATATTTTAATGGGTTCTCTTGATGAATGTGTCTTCCCTTCCTCCCCTTTTTCCTCTTGTTGTATTTAATATTTTCGAGAGAATAATTATTCCTGGCTTCTCCTGAGGGTCTGGATGGAGTTTACGGGAGTTCTCTTCCAAGTTTCTGAGAAACACTATGCTCACACTTAACAGTCTGGGACATTTTGCACACTATATCCCTCGTGCCAGTTTTCATTTATCCTGATGTCACAGCATAAGATCATATTCTTAAGAAAACTAGACTCTTCTGGAGATATTCAGTGTTACTGATGCTGTCAGATTACCAAATATCTGTGATTAAGACTGACACTCCAAGATATAAAGATAAATGTTTAACAACCAGCTCTCAGGAAGGGGAATACCGGGAGGGGGTGGGTGGGGGTGGTGTTTTTGGTGTGTATAGTTTACTGATTTCCATGGTATAAATGCTCCCATCATGGCCAGTTTCAGGCTACCAGAGTTGGAAATAGATAGGTACAGTCAACCCACCAGAGCCAGCGTGAGCTGGCTTTAGCACACCAACTACTGAAATAGCCAGCTGGTTTGGGAAAGACACATTCCTAGGAGAAGCAGATTAGACCCTCTCTGTACCTCTCAAATGTTAATAGGAGAGGGAAATTTTACCAAACAGCCAGTATCACATTCAGAGGAAAATTCAACTTCAAATCTATTTTCATTCTTCTGAGTATGATTACATATATCTCACACGTGGACTAAACTAAATTAAAGGACTGATTCAAACTTGTCATTCAGCAATGGCTGTTGTCACATCTGTTCTTTGTTCTCAGGTGCTGGTACTTTTTGATCATCTTTTGCTTCATATAAAATGAGGAATCTTTTGGATTAGGGCAGATTGTTTTGGGAAATTGCATGCTGCAATGGGAAAATGAATTTTATTCCTTGCTCCTTCAGATAAGTCACATAAACTCTCTGAGCCTCAGTTTCCTTATCTGTAAAATGGGTAAAATGACTCTTCTTGTTTACATGTGTGTTATAAGGATTAAAAGGCAAGTGTGTAGGCACGCAAAGAGATGTGCTTCAGCTTCTCACACACAGGCCCAGAATCCCATTGAGAACCTTGGCACAAAACTTTAAGATCGAGTATCAACCATAATCAGGAAACAGCAACATGATCAGACAAACAGCAATACAATCAGAAAACTGGCCTTGTAAGACTGAAACCTGTGACATTGTTCCCACCAGCTCTCCTCTTGGCTGAGCTCAGAGGCTACCCCTCTGCCTGGGAAGGTGTCACACAATCAGATACCTATCCATGATGGTTTCTTCTGGGGAAATGAGCCTCAGGATTCTTTCAGCCAGAGCAGTGTACTTAGTCCTGCTAAGTACTCAGATATGCTGTGTTACAAACACATGGAGGGGAAGGGGAAAGGGCCAAAACCAGGCTTTTCACCCCTCTGTGGTGTAGAGTTTGTGGACACAGGTCAAAATTCGAGTTCAGAGATATTCTAGAAATGTTAATTTCCTTCCTTTATTCCGTGTGCTGTAGGGTGCATCTCTTTTTTTTTTTTTTAAGTTTATTTATTTATTTTGAGAGAGAGAGAGAGAGCAAGCAGCAAGCAGAGAAGGGGCAGAGTGAGAGGGAGAGAAAGAATCCCAAGCAGGCTTCATGCTATCAGCAAGGCCCTACTCAGGGCAGGGCTCAATCTCACAACCTTGAGATCATGACCTGAGCCACAATTAAGAGTCAGATGTTTAACTGAATGAGCCACTCAGGCGCCCCATAGGATGCATCTTTAACACCCCTGTGACCACTGAGCAGAGACAGGGAAGGAGAATTGAACAAGTGAAGACAGGTAGAAGTTTGAGATTTTCAAGCCAGGTTATCAGGAAGGAAATTACTCCCCTTAATTGCAAAACACTTCAGTATTTTTATATCCATGAAAAAGATACCTTCCAATATAAGGGGAATCTAAATTTCCTGGGACTACTTTAAATTAATGAATTTATACTTAGGACCATGTGGAAGGGCCAAATGACTACTACAATCAGCCTCCATAGGGACGTCATATTACTTCTATATCCTTAAACTAGTATCTAGGCCAAGGGTTACCACATAGCAAAGGAAAAGAATTCCTTTATCCAAAGTCAACAGGAAGTGCAAGGCTGGAGGGAACTGGGAAGAACAGTCACCCAAATTGATTTGTCATTGTTATACCAAGTAATAGCTTTAGTAGCTGTGGCCAGAAAGTAGAGGTTCAAAATAGTTTGGAGTTCTGTAAAATAAGGCATGGAATTCTTATCATTTGAATGCTAAAGGAACTATCAATATCATCTATTCCACTATTTTCACTTCACAGAATTATAAATTGAGACCTGGAGAGAGAAAATGGCTGGTCATGTTTATTTACCTTAGTTGTTGGCAGAGACTAGAATCCAAGTTCTGATACGCAGGCCTGTATTCTTTCTAAGCCCATACATGGGCTCTTTCTACTGTACAAGGCATTGGAGGAAAACACTAAAAACCAGAATTGAAGCACACAGAAGCTACAGTGACTTCAGGAGCACCTGTGCATGTGTCAGATCCTTGCTTCTGTTCTTTCTCACCACCACCACCACCCCCGACCCAGTAAAAAAATGGATATGAGGTTGATTTGGAACACATTAGCTCCTAGAATTCCCAGTCCTGAAGTATGATGTTCTGTCTTTTGAGAGCCACACATGCTTGGACTGTCATCATGAATTTTAGGAAAGGATTGAGGCAGATGGTCCTCCTCTCAGACACCTTAGAGAGAGGTGGCATGGTTAGCTCATGAAGGAATGAGGAGAATTAATTGAGGCCAGTGATTTGGGGGATATGTATTATATAACATAGTCACTTAAGGAATTACACTGATAACTCCTTAGTAAACAAAATTCTTGCTGCCTTTTAGGTTAAGCCCTCACAAAATAAAATCTGAAATGAATCCAGCTGGCTCTAACAAGAAGTTTACACATTTGATAAGAAAGGCAGTTAATCTTTTCTGAGAGATTAGGGATCACGAGGATTTTGTTAAAGTTTAGGCAACTCCTTCACCAAGAAGGCGTTTTTCTCGCGAGTTGGACCACATACGAAATGTTTACTCTATTGCGCCCTCTGTCGGACATAGAGTGCATCTGTGAGTCTTCTATAATAAGATGGAGCCACATAAGCGGATGAAACCTTCCCTATGCCTAATTTTATTATTCTTGTTCTCCTTAGGGAGAACGAGATAATGGAGTATTTAATATGTCTTGTACCATGGTCATTTTTCATTCACCGGTTTTTAAAATAAGCAGAATTAATATTTAACATGTGCCAAACCTTGTGCTAGGTGTTTGGGATACAAAGACGAACACATTAGGGATCTCATAGCATAATAGGGTAGACAGATGAATATCACATAACCAAATTGCAATATAGTGTTTTTGGTACAATATTGAATTATGTACTAGGTTTTATGGGATCATAGAGGAGGAAATAACATTTTAGCAAGAGCTCAATTCAAAATAATAGGCAATCCATATAAACATATCTAACATTGTATCTTCTATGCCTATGGGACACAGAGACTCATTCTTTCAACAGCTAGCTTTTTTGGTTGGTTTTTAAAGATGCTGTGGCTCTAGCAAAGCATTGCCTTCTGTAGGAAGGTAGAATCTCAGAAACCCCCTTTCTCTTCTACCCAGATGTATGTTCCCTCAGCTATCATGCCTATCTAGGAGGCAGACCATCTTTTCTCTTGCTCAGGGTGCTACATATTTAACTATGTAGGGCATCTAGAAGGTTGGGACAAATTTGGGACTATTTCACCCAAGATGTTTCAGGCACAGTACAGTCTCACCATCTGTCCAAAACTCTAGCCTGGGCTACCAATCCATCAGAGAGTGGCATGTCAGGAAGTGGGGAAGACAGAGAAAATTGTCTCTAACTCCTGAATATCATGTGGGAACTTCAATAGCAATAACTATAATGATGAATGTGATGTTTATTGAGAGTATACATTGTATTTTGCATACATTAGCTCATTAAATCTCCCACAGTAACCACTGAGGGAAATACTTTATTCTCCTCACTCTGCAAATGAGCACTGAAACTTCAGGTGAATATGTGTGTTGGCCAAAGCGATACAGCTAGCTCAGGCAGTCTGAATCCCGATCCCGTGTTCTTACTCACTGTGTGCACTTTTCTTTTTCTTACATAGTAGTGGGGACCCATGTCAGGCTTCTCATATATAACACTTCCTCATGACCTTAGTTCAGTACCTGGGCAATTTTATCTCAGATTTCCTTTTTACTCAAACATAAAGTTTATCACTGAAAACAAATAGATTACTTTAAATACAAATAGATACAATTTAAATACATTGCTGTAATGCTCCAAGAGAAACATCTGCCAAAGTTAGTAATCAGATTAGAGGATTGAGAGAGTTAATCACTAACGTCCTTATTTTAAGGGTTATATTTAGCAGAAAGTAATGGACCTTGACCTTTCTAGTATAAAGACACTCTTTCTTACAAAAATATTGTCATTTTTATGCTCTAACCCAAATCTCATGTTAGTTACACATTACTTACTAAAATGCCATAAACCCTTCAAATGTTCATTTGTTCTGGTTTTGTGTGGAAAAGCTTTTGTATCTTAAATCACACAGGAAGGACAACCTGCCATTTGGGGGTGGGGGGAGGCGGTAGTTGCAGCTTGAAAGGGCAATACATCTCCTAAGACTCTTACTAATTTTTTTTTCTTTCTTGACTATTAGCCAAGGAAAAGACTGAGTCAAACTGAAAGGTCTGTATTAGGAGGGAGTTGAGTAGAGTGGCATGGACCAGGTCTACTGAAGGAGCCAGAGAAGTGTGAGTTGTTCCTACAGGTCAATGGGATCTCCGTCATTCTCTGTCTTCCTGTCTCTTACAATAGAAGTTATGCCCTGGTCCAATCAGACACCAGCCCCTTAGCAACTGCTCTGGGTCTTTTCCCCTCTTGCCTTCTCAAGGACTTGACTCCTGTCACTTTTCTGTAACAACAGTGCTTCATCCCAGACTGTTTTCATCCCAAACTTAAAGTTCATATTTAACTCTCTATCCCTTTTCAGTTAGAGCCTTATTTCACTGCTCCCTTTTCCAGCAAAACTTACCAGAAATGTTTTCTTCACTATCTGCTACAATTCCTTATCTTCCTTTCTTTCCACATTGCACTCCAATTAAACTTCCATTTCGGGAAGAAGAACAGGAAGTACTCCTGTCAAGGGCACCTCATTATGTTTCCACATCTTACTGGACCTCTCAAGTCATATGACAACCAAAACAGCTGCCCCTAAGGTCACCAAGGACCACATTTTTTCCATTTACCTTTTGTCTCAACAATGTTTAACAATTTCAAATCTTTCCTCATCCTTGAAATGCTTTTCTTTTAGTTTTTATGACACCACATTCTCTGGTTTTCCCCTATTTACTTGGTATTCCTTCTCAATCTGTCCTTCTCCTCTGCCTGCCCGTTAAAGGTTGGGGTGACTCAAAGCTCAACCTTGAGAACTCTTCTCTAACTGCACAGTTTTTCAAATGTATATTCATACACACACACACACACACACACACATACGTATATTTGTGTATAGTCTTGATCTCACCTCTGAATTCCAAACACTTACCTCTACTTAATATCTGTATTTGGATGTCTAATAGACATCTCAAATATTATGTGTCTTAAACTGAAGTCTTAGTCATAAACCTTGATCTTCCTTCTTTCTGTCAATGACACTTCTATGTAGACTTTCAAGCCCAAAACTGGAATTACTCTTGACATGCCCGTGTCTTCATCACCCAACCCATCAATAGTCCTGTCGGTTCTACCTGTAAGTCACATTTTTAATCTGCCCATATTTCTTTATGTCCGTGGCCACCAATATAGTTCAAATCTATTTGTTCTTAAGGGACCATTGTGTTAAGTTCTTACATAAATTCCCAGTTTCCACTTTTGTTCCCCACTCAGCCCCACACAGCAGGGTATTTTTAACATATCAGAGCATGTCACAATACCTCACTTCAAGATAAAATCTAAAAGCCCTTCATTAGCTTCTCATTTTATTCCTCACCATTCCTCTGAGTGACTGTATGTGATCTGACTGCTATCTCCCTTACTGACCTCACCCCCTCACTCTCCATCGAATCTCCCTCAAGTTACACTGTGTTCTCTATTCTCCTAGTACAACAAATTTGTTTCCACCTCAGGTCCTTTGCATGAGATCTTCCTTCTGCTTAGCCCTTCTCCTTGCATGAAATGCTCATCTCCTTATCTTTACTGGCTCCTTCTTGACAGTCTTGGTCCCACTGACACTACCTCTAACCATTCTATATGATGTTGCTTCACATAGCGGTCACTCTTTATCATAACCTATAGCCTTTATTATCTGATATCACTATGTTGGTTCCTTTTGTTTTACTTGTCTTTTCATTATATCTAAGCTCTGCAGCAGCAGGGAACTTACCTGTTGTATGCACCATTGCATCCCAGTGCTAAGAGCAAGAGTTAGAAAGTAGGAGCTTATAAATGTCTGTGAAATAAACAAATTACTTATTATACCTCCCCTAGCACTTATCACAATCTAATATATGGTACATTTTATCTTGTTTATCGTCTTTCTCCCTCATTAGAATGCACATTCCTCATGGGCAGTGTCTTCTATATTTTTCTCTGCTCTACCCTCAAGCATCTGGCACATAATAGCACTCAGTAAATATTTGCTGAATGAATGAATAAAATGTTAGCTATTTTTATAGTCCCAAGTATAATTACAGGACAAAAAAGAATAGTACAAGATAAGAAAATTTATAGCCATATGATTACAAATTTGTTGTACATAATACAGTGGATTTGTTTCTGAAAAAGTGTCAAATTCAATGTTTATAAGTCAAAATATTTAAAGTGTGCTAGCAATATTTCTGTTTCAAAGAATGTGCGATTGGTCCTCTATCAAATGGGGGAGTTCTATAAGTAATTTCAATAATTCCCCCTAATATAGCCCTTATAAGTTAAATATTTTATTTTATTTTTTTACTTTTTAAGTTTTTTTTGAGAGAGAGAGAGAGAGAGAGAGAGAGTGTGTGTGTGTGTGTGTGTGTGTGTGTGTGTGAGAGAGAGAGAGAGAGAGAGAGAGAGAGAGAGAGAGAGAGAGAGAGCAGGAATGGGGCAGAGAGAGAGAGAGAGAGAGAATCCCAAGCAGGCTCCGCACTGTCAATGCAGAGCCAGTTGTGGGGCTCAAACTCACGAATTGTGAGATCGTGACCTGAGCTGAAACCCAAGAGTGGGATGCTTAACTGACTTACCCACCCAGGCTCCCCATAAGTAAAATATTTTATCAGGTTCCCTTACTTCAAAATATGCTTATCTATAATGTGTAAAAACAAACAGAAAACAGGTAGATTTTAAACTTTATACTAGCCCACTTTAATTCTAGAATAAATCAGCAAGAATCCTAATGGAAACGCTGAAGATATTAAGCGTGAGACACTTAAGTTACTCTACACAGATTTATCCTCCCTACATCCCTCCCCCACACCCACAAAACCAGCTAAAACCATTAACAACCTAACATATTTTCAAAAGGCCCTGGAGGGGGCAGTATTGCCCCCACTGAGAACACTGCTGTATTGATGGGGCACAACTCTGAGATACTTCCTCCCTCTTCTCTTCCCTTTGCCGGTTTGGACCTTATTTCTTCTGATGGTAGTGAAGGATGGAAGAAGTAAAAAGGCAAATATCTTCTACTAGGGTATGTTTCTCCCCTGAGTTAGCCATAAATTGCTACCTTAGCTTGTTGGTTTGTGTCTTCTGTCCTTCCCTTTTATATTCTGGTAAAGATAGGGTGAGTAATAGGTGAGCTTGGTAATAGGGGCAGGGGCAGTTATAAGATCTAGCCCCTCTTAGGACTTTCCATAGACAGGTGAGTCAACTTGGAAGCTTTGAATATAAGTGACCCAGGTATGGGCAGGGGGGGGGGGGCGGGGAGGAGGGGGGTAGAGGGGAGGGGGATATGGCAGAGTGGGCTTAATGCCCTTTGTTTTCAATTTTGTGCTTTCTTTCTGTGTAATTCTAGAGTATGAAAAAGCAAATCTATTCTTTTACACTAATTTGAAGAAGGGTAACAGTGTGCTGAAAACAAAAACAAAAACAAAGATAAGTATGCTGGAGTCGAAAATACCCCAGACCAGAAAACAAACACTTGTGTTATAACCCCAGCTCGTTTGCCACCCATTGTATGATTTGGGGCACTTCAATCTCTGGACTGCATTTGCTTCATCTGTAAAATGGGATAAGGCATGATTAGATGATGCCACATCTAAATTCATTCTAACCTCTCAGTGCAACTCTGAGCCTTTGGTCTCCATGAAGACAATATACACTGCCCTTCTCTGTGTGTTGGGGTGTCCTTGAGGGAGGTTAGAGTTTTGATATTCGCTCTTTGAGTTTTCTCATGCAAGTCCTGTGGCATCAAATTTGGCAAGCATTCTCACATCTTCTAAGATTCACCTCCATCAAAGGAAATGTGTTTTACTTAAAATATTATTAAATATCGTGAATCACAGCGTTTTAGAGTTGGGAGATCATTTGTTAATAATGTTAGAACTTTGCACTTTTCTCTGTGTCTAGGTGAATTTTTATGACGTAGGTTGCAAGTGACTTTTTCAACTTCAAGATCCTCTTTTATGTATTGAACAATTCAGGAGAAAGGACATAAAAGTTACGAAAGATATGAATGCTCTTATAAAGGTCCTTACAACCCATTGTGCCTTAGATTTTTTAGAAGCAGAGCCTAAGGCTTTCCTTGTTCAAGTGACTTATCAAGGGTGGGCTCTCAGGAGAAACCTCTGAAGGAGGGTGGAAAGCATGATGAAGCAGAAGATAAGCAAAGTTGTAGTTTCAGATGTCTAGCTGATCCTGATCCCATGGGGAGCTCTGGAAGGTTCTCAATCATAAGGTTGTTCTGCCCAGAGGCAAGTGGTCTGAGCTATTAGAACCCCACTTCAGCCAGCCATGTGCTACCCGGGCCAGCTGAAAGCATAATCTCCCAGACATCACCAGCTGAAGTGTTTTCCATCAGCCAAGAACAAACTTATGCGGAAGGCTTACCCTTGGCAGTCAACACCTGCAGGTGTGTTGGGGAGATGAATACCCCACCCTGGAAAGGGAGATCTAGGCAGGGTACCAACAGTGTCTGCTATGCATGATATTAAATGAGTGAAATTATGTCCACATGATATCCTTTAAGAGCACTTATAAAGCTACCTATCAGCAAATGACATGTAGGATAACACAGTCTGAAAACCTGGAGGTACCCAGCTAACATGTACTGAGCACTAGCTCTGTACTACATACTCTATGTAATCTTTATTCCTCTCAAGAAATCTACAATGTAAGTAATAATATTGCTTCTATTTCCTAGTAAACTGGGGCACAGAGAAGTTAAGTAACATGATCAGGGCCACACACCTATCAAGAGCCAATGAGTGACTATTTCATTGGCAAAAATATGGTAGGGATTCTCTAGAACAGAAAAAATTAAATTCTAAACCCTGTTCCAAATCAAAACCTCTTAGATTGGATTCATATTTTAACAGGTCCTAAAGTGATTTTTACACACATTGAAGTGTCAGAGCCATTACCAAATGGAATTAGTTTTCCAAAATGGAGAAAAGTTGTGCAAAGGCCAATGTCAACAGCTGAAAATGATCAGCAGAGATAGATACACTTGTGAATGGTTATAGATAGTCTAAAGGTAGTGAGAAGAAAGGGGAGAATAAACTTGAGCATGGGCTCTTGAATACGAGGCAATAATTACATAGGAAGGAACAAACTTTTTGTTGTCATTGTTTCTTAAAATAGGAACAAAATAGCAAAAAAAAAAAGTATAGGAAACATTAACTTTGGGTACTGATAGAGTGTTTTTTTCTATATTTGTGCTGGCATTTATTCCTAAAAACATACTAAAATGTCTATTTCTGGGGTGCCTGTGTGGCTCCCTCAGTTAAGCATTGGACTCTTGGTTTTGAATCAGGTCATGATCTCGTGGTTTCATGAGTTTGAGCCCCACGTTTGGCTCTGTGCTGGCAGTGCAGAGCCTGCTTAGGATTCTCTCTCCCTCTCTCTGACCCAACCCCACTCATGCTGTTTCTCTCTCAAATAAATAAAAACTGAAACTTAAAAAATAAATAAATAAAATGTCAATTTCCCAGAGAACAACAGTCTATTATAAGACTGAGAAAGGAAATAATGTTTCCTCAAAGGTTTTAGAAATGATAATACTGTGTAAGCACAGGGAAATAAGTTAATTTCTGATAAATTATTAGCAGAATATTTTTATGTAGATGTACAATGTTTGCTGAAATAGCATGTGACCTGAATGTGTCTACTTTAATAAAAATATATCATTATAAAAATTGGACCAGGGAGACAAAGGAGAAAAAGAGAGGACCAAAAAAGGAGAGATTATAAGTGGTGCCAGTTGGCTATAATGAAATATTTTCCAGACAGTTGCATATGGAACTGGACAGTTCCAGCAACTGGACAGTTGCTTATCTTCCCCTTTTCCCACTGATAAAATCAAGGAGAAGAGATGTCTGAGAGTGCAAAAGATCCTTCTTCTATGATGAGCATCAGTAGATCAGACCCACTATGCTACCTTTAACCTGCTCCATTTGCTCATTGTTGTTATCCAATGCATTGACAGTTATTACACACTTCCAAGTATTGTTTAGAGTAACATGCTAGTTTATTTTTGATTAATAAGATTGTTTGCTGTATTTCTACTCTATTGGTTCATAGTTCAATCTATTATTTGTAAAGAACTCATAATAACAGTTTTTGTATGGTTCTCTGTTAATACCAGATTAAGTACTCTAGTGATTTAGGGGATTAATGGGCAGTCCTCAAAATGACCTCAAACTAATTTAAATGGCATAAATCATATGATGGAGGGCTTTGGTGTTGGAGAAGAAGGTTGGAGACCCAAATTTTTTAATTGTGTCAAAAAAAAAAACAGGGAAAAAGAGAGGCTTTTGGTGTTGCAGATTACATATGATTAAACTGACCTCTCCCCACAAACCTACTAGCAGGTGTTTAGAGTCCAATGCTTGGTTTAATCATATTAGTGAAGATTATAAAGGAGCTTTAAAATTGCAAGGCTAGCGTGTAGTGCTAGAATTGTTCAGAGAGCGTTCATAAGAAATCCATTATCACAGAAAACTAAAACAAAGAAAGAATTCACGTGGTAAGTTAAGAGTGGAGGGAAGTGTTGGCTAACATTGGCTTTAAACAAAGGCCAGCAATTCAGGTGCACGAACTATCTATTTTTCCAGCAGGCAAAAGATGCCAGTGATCAATATTGAGGACCTGACGGAAAAGGACAAATTGAAGATGGAAGTCGACCAGCTCAAGAAAGAAGTAACACTGGAAAGAATGCTGGTAAACTGCTGTTCTCTTTTGAATTTTATTTTAAACTGTAGATATAGTAGGAATACTGGGTCAGAAACCATTGCAGGGGAGCAGAATTTGCCACCCCAAAATATGTTCCTTTGGCATAAGCATTATTTTAGGCTGATTATTTTTAAGAAACAGCAGATAGTAGAGAAGCTCTGGAAACCATGTAAAAGCTGCCCTTTTGTAAGAGACGTTTACAGTTATAAGAGAACTCTCCATTTGTAAGGGTGTCTTCTTCTGAGAAGGCATTTAGAGACTTAGGATTTAGAGAAGACTCTAAATCTCTAGAAACTCATATCAGTAGAGAAGGCAAGGACTTAAGTCCACTTGATTTAAGTGGGTTTTTGATGACTGCTTTTCCTGGAAACCTCCCATAACTGGCCTGCTCCCCATATCCCCCAACATCTTTTGTCTTCAGCTGGAGGTGGTATTTAAGGGGGTATCTTAGGTCATTTTGGAGAGGTTATTCATTCTCCTGGGTCTCTCCCATATATGCAGGAGGTACACGTTATTAAATTTCTGTGCGTTTTTCTCCTGTCAATCTGCCTTTTTTTATTATAGGGGTGTCTCAGCCAAGAACCTAAAAGAGTAGAGGGGAAATTATTTGTCCTCCCCCACACCATTTACTGGAGAAGCTCAATGTAGTTAAAAATAAATTGTTCGGGTAAAAATTCATCAGAGATTAAGAAAGTTAGTAATCATAATTATCTCTTGATTAGACTATAAATCAAAGATTTGGCAAACTATTTTTCATAGACCAAATCCAGCCTTTAGCCTGTTTTAGTATGACCACTAAGCTAAAAATGTTTTTTTACATTTTTATAGAGTTGTTTTAAAAATGAAAGAAAGAAAGAAAGAAAGAAAGAAAGAAAGAAAGAAAGAAAGAAAGAAAGAAAGAAAGGTGAGACAGAGGCCATATTTCAGTTAAGCAGTAAAGTGAAGCAATACATATAGGCATTTTATTTTTACTTTTCTAAATTGATAAGCTTCTCTTTATTTAATGCAATAGTTTGATGTTTAAATACTTTTAGCCAAAACCTCATCCCCTCCAGCACTGTCATGGCTAGTAATGAAGGAGTACATTCTATTCCTTCTTTGCAAACAAAAACGAGTTCAAGCACAAGAACTCACTCGTTCCTCCTAAAAACATCTGACAGATCTTAGAAATGGTTACCAAGAGTTCTCTGCTGTTAAAAGGACCAGAAATGGCAAAGGAATAAAAGTTTCCTCCAAAGAAACAGTGACTGAAGCTTGGAAGATGTAGATATGTATTTTAGATCTCTTCATTTTAGGAAAGTAAGTAGAACAAAAACTCCTCCATGAGTAATAAGAGTATGTTTTATATTTTTTCAAACATTTGTTTTATCAAGCCAGAGCAAAAAAAGGGGGAGTAGTTTGCATTATCTTTGTACTTAGCTCAAAACTCTTACTCCCAATAAATATGGGAATTTTGGGGTTTTTTCCCCTTTATAATTGTCTCAAACTTCCCTGTTGCCCTTTCCATACAGGCAAGACATATTTTGTTGTAAAAAAAAATTAAATTTATAAATATCATGAAAAGCTTGGAACTCACAACAAAAAAGTTAAAATCTTTATAATTTAGGAAACATAAACTTTTGGCATAAAGGAAAGTTCTTTTTTCTTACTTGAAACATCCAAAAGCTGTTTGATTACTTATATCTTCAGGATTATTGTTTTGAAGGCAATTTGGTTGTGTTCATGTTTATTATTCACTTATGGCAAGCTCACCTGGGAATTTTTATGTTTTTTAATTTTGGGTAAACATCACATACATCTTACCATCGGTCAGGTTTGGGGGTTCCTTTTCCCTACTACTCAATGTCTCCTCGCTCTTGGAAGTCAAACTAATTTAATACCACCCTGCCCAAACCACACACACCTACACACAACCTACACACACACACACACACACACACACACACACACACACACACAGAAATTTTAGGTCCTGAACCGACATTTCTGATACAGGATGGTATAGCATCCTTCTAGTATGGTCCAGTGGATAGATATTGGAACCATATCCCTGGCTCAGATTCTGGCTCCACAGCTTTCTCTCTGTGGAACACTCACCTGAGATATTTTCTGTAAAATGGGAATAGTAACAAAATCTAATTCAGAGGACAATTGGGAGGAATAAATGGGATAATATATATAAAGCTCTGAAAACAATACCCAGGACATAGCAAGTTTTTTCTGCTATTACTACTTTTTAAATTATTATTGAAGTCTGAGACCCAGACTAGTTCATAATATGCCTCAACCTCTTTTGCTATCAAGGCACTATTGTCAGAATAAGACAACTGCTTGCATCCCACTTTTAGAGGACATATTTGCAATGACTATATGTCGATTCAATGGGCAAAGATTGAAGATAATCTTTGTGGTAATAGCTAAAAATAGCTGCCATTTGATTGAGAATCTGTTGTATGCTGGGAACTGAATGGAACTAGTGTTGCTGTTCCTATTTCGTAGATGAAGTAACTAAACCTTGGGTGAACTCTCCAAACTAAGGGTCTATTGTGGGTAAGTGGGTAGAGCCAAAATTTAGACCTGGAGTGGCCCGAATCGAGTCCATGCTTTCCACAATGCCATATAATCCTATATTAAACTATCTATACTTATAATAAGCTTCACTGAAATACATTTTGAACAACACACTCACATGGGTTTTGGGTAATTTATTGCTCCTTGTAGCCCCAGATCCTAGTTAGACATTGTCAAAACCAACCCCTCACTGACTCCAGAATTAGAACAGCAGTTAAACCTCTATTCCTGACATCTGATTGGGGCCCAAAAAGCTGGTGTTCGGAGAAGTATAAAAAAAAGTGAATCTACATGCACCCCCATGTTTATAGCAGCACTATCAACAATAGCCAAAGTATGGAAAGAGCCCAAAGGTCCATCAATGGATGAATGGATAAAGAAGATGTAGTGTATGTATATATATATATATATATATATATATATATATATACACACACACACACACACACACACACACACACAATGGAGTATTACTTGGCAATCAAAAAGAATGAAACCTTGCCATTTGCAACTACGTGGATGAAACTGGAGGGTATTATGCTAAGTGAAATTAGTCAGAGAAAGACAAAAATCATATGACTTCACTCATATGAGGACTTTAAGAGACAAACTAGATGAACATAAGGGAAGGGAAACAAAAATAATATAAAAACAGGAAGGGGGACCAAACAGAAGAGACTCAAATATGGAGAACAAACTGAGGGTTACTGGAAGGGTTGTGGGAGGGGGGATGGGCTAAATGGGTAAGGGACACTAAGGAATCTATTCCTGAAATCATTGTTGCACTATATGCTAACTAACTTGGATATAAATTTTAAAAAATAAAAAAAAATAAAATTAAAAAAAATATATATAGTGAATCTAAATCTTAGTTTTGAGAAAGAACAAATGTGAATCTGAATTACTGCATATTTTAAAATTGTATATAAACTCCAATTGAAGGAGCCATCTGACCAAGGTCTTGCCTCAGTTAGGAATGATGTTTTCTAATATGTACATAATGAGTTTACAGAGTTAAAAAGTAATCTTAAGTCTTATATCTAATGTTGCTGGAAATTTTCATATAAAAATAGCATAAATATTTTATTAAAAAAACACAATACCTAGATAGCTTATGGAATGGCCACCTAATGGGCTGCCGGAAATGAAGTAGTTTCATGTTAATTTCATGAATGATGTATTAAGTGAAAAGGAAACAAGCTGAAAGTTAAAAGGAATGATAACTTGATCCTGTGTATATATGCATGCATATGCACGCACACACACACACACACACACACACACACACATATTTGTATTTATATATGTTATAGAACATTGACTCTTTCTAAAAAGTGGGTTAAATGTTACATGGATCATTCAGGCTCTGGCTGAGCCCATTAAAGTACTAAAGCCTGATTTTTCATGAACTCATTATTATAATAGTGCATATGAGGGAAGATCAATCTCATAAAAAAAACTCAGTTCAACAAATATTTATTTATGGAGCACCAACTAAATGCAGTCTGTGTTCTCGATACATGTGAACAAATCAGCCAAAGGTCCCTGACCTTTTGGAGGTCACCTTCTAATGCACTGTCATCATCAATCATTGTAAATGAGTTTAAAATAACATTACATGTGTATACTTCTGAGAATCCAGGAGCGGTGATAAGCCTGGAATTTAACAATTATTCATTCCCTTCCACCTTTACAGGTCACATTTTTGGAAAGAGGAAAAATATTCAATCAATGTTCACTCTGGTGAACAGCTATTCCTTCTTCTCTCCTAGAAAGTACATACGCATTGGCGGAAAGCAGAACCACATTTAAAAGAACACAAAAATTATAATAAATACATTCTTGGATTCTGCAGCATTTGTATTGAACCAAATGTGTCATTTCTTTCTCTTTTCCTTTAAGGTCTCCAAATGTTGTGAAGAAGTAAGGGATTATGTTGAAGAAAGATCTGGCGAAGATCCACTAGTAAAGGGTATCCCAGAGGACAAAAATCCCTTCAAGGAGCTCAAAGGAGGCTGTGTGATTTCATAAGAAAAAAAAAATCCTTGGAATATCTTGAGCTTTAATGACAGTACTAGTTTTTGGTCATATATAAGAATTCTATTAAGCATGTACGTAAAGCTTTAAATTTATAAATATAAACTTTAAATAAAAACTGGGATGTGATAATGTATAAATCTGTTTTTCTTCAACTGTTTAGTACAGTGAATTTTGATTGACCTTTTTCTTTTAGCGATACGTACTGTTTCATGGGGCGCCTGGGTGGTTCAGTCGGGTAAGTGACGGTCTCAGATCATGATCTCGCAGCGCAGTTCCTGAGGAAAGGTCATAAGAAGCCAGAAAGTTCTGGCCCTGGCACTTCACTGCCTCTCTGACTTTGGATAAGTTACTTAATCTTTTTAAATCTCAGTTTCTTCTGCTGTAGGAAAGAAAGAATAATGGTTCTATCCCCTTTTACTTGGGGTTAAATATTACACTAGAGTGATTACGGCATTTAGTGTACCACCTGACACACAGTAAGACCCAATAAGTGTTAACTAGTGTTACTGAGAAAGGAACTAGATGCATATCCAGAATCCTTTAAGATACGTGCTATTCCATCCCATCTCTAAGAAGACTGTCACCAATACGGTCCTTTTTCCTATAGCAGTGTAAGAGCAAAATGGTAGAAAAATAGCTTTGTTCTGCATCATCTTCCTAATCAGTTTCCTCCTGGCATCTTATTGAGTTGACATAAGCCAAATCTCACTACCTTTGTGCTAATGACTAAGATAATTTGCCTCTGTTTCTGTAACAAATGATGAGTGTTAATTACCCCAACTTGGAAACTACTTTTGTTGTTACTGTTTCCTTATCCTATCTCACACGTACAGTGCTATTTTTGGATACGTCAGTGATCAGAATACAAGGAAATGCTAATTGATGTTCTTTTTGTTTTATTTTAATTACTTATGGGAGAGGGAGAGCGGCAGGGAGAGAGAGAAAGAGAGAGAATCTTAAGCGGGCTCCACGCACAGCATAGAGCCTGACATGAGGCTTGATCCAAGGACCCTGGGATCACGACCTGAGCCGAAATCAAGATTTGGACACTCAACTGACTGAGCCACCCAGGCACACTGATTGTCATCCATTTTTTGAAAATTTTTAAAAAAATACTCATTTATTTTTGAGTTACAGAGAGAGAGCACAAGCAGGGGAAGGGCAGAGAGAAAGGGAGACATAGAATCTGAAGCAGGCTCTAGGCTCTGAGCTGTCGGCACAGAGCCCAACGCGAGGCTTGAACTCACGGACACTGAGATCATGACCTGAGCCAAAATCAGACACGCAACTGAATGAGCCACCCAAGCACCCCTGTCATCCATTTTAAAAACAAGGTAAGAATTATCTTTATTTGGTCTGGAAGGGAATGTCAATGTGGTCCCAAGTTTGTCTCCTAGCACGGTGCTTTCCTACTCTGGTGGTAGTAAATGCTCAGCAAAGATCTGCTGACTCCTGCTCAACCCTTTCATTTTGAAATAGAGGAAATCCAGGCTCAGAGAAGTGAATTGGCAAGTTTCTCAGGTCCAGACTCCAGATCTCTGGCTGCATGGTTAACAACATACTCTATCACATATAGACATGCTTTCGGTATTAAGGGATTCCAGGATAAACTATTGGATAAACTACCCTTTCCTCAGCAGAAGCTCTTTTCCCCTGTTTAAAATTATAAAACTCCTTTCCAAGCACCCCTTCAGCACTGCCTGTCTTTGTGTTCCACTCTATTTTCTTCCATAGCTCCCACCACCATCTAGCATACTATATATTTTACTTGTTCTACTTGTTGAATTGTGGTCCATCTCAAGGGTTTTTCCATGTGCAGTTTGATGCAAATTAATGTTTATTAAGTGTTCCATTTATTTTCCCCCCCTGATTAAAAAAATACAGAGTCCTTGCTATGGCACTTAGTAACACGCATGATCCTAACCAACATCTCTACATGCATGGTCCCAACTAACATCTCTAACAACTGGAAATAGATCTGAGAGCCAGATAATTCTAAGTTAAAGCTTTGGTTTGTCCACTTTCTACTTCAACTCTTTGAACATCATGAGTTTTTTTCATGTATAAAATGAGAGCATAGGATGGATTCTTATATGAAAATTTAAAATCACTTAGAATAGAGATGAGCAAATGAGCAAATGTCCTCTATTATAATAAACCTTGGAGACTTCCTGTAGCCAACAAACTTAACTATTAAGTGACCACTGACATGACACCCCATTTCCCCACCTTCTGCAGTTTTAGTCTTATTGATCTCTCCACCTGAAATGTCCTCTTCTCTAACTCACTTCAGCCTTTTGAATCCTACTCATTTCTGAGACTCACTAAAAACTATCTTCTCTGTCCCTCACTCCATCCCAAGAGTATTCTGTAAATCTTTTAACTCATTTAACATCGCTTTGCTTTCTCTTATTACAGTTGGTATGGTTGTCTTGATCTCAATTCTGTATTGTAAATTCCCCAAGCCAGATGCTCTGTTTATTATTGAAACTGCCATACCAACTAATAAATTGTCTCTACAATTTAATTGACTAAGTGTTCAATTAAAAGCAGGAAAGGGTAATACTTTTTATATTGGATAATTCAGAATTCTTATTAGCTTAATTGAGGAATAAATCGACAGTAGGGTAACATTCGTGTTGCTTAAAAATACAGATTGTCAGCACACCTGGGTGGCTCAGTTGGTTAAGTGTCCGACTCTTGGTTTTGGCTCAGGTCATCATCTCATGGTTTCATGAGTTCGAGCCCCACATCAGGCTTGGTGCTGACAGTGCAGACCTGCTTGAGATTCTCTATCTCCTTCTCTCTCTGCCCCTTCCCCCACTTGCACTCTTCCTCTCTGAAAATAAATAAATAAACTTAAAAAAAATACAGATTATCCGCAGAAGTTGGAATAAGATAAAAATCATAGAAAGCAGTGACAGAGAAAGATGGTTTAGGAAGAAGGATGTGATAATCATGACTGTTCCACAGGCTATTCAGCTACAACAGTGAGTGACCTTTTTTTTTTTTTTTCCTTCCAGAAGTTGTTATTTCAGGACCATGGATTACTAGGTAAAAAGGAATGAGGTAAGATTACAGGGAAACAAAAGAGACTCCTGGCATAGCCTTAGCATTTGGCTCTTCAACAAAACTTCCTGGTACCAGTAGTGAGAATGAGTTAAGTATACATACTGCAGTATATACCATTTGAGATACTTGCACGTTGAGGGTATTTTGTACACATAAGTGAGGTTAAGCTTTAGCAAGAAAAAAAAAACAGTTATTCTAATTTGGATTGATTTGATTTGAGCCAGATTTGAAAACAAGGCTAATATCAAACTTCCTAAATTCTTAAAACAATATTAACATGAAGAAAACAGTAAAATGAGTAATAAGAATGACCAGTTAAATGGAAATTAAAGTCTTGTATAAGCACAATTGATAAATCATATTTGATATGAATTATAAGTAGTTATTAAGATAGTTGGAGCATTAGGGGCACCTGGGTGGCTCAGTCGATTAAGCATCTGATTCTTTTTTTTTTTTTTTTTAATTTTTATTTTTGAGAGAGAGAGCATGAACAGGGCAGGGGTAAAGAAGGAGGGAGAGAATCCCAAGCAGGCTGTGAGCTATCAGCGCAGAGCCCAAGGTGGGGCTTGATCTCACAAACCATGAGATCATGACCCGAACTGAAATCAAGAGTCTGAGGCTCAATGGACTGAGCCACCAGGGCACCCCTAGATTTTGACTCAGGTCGTGATCTCAGATCATGAGATCGAGGCCCATGACTGGCTCCAAGCTAGGTATGAAGCCTGCTTAAGATTCTCTGTCCCTTTGTCCCTCCCCAGTGCACTCAAGTGTGCTCACTCTCTGTCTCTCAGAAAAATAAAAAATAAAAAGGAGAATTGGAGCATGAGACACAGGTCATCCTCTTACTTCATATTATCTCCATCTAGAAAAGGAAGCTTATACACACAGTTGAATGGGTCAGTTGTGAAATTTTCCATGGGATTGTTATAATAAGTTGAAGTAAAATAAAATGAACCAAGTGCATCAAATATTTGTTAAATATGTTCCTTAAAGAAACCATCATTTTAATGGCCTAAACAGTCATCATGAACTTTATAAATTCCAGAAGAGCAGAATTTGGGAAATAACCTAGTTTATTTACACTAACAAAACAGAGGCAGAGAGAATATATGTCCTGTAAAAACAAACAAAACAAAACAAAACATAAGATAAAATAAGACCAGAATCCTGGTCTTTTTGAGTTCAACCTAGCATTAAATCAACTCCAATATAATACTCTTGATATTTTCTTATATAGTTTCCTTTATATGCATTTTTAACAACATACTTAATACATTCAGAAACATAGCCAAAGAATTTTTTATTTTTTTTTCTTTCCTTTTTTTCCTTTTTTTTTCTTTCTTTTTTTTTTTTTTTTTTTTTTGCATGTCAAGGTAAATATTTCATGGTCTTTGCTCTTTTATACTTTAAAAGTAGAAATAGGGGCATCTGGCTGGCTCAGTTGGTGGAGCTTGTGACTCTTGAACTCCGGGTCATGGGTTCGAGCCCCATGTTGGGTGTAAAGGTTTGATAGATGATATATAGGTAGGTAGGTAGGTAGGTAGGTAGGTAGGTAGGTAGATAGATAGATAGGAAATAAACACATGGTTAATTTTCTTAAGTAGTTTTCTTTAAAACATTTGTCAGAAGATAATGGGCTAATAAAAGTTACTTTCTGGTTATACTTGTTATTTTCATTGCAGAATGGTTTGTACACATACTATTTTGTAAAAAAAAAAACAACAATCATAACTTCTATTACTTATATGTAAAATATAAGTAAAAAGCTAACGTTACGTTTGGATATAACTGATATGGATTTTAAAATCTGTTTATCCAAACGGTTTTGTTAGTAGAACATTTCTGTGAGAATACACAAGAAATTGCTTACCATGGTTGCTGTCTGGGAGGTACATTCCATGCTAGGGATGGGGGCTACATGCTCTTCTAAAAAGTGTTCCCAGCATCTTACCATGTAAAACCAAACAAGACAGTTTTCAAAATGTTGTGTGGTCATGGATTTCAGCATTTCTCAATTCATTTTAGTTTAATCAATTAACTAAATATGATATTAGGACCCTGCATTATTTGATAAGAATAAAAACAAAAAATAATAATATGTATTTCATCTCTAATTTAAGTTTCATAATACTGTGGAATAAGTGAAAGAACCACTGTGGTTTTATAAATATTTATCACTGCATGCAAGTTGATGATTTCATAGAGAAAAAATTTCCAGGCTAAAATAATTCGGCTTTTATGATTTGGACCAGAAAGAAATACATTAAGTTACTTAAGCAACTTATTTAATTTGGGTGCTGAGTTTATTTAATTTGGGTCACGTTAACTACTTTCACTAACTTGTTTAAGTTATTTTTAACCAACGTTTTAAATCTGAGCAATGGGGAATCAGAAAATACAAATTGCTTTTGGAGACAGATGTTAGTTTTTTGTCTTGGCTCACAGCTTACTAACAGGGGAAAACTTTGGCAGCTGATTTGACTTCTTTGAGCCTGGGAGATCCTGGAATGTGTGGTATTTCAAATATAGAAAAACTCCTAAACAGTTTGCTTTGTGAAAGTGATTTATCAGATGTAGATACATACATACAATTAGAAACAAAACATACCTTGGCTCATCCACCTCTCCCCTTCCCCGTCATATATTGTATAAATTAGAAAGCCAAAATCCAGAAAAAATAAATAAATAAAGGACTTTTCCAGCGCTAGCCAGGGACAGAGCTGGGACTAGACCCAGAGTAATCACCAAGTGGTTTGTTGTCCTTCTTGTTCCAAGATATTCATTGAAGATAAGTGGGTGGAACATAGAAATTGTGAGCAAACAAAACCTCTGCTCACAAGACAGGGAGTGACAATGGGTGTCTCAGGTCAAGTGCCCTGAAAAACTCAGTTCATGCCACCACTCTTGAATCTGGCTCTGTAGGCAGGAGGTAATATCTCCAAAAAGAGAAATATCTGACTGCTTGGGAAGGTTTCCTACCCTTAATGCTTTATTTTTCTTCTAGTCTGTTGACCATCATTAAGAAGGCTTTAGTTTATAGTCAAGGGAAACCTTACATTGCAGGTAAGCATTTGTCATAGCAGACACTTTTCCTGGCAGCAAGATGAATACTGCTTTGCAGATAGTGGAGAAACCAGTACTTAGTGAATCTGCTGCCTATGTCCAGAAAGGTGCTGGAGCCAGGAATTCAAGACCCATGGTGTCAACAGTCACCCAATCCTTGGTTGATAGGGAGTGGAGAAATACTTTCTGGTAAGAACTTTAAGACTGCTGCTTCTGTCTTCTCTAGTATCATCCGTGTGTCCACTAAATCATTACAAAACATTCCGCTAAAGAAAGAACAAAAACTCTGCTGTGGAGGATGCAGACGATTGCCAGAAAATGGTCCTGCAAGTTGTAAACAATATTCACATCCCAATGACTCCTTGATCCCCCAATATGTAAATATGTATCAGGCATGCAACCCACTGGGTCCATCAATAGACGTGGTGGGTGTTTCTGAGATTACAGGTCAGTTTCACTTTCCTCTTGGGCCTTTTCTTAAGAGTTCACATTTCCCACAGTACACATGTAGATTAACTGGGGAAAAGGAACATGCTGTATATTTTTGAAACTCTTGGAGAGGTGAAGGGTCGTTATTTCCTGCAGGGTAGTGTCCTCCTTTTCTTGCTTCACAAACAAAACCCGGATGTGACTTGGAAACGGAAAACAAAACAAAACAAAACAAAAAAGGAACAAAAAGTAAAACTTTACAGTTGTTTCTCCAGGAAAGTGGGTTAGTGCAGCCCCAACCCTCGGGCGGCAGCCCTGGCCGGTCCCGCGCGGGCGTGGCCGATTCGGGAGCCGGCAGAGGGCCAGCATCCGGCCCGGAGATCTCGCAGCACCGAGCTTCTCAGGCTCCCTCCCAACTCTACCGTCCCCGGGCTCGCAGGGCCCGGCCACCCGGGGTCGTGGGAGCCCTAGAGAGATCCTAGGGCGCTGGGCAGGGCCAGCACGTGGAGAAGACCCGGGGACAGCTGAGCTCTCAGGGCTCTGGGGGCCACCTCGGGGAGGCGGTCCCGTCCTGAGCCGGAGGGCGGGGTGCGAGGGCACCACAGTTACTTGGGGACGCGCCCTGGTTCGCCGCACTTCCAGCCACTCCACTTCCAGAGCAGTCCTCGGCCCCAGCTCTGGGCTGAAAATGCCGGCCCTTCACATCGAAGATTTGCCAGAAAAGGAAAAGCTGAAGATGGAAGTTGAGCAACTGCGCAAAGAAGTGAAATTGCAGAGGCAACAGGTAAATTGTCCCAGAATATTATTCCCTTCTCTGAAATGAACCAAGGGTGGTTTTGCCTGGTTTGTTACAGTAAAACAGTACAGCTTTTTTGTTCTTTGGTTTCTCACTCCTCCCCGCCCCCCCACCAGCGTCTCTTGAAGTGGGGCTTTGGTTGTACCTGGCAACTGCCACTTGATGTGGGGAAATCACAAGAGGGAAAGGAGAGCGCAAGGATCCCATGAGTTAATTCAAAGCCAACTGTCACAGCATCTGAGCTAGAATGGGGGACCATGGACAAAACAATTCTGCCCGCTGTTAGACGGTTTTAAAAACTCAAATTATAGGAAGAAGGCAGATGGCTATTTCATTCCTTGATCTTTTTCATTAAGGGAAAGACTGGTATTTAAAGGTGTTTTTGTTTTATCACTATTTAATTCATCACAATTTAGGTAATTTGAATTACATAGTTTTGAATTTCAGGAGGCCTCTCCAGAGGTATGCAATGAACAGTTCACTGGGGCTTGGAAACAAAACCTTACAATTCCTATTTTTATTTGTTTGTAACTCTCATCCCTTTATATTTCCACTTTGTTTTAGAAGTACGCACAATGAACAAATACAGCATTTTTACACTTATATATAAGTAAGTAATAATACATATACTGATGTGCATTTGAAAACTCTTTTTAGTGATCATGATTAAAAATCTTAGAGACCACTAAAGTGGATTACAAATTCAGTGAGAACATATGCCTCGGTGTTCAGAAGCCTCCACTGAAATTTGTTGGGGATTTTGTAAATTTTACTTCAATTTCTTACTGGTATTATGAGCATGCATTTCTTCCTTTTTTCCTCAATCAGGCAACCTGTAGTCCGGGAATAGGTTTTAGGATAAATATTTTTTAAAGGAAATGCTCTAATCCTTTCTCCCCAGCAAAAAATAAAAATAAAAATAAAAATAAATTAATTTCATTTTTCTATGGTTTAATACTAGAAAAAATTAAGGAAAAAATGGAAATTAAGCAGGTATGGTAAATATGCTCACTTGCTTTCCTGCTCTACTTATAGTAAATCTATTCATGACACAGTCCTGTTACTCAGGATGATCATTTTGAGTGATAATTGGAAGATGCAGGTGTTTTTGAGTTTTACTCTTTGTGCATTTCTTTTTTCAAATTTAACCTTTCACCTCCAAATCCCTATGCTTCCTAGATTTTGGAGTTCAAAGTTATTTCTATCCTTGTTCAAAGTTTTTGTAGCTTTAAAAATACTGCTGTGTTTAAAGGAAAAAAACAAAGTTATAAGACCCAAACAATAGGGTAATTTCTTGAAACTTTAAGGGACCCATTTTGTGGATGGCACAGTGCAGTATGTGTTGGCCGCTTAGATTTTTTTCACACATTGCTTCGTGAAGTAAAGCATTGTACAAAGTTGTAATATCCTAGTAACAGAGTGTGCAGAACTTACAGGAGAAAAAGAGACAAATGTCTTCTAGGTATTTTAAGCTTCAAATTAGAAATCGGGCAGGAGCCTGGGTGCAGCTGACTGTGTGGAAATTAAAGGTATCATTCATTACCCTGTTCCTCCCTGGCAGCTCCCCACCTCCACTCTTGAGGACACACCCTGCTGGATCTGTTTTCCAACTCCAAGTGTATGCCGAGGGCGAAGAAAACATGAGGGATAGCCTTAGGGGATACAAGGAGAGGTGTCTAAATCCTAATAATAATACTCAAACATATGTTATCAGACACTTTGAATTATAGAGTATTAGTGCTATACAAACATTATGGTTCTTAGAGATCCTTCTGTGCTTTCATTTTTAAGGATAAAAAACTGAATCCCAAGGAGGCTAACCACCTTCTTATTTAAGACCTCGGAGATAATAATAGAGCACTTACTGAAACACATGTGTTCTGATGCCCAGTTCATTATTCTGTCAGTAAATTGTTCATGTCTGAGCTGTGTGCTCTGCTCAGGCCAAGGACACAAAATTCACAGGCTGAATTCTGGCTCCAGCTAATTGTTCAAACCTATCTTCTTGATCGTGGAAGGAAATGCTCAGAGGAGTAATTATTCACTTTCAGAGGCTGCAGACCTCTTCGGAAACTTAATGAAGAAGCCTCTGTAAGAAAGACACAATTTGGGGGAACTCTAATCTTATCCACAAATAGCTCTGGGGAGACAGACCCCAGGTTATGGATACTTGTATCTGTACTTCTGACAATTCACATAAAATGCATGCACTATAAATGTCAACAACAAATAAAAGCAATTGTCACCTGAGAGGGTGGCACTTGAATAGATGGTTATTTCTCCACATTTTAAGTCATATAACTACATCAGCTGGTTTTAATTTTTTAGAACAGTGGTCTTTACACTGTGTGCAAAGAATCTTTGGGGTATGGGAGTAAGATATTACAATTTCTACTTTTGGTTAGATTTTAAGCCTCATCATTTGACAGTTTCCAGTTTATGTTTTATAATTATGCATTATGTATTAACACAGTAGCATCTGTGCTTATTTATAAGTAAATAATTACATATTATTTATAATTATATGCATTTGGGGATAATTATGCAAACGTGTTTTAGTGATTACCATTGAAACAATTTGAAGATTGCTAATCTAGATTATAAACTTAATGGGAACAGTTTCTTAGGGTTAAGAAGTCTATATTAGAATTTGCTAGAGCTTCTGTAATTTTTACTTCCAATTTCTTACTCATAATGCAGACCTTCACTAAGACACTAGTCCTTCTTTTCCTTGCCTTTTTATTCCTTTTTCTTTTTTAAACTCATTCATGCAACCTATTTCTAAAGGATAGAGTTTCTGAGGAAAGTATTCAATCCTTTCTCCTTTGTAGGAAAAGTTTCAACTAATTACATAAACACAAGAGTCTCAAATAAGCCTAATAAACCTCAGATAAATCTGTTGCTATGATCATTGCCCTCCAGCAGTGGGAAGGGATTCTGAACAGAGACACAAATGGTATGAATAGGCAACCTCAACCTTCCCAGCATCAGGCCTTCTCCAGTGTTTCCATCATTTTTTAAAATTGCAGAACATGGCACACGCCCATAATAAGTGAGAATTTTGGCAGGATGCAGCCCAAAACATTTGGGGATTATCTATTACTGCACCTGTTCATTAGCATGGGAAATTGAAAACGGGGTATGTTTCAGTTCTTAAAATATTATGGATACACCATAATTGTATTTTAGCAGTGGCAGGAAGTCATATGAGGCACAATGGATAGAAATTGCTGGGGATGATCTGTTTAATACAGTGACTTTCAAACTTTTTGGCCCTCACCATAGTAAGAAAGGTATTTTAGATTGTGTCATTCATATGTAGCATATGTATTACACATGCTTTGTGCTAATATTTTCGTATTATTTCATTTTTTAAAGTGCTGGCTGTACTCAATTAAATTAATTTCACTAAAGTGTAGATGATCTTGACCTAATTCATTCTTTTTTTTTTCTTCTTAAGGTGTCTAAATGTTCTGAAGAAATAAAGAACTATATTGAAGAACGTTCTGGAGAGGATCCTCTTGTGAAAGGAATTCCAGAAGACAAGAATCCTTTTAAAGAGAAAGGCAGCTGTATTATTTCATAAATAACTGGAGAGAAATTTCATCCTGAGTAGAAGAACTAGCTTGTTTTGGTTTTCTGAAATAAAACCAAAATTCTTTTCAAAGAAAGAAAAACAAAATTTAAAGACTTTCTTAAACACTTCTATTGATATGATTATGTATAAAAACTGTTTCTCATCTTTGCTAACTACACACCCTTTTCAAGAGGGCAGAGAGTATCAAACATACAATTATGGAAATAAGGACATTACTTGTGCGTGACTCACCTCTTTTCAGTGTATTGCTTGATGCCTTAAATAAAGTTTTCTTATCTCTGGAAAATGCCTGTTGGTGATTTAAAAAGTGTTTTAGTTTTCTTTGTTTTGTTTTTGTGTTTGTTTTTTGCATTTACTTTTATGTTTTTCCCCTTAACCTATCACGTGCTTGGGACATGTATCAAAAGTTTAGATGATTTGATCAGGTCTCCAATCCAGCTCTCTCTACTTCAAATCTCGGTTGGTTTACAGTGCTGAATTCTGACTTCTGGGATGTTTTTTACCTAACTGTAACTCTTAGGAGTGAGTAGAATTCCTAACATTGACAGGAGCTGGAGTCTCTGAGTCAGGAGCCACTTTAGTGCTTCCCAGGTTTATCATCAGGCAGATCTTGTTCAAAGTGTTGCTGCAATAGTGGCCTTGGGAAAGGGCCAGGTTTGGGGTGCTGGAGAAATACCCAGAAGGTCAGCACTGGTATGTCCCTCCTCGGGGAGCTGCATCTCCCACAAGATCTGCAGGTCCTGGGTATGGCGACACTCCAGCTCTGTGGCATTGGCATGGACACTTGGCTCTGCACCTACTCTAACCAGCCTTTTCCAGCAAGCCCAGGCCAACCATACCACCTTTTCTTCTCCTCCAAAGGGACCCGTTAGTCTTTTTCCCTTTCTAAAACTAGCTTTGACTTCTCATCAATCTGTAGGCATTCTTCACATAGTTTGACCATTCAGCCTTTGTCAGTGATAGGTGTTGCAAATAACCTTCTCTGGCCCATGGCTTAACATTTCATGGAAGGATGGTAGCTGCTATAGTTTTAACCCCTGGGTGCAATGCACCAAGGTACATGACCCACTCAAGTACTTTATGAAGGTACCCGTAGCACTGACCTCAAAGAAAGGGACCTTTCTTCTTTGAGCATTTCCCCCCACCTCCATTCTGTTGAATGGAAATTGCTCAAGGTTTCGGCCAAAAGAAAGACCAGCAAAACCCTTACAGGTTAGTTCCATTCAAATGGGCTTAGTTATTACCTTGCCTTGCAATTTTAAATGTGACACCAGAAGCCCAGGTTTCTCCTTGACTAGGTTTTTTTCTCTTGCCTAGACCCATACCTTATCAAACCAGAGAGGCATTTGTGACCTCTAGCAGCTTCCTAAAGCATAGCAACCTCCTTGCTCTAAAATTACTTTTTTTTCCCTCTCTGAGAGGGAACAGGATGCTCCAGGCTTTTGAAAGAGCAGGTTACAGCAAACCAAGAGCAGGGACTATTTCCTTCAGTTTCCTTCTGTTTTCCAAGTGTTGACACCATTTGGGATTACTGAGAACCCAGGGATAATTTTAGCCCAAAGCATGATCTACTCCAAGATGAGATTTAAGAACAGTAAAGGCATAATTTTTCCAACAGCCAAAGAACAATTAGTATTGGAATGTCATTTCACATTTAAAGTGGCCTGAGATTTTAATGGTTTGGGGCTTAGGAAGTCTGACTTTAATGAGCCATTCATTTCTCTCAAGTCATGGGGTTTTCTTGTGTTGCATGAGGAAACAAGCATCTATTCTTGTTCTTGGTCAGATCAGATCGCCTGCTTCCTTCATGGAGGGTCAGATCAACACATTCATCCTGTAACTTCTTGAGAGTTGTGCATTAGAAGGCTATCCATTTATGTACACCTCCAAGTCCTAGCCTTGAATTTTCATGTACTATCAGCCAGATGACAGCTTAGCCCACTTTTGGTTTTTCCTTAATAAATCTCCAATCTTATAGATGTTTCCACTAAACCTAATTCTGTTTTTTTCTTACTGTTTCATCATAGTAATTCAGCAAACATGTAGAAGTATAATAAAATCCTCTTGATTTTCAAGTGTTCAACTGCTAAAAACTTATTAGCTTGTATTAGGAAGAAAATGAAAAATATAGCAACTATATATTTGGGTTTATTATAAAAGTAACCTTTAGTGAGTGGGAATTTGTTAAGTAGAATTTAAATCATGGGTTCAATTTCTTCCAAGTATATAGTTGTGTTAATCATTTGGTATCTGATTAAATAGTGACTATGCTTTGTGTATTGAGACTCAGGTTCTATGAACTCATTAAATTAGCAAAATTGGTTTTCCTATTTCTAGGCAGAATCTACATTACAAGCTCACTAGTACATGATATTTTAAGATGGATTATTTTACATGTTGGATGCAAACTGGTGTCCCGATATTTTCTAAATTTGCATTTCCTTGATTTCCTGTATTTTTATAGTGTGATTTCACGTGCCTTTTGACCACCTTCACCCATTTCAATGACCCCAGCCCCCGCCTCTTACAACTACCTCTGTATCTATAAGCTTGGGTGTTGTTGTTGTTTTTAGTCCATAAAAAAGTAAGATTATATATAGTATTTGTCTTTCTCTGTCTGACTGACTTCACTTAGCATAATGCCCTCAAGGTCCATCCATGTTGTTGCAATGGCAAGATTTCCTTCTTTTGTTATAGCTGAATACTCCATTTTGTATAGATATTCCATCTAATTATAATACATTTTTATCCATTTGTCCATCAATGGACACTTAGATTGTTTCCATATCTTGGCTATTGTAAATAATGCTTCAATGCGCATGGGGGTAGAGACGTCTTTTCAAATTAGTGTTTCTTCAGATAAATAGCAGTGGAATTGTTGGATCATATGGTAGTTCTAGTTTCAGTTTTTTGAGTTTTTGAATTATTGTTTTTCGTAGTGGCTGCACCGATTTGCATTCCCACCAACAGTGCACAAGTGTTCCCTACTCCACATCCTCACCAGCACTTGTTATTTCTTGTCTTTCTGATGAAAGCCGTTTTCACAGGTACAAGGTGATATCTCGTTATAGTTTTCACTTGTATTTCCTTGATGGTTAGTGATGTTGAGCATCTTTTCATGTACCCATTTTTATCTGCTTTTATTTGTTTGAAGGAACATTTTAAGGTTATACAGGAAACCAATAGTAATTTTATAAAGTTTTGATTTTTGTACCCTGTAAATGTGTTATCTACTTTAAAAAGTAAAATTAATTTAAAAATAACAAATGGAAGCAAGTTTTATACTTACTATGTTTAGGATTTGGTGAGTAAGTATATTTTGATATTAATGTCCTATGAATCAGAAATAAGTTTGTATAGTTAACATGATCTAATAGTATATTTTGATCTATTCAGCTTATCCTGATAAGACAAAAATAATAATAATAATAATAATAATACTAGTTATTATAGTCTGTTATATTCATTATAAATGAGTCTTAGAAGGATGATAATCAATGAAAAATAAGCCCTTACTTGTAACAGTCTAGGAGAGCAGGGACTAATCAGAAGGTATTTCTCATTTAATAGGGAGGAGAGGGATGGTCATGGAAGGAAAGTGCTGTGGGATATCTCCTGTTAGAATGAACCCTGATACCCTGCTCTGTGTATCAGGCTGTCCTGACCAGGGAAGACCAGGGCATCATCAGCACCTTTTCCATCTGGGCTACAT
Organism: Prionailurus bengalensis; assembly: GCF_016509475.1. NCBI lineage: Eukaryota > Metazoa > Chordata > Mammalia > Carnivora > Felidae > Prionailurus > Prionailurus bengalensis. The sequence continues at coordinate 96,666,206 of NC_057348.1, forward strand.
TCAGTCTGAGGAGATGAATCCACAGACCATAAAAAACCATCCACCGGCACTAGGAGAATGTAGAGACTCATTAATGTCATTTCTTCCTTTTCCTTTGAGTTCACACATAGATTAAGTGATGACCTCCTTTTTAAACCTGACATTAAAGAGTGCCTAACTTCATTGGACAGGAAAATAGGAAAGGGGGATTAAAACAGGTGGTTTATAAATTTCAGAAATTGACCTTAAAGTAATTGTGCAAAAATTACACTTAAAATGGAAGGAAAGATCTTTGTAAAACTAGCAGTCATGAAAAATAATTCACGTTGGCATATATAAAAATGTATGCATTTATCTATTAAAAACCCAAAATATTTGGAGCTCTATGTGCCAGGTATTGGTTTAGGCCCAAGGGATATAGTGGTGAATTAGACAAAGTCCTTAACATCATGGGATTTACAGAAATTATAATTAATCAGATATAGGCAGAAATTACAGAGTATATTATGATGTATAGGTTAGGATAACAGGAAAGTGTTTTTTTTCTACTTTTTACTGATGACGCTGATGATGACATAACGATGATGATAGCTTACACAAATGAAATGCTTAATATTTTTTGGACACTGGAGTAAGCCTTTTTACATAGATTATGTCTTTTGATCCTCACAAGTACCTTATATATAGGGAAAATGATTTACACAAAGTCATAGAGCTATTGTAACTGGTAACTGGCAACACAGACCGTGCCTTAAACAATATGCAGTACTGCCTCTCTTACACAAGCCAATATATATGAGAAGAACTATTCGCTCAGCCATTTTCTGAAGTGGTTTTTGGCACGTGTAGAGCCAGCTCCTATCACCTCAGAAATATTTAGCCCTGATGTATGACATAGCATTTTACAGTAGCTTATTTCAGTTGCTTTTACTGGTTGGCTGGTTGGTGGGTGGGCAGGTTGGTTGGTTTCCTGTAATCACAGCCTAACATAAAAATTTTAACCTGTACCAAGTGGGTGAATTTTGCTTTCTTAGTAAAAATCGTATCACACCCTAAATTTTTATAACAGTGATAAACTCAAATTATATACCAAATAACATTTGCTCATTTGCTGATTAATGTAATCTCTCAGGTTAGTACTGGAATCTATCTGATAGAGGCTATAAAAATTATGGAAGAGTATCTAGAAGAAAGAAATCAGACTCTGTAAGGACTTACTTTCAGTAAGGACCAAAATTATTGAATCACAGCCCTAGAGAATTGCGTACAGGTACTGAAGAATATTTTCTTTTTTTTTTTTTTAATTTTTTTTAATGTTTATTTATTTTTGAGACAGAGAGAGACAGAGCATGAATGGGGGAGGGTCAGAGGGAGAGGGAGACACAGAATTTGAAACAGGCTCCAGGCTCTGAGCTGTCAGCACAGAGCCCGACACGGGGCTCGAACTCACTGACCGCGAGATCATGACCTGAGCTGAAGTCGGACGTTTAACCAACTGAGCCACCCAGGCATCCCGGTGAAGAATATTTTCTAAGAAGTGATCAAATTCATTCTCTGAAAAAACTTGGATGTTTTCTTTAATAAAGTTAGCTACAGGCTTTAGCTTATGTCATCTCATCCTCTTCTTCCTGCCAGCCTGAGACACCATGTTAATGACCCAGTTAACCAGAGTTGGTTTGGGAATTGTTAGGCTGGATTCTCTATGCTATGAGTAGAGCTGTTTGAATCCATAAAAGGTTCTCATGTTTTCATATTGATCAGCATTTATCAGTAAATATCTTCAAATCCCATGTGGAAGCATTCAGATGAACTATAAATATGTAAAAAAAATATTTATTCTGCAGAAGTAGTGTATTCATTCAAGCTTTTATAGCTCTGTTTGGTGTAGCATACGGAAGGAGAGAAAGGGAGTTGGTCTTGGCTTATTGAGTGTTTTGAAATAGTATTGAAACCTGTATGTGTCCCAATCTAAAAGTGAAAAATGAAGAGGAGAGGAGAGAAACATTTAAACATACATTAAATACTTTGAAAACATAGTCTAAAAATGACAGTAAATATTAACATAGGTCACTGATTACTTAAGAACAGTTCAAAGGCCGTTGGTGGTAAATGTTTCATCTTTATAACTGAATTTATGCGTTAGCAAGGAACACCACAACATGGATGTGGGTGCTCTTTAACTGAATACTGAGACTTGCCTTTTTTTCTTTTTTTGTTTTAATTCATCTTTCAAAGATCACAAGCAATTGGGGTTTCAGCTGAGTCTTATTTACATACGTTAATATAAAAGATATAAGGTAGAATAAATTAATATTTATTAACGTTTGGATTTTTCAATTGGGACAGTGAATAATTTAGACATTTAAAAATAGTTTGTTTTAATTTGATTCAACAAATGGGTTAAGGGCCTATAAACATGACACTCTTGGACAAGTTCAGCCAATATTTTTTCTGCATTCTAGGAATTGGCAGTCGAAACAAGTGGTAGTGACATTTATCAAGTCCAATTAATTAAATCAATTTATGTACAAAGTGTAAGTGGATTAAGTGAGAAAAAAGGGATAATAAGTGAATGATTACAGTAAGACTAGGACATTTTCTACCTTTTGGGGGGAACATTTCATGGATGAGGCACAATACCTTAAATGAAGGAAAATAATTTGTAAAGTATTAAACTAAGAGAAATTTCACTTATTGAGTGTAATTTAGCAGATTAAAAGCATTTGTCAAATGTATAAATCAAAAGCAGAAGGAATCTATAGTTAATTGGACATACTATCTTCGGTAAAAAAGAAAAAAAAGTCTTTGAAATGCTTTTTCCGTTATTGTGGGTAATAGATTACCCAAATTCAATGCCTGAAAACAATATATTAACGGGGTGCCTGGGTAGTTCAGTCAGTTGAATGTCTGACTCTTGATTTTGGCTCAGGTCATGATGCCAGGGTTGTGGGATCGAGTGCCTCATCAGGCCTGCTTGAGATTCTATCTCTCCCTCTGTCCCTATCCCCTATTCATGCTCTCTCAAAATAAAATAAAATAAAATAAAATAAAATAAAATAAAATAAAATAAATAAAATGTAAATAAATAATAAAATAAATAATAAATGAGACAATATATTTATTATTGCTTATGAGTCTATCAGTCAGTTTATAAGGGCCTTGTTCTCTTGATCACAGCTAGCTTGATTCATCTGTAGTCACCCAACGGATGAGCTGAGAGCTAACTGGTTAGCTGGGAGTTGGCTAGGGCAAAGTTGGTGACTGGGTTATATGCCTTTCATCCTTTAACAGACTTTCCTGGACTTGCTCTCATAGCGTGGCAGAGTTCTGAGAAAAGTGGAAGTATAAAAGGTATCTTAAGGCCTAGAAAAAGAACTAGCACACCATCACTTCCCTGCATTCAGTGAAGGAAGACACAAGGCCAAACCAGAATCAAAGGGAAGAAAAATTGAAGCTCCCTCTTGAGTGTAAGAGCTGCAAAATCATATGGCAAAGGGTGTAGATACAAGGAAGGGTAGAAAGTTAGGGGCAGTTTACAATCTATCCAACACATTGAGTGAGGATCTTGGCCTTGACCTGGGGCAACAGGAAGCCAAAAGGAATAACCTAGGGATCCATGGGAAAAGACACTTTGTTAGAATAAAAGCTAGAAGGTTCCGATGATAAGGCAAAACGTGGGATAGTCATGGCACACACTTAGTAATTCAAAAAATTAGGAAGGGGTGGATTAGAAATCTATTGTGAGAGGAGAAGTAGCAAAATGAATTTGAGTGTCAGTAACTTGACAAATCCTCATAGCTACTGTGGCAAATCCAAACTTCATGAGAAAATGAGCAGCCTCTTGAAAATTAATTTAACTAACTCAGTTTATAAAAACAACAATTTCTAGGAAGTGGAAGACTGAGGTTCTGATTATGCCCTTTTCATCTTATGTTACAGAATAGAAAAGCCTCCTGCAATCTGATGACCTCTTCATGCAGAAGGACTCATTTTCAATGGAGCCAACCTCTGAGAAGTCACAAGATTTATTCCCAGCAACTGACCAGCCAGTCTGGTTGAGGGTAAGGGCTATTATAACCCAATCCTGCCAATATTTCAGAAACTAAAAATATCATGCCACTCCTTGCTCATCCTCTGGCAGCCTGCGTTTCTTTCTAGTCTTTTCCTAATATTCTATCTTAGATGGCTGTGATCAGAGAGAAATCCAGAGAATTCGGTTTGCTGTTTAATTTACAGTCACCTCCCAGATTTGCACTTGTTTTAATTCTTCTGAACATTCTGCTTGAATCTGGACTTTAGAGGGTTCTACTGATACTTCTTTGGGTATTTGTCTGTGTTGGAATTTTTTTCTTGGCATAAGACTTCTCTTACTAAAGTTGAACTCCTTCTCTTTAATCCTGACCAGTGTTTCTGAGGCTTCTGATTCCTTTTATTATGCCTAAAGTTTCTCACATAATTCCTCATACTTTGTTGTAGTTGAAAGAGTGCGATTTATCTGGAAGGGAAAGAGTTTGCAAATACTTTTTTTTTTACTTTTTTTTTTCAACATGTATTTATTTTTGGGACAGAGAGAGACAGAGCATGAACGGGGGAGGGGTAGAGAGAGAGGGAGACACAGAATCTGAAACAGGCTCCCGGCTCTGAGCCATCAGCCCAGAGCCTCACGCGGGGCTCGAACTCACGGGCCGCGAGATCGTGACCTGGCTGAAGTCGGACGCTTAACCGACTGCGCCACCCAGGCGCCCCTGCAAATACTTTTTGATTAGTGAGTAACACAATCACAAGTTTGAGGGCACACAAATCATGAGCTTACAGTCTTCGTGCATCCATTGCGTTGGTAGCTAACTCTGAAAATACGTGATAATTTTATCCTATTTAGAAGGACATTTTCAAAGCAATGGTTAGAGACTTTCCTTCACAAAATTTACTTGACAGCCTGTACTCTAAACTTTGTGTCATTATCATGTATTTGTATAAACTAAAAACTGGATGCAAGGTTATGTATTTGTCACATATTAAAAGGGCCATAAGGCAATAGTATAAATGCCTTTTCCTGAGGTCATAAGTCATATTGGTACACTAGATGGAAGGTTGTCAACCTTTTTCTTTTATGGGCCGCATGGTAACTATACTAGCCTTTACAAGCTATACTATCTCTGTGGCAACTGCTCCAATATGGAAGCAGCCACACACAATAAAGTAGATAACCAAAAGAGTGTGGCTATGTTTCAATAAAACTATTTTTATGCAAATAAGCAGTGGCTGGATTTGGCCCACAGGACTCTGCTCTAGATCAGTGTTTCATGTCATGATCAATTTAGTGGAATGTTACCAATAATTTAATAAAAAATAAAGTAAAATAAAATAAAACAAATAACATACCAGCCTACATTCTATATTGTGAAAGGGTAAGTATTTATCTTTTGAAACATATGTGTTCAGGTCGACATGCAAAAATTCATTTCTTTTTGTAGGTTCCAGTTGATAAAAGTTTGAAAACTGTTAGTCTAGGTTGTTAGAGCTGAAAGTTCAGTTTTTGATAGTATATAGTAAAGACTTTAACCTTGACCAAATTGAGGCGTGGGTTTCCCCTACCTCTCATGTCCTCCCTCCCCCCACCCCCCAGGTGATCTCTAAGCCCTTTGAATGTCCTAGCCGATAGGAGTGTCTTTGTTTACTTGGGGACTTTGGACCTTGCCAGGAAATATAATAATGTGACTTATAGTGAGTCTTGGAGTCTTGTGGTATCAGCTTGATCTCTAAGGAGGCTGGAGACTCAGACCAAGCATGTGGATAGTTGACTGTGGGGCCCCAGTAAAAACTCTGGATACCAAGGCTTTGGTGAGTTTCCCTGCTGGGCAATATCCTGTGCATATTGTTGCACATTGTTTCTGAGAGAGAAAGGTGTTGTCCATGATTCCGTTGGGAGAGGGCAACTGGAAACTCCATCTTTGGAACTTTCCTGGATTCTGCTCCATGCATCACCTCCCTTGGCTGATTTTAATTTGACTCTTTCAGCTGTGATGAACTGCAGCTATGAATATAACAGCTCTCAATGAGTTCTGTCAGTCCTTCTAGCAAATTACTGACTCTAAGAGTTGTCTGGGGTACCCCTGAACTTGTAATTGGTATCAGAAATGAAGGGGGTCCTGAGGACTATGTCCTTCTAGTTTACAAGCTGTGGAAGCCATAGGTCAGTGAAATTTATAAGTGTTGTGCTGCAAATTAGTGCAGCAAAACCACAATGAAAGTATCCGGTCTGTAGTCTCCTTATTCAGAGGCTTCTTCCTATTTGTGTGCCTATCCCTGATATTTGTTGACATTTATTGAGTTTATCTGACTTTGTGCCAGGGGACTTGTTCACATTAACCTGTTTTATCCTCACGAGGACCCTATAAGATTTGTACTAGTGATGCAGGCCTGCCAGGTCCAAAGACCCAGAGGGGATCTCGCAGGACAAGCCAAGAGGGTCCTTGGCTTCATGCAGGATAGAAATCAAACATGAGCAGTGACGAAGTGGGAGCAGAGTTTATTGAAATTTATTGAAAAGAGAGAGCAGGTACAGGGTGTCTGAGAGACTCAGAAAGGAAAGGAGAGAGTGTCTCATCTTTGCTTGGGGATCAAGGGTATATGTCTGCATCACACACATCTTCTGTATTCCCCTTAGTACCTGGCACAGTCAACCCTTAATAAACAGAGGGTGAAAATGAATGAGGATAAAAGATAGAAGGTATTGGGTTAGAATCTCGTGTATCAGGCACTGTATAATTCCTGTTGGTATAATTTATAATGCACTGAAATCTAGGGGCTCGTGGGTGGCTTGGTCAGTTAAGCTTCTGACTTCAGATCAGGTCATGATCTCATGATTTGTGGGTTCAAGCCCCACATCAGCCCCACATGAGTACAAAGACTACTTCAGATCCTCTGTCCCACTCTCTCTCTGCCCCTCCTCTACTCATTCTGTCTCTCTCTCAAAAATAAATAAACATAATTTAAAAAATCATAATGCACTGGAATCTAAAGTCAAAAAGACTATTCTAACCATCTAATTAATAATTTGGGCCACTTAAAGAATCTAGAAGAAATCTCCCTTTTGAAATTTATTTCCTCCATTTGAAATATATTTAATTGAATTTCTTTTTCCAGTCCTGATTTCAGGGCATGGATGAGGAGATTCACCCATTTACTCACCAGTGGGAGGAAGAAAGATGTTTTCCTGCTCCTCATGTAGTTGATTTTCTAGGAAAAGCTAGATTCTTGGGATGAATAGGCCAACAAGTAATAAATAAGTGTACCACTAATAGTGACTTCCATTTGTATGGTCTTTTGATATGTTTCGTGCATCATCACATTATTTCATTTGATCCTGAGAGGTACACAGTGTAAGAATTAAACCTGGCGGGATATTGTGATTTATGAATAAATATATATTTGGTCTTCCTCCTGTTTCACAGAGCTCTTAACCCTTCAAATGTCCTGTGTGATGAGAGCAACAAAGGTGTCTATTGCTATGTTAATGAGGTGACTTTTAGAAAACACCTAAGGATGGGACTGGTTGCCAGGAGAACCAGCCAGGTGATCAGAGGGTTGGAACTTTTAGTCCTACCCCCTGCCCTCAGGAGAGGGGAGAAGGGAGGGGCCAGAGGTTGGATCAATTGCCAAAAGCCAATGATTCAATAGTGCCTATATAATGAAACCTTCGTAAAAAAAAAAAAAAAAAAAAAAAAAATTAAAAGGACAGGGTTTGGAGAGCTTCTAGATTGGGTGTCTAAGTGGAGATTTAGGGAATGGGAGAGAACATGGAAGCTGTATGTATCTCTTCCACCTGGCTGTACCTGAGTTGTATCCTTTTATAATAAGCCAGTTATCTATTAAGTAATGCTTCTCTGAATTCTGTGAGCCTCTGTAGCAGATTAGTCAAACCCAAGGAGGAGGACATAGGAACCTCTAATTTATAGCCAGTCAGAAGTATGGGTAACAATCTGGACTTGTAGCTAGTGCCTGAAGTGGGAGGGGGCCAGTCTTATAGCACTGAACCCTTAACCTGTGGCATCTGATGATGTCTTAGGTAGACAGTGTCAGAATTGAGTTGAATTCCAACACTCCCAGATGATGTCCAAGAATTGCTTGGTGTTGTGTGGGAAACACCCCACACTCCCCTCCAACACTGAAATTGGTAGTCTCAGAACACCTAAAGACCCTATGATTTATTTTCATCCTAGAGATGACAAAATTAAGCCCCAGAGGTCAAGGGGTTTCCAAAGGTTATACATCTAAATCAGGACTTTGACTTTCCTTTGTTTAAATAAATATCCTCAGTTGATGAGCTATTTCTTCAAACATACTTTTTCTTAAACCAAAAGCTCTTAACCTGTAGTATGCATGAATATATGTGAAATGAGTTTCAGGAGTCAGCCTTCTGAAATTAATTTAATATATTGTGTATATATCCTCAACATATCTCCTTACTGATGGTAAGTCAGTCTTATTTTATTTTATTTTATTTTATTTTATTTTATTTTATTTTATTTTATTTTATTTTATTTTATTTTTTTAGTCTATTTTAATCTCAAAAGTGTTAATAAAAAAAACAAAAACTAAAACAGGATCCTTCCTTATGAAGGAGATTGCCTATATAACCCACATGAAAGAGGTTGTGTGGACCCTTTAGTTGAGAACAGATACTGTCTCACTATATTGAGAACTTCCAGGAGACTTGGAACACAAGCCCTGTGTACCCTCCTCTGTGCCCCATCTACCTCCCATTCCATAGTCATCAGACTGACCCATGTTCCCAATTATCTCCTTCCATTAGCTTTTCCTATTATCGCAATTAGTCCAAGAGACTGCTCCTTCTTCTATTTGTTTCCCTTCATGACTTGGGGGCCTCCATTGCTATATCCTCACCCTAACCACCACCTCATGGCCTTCATCTATTGATGTTTGAAGTTCAGACTGCCTGATTTCACCATCCTCTCTTCTTGAATGCAGTTAGTTACCTACCATCCTTGCTTCTTCCTTGATCACATCAGAGAGTTTGACTCCATCCTTCTCCCTAATCTGTCAACTCCTAAAATGAGGTCCCTTTTAACACTTCAAACTTAGAGGTTCTCATTTCCTTAACCCAAGTGATTACAATACTAGTTTTGCACATCCCACTATTCCATTGTACTGCATTACTTTAACGTATTAAAATACTAATATTTTTGTTGGCATATCACCAATTTGAGATATTCATAATTTCTGTCTTGAGCTATGCCCAGAGAATATGAAAAATGTGAACAAAATGACAGTGAACTTTTTACTTTTTTGTGTGTGTAGTTGTTTTGATTTGTGTTTCTTTAATGATGAGAAATTTGCATGTCTTCTCCTTTCTGCTTTTTGGCAGTGAATTTTTCTAAGGTAAAACTAACCTGTGGTATAAGAAACCAAGATTGTGGTTGCTCTTAGGTGTATGTGTGACTGAAAGGTGATGGAAGGGAGTTTCTGGGATGCTGGTAGTGTTTTTGATGTTGGGTGAGTGAGGTCCTTAATCACACAGTTATGCTAATTTTGTGAAATATTTCTTTGTGCTACATTCTCTCATGATATATACGCTTTTCGCTACCACAGAAAATATTCTGAGCTCCCTTCTCCCCTTTGAAACTATCTAAAAGATAATGTTCTTATTTTAATTCTGATTTCCCAGGTTACCAATGCATTGTGAATCTTATGTTTTAATCATTTGTAGTTCTCCCAGAGCCAGTTTCTTCTGCACTTTCTGGGATCCATAACAGGATCTTGAAAATTGTGGGTGGAGGGGAGGGACAACAGGGAGATCAGGGGAGTGTGTGGCAGGGGGCTATGGGAGTAGAAGAGAGTAATGGAGGGTGGGGGGTCACCACCTCATGTAATTCCCAGGCCGTCACTGCAGGCTGATTACTGATGCACTTCACTCTCTTCCTCTTCTTATTCTAAGCCTGGTAAATTGTCAGGGGCCTGACCCCTGGTGCTCTTAGATGATTTATTTAAACCAGGATTTTTTTCATCAATCATCTGAGCCAGAAGGTCAAAGGCACCTCAGGCCTGGACCCTGACCCTCTTTCAGGGGAAGCAGCACCTCGGGCAGAATATAGAATATGATGACAACCACATCCTGCTTTATGATAAATCACCAGCTTAAATATCAAAATACCAGCATTGTCCTTGTGCTTCAGTATTGCAGCCACCACTTCGTTTCTATTATCTTCTGTTCCCCTTTACCTCTGCGAGCACTGGTGTCACTGAAAATTCTTTCACCTTCAATCCCAACCTTGTGAGTTTTCTAGGTCTTCATTCCTCCCTTTCCTTTATATAAATCTGGGTGCTTGTCCACATTCCCCTCTAATAGCCCCCCAAATTTCCCCAATTTTCTCCACATTCTGAGTCTCTTTGCTTCCATCCAGCCTGGCCTGGGGAGTCAGCCATTTTAACACCATACTTGGATCACTCTAATGTCAGGTAATTTCACACCATCCTTTAAAAGCTTGATAAAACTCACTCAGCTCTCCTGTGGCAAGTCTTGTGGGAAGCCAAGGCCCATGGATGTGAATTCCTGAGACTTACTTTCTCAAGGACACCTCTGGTTCTGAATTCTACCCCGCCTACCCCCCGCCCCTGCCCACTGGCATTTTATTTCCTGCTGCCATGCTGTTCTCTGAGTATTCTCTTTATTTCCCCACAACTCTTCTTACAAGGCATTTTTGTATGTAGCAAATACTATTCACTACTTAAAGTGAAGAGGAAGTTATAAGATAAAAAAGGAAACAACCTCAAGTTGAATGTCTGCTGTCTCTGGTACTGTCTTCCTGCTGTCCTTTCTCCAAGCGTTGCTATTCCGTCCTCCAACATATCTCCTCCACATCCTCGATTCACTGCTTTGTTTCACTTCCAAATTCCAGTTAATTTCTAATGAAGATCAGTCTCTCCACCATCATAGTCTGGAGTTTCTTCAGCTTCCAGGGTATTGACTAGGTATAGAGAAAACCTGACTAACCTTGGCTAGGCCCTTTGCTGCACTGGGATTCTTTTACTTGCTATTTGAATTCTCCACCGCATCAGTTACCAACTTTCTCTCTTTTCTTCAAGAGTCCAGCCTTGCTTCAGCCCGCCATCTTGCTGGCAGGTGCCCTACCCTCTTACTCAGTAGAAAATGTATCACATGTACACTCTTCCTACTTTTTCTCCTTCCTACAGGAGAATGGTCATCTTTCTTTATTGGTCCCTCTCTTTTCTGATAGGGAAGCAAGCATTTTCCTTTTTTTTTTTTTTTTTTAAACTAAGACTATCTTTTTGAGCTCTTAAATCCCTGGATCTCCTGGGATATAAGACCACAAGTTATGCTGTCTCCTTTATATTTTCTAATTCTCACCCTTGATTGGTTTCCTCTTTTCTGCCTAAAAATGTAACTTGCCCCAAATCAATGATAAAAACAACAATTGTAATACTAAAACAAAAAGAGAAACTTTCCCTCGTTCCTGCTTCCTGTGTGAGCAATACCCTCCATGCTGTCATTCAATTTCCACTGTTGAGAGCATTGCCTATATTGTTTCCCTCATTCCACCCCTTACTAACTTCTCATTCTTTGAAATCTTGCAATCCCACCTCCATTCTCACTACCCACTTTCTTCACATGACTCTCTGTCAAATCCAGTGCATTTAAGTTTTCCTTCACTCATGACCTTCTGTATCATGGGAAGCTGCTTTCTACTCAAAGCCCTTTCTTCCTTTGACTTCAAAACTTCATCCACCATGCTCCTCTGCCTGCTTCTGCCTCTTGGAGCTTCTCCATCCTGTATGATAACCACTCTTTCCAGCCTCTTATACACAAATATGCCATGACCTCTGCCCTTCACACTTTTCTCTTTATCCCTCTCCATGAAGAGTGTCCCCAGAAATCCTATAATATGCTTCTTCTTTCAGAAACCTCCCATAACCTTATTTTGCCTGCTTAATGATGTAGGTACAAACTACTCAGCCTGGCTTCAAGGTTCCACACCAAACATTTTTAATTGATTATGTCCTTCCATTGTTCTTCTGTGTATACCTATCCAGGGGACTGCTGGCTAATAGCTAAGCAAGCCTTAAGCTTTTCTGTATCCCAATTGTTGCAGATGCCATTTACGCAGTCTGAAAACCTGTCTTCCCTCCCCCCCTCACCCCTGTGCAGGTGGCTTCAGCATTAGAATGCAGGCTCAGCAAGGGCACTACAACTAGCTCTGGGTTATTCAGATAAGAAACTTGCTTGGCCATTAGCCTTTCTTAATATATTATTCTTAACATGTTAACTTTTTCTCTGTCTAATCTCTTTAGTAATTTTCCACTTTCAGGAGAGAAAAAATATAAATTCTATTTATGGAAGTGTTACATGATATTAGAAAGCAAGTCTATTCCTTTTTTGGATTAAGAATTCAAATATGACCCGTGCATCTTCTTTTATAAGGTAAAATAATAATATTAGAGGGATATTCCTCATATTCCTTTTTTGGATTAAGAATGCAAATATGACTCCTGCATTTTCTTTTGTATGAAAGGTAAAATAATAATACTAGAATGATGTTCCTCATTTTTGTTTTGTTTTATTTATTTTTCTAACTTTTTAAATTGTACATTTTGCTGGGTGCTAAAGCAGTGGACTCTTATTAGAGAGGCGCTGTGGGTGGTATATAGTTCACAATTATGTCAGTGAAAGCATGATCATACTGTTGACTGGCTTGGCTTAGACAGTAGGAAACATCTGGTAGTTTCCTGATATTTATCAAGACAGAGCTGTGTTTCCTTTAAAAACAGCTTCACATGAACAATGCACTACATAATAGCAGAGGAATTTTATAACACAAGTATAGAAACAAGGATGCAACTATTAAATATAGAAATTAGTTTCAACAACATTAATCAAAAAGTTAATTATACTCAAGAAATACATCAATATTTGTATCTTAGTAAAACATCTTTACTGAAATTATGGACCTTCTGATTTTTCTTTTCTAGAACTAATTTCTATATCCAGTTTAAATTAAGGCATTGAAGCAAATGAAGAGGACTACAGGCCCCCAACCACACCCTTCTTCCGAGGTCCACTGATGGACATTTGCATCTTTGATAGGGACTGACACTATAGAACATGTTTTACCATGGTGACCTCACCTACCCTGCCTCATCTGTAGAGACTTCTCTATGTATAGAGATGCTATTGCTCTCCACCCTCCCTGCCATTCTCTCTCTCTCTCTCTCTCTCTCTCTCTCTCTCTCTCTCTCTCTCTCTCTCCATCCTACTAAAAAGAGTACATTTTGGAAACTATTTCAATCTAGAACACTGTTTATTTTTATTGGAGGAAAAAAGCAGACAACCAATCCTGGATAGTGCTGCAAACTTTGGTCATACTTTTCGAAATGTAAAGTCCAAATGTGTTTCCGCACCAGTCCCACATGAACTTGGAAGGAAGGAGCAAACGTGAAATCTGAAAACAGCTTAGAGAAATGAGTGGGGTCTGACATTTCTGCTTGGACTCTGCACGTTTCAAAACTTGGGTTCCAAAGTCCAAATCTTTCAGCTAAGGAATCTTAAAGTAGGATGGCTTTGCCTGATATTTCCACTTTTAAAATGTTTTTTTTTAAGATTTATTTATTTTTGAGACACAGAGCATGAGCAGGGAAGGGTCAGAGACAGAAACAGAGACAGACAGACAGACAGACAGAATCTGAAGGAGGCTCCAGGCTCTGAGCTGTCAGCACAGAGCCTGATGCAGGGCTCAACCCCACAAACTGTGAGATCATGACCTGAGCTGAAGTTTAACACTTAACCAACTGAACCACCCAGGTGCCCCTGACATTTCCACTTTGATATAAGCCTGTGCTGAATATCTAAATGCTGTCTTGCTTCTGATCTGTATATCAGAAAATTGTGCTAAATAGATTATAGTTATGGTTCCAGAGTTAGCAAATACATCAACCCTCCATGCTTGGCCCAAAGTAGACATGGCTGATCAATCACAGGGTACCCTCCCACTGAGCTAGAACAGGCCTCATAGTCCTTTTCAATGGCATCGCCGGCCTGCTGATCAATTGGAGTTGACATGACAGATTAAACCTATTTGCTTTCTCAGGTTTAGACTTTTCTAAATATAACAGATACAACAATTATTTGGGCAAAACTTATCATTAATCACTTTTCAAAAGGAATGCTGGACAACTATCTTGGCAGCCCCTCTCTTCTATTTGGTACATAGCCATTTTAGGAGATGAATAACTGCGGACGACCCGATTCCTCCCTTATCTTCCTTTTCCAACAGTGCCTTAAAACTTTATCTCATCCATTTTGAATAGACTTCTGAGCACATCATTCTCAGGTCCTCACAACTGATCTATTTGCAGCAATGGTTGGAAGGACAAGGCGTCCTTCCTTTTTTCTGGAACTTATCTTTCCCTGTTTCTTACATTCCTTTTGTTTCTTCCACCCTCCAAACTGTTTTTCACTTCATTGTTTCTTTACTATATTATGTCTCCTCTCTCCAATAATTGTCTTTCCACACTGTATAAACGTGCTGTCAGATTTTCCTTAGCCTAAAATAGGCAAGAATATCAACTTTTCAGCAATTCTACTTCCTCCTTAAACTAACGGAACTTTTTTTTTCCTTTTAACCGCAACGTTTCTTCAAAGACTGAGCTGTTTTCATCAAACTCTTCTTAATCCTTTGCAAGGATTAAAAACACTCAGAACTTGCCAAGTGCTTTTCTCTCCCCCTCGGTGTCTCAGAACATTCTTGACATGCTTCCTTTCCTTCGCTTCTCTGGCCCTGCACAAATTAAATTTCTTCTTTGCTTATTCTTCCTCATTTCCTTCCTTAACATTTTATATGCCTTCTAAGGTCTTCTCCTCCACCTTCTTCTCTTTCCTTTTTCTACCTCTACCTTTGGAAAACTCAACTTAGAAAAGTCAACTATCACCTCTTTGAATGTGACTTTTAAATGAATATGAACACCCCAGGCTTCTTTCCTAGATGCTAGTTTCACATATTCAAATCCCCTTCTGAACATTAAAGAGTGAGTCTCTTTTTCCAATGACTTTCAACCTTCACAAGACTTTTTAGCCTGGATTTTCATCCGCTGCATATCCTGCACATCAAATTTAGTTGCCATCTTTCACGGTGTTTTCTGGCCCATTCTTTCTTCCAGTTCTCATTGCCATCTTGAATCAGGTCTTTATCCCCCCAAAAACAGAAAGTCTCAAATAGTTATATTCCAACTTTGTGTTCTAGTTTTTATTGTCTCTTTCCATAGAGCCACCTCGCATGAGGGCCTAAGGTTTGTCACCTTAAAGCACTGTTTTGATACCATTTATCCCTTGTTGAAACCCTTCATGGGATTGCTGTTATTTTTTGGGTGGGGCCTGGGTGCCTCTCTGCCTCCATGACCAGGTTCAACTTATTTGTAAAGCTTGTGCTCATTCAAGCAGGTTACTTCCTGATTCCAAAATTCACCTTGATCTTTTATTCTTATGAATTTTGCCCTTGTTTTGCCATTTTCAATATCTGGGATAATTTTCTCTACTGCTGTGCTCTGCCTTGTAAACGTCTACTCAACCTGTAACACCCAAATTAAACAACCCTGCAGGAGAGCTATGCCCAGGTCTAGGTGGGGTGCTGAGAAAAAAGAATAAGGAAGCAGTTGAGGGACATCTTAGGAGGTACACAAGATTTATGTCCCATAGAGACATGGACACTAATTAAAACCATGGAATTGCTTAGAGAAATAAGTAAAAGCAGAAGGGAGCCTGAGCCTGGCCTGGAGAACAGCCAAATATTACCTCCTGGGTAGAAGAGAAAGAGCATACAGGAAATAAAGAATTAGAAACAGTAAAATATGCACAGTGTTTTTGAGAAGTTTGTTGTAGTTGAAGCGGAATGAAGGATCAGGTAAATATTTTTATTTTTTCTTTAGGAGAGGCTTGAGAGAACTTAAAAGCGATTGAAAATATTCAGGTTTAAAGATAAAACTAGAAAATCTTGCAGAGAGCGAAAAAAGTATTTGATTGACTGAAGTTTCTAAGCAGGTGCGAGATGATAGGCTACAAATCACAGCTGGGAGATTTTGATTTTACAGGGAACAGGACCAAGTCCTCTCCTGCAAAAAAGAGAGAGAGTGCAAATGGATGAAGAGGGAAGGAATGTGTTGGGAAGAAATGACTGACTGATCGCATCTATTTTCCCTCTGAGATAGTAGGTGATGTCACATGCTGACACCAAGGAAGAAGTGGGAAGTGGCAGAGATGAAAGTTCCAGGAGAATAGAAAAAGTTTAAAAGAGTCACCCCTGAGTAAAGTGATGGCAGAGTAATATGAAAAAAAAAGTTATTGGAATGCCAACAAAGAATACAAGAAAGAGGCCATCAGTAGGTGGGTTTATCTAGGACTGGTATTTTGCAAAGCTGATGAGATCAAAATGGAAGAAAATACAGACATTTAGAGTGAGACCAAGAGTGTTACTGAAATGTTGGATGATGGAATACACACATTCTGGTTAAGAGGAAGGTAAAGAAAAACAGAAGGCTAGTGTATTTTTTAAAAAGGAGTTCTCGGGGTGCCTGGGTGGCGCAGTCGGTTAAGCGTCCGACTTCAGCCAGGTCACGATCTCGCGGTCCGTGAGTTTGAGCCCCACGTGAGGCTCTGGGCTGATGGCTCAGAGCCTGGAGCCTGTTTCCCATTCTGTGTCTCCCTCTCTCTCTGCCCCTCCCCCATTCATGCTCTCTCTCTGTCCCAAAAATTAAAAAATAAACGTTGAGAAAAAAAAATTTTTTTAAAATAAAAATAAAAATAAAAAAATAAAAAGGAGTTCTCATTAGATTGGCTAGGGTCTCAGAGAGGTCTCAGAAACCTTATCTCATCACCTCAGCTAGAAGTTCTGGATGAAGATCCAGCCTCACTTACCATGGTTGTTTGGATGTTATCTACCATACCCTGCTGCATTTCCATGTGATGTCCTTCTTTCTGAAGTGTGCTGGCGGCATAGAACACATGGCCACACTCGGCGTTGCTCATGATAGGTGCTCCAAAGATATTTGCTGAATGAATGAATGAGGGAAGTGAGGAAGGAAAGAGGGCATACAAGTAAGGGCAATACACTTTAGTTTGCTTTTTATTTGCAGGTTGTTGTCAACACATATCTTACTGATACCATTTCCTTTTCTTGCTACTTTAAGAGTTAGTGGAAGGTGTTAGTCTTTTATCGATCAAAAGATTGAAGCATTAGATCAGGTCACTCAAGCCAACAAAACAAATGTTTTATTTGGTCATTAAACATACATTTGTGCTTTCTTATTATTCACATCATGAGGCAGAAAATTGTGAAATTTTCCAGTAATTACGATTGTATCCAGAGGGCAAGTCTGAGAATGACTCACCAGCTTGTCTGGACAGCAACAGACCATTACTTACGGGGACAGACCCTGTGGCTATGCCTGCAGCTGACCCTGAATGGTAGCAAACTGCTGCTCTTCCAGTTACTTTTTAGTTTCCTTCTTTAAGAAAACAATTGTATGTAGCAGGCTAGAACTACACTGAGCATCACTGTTAAGACAATGGCTTTCTGACTTTGTTGCTATTGGTAAGAAGGCTGCTGTGATTAACACTAATCATTACTTATCTGCTAAAATGTGAATTTTTCCATTTTTCCCTCTGAATCTGTAGAGAATACAGGCAAATCTGACTTATCTCTTTTATATTTTTTATTGTGATTGTATTGATATCTTTCAGTCCAGTCTACCTTAACTTACATTTATTTTGCCATTTTCCTGTTTTTTGTTTTGTTTTGTTTTTTAATGTTTATTTATTTTTAAGACACAGAGAGAGAGACAGCGTGAGCAGGGAAGGGGCAGAGAAAAGGAGACACAGAATCCGAAGTAGGCTCCAGGCTCTACACTGTCAGCACAGAGCCTGATGCAGGGCTCGAACTCATGAACTGTGAGATCATGACCTGAACCAAAGTCTGATGCTCAGCTGACTGGGCCACCCAGGGAACCCTACCATTT
The DNA here is from genome assembly GCF_016509475.1 of Prionailurus bengalensis. NCBI lineage: Eukaryota > Metazoa > Chordata > Mammalia > Carnivora > Felidae > Prionailurus > Prionailurus bengalensis. The sequence goes on from NC_057348.1 coordinate 96,684,227, forward strand.
TCCTGCTGAAACACATTTTATATAGTGTCAAATATGCAGTTAGAAAAGTAAAACGCTTAAAAAAATTTTTTTTTAATAAACAACTGTGACCTAGATTGTGCAGTGTTATCTTAATGACAGTACTGAATCAATATCTGATGTTTTATTACCAAATTGTGTGAATTTTTTACTTGCCCAGATAATGTCTGACCATTAAATAGCACAACTATTTTACAGAACACATCAAAGTGTGCATATTTTATGCCTGAAAAACAATATTATGTCCCAGGAGTAGAACGTTGGATTCTTGATGAAGACTAATTCTTCATCATAGGAATCCTCCTCCTCCTCCTCCTCATCACCATCATCATCAGGTACCTCAAGGCCATTGTCATCACCAGTAGGTGATGTTGAGTACTTCCTTTTATAAAGGCCTCATGACCAAAGTGATTTCATATATTATCTCTCACAAGGCCAAATTCTCTGTAGTGTTTTTTTGCTGTCTATTAATTTTCTGGAGATGCCAGATATCTAAAGAAGAGTTAGTATGGTGTCCTTTAAGACTAATGAGAAAAATATTCAGAGCCAGTGATCCAGGTTCAATTCTGGATGTACTATTTGCTTAATTCTGAGTAGATAATTTTGCTTTCTTTAATCTCTGTTTCCTCATTTATAAGTCAGGGATAAGAATAGCTACCTGAAAGTGTTCATTCATTCAACATCTAATTCTTAGAAATCTATGTGCTAAGCCCTGTGAGCAAGGTAATTAGTTGGCTGGCTTTATGAATCCTACAGTTTAATGACGGCATTAAGCAAATGACTAATATGAGTTGCAGTATATACATTGTTTAAGAGCTGGGAATCCAGGGGCGCCTGGGTGACTCAGTTCAGTGTCTGACATTGGTTCAGGTCATGATCTCATGGTTTAGGGGTTCCAGCCCGCATCAGGCTCTGTGCTGACAGCTCAGAGCCTGGAGCCAGCTTCGGATTCTGGGTCTCCCTCGCTCTCTGCCCCTCCCCCGCTTATGTGCGCGTGCTCGCTCTCTCTCTCTCTCTCTCTCAAAAAAGTAAATAAACATTAAAAAATTAAAAAAAACAAAAAGAAAAAAAACCAAAGAGCTGGGAGTCCAGAGCTGGTCTACCTGGGTTCAAAACTTAGCTCTTCCATTTAACTAGTTATAGCACTTTAAATTGCAAGATCTCACTTTGACTCAATGTCCTTATCTATAAAATGAGGATAATATTAGTATCATATCACAGGGCTGTACTGAGGATATGAATTATTATAGATAAAGGTGGGTGCTTTTCTTTCTGACGAGAGAATAAGAGTCCAGAGAGCTTGAATTAAGGACTTAGTAGTTCATATCTCTTAAGGCAGATTTTTAAGGAAGAACACCTCTTATCCTTCCAAAACCTGAAGAGAGGTAGAGAAATATTGTACTTCTCTAAATGAATTTTTGATTTTTAGGGCCTGTATTGGGAAATATTACGGGAACACAGAGGTCCAGTTGGGAGCACTGAGCCACATCAGAATGTATGTGCTTTGGTGATATGTGGTGCTGTAAGCAAAGCCCAGGTCTCATTCAGATGGACACATAACATTAAAAAAGATAAAAAGGGATCCCGATGTGCAGACAGGTCAAATACATACACCCTTACTCTCTCTCAGAAACACACACATGCACACCATCAAAAACTTGTGTTTTTGCTGCAAAGATTTTTAGTCTGAAAATACGAAGGCATTATCCATTTTTTAGAGAGAAAGACTATTTAAAATTAAAAGTACTTAAAATTAATTTTATGACTCAAAATCTCTCATTTCCTGTACTGAAGTATTCATAACATCATTAAATTTCAAAACTAAGTGCAAATAAAATTTCTTTAAAAATGTAGAGATCCATGGGAAAATATAAAAGAACATCTGTTGAACATGTACTTTCTGCCAGGATAAAAGTTAATATTATATCATAAATTTTCACATGTGGTTACTTGTATCATATCTGTAAAGACAAATTAAAAATTTGTGCAGTTTTTTTTTTTCAAATCCTTTTTAGTGCTTACTTTGTACCAGGCACTGTTCTGAAAACTGTATGCATAATGTTCCACATTTAAGTAGAAATTAGCTGTTGGTTTTTGTAGACTCCTTTGATCAGATTTAGGACTTTTTCTTCTACTCCCACCGTGATGGGAAATTCTTACCATTAATGGGTGTTGAGTTTTGTCAAATGCTTTCTCTGCATCTATTAAATGGATCGTATACTATTTCTCTTTTATTTTGTTAGTATGAACTGCATGGTTGATTTTCTATTGTCAATCCAACTTGGCATTCCTGGAATAAATCTCATTGGTCATGATGTGTTATCTTTTTTTAAATGTATTGTTAGATTAATTTATCTAATATTTTGTTAAAATTTAAATATATGAGTTCATGAGGGTTATTGGTCTAGAGTTTTCTATCCCGGTGATATCAAGGTTATGCTGGCCTCCCAAAATGAGTCAAAATCGTTCCACCTTCCTTTATTTTCTGAAAATGTTTGTGTGGCACAGCTCTTTTCAGTCTTGTGTTTACTTATGGTAGTGAATTCAATGTCTTTAGTAGAGTGGTTCATAAGTTTTAGAACACATAACAGCCACCTGGCAGGCTTGTGAAAACACAGATTTCTGAGCCGCCTTCCAAGGTTCTGTAGGTACAGGGTGAGCCCCAAATATGTATTTCCAAATCAGCTCCCAGGAGATGCTTGCCGCTGGTGGTCTCCCAGGTGTTCTTTGAGAAGCAGTGTTGGAGTAGCTAGGGAGCTATTGATGGGATACTGCTGGGGGTGGTCCAAAGTAATAGTTATTTTAAAGTCCCAGTCTGATCAGTTTTACATCTGTGCCGTGCCTGGGTTTTTTGTTTATTGACTGTTTATCCTGCTGATGTATTTTCTTGTTTTTTTCATGTCTGTTTATCTTTTTTAATTGAATGCTGGTCATTGTGTGTAAAGGACATATTTAGTGTAAGATAGGGAGTGCTGGAGAATCATCGCAGGTTCTCTTCCACCCCCAGACACACAAAAAAGGCCTTAATTTATTGCACCTTATTGAGGGTCTCTATCTGCAAGGCCAATAGAGGTTTGCCAGCTATCCCCGTGAGGTAGGCCATCACTGCCTTGTATTTAAAGCAAGACGTTCCTAAGTTCTCCTGCTCTGCCTCAGTCTTAGGCAAAGCCTGGGGTGAGGGTGAGGGTGTCTCACTCAGAAATTCCTCATGCCCTAAATGATGCTTTGAGTTGGTCATGGCAGTGATTTGTGTGGGGACTGATGTGCCTAGCTTTTTTCACAGGAAGGATCTAAGGCAATGCAAAAAATCCTATGCATAGGATTCTTTTTAAATGTATATGATATTGCAATACTGGGAAATGACACTCATTTAACAAGAACATCCCCTTACAGGAAGAATGGGAGAAGGGCAAGGAAGAGATTTTCAGTTATGTATAGAACTGAAAAACTTAAACCAGAGAGGCAGTGGCTTCGGTGGATTACGTATGAGTCTGATAACAGCGCTATCCAAATGAAGTAAACACTAAAGTCTCACCTAGGAGAGAAATTCAAAATTGGACAGAGAGGGTAGGGGCAAGATCTTGGGGTGGAGCGTGCCTGTAGAAGGTACAAGGCTGCTGGACCAGGTAAAATTTTTTTGTTTTTTTAATTTATTACATGTGGGTCATGGTCAGGTTCTCAGACACAAAGCAACACTCACTGGAGAGGTCACAGAGAGTAGTATGATTGAATCTACTTGGGAGTTCTAAACTAACAATAAAGAAGCTGTACGTCCCTGAAGGGCAGCACCAACTGTAATTGTGTATAGCATGGTTTTCCTAATCAAAACTGCTTCAAGAGGATAAAAAATGCCTTACATTTGATCACAGTTACGAGTTGACAGAAAAGTTAGCATCCATAGTGTTAATTCTATAACAGCCCTATAAAGTCAGTTACTAATCGCATTTTACACATTAAAACAAGTAAATTGAAACAAAAATTGAGGGTGCACAGATTACACATCAGAGCCAATCACACACATCCAGTATAAGGCAAAACTAACTCGAAATCAAGACGGGTTAAGCTTACATCTCATGCCTTTGCTGCAACTGCTTCTTTGTAGTCTTTAGATATCCTAGACTGGACTCTGCCGCTTTCCAATGTATTTTAATTGTATGGTTTTGCATTTTCTTTGTTTACTTTTCTGTTATTTCTTAGAACAGTTCCTTTTGGAAGTTGCATCCTGGCTTGACAGCATTGCAGAGAAACAGGAAAAGGAGCAGACTTGGTCATGTTGCGCCCACAGGGACCCCTAGTTCACAAGGCTGCATCCAAGCCGAGGTGGGAAAACCCGGGGCCAGGGCATTTATTATTAAGTTCTCCCCAGAGAATGGATGGGACGAAAAATACTGTTCTTTTCTCACCTACCTGGGGCAGTTTTCTTGCAAAAGCACAGGTGAAAATGGTTGAAAAGGACAAAGTGCTATTTAAGTGTGCCAGATATGACATCTTTAGTGCAGGTGACTGTGGGTAGATTGAGTCTAAAAGAGCATAATGGTGGTTTATACACAACACAGAGTCCCCTAAAAACAACACAAAATTGGAACTATAGCAGAGAATACCTAAATGCTATGCATTCAATGCAGTTTAGTTTCTGAATGATGTACTTTTAGGCTCTCAGTAATGGAAATAATTTTATTTTTTAAAATTCTTTTATTTGGGCATGGTTGACACACTAGAAAAACATTTTTATAGTTATAATACCTAAGTATATAGTTCTCTAAAAGAAAAGTAGAATATTTTAATCCATTTCAAGTACATCTACATCCCCCACAAGCCATTCTTACTCCTAAACTTACAGTACATTTTTAACCCTTTGTATAGTTACAAACTTCCATTCCCCCGGAAATTAAATATACCTCTTAAAAGACTGTTAGTGTTCATCTCAATTTTACTGATTGCTTGACACCTTATAATTTCCTTGAGACTTACATTTTTGGTTCTTAATTCAAATGAGTTTTGCCATTGCTCTCAGCTTACTGATAAGATGATTATGTATTCTGCATCTAAGTGTGCTTTCTGGTGATAAATTATATTATAATTGTCCCTGCCAGAGCTGCTTTAGTTAAGTGCCTGGTAGCATTTTCATTATACAACTCATTTTCCTCCCGAAGGGTTTGTAACTTTACCCTTCCAAAATATGTTTTTGTTATTCAGTTACTAATAGAATATGCATATTGGAGCAGGGCAAAAAACCAGATATCCCTAATATTTAGACCTACTCTCAAAGGGGAACTTCTATGATAAGAACTTTTACAATGGAAAGGAAGAAGTCCTCCTTCTCCTTATTAAAGAAACAAGGATGAAGGTTTAAATGTGTAGTTGGCTTGAAAAACATGGAGAGAGACAGAGTTTATTCTAAGCCTGAATGTTCTCTCCCTCTTACACACATACAAATATGTAACCAGGAACCTGCTATTGGTTGTTTTCACAATGGTTTGACAGAGTTACATAAAAGATAAAGAGAACTGCTGAGATGCTAGAAGATGGGCTGCTTAGCAACACAAGTTATTTTATGGACTGTCAGCATTGCATGGTTAGGACATGGCACTTTTGTTGAAAACAAAATTGTGTGCACCCAGTGGGACACAGAGGAAGAGACAGAGTTTCTGGCATGCTGTAATAGTGGGAAATCACAGATATATATTTGCACGAATTTCTATGAATTTTATGTAATGTTGTAGCAAATACTTAAAAAGAGTTGCAGGTGAAGAATTTACAGAGACATACATGTGCTAACATTTAAATATAATGTATATTTTCTTGTTCAAACTATTTGATCTAGAAAAACAGCAACATAAGTTGAAATGTATATATTTACATATGTATGTAGGTGTATTTGTTTGTATGTATATTATAGATCCATTATAAATGGCCTGCAAATTCCTTCCTTCCTCCTTTCTCTCCTTCCTTCCTTCCCTTCCTCTCCCTGTCTATCTACCTAATCTAGTTCTTTTCTTAGACATGGATTACACAATCATACCATTTGTGGACAGAGATACTTCTAGTCTCAGAATAAGTAAATCATTCCTTCTTAAATCTTTACCCTTTAGAGGCTTATTTAAAAAACAGCACGAGATCCTTTACATGATAAACAAACAAACTAAATAATAAGCAGGTTGTACAAAAATCTATTCCCTTCCAGTTCTTATTGCTATTTACCCACATTATATAATTATTCCTTGGTGACAAATACCACAGTGCATCGGAACGACCACAGAATCTGGAATTAGGCAAACTTGTATTTGAATCCTCATTTTCTATGTAACACTGAACAATACTTCTCTCCTTGGAGTTTTAGTTTTCTCATCCGTAAAATGAGTGTAATAATTTCTGCCACGCAGGGTTGCTATAACAATTAAATGTCATGTAAAGTACCTAGCCCATTTTTGCCACATCATAGGTGTATAATAAATACTAGATCCCTTCCCTGTATCACCTAAGAAGAATTTTAAATGGAGGGGGGAGTTGGATTAAACTAATTACTTACCATTCCAAGATATATGAAAAATATGATTTAAAAAGGGCAAGGGCAAATGTGTTTTAGGTAATGTTTGTAACAGTTCTTGGAATGTAGGTATAGAATGTGCTAACTGAATGCCTAAGTTTCCTTGGATCAAGATTACAAAAGTTTGGTTTTATCTTTGTGCTACTGCAAGTTTTCAATAGGCTTATTTTTATTAAAATATTTAGTACAAAGATATATTTCAGGGGCACCTGGGTGGCTCAGTCGGTTAAGTGACCGACTCTTGGTTTCTGCTCAGGTCATGAATTCATGGTGTGTGAGTTTAAGCCCTGCATTAGGCTCCATGTATCAGTCTGGAGCCTGCTTGGAATTGTCTCTCTCCCTTTCTCTGCCTCTCCCCTGTTCATAGTCTTTCTTTCTCTCTCTTTCTGTCTCTCTCTTAAAATATAAAAAAAGATACATTTCAAAGATATATATAATAATTGGGAGACTGCTAATGCTATAATCAAGGAATTCACAAGCTAGTAAGAAGACAAACGTGTTAGCAAACAATACATTGTGAAAAGTGTGGTATTAGATATTTGGTAGACATCCTGCTCTCTGGAGCTCCTGGGTGGCTCAGTCAGTTAAGTGTCCGACTTTGGCTCAGGTCCTGATCTCACAGTTGGTGAGTTCAAGCCCTACATTGGGCTCTGTGCTGACTGCTCAGAGCCTGGAGCCTGCTTTGAATTCTATGTCTCCCTCTCTCTTTGCCCTCCCCCATTCATGCTGTGTCTCTCTCAAAAATGAATAAGAGTTAAAAATTAAAAAAAATAAAATAAATTTAAAAAAGTCCTGCTCTCTGATGTAAAAGGACCAGCAGTTGGTCAGGTAATCAAAACAGTTGATTAAACTGTAAGTCACACACATTCACACACATACACACACACATACACACAAAGGTACATATAGTCTCTGAATATTATATGTAAATTTAAAACTTACAAAGGTATGTTCATTTGATGTAGTGCCAAGATACTTGCTTTGAATGTGTTTCTACTGAATGGCATGCCTACTTTTTTTTCCTCATAAACCACAACCATATGCAATGCTTAGTGCCCCATTCTGGCTTTTATGAAAAACGAAGCAAGTGTTTGTGTTTACAGACTTGCAAAGCAATTTGAATGTTGAATGAAATTTTAGAAATTTTATAACATCTTACCCATTCCTAATTTAATAGAAGTATTAAACAATTCATATTCATCCTTTTTTAAACAATTCATCTTCTTCAAAATCATTTGTAAATGTTTTCAGCTTTGTTTTCATTAAACAGCAACTTCCTTTCTTTAACCCTTCTATACCACTGATTTATGTAATGTTAAATTAAGTCACAGAATTAAAATGAAATGTAAAAATGGCATAAGCAGGTATGAAAATAAACACAAACTGCGTCTGGGTGAGTGCACGGGTTCACCTGCTGGAGCAGAAGTGCAGGGACATCCTGGTCATGTGCAGCATGCGTAGGGTATCAGCTTGTGCTGTTAAGGAAATGGGGAGTATCAATTCGTCCACTTGTTAGGTGGAGGTTGGTTAAGACAGCTTTTAGTAAGTCTCAAGTTCTGGTGGTAGCACAAGAGGGGATGTTACAGTAGTTGTGATGATGGAGCTCTTGGGTTACATTTACACGTGATGGTGATCATCAACATTTAATAATTATGTGATCTGGGGCGCCTGGGTGGTTCAGATGGTTAAGCATCAACTCCTTTTGGTTTTGGCTCAGGTCATGATCTCATGGTTTGTGGATTCGAGTCCCGCATCAGGCTCCATGCTGACAGCATACAGCCTGGTTGGGATTCTTTCTCTCTCCCTCTCTGTCTGCCCCTCCTCCCCGTCATGGTCTCAGTCTCTCTCTGTCTCTGTCTCTCTCTCTGTCTCTCTCTCTCTCTCTTTCACAGAATAAATAAATAAACTAAAAAATACCCCACAATTCTTTAAAAAAATGTGACCTTGGGCAATTTGTCCTCACCCTCAGTTTCTGCTTTTTAAGATGATCATAACTGAGTTGTTAGAAGGAGTAAAGGCACTTAGCACACATGATGTTCCAAAATGTTAGGGATGAGGCTGATTATGGTAACAAAATATCAAAGAAGTCTTTAAAACTAAGAAGATGCAATCATATTTGATCAGATGCGTTATTTGATGCTTCACTTGGTCTCTTCTTACATGTTTTTCTGTAACAGTTGCTGTAGTTGTTAGCTTGTAAAAATCATCTAGCAAACTTGTGACCACATTTTCAGTGGGTACTTTAGGGTCCAGGCACTTGCCATCACTAGGTGTTTCTGGGGACAAGAGCTGTTCTAACAGACAAGACCACATACTCTGGAAATACTAGCATCTGTTGCAAGACACAGAAAACTTGAAGTGTCACAGGCAGAACCACAAGCAAAGATTTGGTGGGGGTGGAAGGGTATGTGGCGGGGGGGAGTGATTAAAAACTAGAATGAGTTCATGAAGACACAGTTCCTGCTAGACTGATTTACTTTCCTTTTATGGTGCAGTACCTTGTTTTGTGTACAGGATAAATACGCTGAAAGTTGTAATGTACCTACTTGGTATCAAATATTTCAAAGTATTTGATTATATCCATTCTATGAGTATTACTTAAACAGGAAGCTGGAATCTCTTCCCTTGTTTGATTCTCACATATTTGTATCTGCAGGCTTCTGTCTTTGACCCCTTCTTACTCTAAATAGAGTTACTTCCATAGCCCCAGCTCCAACAAAAATGTGTGTCTTTGACCTACTTATGAGTCTGTACCAGCAGCCCACAGACATCTTGCATACAGCATGCTCTGCTCTATAATGTAATAGTTTTTGTCCTTCACTCCTTTTTTTTTTTTAACGTTTATTTATTTTTGAGACAGAGAGAGACAGAGCATGAACGGGGGAGGGGCAGAGAGAGAGGGAGACACAGAATCTGAAACAGGCTCCAGGCTCTGAGCCATCAGCCCAGAGCCCGACGCGGGGCTCGAACTCACGGACCGCGAGATCGTGACCTGAGCTGAAGTCGGACGCCTAACCGACTGAGCCACCCAAGTGCCCCTGTCCTTCACTCCTTTAACATGTTCTTTATCAGAGGTCATTTGCTCAAGTCAGACACCTGGAAACCAACCTTGGCCCTTAGGCCTTCTTTACTCCGCACATCCAAATAGTACCCCCCCTTAGACTTGTTGGTACTTCTTTGAGAAAAAATTTTAAAGTTTTATTGCCAAAAAATAGATATGTTTTGTTAAGGGTAGCATTTAAAAACCTGAAATGAGGGGCTCCTGGATGGCTCAGTCGGTTAAGCATCCGACTCTTGATTTCGGTTCAGGTCATGATCTCCTGATCTGTGATTTCAAGCCCCATCTAGGGCTCTATGCTGACAGCTCAGAGCCTGGAGCCTCTTCGGATTCTGTGTCTCTGTCTCTCTCTGCCCCTCCCTGGCTCATGCGCACATTCTCTCTCTCTCTCTCTCTCAAAAGTAAATAAACATTAACAATTTTTTTAATTTAAAAAATTAAAAGATTAAAAAAACACCAAAAATGATTAATTATAATGGGAAGGATTCCTGTTAACAGTGGTAGAGCATAATTCTATGATGTAAGAATTCAATGACATAAAATCTTTATGGATGGAGGAAAGTTTGAAATGAGGTTTAAAGGTGGAAACTCTCTCCCTCTCTCTGCCCCTCCCCCACTTGCGCGCGTGCGCGCGCGCGCGCGCTCTCTCTCTCTCTCTCTCTCTCTCTCTTAAAATAATAAACTTTAAGGGGCGCCTGGGTGGCTCAGTCAGTTGGGTGTCCGACTTCGGCTCAGGTCATGATCGCACGGTCCGTGATTTTGAGCCCTGCGTCAGGCTCTGTGCTGACAGCTCAGATCCTGGAGCCTGTTTCGGATTCTGTGTCTCCCTCTCTTTCTGGCCCTCCCCCGTTCGTGCTCTGTGTCTCTCTGTCTCAAAAATAAATAAACGTTAAAAAAAATTTAAAAAAATAATAAACTTTAAGAAAAATTAGGAAAAAAAAACTGCCTGGGTGGCTCAGTCAGTAATGCATCCAACTCTTGGTTTCAGCTCAGATCACGTTTCATGAGTTGAAGCCCTGCATCAGGCTCCACACTGATGGTGCAGAGCTTGCTTGGGATTCTCTCTCTCCCTCTCTCTCTGCCCCTCCCCTGCTCGCTCTCTCCCTCTCTCCCTCTCTCAAAATATATAAATAAACTTAAAAAATTTAAAGGTGCGTGAGATTTTGGGGGACTGATATAGGGAGGCAGATGGAACATCTTAACCAAAAGCAGGAGAGATAGGTCAGAGCATCGGGAGGACTTGAGGAACAAGCACTCTCAAATGGGGCATGGAGATGGGGCTGAATGAGGACTGAAAAAAGGCACAGGATCTGGGCACCAGGGAGTCACCAGTGGCCTTTGAATGGTGCCACTGGAGTTGTTACATGAAACCTAACTGAAACATGAAACATAAAAACACTATTTAAGAATCTGGAAAGATGGTGGGGCGCCTGGGTGGCTCAGTTGGTTAAGTGTCCGACTTCGGCTCAGGTCATGATCTCACGGTCCGTGAGTTTGAGCCCTGTGTCTTGCTCTGTGCTGACAGCTCAGAGCCTGGAGCCTGTTTCAGATTCTGTGTCTCCCTCTCTCTCTGACCCTCCCCCGTTCATGCTCTGTCTCTCTCTGTCTCAAAAATAAATAAACATTAAAAAATTAAAAAAAAAAGAATCTGGAAAGATGGTAAAGATAATGAGCTGATACCAGAAGAGGAAGTAGGGGAAAGGGAAGATTCCTTAACAAAAAGTTGTTTGAGGCAGTTTTTAGGTTCAGAAAAGATAGAAGTTGAAATGAGAAAGAGAAGTAACAATAGCAAATTAGTGTAGCAAAGAGCAGATGATGGAATCAGGAGTACAAATAGAGGAGTTATCTGGGAAAGGATATGTGATAATTTACTTGTAAGATCTTAGAGAAGAAGGGAAGTGACATACTATAGCTATGAAGAAATTTGAGGCATAATAAAAGAGCTTTTATCATAAGCTCTGATCAGAGGAAGTAGAAAGTGAGCAGACTTCAACTCCGCTGGGCAGCTCTTTAAAATATCAATGCTGGGGGCACCTGGGTGGCTCAGTCTGTTAAGAGGCCAACTTCAGCTCAGGTCATGATCTCACAGTCTGTGAGTTTGAGCCCCGCATCAGGCTCTGTGCTGACAGCTCAGAACCTGGAATCTGCTTCGGATTCTGTCTCCCTCTTTCTTTGCCCCTCCCCCTCTCAAAAATAAATAAATATTAAAAAATAAATAATAAATTATAAGATATCAATGCTGAGTTATACTATCAGAGATTCTGATATATATGGTCTGATGTGGAGCCCAGGCATCAGTATTTTTAAATATTTCCCAATGATCAACCCGGGCTGAGAATCATAACCTAGAGAGCAAGTCTAGGGTGGCCATATTTACAGGAGGTACAGAAGGTACAGGAGGTTTGAACACCTGCTGAGATTAAAGAACTATTAAGAAATAACATCTTTTCACTGAAAATCAGGAAAAAGTGGGACTGGAAGAAGATAGAACAACAAAAATGCCATTACCATTTACTAATGCAGTCTTTTGCGTTATTCTCTCCTTTTGTTGATTTCACTCCCCTTTCTTATCATGTCCACCTATTTTCCCTTATTTCTGACCAAGCCCCCTGTCTCTGGCTGTTTGGCTTTCCTTCTCTTTTATCATTTGTTTTCCTTACATCTCCCATTCTCCACACTTTTCAACTTTTCCTAATTTTCTGCCCATTAGGTCCTTTCCACCTTCCTCTAGCCAATGTAGCAAGAATAACTTTGGCCAGGCAGGGAACAGAAAACCAGACAGTTTTGATAAATGAGCCAAGCCTGAGCTGACTGCAGAACAGAGCAGGCCCAAAGGACCTAGTACTGCCACAGAGACTCCTAAGAAAGTTGAAGCAGTAGGCAAATGACAGAGCCTCCGTTTTGTTCATTTACTCACAGAGATATCGTCTGGAGTTCTCTGGGGACACTACAGTTATGTATACCAGTCTTTGAGTATGAGCAAAATACTGGCAACCAGTCCATGTTATCTTGTGCCAGTGGGTATGAGTGGGAGATTGTACTAATTGGGACTGTTTTAATTACAAGTGAGAGAAAGAAACTTGAAATAGCTTGAGCTAAAAAGAAAATCATTAAACAGAAATGTCCTAAGAATGCCAAAGACAGATAAGGACTAAAACCGAGCGCTAAGATGTCCTCCAGACTGTCTCTCTCACATTTTCCCCCATTCTGCTGTTTTTTGTTGTTTTTCACCCTCCCTGCTGCTTTTCCATCTGAGGGGTGGAAATTGTTCTGTGGATCATGGTTCCAGCTAGAGAAAAAGTGTGTGTGTGTGTGTGTGTGTGTGTAGGGGAGGAGGGGGGAGGAAGGGAGGGAAGAGATGAGGGAGGAGGAAGAGGGGGGAAGGAGAGACTGCCCTCATTGTAGCACACTGAGAAATAATCCAATTGATTTAACTGGGGTTACTCGTTGACTTTAGTCCTGGTCATCCACAGCTCAGACACTCAGTTCTTCAGTATCAACATGGCTGCCAGGTTTGCACCCCTCTAAATGAAGGGGGGAGGGGGCATGAATCTGCGCCACCAAATTAAGAATAAATATATCTTAACATCCCTTAGGTAGTTCAACGCATACAATTTCTCTGTTTTATAACAAAACAAATCCTGTCTTTCACAAATCAAGTCAGGACTCACCCTAGAAAAATGCTCTAAGTTTCCTTAAGTGTAAAGAAAACTTCTCTGAAAAATTACACAGGTTGTAAATGTGGACTGGTACCTGATTTCATGTATGCTGTCTGGATGTGAAGTGATGGAAGGCAGAGTGGGTCCTCCAGAAGTGTGCTGCACCTTGCAACTGATGCAGAAGTGAAAAGGAGGGCTATTTAGGGGGCAGTCACGGGTGTGCAAGTTGAACCTTCATGTCACTCTTTCCATTCCATCTACTATTAGCTTTCAGCTTCGTGGGGTTTCGCTTACATTTAAAACATGTATGTGCAAAAGTATTGGTAATGGTGGTAGGAGCAGGAGCGATGACATGGGAAGCTTTTCTTATCTGGAAATTATATTTCTAAATCGTATTTAGGAGAAACTGAAACTAGACTTTACATCTTTTTTAAAAACGGAATTGAATTTTGCATTAGAAAGTCTTTTCATAACTCAAAATTTCTGTTTTGTTTACAGACCTTTAACAATCTCTAAAGAGTTCTTTTGCATTTGAGTACCAAAAATGCTATTATTCATAGATGGTTAAGAGCTGTATTGTTTAGCTTAGTATATTTCATTCCACAGAATTTATCACATAAACCATCAGAAAGAATAGAATCTAGTCCTACTTGTGAAACCTCCCTAAAATTACCACAGGATTCCATGAATATTTGAAAAACCAAACTACTGGGGTTCCTGGGTGGCTCACTCAGTTAAGCGTCAGAATTCAGCTCAGATCATGATCTCACAGTTCAAAAGTTTGAGCCCATGGCGGGGACTCTGTGCTGACAGCTCAGAGCCTGGAGACTTTCAGATTCTGTGTCTCCCTCTCTCCCCAGCCCTCCCCTGCTCATTCATATTCTCTCTCTCTCTCTCTCTCTCTCTCTCTCTCTCTCTCTCTTTCTCTCTCTCAAAAATAAATAAACATTAAAAAAAAAGAAAAGAAAACTGCTAACGAGCATTTCCATTGAACATTTCTTGGCCCATGAAGGATAAACAAATTTACTCCTGGGAGAAACTTATTTGACACATACTGACCAGAGCATATAAATAGAAGGTTGTTTGCTTTACATGAGACAGTAAAATGACATTTCATTTGATCTTCCTGTTTTCTTGACCTAATATTGAACACATTAAATTTGTATACATTTCAGTTTAGTTATAATCTATTTCCTCCATACAACTCCCACCACCTCCACTTCAAATTAAATGTAGCATAACTCTCTTGGTGGTTCACCAAATCTATAAATATTGGTGAACATAATTAAATATAATTTTTTAGCCTTATTGAGTTACAACTGATGAAAATTGCATATACTGAATGTGTACTGCTTTATGTTTTGATAAACATTTATGTTGTGAAATGCTTACCACAAAGAAGCTAATGTATCCATAGTTATGGTGCGTGTGTGTGTGTGTGTGTGTGTGTGTGTGTGTGATGAGAGCACTTAAGATCTACCCTCTTAGCAAATTTCAAGTATACAGTACAATATTGTTAACTATAGTCACCATGTTCTACGTTGTATTCATCTTGAATATATTCATCTTATATACTGAAACGTTGTACCCTTTGTAACAAGCCTTCAATTGTTCTTAGAAACAATTCACTGCAAATGTGCTGGCATAGTTTTACAAAATACATCTAAATGGAAAATCAGATTATTTCTAATTTACCAGACTAGAATATTCAAGCACTAAAAATCTACAAGTATTCTAAAACCATACATACGAAAGTAGTATCTGCTCAGTAGTGGCTCCCAAGGCAGGGCAGTGGGAGCTTAATAGCCATTAAATCATTTGCCACTTTGGACAATGTGCAGAATTCAAAAGAGATAACAAATGCCTTCTGTGGGAGAAAAATACAAGTGTCAGCATGACTAAAGCACATTCAGTCAATGTTTTATATGCATTATTGTTTGTATGCTCCATAGCAGTCCTAGGAGTTAGGTGCATTTAATAGACAAGATTTTGCCTCTGAAGAGTTAAGCAACTCATCCAAGATCATGTGCCAAGCAAATTGCAGAACTGGAATTTGCACCCGATTCTTGGGGAACCTAAGGCCCGTGTGCTTTTGCTGCATGACTCTATCTTCCTTTTGGAATTTATAATCTGTAGTTGGGGAAAGAAGACACACATGTGAAACATTTAAGTAATAATGAGAAGCCAGATATGATTTTGTATCAGAATAAGTGGTTGAGAGAGAGAGGGAGAGAGAGTGTGTGTAGTCAGAGTATGTATATATAGAGAGAAAGAGAGTCAGAGAAAGTAAGTACAACCCAGACAAATGTAATTGAAGAGGTTTTTGTTTCTTATTGCATTTGGTTTAGAGGATCGGCATTTTTTTTCTCAACCTGTATAAAGTTTCCCATCTTTTCTTCTCACATTCTTCCTTATCCATTCACCAGTGACTTCAGCTTTCTGTGAAGGATAAGATAGAAATAGCTCCTTTTTTCTAAGAAGGTGATTTATCTAACGAGTGGTTCATGTTAGGAAAGTTAAGGTGCAAAATACCCAGCTCATGGGTCACCTATTTTTCTGTCATTTTGTCCCTCTATTCCTCTCCTCAGCTCACCTTAGGAACCTCACATGTCCCTCTTTCCTGGTGAGAGGAAAGCCTGCCCTTCTGTCCAATTTCATTGCCCCTGACAGGGTGAATAGCTAGGAGTGCAGAGGAGAAAGAATTAGAGGCATATTTTTGTTCTTGGGTCCAAGGGAATGCTCTAATCCAGCTTTAATGAAATTTCAGTAGATAGTTTGATCACTATCTGACTCTCGAGCCCACTTCTCAATTTGTTCAGAACTCAGACAGGAGAAGTGTGTGATTATTTGGTAACAAGGGACTCCAACATTGAATGGCTGTAGGAAGGCTCTGTCTTCCCTGAAGTCCTCGCTCTGCCATAGAATGCACCCTCCCTTGTAAATTACCGTAACTTGGTAGTGACTTTCCAACTGTCAATGTAACAAGTAAGCTCATGAATTTGTCTGTTATAATGTGGATGGATAGGAGTGCCCAGGAAGGAGACATAGATGCTAGGCCACTTTGCTCCTTGGATCAAGATGTGTTTATGACCTGTCTTTGTCTGGGAAGCAGAAAAAACCCAACCCATGACATTCAAGACAATCACCTGAGGATATGCTAACTTCATGGAGGTATTTTTCTGCTTCCTTCAGTTTATATCAGTTACTGGAATCTCACACAACATATCTTCCTATATTTTATTTTTGTGGTTATTTTACTTCTTTACATGCTTATTTTTCATATTGCTTCTCTCTGATCTTGACGCTTTATAATTTTGGAAATGACAGTTGGTTCTATTCGTACTTGGTTTATGATGATTTTAAATGTCTAGTCAACTTCTCTGAATTTAGCTTTGACTTTCACCGTCGACCTGTAGGAAATTTAATATATTTTATTTTAAATCAACCTTGGATAAGTCATCATTACCCAAATATTTATTAATTTGATGAATTTTGACAGTTTTTTTGTGTGTTCATAGAGGAAAGTATAAATTACTAACCACGCTCAGTCATTGGTTCTTTGTTAATAAAATAACTAAATTCATAATCAATCTCTTATACAAAATTGGTGTTATACAAGAGCATTTGCATTAAAGATGTTTTGCTCTGAAATGCAGTTTTGTATAATCTAGCATTCACGAAGGGGGTAAATAGGTAGCTTTTGCAAAGACCATTTATCAAGACCTTTGTTTAACAGAGAAAAAAAGAAAGGACATAATTAAATATCAGTGGAAAATGGGACTTCCCCTTTGGGAAATGCACTCATTCAGCCTGACAGCCCCCAGAATGTTCAGTAAGGGTCTCCTCTTGTCTGAATGGCAGCGTGTGGAGAAGCTAACGAACACATGATCAAGTTGAAGCTCTTTGCTTGGCAGATGTCCCTCGTCCCTATTAGCACTTGAGAAGAAAACACTTTTTTTGACCTTTTAAATAGCTAGACTTTGAGAGAAGTTTAGAATTTACATATTCTGCACATTTTTTTCTGAACCCTAAGCCCATAGAATACAAATATACAGTCATAATCCTTACCCTGTCACCTTATTCTAAAATAACAAAAATTGGTTAGTGAGCCCCTTGAGAGAGTGCACATGTCTTAGTCACTTTGTTTGTCATCTTCCCGAGGATGATAGTGCTCAGCACATAGGGCAGAGCTCACAACACTACTTGCATTAGGAAATGCATGAATCCTATAAAAAAGAAGAGTAAAAGGAATTTACGAATGTAACTGGGGATGAACGTGTTAAATATTATATAGTATCTGGCTTTTGACAAAAAAAAATGTATTAATGAGGGTTTTAAACTGCAATCATTCCTTTTTTTTTCTTTAAATATTTTGGTGTCTCCAGTTTTATACTAACTAGAAGATAGAGCTAAGTGGTGAATTTTCAAAGGGAACATAAAAAGCTTGAAAAAGGCAGGACATAGATAGAACAGAATAAATAGGCCTTGTCGGATTCCTGGAAAAGGGGAGATGCCATTAGCAAAACATTTTAAATAACTGTGAGTTACATATCATAACAATTACTGAGGATGTTTGTGTTATTATGTTATTAAGCAGATTATTTGGCAGAAAGAATATTGCATAATATCAAGACAACTCCCACTGTACCTAACTAATAAACCTAATAGACTCAAGTATATACTGTGTATAGTGCAATATTTAAACAGAAATATCTAAGAATATAATATATACATAGGCACTCCTGTTTCCCTTCACACATTATTTAAAAGCCCACATTTGTCTTATAACCATGTATTATTCTCAGATCTGTTGAAAATAATGTGTCCCTTCACATGGGAGGAGGGTGCCATATGATAGGTTCAAATCTAATAATCACAAAAGTGGCATACTGTCTCTAATGCATTAACAGTAAATCAAAGTCCAGGCCATCAATATAAGAAATCTACTCCTGCTTTGAAATCTGGGGACAATTTAGGTATAGAGCATTTTTCTTAGAATAACAGTTAATGCTAAAATGACAATTATGTGCCAATCTTCCAATTCAAGGAGAAAAAGAATCATAGAATGTTTCTGCTGAATCCAAGCAGCATCACTTGCATCCACAGCACACGTGTGTGCATCAGTCCTCTTAGATATTGGTGATCAGGCTAGTTAACCTTTCTGGAAAATTAGAGTAACCCTCTGTCCAGATTTTCCCAAAACCATCTCTAAATATGCTTTATGGACCCAGAATAGTTCCACTTTTATTCCCAAAAGCGTTTCAGTCTAGATAATAAATTAAATAGTTACTCTAGTTCAGTTAAGGCAACAAATAGGAAATTTTATTAATGATGTGGGTTTGTTGCTAATGAGATTTAACTGAGAAAGTTTTAATTAAAGAGTAACTTTCCAGGAAGTCAGCTAACATTTTTTTAAATGTTTACTTATATATTTTGAGAGAGAGAGAGAAAGAGAGAACCTGGGAGAGGCAGAGAGAGGGGAGAGAGAGAATCTCAAGCAGGTTCTGCCCTGTCAGCACAGAGCCTGATGCGGGGCTTGATCTCACCAACCCTGAGATCATGACCTGAGCAGAAACCAAGAGTCAGACGCTTAACCAACCGAGTCACTCAGGTGCCCCACAAGTCAGCTTACTTTTAAAGGGGCACAAAAATGCTTTTTTATATTTTGCAGCTCTTTTCAGCAGTTGCAATTAAAAAGAAAAGTCCAATTGGGATTAAAAAAAAAAAAAAAGGTAATCTTGAGAAAGTTCCTGAAGGAGGCTTTGTTTTCTTAAAATAGAGCATGCATCTGCGGCATCAGGCTCCTGTTGTATTCTTTCCTACCCAGAGAATGACACTCTACATCAAGTCTTTGGTCATAATTCTGCCATAGACTTTAGCGTATTTTCTATTCATATGTGATTGACTGTTAAGTGTCAGCTATAGAGTGCAAGCTGCCATCCGCGACGAAGTTTGTTTCTCCTGAGTTATAATGTCCACCACAGTGCCAGGAAGCCAGGGAACAAAACCATTATGCATGTGAAATGCTGTCACTGGAGTTGCCTTACAGGTAAAGTATGTTGAACCACATATAACCAGTTGTTTTCTGGTTCAATTAACATTTCTAGAAAACCTATTATGTGCCAGGCATTTTGGCACAAAATTTTTGTTTGATAGTAGTAACGACCTGTGAGGTAGGTGTTGCTTTGCAGATAGGAAAATAGAGAGACAGAGGGATTAAGTGACTTCCTTAAAGTCACTTAGCTGGTGATTGAGGAAAGGCTGATTCAAACCCTGGCTGATTGATTCAGCGTGTGTGCTTTTTCTGTCCCAGCCCTGCTTGCACCTCCAGCTCCAATCTGATGTCTGGCTGAGAAGAGAGTTTTCAGATGGGTAGAAAACCATTTCGTACTAGACTAAAATAAGAATCCCTACATGGAGGTAAAATTGAATATTCCTATTTTACTTGAAAAATCTTCAGCCCTTGCCTTAGAAAAAAAAGTGGGCAGACAGAATCATCCTTATCTTTTTTTCTTCTCCCATCTGC
The DNA here is from genome assembly GCF_016509475.1 of Prionailurus bengalensis. Taxonomy (NCBI): domain Eukaryota; kingdom Metazoa; phylum Chordata; class Mammalia; order Carnivora; family Felidae; genus Prionailurus; species Prionailurus bengalensis. Next base: position 96,704,035 of record NC_057348.1, read on the forward strand.
CCTTAACAATTTTTTAAAGGCAATTGTACATTTCAGTGGGAAGGCTCTCTATTATTGTACTGCCTCTAGACAGCCTTACTACCTTCTCCATTTCATTTATTTCTTGAAGCTGTAAACTGGCTAAGTTCTTCAGCCTTTTCAACTTCAAAACAGAAAAGTTGGCTCTGAAATTAAAGAGTACCAGGAATCCAAAGGAGAGCAGGAAAATTGGAGATTGTCTTCATTTAGCTCTCAAGGATCAATGAACCATTTGTTTGTGGAGATACCTGAAGTATAGTTCACAGATATCCCAAAAGTTCTGGGCTGCTTGTAGTCACAGCTGCCACAGATTTCCAAACTTCTTCACGTGCGAGCGGAAAGACTATCCATACCAGGAACAAGAGCATCCAGGGTTCTTAGAGACTCCACAGTCTCACTGCTGTCCCGAAGCCTGCCATTTCAGAAGGCCTCCCGTGCTGGTCAGCAGGCTTGAGCAAGTCCTTCTTGGATCCTGTCCACTGATGGTCCCTGCAACGCTGCCTGATGACTAAAGCTCAAACTTCCCATTGTCTCTAGTGAGGTTCTGGGGACTTCAGCACCCTGTAGCTCTCTGAACTACAAAGGAGCACCTCATTCCCATCATACCAGAACTAGCTCAGGGTAAGCCATTTTAGCAAAATAGATTTTCAGTCTTGATTACTGGACCTGGCCTGTGAGGGAAGTGGGCGCAGCAAGAGAGTGATTTCCTATGCGTATAAAACCACCCATTGTAAACAGCTGGTGACGTGACTGTGAGGAATTCAGCAGTAAGAGTAAGGACACAGAGAGATGAAGGCAGTCTTCAGACTTCCCAAGCACACCTCAGTACCTGGCATTTGAGCCCTGTGATGGGGAGACTGAAAAGCAAAAGCAGTGAACGGGGAGATGCTATTTGTTTGCTTACTTGTTTGTTTTCAGCAAGACTGCTCTGGTGATTGCCACAAACTTCTCAATTGTTTCTGGAGGCTGAGAGTTGAGGGTACCTGTGTATTCTGTATCATGACTATGGTGGTAGATACAAGACTCTAAGCATTTGTCAAAAGTCACAGAGTTCTGCACCACAAAGAATGACAATTTGTATTCCATAAACATTCTTGAGCTTTGTTCTAAGATACATTAAAGCTACTTGAAAACAAAACAGAAGGGGCTCCTGGGTGGCTCAGTCAGTTAAGCGGCCAACTTCGGCTCAGGTCATGATTTCACGGTCCGTGAGTTCGAGCCCCGCGTCGGGCTCTGTGCTGACAGCTCAGAGCCTGGAGCCTGTTTCAGATTCTGTGTCTCCCTCTCTCTGACCTCCCCCATTCATGCTCTGTCTCTCTCTGTCTCAAAAATAAATAAACGTTAAAAAAAATTAAAAAAAAAAAGAAAACAAAACAGAAGAATGGATTGTACAGTATGTAAAATGTTTTTTTAAGTCAATCAGGATGTGGGAAGAACCCCAAATGTGTGTGTGTGTGTGTGTGTGTAGAGAGAGAGAGAGACCTCTTCCTTAGAAAAGTAGACCAATTAAGAAATGAGAAAGTAATGAAGGAAACAGAGAATCACCTTTAGAATACCAGCAAATTATTGCAGGCAGGATCCACTGATGGTTACTAAAATTAGTGGGTGAAAGTTTGAGGAGAAAGGCAACATTTGCATTTGAAAGTACCTCTTCCAAAATATATATTAACTACAAAGTGGAAAATAATATCTTTAGAGTGGAGAAACCTGGCAGGCACAACTTTTACAAAGTGATCAAAGTTAACGTAATCCATGATGGGATACGTCGACATCACATACTCCCTAATACGATGTACTGAGAGACACATCGTATCTGTTGTATTCTTGCCAAAAATACATAACCTCAATCTGATCACGAGAAAACATCAAACAAAACCAAACTGATAGACATTCTACAGAATCACTGATGAGTACTCTTCAGAAGTGTCAATTTCTGCACATGACACAAGTCAAAGGAGATTATAGAAATAGGACAACTAAATGCAACATGAAATCCTAAAGAGGATCCTGGAACAGAAAAAGGATACAACTAGGAAAATTGGAATAGTATTGTACCAATGTCGATCTCTTAGTTTAGATCACTGTACTATGGTTATTAACCATATTAAGAGCAAGGTATTAACATGAAGCCAAGCTATGTGAAGCATTTAAGGTAGTCCTCTGTGCTATTTCTTCTACTTTTCTGTAAGGCTAAAACTCTTTCAAACCAAAAACTTGAAACAACTAAAACAAAATGTACCAGAATATTAAGAGCAGTTGTCTTTGGAAGGTGAAAATATAGGTGATTTTTATTTTTTCCTTGACACTTTTCTGTTTTCTAAAATCTCTATACAGGGGCATGTATATTCAGAAAAGGCAGGTTATCATTTTTATTTTTGGTCAGGAAATTATGTGTGGCTTTGTGAAAAAATTAACATTTTTATTTGAAAAAGGGAATGCAAACATTTTTTAAAAAATTTTTCAATGTTTATTTTTTGAGAGAGAGATGGAGCGTGAATTGAGGAGAGGCAAAGAGAGAGGGAGACACAGAATTCTGAGCAGTCAGCACAGAGCTGGACGTGGGGCTCCAACTCATGAACCACGAGATAATGACCTGGGCCGAAGTCGGACACTTAATGGACTGAGCCACCCAGGCGCCCCAGGAATGCAAGCATTTTTGTGTCACGTGTTAGAAAGTATCTGCAAGCTTTAATAGCAAAGGTGACCCAGCTTTCGATAGGAGAGATTACATGCCAATTAATGCTGTCTTTGTATAGACACTTAAATTGTCATTCAGTCGTCTTTTTGTTCTGATTATGAGCAGGCTCTTACCATACTGGAAAGCTGAAATGATCCCAGATAGAAGGAACAAGGGTGGAAAATGCCATTGTCTTTTGAATAGTTGAAGAATGTCCTGATACTATCTTTTAATATTATGCTCAACCATAGCACCATATATTGATTTTCAATTTTCAAAGTATTATGAGTCTACAAAATATACTTGTTAAAAAAAACAACTTACATCTTTCTTGGATGGTTTGTAAGTCACTGTAGGATTTCACAGTGCCTCCGAGTCATTGTTTTGACATGTGATTATATAATTCTGTGGCTGTGCTAGATGGAACTGAAAGGAAGCCTGTTCCTTCTGGACAAATGCCAAGGAATAGCTGAAATGAGCAGAAACAGGCTTCTGCTAGTATCAGTACTTGGAACCTGAAGGGTCCATGTGAAAAATCTACATGGTAGTTTCTAAGCTATTCAAAAAATTTGTTTAAAGTTTAGGTAAAATACAGTTTTAGAAGAGCTGCAGAAAAACTGAGCAGAGAATTAGTGGATTAATGGAAGGCTTATATTATTTGATAGAAAACCCAAATCACTCTTTTGTCCTTGCTCTTTCCTACCCCCTCCCATCCAGATCATCTTTCACATTGTGAAGAAAGGATGTTAAGCCTTCACTTTCACAAGTGGAGCAAAGAAGGTATGACAGGATTATTTTGAGAGCTTTACTAAGCACGATACATTTGAAAGGTATCTACTCATGGTACATGTACATATATATATGTATATATGTATATATACAGAAATATATCTACTCATGGTACGTGTACATATATATGTATATATATTATACATACAGAAATATATATATATATATAAAGATATATAATATTCACATTAAGTGGTAGAATGACAATTCAAACATAAGAATGTTTTGATGCTATCAGCTTTATTTCTTTACTAGTCAAGCTGAGTGTAGGCAAGATCTCTGAACTATGGTTTTCTGGGTAACTGTAAAAGAAGAATTTTCATTTTTATTGTATTTAAAGCAATAGGAATTAGCTTAGCACTGCAATGCTTTTTTTGTTTCCCGTTTTATCTCATTTCAATAATTTGTGGTTAATAAAAGTGGGCACTTGGATACTTCAGTCTGGTTTCCTGCAGATCTTTGTTAAAGGGTCATAACATGGGATAAGTCCACTGTTCCCAAAGTTTTTGGCATCAAAGTCAATAAAGCATTTCTCCTTGACAGTGACTTAGAATCTGCTTTAATGTGTAAAGTAGGATAGTGTCTGGGATATTTCTGGTCTTCAATACATGTTTGTCTTCATACATTTGAATTTTGTGTATGTTGAATCAGGAGACTATTGCCTGGTCCTTGACAGGAGTACTTGATAAAAATGTTGCGTGGACTTAGTGATGGAGCTGTGTTATTGCATTGTTGAAAGATGATTTTATTTGGATGGTCTGTGATTGTCTATTTTCCTCCGAGCAATTTTTCAGTAAAGTTAATAAGACGTGTAAAATATACAAACCCCTCAAGGGGCATTAAGCTGAAAACTTTTATTTTTTTTTAAAATTTTTTAAATGTTTATTTATTTTTGATAGAGAGAGAGAGAGAGAGAGCACGCACAAGTGGGTGAGGGGCAGAGAGAGAGGGAGACACAGAATCTGAAGCAGGCTCCAGGCTCTGAGCTATCAGCACAGACACTGGACTCAAACTCACGAACTGCGAGATCATAACCTGAGCTGAAGTCAGACACTTAACCCACTGAACTCCCCAGGCGCCTCTAGGCTGAAAGATATAAGCAATATATTTGTTCGGTTCATACTGGGTAATTTAGCAACCTTGGCTACTACTCTCTGAGATCCAGTAACTGAACTTGAATGTTACTTGGACTAAAAGGAATATATCATTAGAATATTTATTTTGGTGGAAAGTCAATACAGACAATTAACCTACTAATTAAATTGTAGAAAGGCAAGTGCCAGTCTCATTTTTATTCAAATGTTATAGAATTGATGACCTGTTCCAAGATTACATATTCTTAGGTAACTGTATTCAAGATTACTTTTTTCCTCCTCTTGGAAAATGTCTCAGGCACTTAGGCTTAAATGATTGTATTCACACTAACAGTGAAGTTCCCCAAAGGCTCTCATTGGTTTCTATTTTACTTATTATATTTGCTTCCTTTGAAACTCATTACAACTGTTAGCACATGTTCCAGTGAAGTGTTAGTCTGCAAAGCAGAAGGACAGAGTAGTGATAAGAGTGTGCGTAGGCTGGGGCGGGGGCGGCTGGTGAGGCTTAAGTGCTGCATTTTCTGTATGTGCTTTTTATTGAGTCAACCTCTACACCATTGCACTTGATATTTCCTCTGCTCAGCTGGTCTTTCCTCCAAGCTCATCCGCATCCTCCCAATCACAGGGTCTCAGAGAAGCCTCTCTGACCACCCCATCTAAAGTGGCCTCCTCGGTAACTCTCACTCTTATTTATTTCTTTATCAAAATATGTTTGTTTTGTTTATCTGTGGATTTAGCTTCTCTCTTGCCTGCTTTGTGCTTCGTTGTAACCTTAATGCCTAGCAAAGCACATGGCATATGGAGAGGCTTATTAAATATTTCATAGGAGGAGTGAAGGAATGATTCCTGCAACAGTTCTGTGATATAGATAAAAGTGTCCCCAGTTCAGAGGAAAGGAAATGGGGCCACAAAGAAAACATGACTAGCCACACAGCTAAAAATAGAAAAGCTAAAATGTAAACCTAAGTATTTCTGACTCAAACTTTTCTTGCCTCATCAAAACTTCAGTTGGTTGGCTTTTTAAGACCTCTGAGTAAATTACATTCTTAAATGTGTCATATCGTTGGTCTTTGTGAAGGCAATTATTCTTGTATATTAACTTTATATAAGCTGCACAGCCCCTGAAAAATAATGAATGCTTAAATGGGCTAACATAGCACGTATATTCTAAACAATAAAGGTGTAATTAAATTGGCTTCTAGCATTTTTCCCCCTAAGAACATTTAGTGTTTTTAGTGGCAATCTTGATATTCCCATTCAGACGTTTAGGGCCCCTCTACAGCTAGGGTATTTTATCCTTTCTCTAGTTACTTCATTCAAACCACAATGGTTTTTCAATCAAACAGAAAAAAAATACCTATAGCATAGTTTTTCTGCACTGACTTCATTACTAAATTGGGTAAACCTGAATGAGGGAAAAAGCAGCATTACCTAATGAATAAACAAGTGTATTTTGAAGAAATTACACATTCCAATCAATATGGGGTTTTAAAATCTGGTTTTAAATTCTAGGTTTTTGGGGCGCCTGGGTGGCGCAGTCGGTTAAGCGTCCGACTTCAGCCAGGTCACGATCTCACGGTCCGTGAGTTCGAGCCCCGCGTCGGGCTCTGGGCTGATGGCTCAGAGCCTGGAGCCTATTTCCGATTCTGTGTCTCCCTCTCTCTCTGCCCCTCCCCCATTCATGCTCTGTCTCTCTCTGTCCCAAAAATAAATAAACGTTGAAAAAAAAATTAAAAAAAAAATAAATTCTAGGTTTTTGCATGTTATCCACTTAAAAATCTGCTTAGTAATATATTTCATGAAGCAGATAGGTATAATCAGATATCAAATTTCATTAGCCTTCTGTCTTCTGGTAGCATTTTCACAGATATATGAATATTCATTATTCAGTGAATGTGTAATGAAGTGAATATTTTCCTTGCAAAGCTCAAAGGAATAGCTGATATATATATATATATATATATATATATATATATATATATATGTAATTAATGCTGCTCACCAAATATTTCCCTTTACTTCTAGGCACATAGGAAGATTTCTCTTCTGCCTTCCGTGGTTTGGGTGGTCATGAGATGAGCTTTGCCAGTGAAATATGAACAGAATGCTACATGTCCCTTTAGATAATTTAAAACAAACAAACTTGCTGTTAACTCTATTTCTTTTCAGTAACGTTCTCATGACAAAAGTGATTGACAAGCAAACATGGCTGAGTTGGAGTCTAGGTAGTGATGTGAGCAAACACACTTGATTTAAAGGGAACCTGGCCTACTTTCCACTTTGCCCCCACCTACTACTGTGATCTTAGGCAGTTCAATTCTTATGATGATCTCTTAGTTTTATCATTTTTATAAAAATATACACATTTAAAGTTCCATTTTTAAATGGACCACATTGCCACTAAAATCTCTTTCACAACATTTTTTAAAAAAGTATTATTTTGCTATTTCTTGTGATTATAGAAGGAAGTAGGTATTAGAAATAATAATTTTAAATTAACTACTTTAATTCTTGTGGAATAGAAATTTATCATGGCTTTAATTTTTCTTAATGTCATATATTTTTATGCAGTTTATGTGGCTATAATAGACTTACAAAGTTTTTTTTGTTTTGTTTTGTTTTGTTTTGTGTGTTTTTTTTGAGAGAGAGAGAGTGAGAGAGAGCATATACAGGGGAGGGGCAGAGAGAGGAGACCGGATCCAAGGCAGGCTCTGGGCTGACAGCAGAGAGCCCTATGCGGGGCTCTCCAACTCATGAACCACAAGATCATGACCAGAGCCGAAGTCAGATGCTTAACTGACTGAGCCACCCAGGCGCCCCAGACTTATGAATTTTTAATGTCGATATTCTACTTATTAAGTAGTTGTTAATATTTATCATATGTGTTAAAAAGTTACATCAGTCTCCTATATATTTTATAGCTCTCAACTTTAAGAAGCCATTTATCAGATAATGAGCTTCACCGGATACTATTGAATTTGAAAACATTCACCTACGCATTCAAAACATTTTGATAAAGCCATAGTCCCCTTCTCTCCTAAACAGATATGTACTAGTTATTTTTGGTTGCAAATTATTATTTATTTTAATTCTGATTATAGGGGTTCCTGGATGGCTCAGTCGGTTAAGCTTCTGACTTCGCCCCAGGTTATGATTTTGCAGTCCGTGATTTCTAGCCTAAGATGGGCTCTGTGCTGACAGCTCAGAGCCTGGAGCCTGCTTCAGATTCTGTGTCTCCCTCTCTCTCTGCCCCTCCTCCTGCTTGCTCTCTGTCACTCTCGCTCTCAAGAATAAATAAACATAAGAAAAATAAAATAAAAATTGTGATTGTAAAATAGTTACACATAAATAACTTAAAATAGTTCCAAATAACTAGATAAGGCAGTTGCATGAATAGAAATTGTGTAGAAGTTTAGTAACTGCTGAATGGCACGTAGGGAGAAGTCAAAGGAAAGAGCCCATTTGTTCTTTAGATAGAGTATTAGGGCCAATGAACAATAAATTCTTCCTTAATTAAGAAAATGACATATCCCCTTCTTTTTTAGTACCCAGAATCACAAATTTGTAAAGATGGACTGAGAATCCACAAGTAGTAAAACTTTTCTTTCTTTCTTCCTTTCTTTCTTTCTTTCTTTCTTTCTTTCTTTCTTTCTTTCTTTCTTTCTTCCTCTCTCTCTCTCTCTCTCTCTCTCTCTCTCTCTCTCTCTCTCTCTCCCCCTCCCCCTCTCTCCCTCTCTTTCTCTCTCTCTTTCTGTCTTTCTTTGAAAAACAGTAGAAGTCATCATTTTACATTATCCCGGTTAGTAGAAGACTATTGAGGGATAGCACTTTCCCATGTTCCCTCCCCTCAAAAATAAACTATTGGACTTAATAGTTTGTGGTACAAAAAATCTTCTTTATCATAAGAATCCCATTGTGTTGCCATTAGGAATCATGACCAATATTTTTACATTTATTTTACTGCATCTTCCTCCCATTTAAGATTGGGAATGTTTTTTATTCTTTTTTCATTATTAAAGTTTAAATTTCTCTTAACAGAAAAAGTCCCCGAATTAATGAGTGAAGGGAAATTTAAGTGCAATTGTGGATATAGGTAGAATTAGATTTTCTGCAGTAGAATACATACATCTATGTATATAATTCCTTTTTCTTTTTTCGTCTCCTCCAGAAAAGAGAGACTATTTGGAATAGCATCTAGTTTTCTTCCTCTAAAGCTATGACGATGTGATGAAGCCCTTGAAATTACTTTAGTGTATACAAGTTAGTCTGTTTTATGTTTATGTATGACCCAGAAGGATGTTTAGATGATGAATTAGCATCAACGTGTCCCTGATCAGCTGCTACCTATGAGTCATAGGAAAGTTACATCAGTGTATAGACAAAAACATCATCAATATCACATTCCCGAGAGGTAAGTTACCTAGTTAAAAATGAAGCATGTCTTTGTAATAAGGATGCATTGTCTGAAAGACAAAGTGTGTGATGCAGCATAGTCAGATTTTGAGCCAAATATAAAAAGTCATCTGCGGCTATTATGGTCTGCATTGCCGTCTGCATAGATAGCAGTTTATGTAATGCCAAGACAGATTAGAAATACTTCTTCTTAACAAATTAATTAATTCAGCCCACAATTCATAGAACTTTTTCTTCTCCAAGTTCAGGTGCAGATGTGTAAAGTAAGGGACGATGGACTCATTTTGTGTGTTTTCTCTTAGTAATATTACACATTACTATCTCACATGAAGTTGTGTCACGAATGGCAAGGTGTATCAGTCAGAGTTTTATGTCAAGAAAATGGTTTTGGCTAACTTGAAGGGAAAATGAAGCTGTTTTCAAGTTGTCCACATAATCATTCCGGAAGTTGGGGGATCAAGAACAGAAAACTGACACCGGGAAACGAAGGTTGGCCAAAGAGCAGGAAGCCTAACTAGTCATGACTGATGAGCACTCCTGGTGGTTGTCACTGGTACTGCCGCTAGTGGACAACAAGGCTCTTGTTTCGGTGTCTCTGCCAGACTGTTCAACGTGGGACACTCGAGGCTGCTGCCACTGGACTCTGCGTCTAGCTATGCTGCATAGCTGATGCTGCTGGCTTCTGTCATTAGTGGTTTTTCAGGTCCCTGCATCTTTGGAAGCCCTGGTTGGAAATACCCAATGAGCCTACACCCAGACTACCAGGAGAGCAGGAAGAGAGTCCCCAGCCCCTTTAGCTTCCGGGGTGGGAAGCAACACTCATACAGAGATTGCCCCATAATAGGCAGGGGTGCCCGGGAGCTGGGTACATAAAAACAACCAACATCCACCACACAAGCCTTGCTCTGTCATTTTTCTATGTAATGGCAAGGATATACAACCAACTGAAAAGTGCTTTATAAATATTTTCATTTAAAAATATGTTTGTGTGGCCTGAAAATAGTAGAATTTTCCCTTACGTGTCAAGTCATAAATTAGTAAACTCAATTTACCATGATCTAAAATTTTTATAACCCTGTCCTCTTTTAAATATGATTGCACAGAAAACCAGTAGCTAGATTCTGTTTATTTTTTAAATTTACCTTCAGAGAGTATGATATATTTCAGAGGGGTTTAAGTTGCGTATTAAAGTTATACCTTCCTTTGTGTTTCAGATTACTTCAATTCATTCACTCGGTAAATATTTATTGAGCACCCGGACACTGGGAATTGGCCAGGGCTGACAACAAACAGCTCCGATTCTGATAGAACTGATCATTTACTTTGCCAATAAGTATGGCCAGTTTTAAGCCAGTGCTCCTTTGACCTCTTAACCTCAGGCATGGGAGCCAAGAGCTTACACAGCAGTGACTTTTTCCCTCTGTTGCCAGAGGGTTTCACCACTTCTCTTGGTCTTAGTGAAGCTGGTATATGATCTGATGTTACAAGTGAGTGGAATAAGTCTTCTTAAACTACCATCATCCTATGTGTTTTCCCAGATTTGACTCTCCGGCTGTGTTTATCACTGTCTGTAAGGATACTCTTTCTTCTACCAGTGGGCACAAGGCTTTGAAAAAGAACAGCACATTTGAGGCCATACCATCTCCTCATGCAATAGCAGGTGTGACATAATTATATGAGTTTGGGGAATAAATTTAAGTTCCTCTCTGACCACTCCCCTCACTCCCATTAGTCCTAACCTTTAAGTCTGGAGTGCTGCTACTTTAGGCTCTATTATGGAGTTCTGTCGATTAGAGTGGTTTCATTTCATAAGCCATTGTTCCCCCATTTTTATTGGTCTCAAAGCCCTGAAAATAAGGCAAGGGACAGTTCACATTTGAAAGAATATGACCAAATAAATCGGGTACTCTTGTTACCTTTCAAGTGTCACTCTTATGTTCATCTCCTTGCTTCTATGTTCATTATTCCTCTTATTGAAGAAATACATTTAAGATGGCTTTTCCTCATCTTTAGTGTTTTGCATTTTAATTTCTTAAAAATATTTTTATTTATTTTTGAGCTGGAGACAGAGTGCGAGAGGGGGAGGGGCAGAGAGAGAGGGAGACACCGAATCCAAAGCAGGCTCCAGGCTCCCAGCTGTCAGCACAGAGCCTGAGGCAGGGCTCGAACTCATGAACCGCGACCTCATGACCTGAGCTCAAGTCTGCAGCAGCTCAACCCATTGAGCCACCCAGGTGCCCCATGTTTTGCATTTTTAATGTGGTACACATAGCTGTGGGATTTCTTGTTCTTCTCTTTCCTTTATGAGTCTGCTTGCATCATAGGGTGGCATATCAGAGAATTTCATTCATTATCTCTTAAAACTTTTCCCCATTTCCTTTTCTTCCATTTTTTCCCTTGGGAATATTTGATACAAGCTGGAGTTCTCATTTTGCGTATCTTTATTTCACTTTCAGTTTCTACTTGTTGTCTTTCTGTGCTGCATTCTAAATAGTCTGTTCAATCACGTTCGGCCATCTGCAGATTTCCCTTTTTTTTCTCTTTTCTCCTTATATATCCAGGACCTAGAATGTTTTAGAGCTGGTGATCGTGCTGTTTGTGATGAACCACAGTGGTACTCCTGTGATGTGTGAATTTAATGATTTTATCTTTCTTCTGTTCCCCTAACACCAATCTTCTTACCAATTCTGCTATTTTGTTGCCTAAGCTAATGATCAGAAATTTGATAATGAGAAATAAGGTAGCCAGACCAGCAAGACAAATCTGTTTGTCTTTGTTATTCTACCTACATGTACACTCTTGTCTCAATCGATCCTCAGTTTTCTTTCAGTTTTACCTATGAAAATATGCTGACCAGAACCTTGCATTTATGAAATGATGTGTTGGAATTAGATAGTGTCTCATTTCCAGTTCAAAATTATATAGTACTGTGAACCTGCCAGAAAATTATAGGTCTGAAAATCCATGGTAGACCTAAAGAGCTGAGTTTCTAAGTTGCTAATATTTATCACTTGCCTTTCATGAATGAGAATGGACTGTCTGATCTGAAAGATATAAAATAAAACTTGTATTTCCTCTGATTCCCCTTTTCAGTAGGTATCAAGGTGACATGTAAAGAAAGGTGATGACTAGCAATGCCTAAGTGGCTCAGTAGGTTAAGTGTCCAGCTGTTGATCTCAGCTTAGGCATTGATCTCAAGGTCATGAGTTGGAGCCCCACGTTGGGCTCTGCATTGGACATGAAGCCTACTTAAAAAAAAATGTGATGACTATACAGTGTATCATTCATGGCAGCAAAATGTGGACCACCAGGAATGTTAGGCTGACTGGATGGGCCTATCTGCCTGCGGTGGTGATGTACTGCCCCACTCCTTGACCTGAATAAGTCCTTGGTCTTTGTGCCAATGACAACTCCTAGTGAGAAGCTGCCACTTACATTGCTGACTAAATGGGTTACACATCTTGTTAGGACTTTGTACGAAATGCAGACTTTTTCACTAAGGACAGGAGTCAGTTCCAATTACTTAGGAATAGAAACAGAAGGAAAAAAAGTCTAGGTTATGGGGTACCTGAGTGGCTTAGTCAGTTAAGTCTCCATCTCTTGATTTCAGCTCAGGTCATGGTCTCATGGTTCATGGGATTGAGCCCCACACTGGGCTCTGAGCTGACAACGTGAGGGCTGCTTGGGATTCTCTCTCTCTCTCTCTCTCTCTCTCTCTCTCTCTCTCTCTCCCTCCCCCTCCCTCTCTCTCTCTCTCTCTGCCCCTTCCCTACTCATGCATGCCTGCATGCATGCTTGTTCTCTCTCTCTCTCTCAAAATAAACATTTTTTTTACTCTGGGTTTTTTTTTGGAATGGAAGGCCCTGCTAACCTGATCAACTTGGGTCCAATATGCTCATAAACCTCTTATGTTTTAAAGTATGAATAGTTATAGGAGAGGAGGAATATGAAATAGCTTTCCTCCACTCTTGTGCCACTTGTGCCTGATGAAGTGGCATCTGTTATTGACCCTGTAGGGGAGCATCTGATTTTAACTCATGCTCCCTCAACTTTATAAAAGGGAAAGCCATGAGAAAAATGTGAAATTAGCAACATTTTTTGGCCCCTAATTAACTTAATGGGTATACTTTTGTGCCTCCAATATTCAATGAAGCTCAGCTAGTAACTGAACTTGGCATAGTATTAATCAAGCCACAAAAATTTTTTGTTTATTTATTTATTTTGAGAGAAAGAGTGTGAGAAGAGGAAGGGCAGAGAGAGGGGGGAGACGGAATCCCAAGCAGGCTCCGTGCTCTCAGTGTACAGCCCATCACAGAGCTGGATCCCACAAACCATGAGATCACGACATGAGCCAGAGCCAAGAGGCGGTTGCTCAACTGACCGAACCACCCAGGTGTCCCAAGTCACACATTTTTATTAAGGATTTTCTATGGTATCGGCACTGGAATTTTAGTGAGAGATGATAAGAAAGATATGTTCTCTGGTTAATTTATTCATCAAATGCTTCTTGGAATTTACTCTTGTGTCATGGGCTCTAGGGAAGGCACAGGTGTTTACCATAAGATCTCTTATATTGGTAGATACCAAATATTTCTTAATACAACAAAAATACCTTAGTTTTGATAGTTAAAATGTCCTTTTCCATGAATAATTTTCATGTTTTTATTATGAGAAATTCATATCTCTAAAAAATGTAGTAAAACTGGGTATATGGGATATATAGTCACCAGATGCCACAGATAGTTTTTGAAGAGGTAACAGTTGTTAAAAAGTTTCTCATTGGTAAGGAAGAAATGAGTTTTAAATACTAGGTGGTACCAGAGCAATGTATTTACAATAGCTCTAAGTAAGTACGAGAACAAAAATTGACAGTCATGCATAAATATGTATATAAAATAAATAAATATATATAGAGTAAATTTTATGTAGAGAGAGAAAATATATATTCTTCTTTCCTTCTCACTTGTTTACAAATATTTAGCTTATATTAAGCTCTATTACATGAGAATTTCCTAGTGGTTAATCTTGGATGTATGAAAGTACAAAGGACTTAAGCGACTCCCTCGAAGGCAGTTGGCTAACCATTAGCCCAACAGGCAGATGCAGATATACTACACGTACGAAAGCAGATAAATTAAACTTTGCATTAAACAATTTTGTGTTAAGCAAGTTGTCTTATCTCACCTGCAAAGAAGTTCACAGTAAGGAGTCTGGTGTTGCCACTTGCTCTGTGTGACCCTGATTGGGAGTGCAAAGAAAATTTTTGTGCTTTTCTAGTTTTCTGCCAGAGTCTTAAATATGCCAATGCCCTCATGCTGTTTCTGCTGGGCCTTCAAAAGTAATTTTGTGGAAGTTTTGAAGATGAAACAGTGTGTAATCAATAAGAATGTTCTCTATCCGCATTGATCCCACTTAAATAGCTCTCTCTATGAATTCTAGAAACTATTTGAGAAATAGCTTAAAATTAAGTTTAAATTATTTAATCGTGAGAAGTAAATCCAGAAAAAGTAAAGAGAATCCAAGGGAGCCGACTAGCACACACCATTCAGAAATTTTCTTGTCTTTAAAATTATTTTTAATGTTTAATTATTTGAGAGAGAGAGCAGGGGAGAGGCAGAGAGAGAGAGGGAGACACAGAATCTGAAGCAGGCTCCAGACTCTGAACTGTCAGCACAGAACCTGAGCCAGGGTTCGAACCCACAAACTGTGAGATTTTGACCAAAGTTGGCCGCTTAACTGACTAAGTCACCCAAGTAACCCCAGAAATTTTCTTGTCTTTTGAGCAATAACCTGGAAGATAATCCATTAATCACTGAAGGAATTTTAATCTGGTAGTATGGACATCTTTAACAAAAATCACTGGAACATATTTATTCTCCCTGGAAAACTGGTGTGTGTGTGTGTGTGTGTGTGTGTGTGTGTGTGTGTGTGCGCGCGTGCGCGCACGCGCATGCACAAACAAAAGAAACCCAACTTTTAATTTTGTTTAAATAATGTTTAAGTAATATATTAAATAAATATACATAAATGTGAAATTACAATACTTTAAAAGGAAGCTTTAAAATGCTAAACATTAAATCTGTCTATAAGCAGACTAAAGCATTTTATTCCAATAACTTTTCTGCGTACAGTTTATCTCACATAACACTTATGCTCCAGTTTCCTTGAAAGTAAAGAATATACGTTTAAAGCCAATGCATTATTGAATAATGCAGAAAGCTTAATAAGTTATTGGTTTTGGGGCGCCTGGGTGGCGCAGTCGGTTAAGCGTCCGACTTCAGCCAGGTCACGATCTCGCGGTCCGTGAGTTCGAGCCCCACGTCGGGGCTCTGGGCTGATGGCTCGGAGCCTGGAGCCTGCTTCCGATTCTGTGTCTCCCTCTCTCTCTGCCCCTCCCCCATTCATGCTCTGTCTCTCTCTGTCCCAAAAATAAATAAACGTTGAAAAAAAAAAAAGTTATTGGTTTTTAGGACTATTCATTAATAAGAAAGTTGAGGAGAAAGGAATAATTATAAATATTCTTTTAAAATATAAATTGATGGCCTAACAAAGTTTTTCACTGTTTATTAAAATCTGTTTTATGTGGACCTTTTTTTTTTCCAGGTATGGGTTTTTTTTATTTCCAAATTCACTCTGGTCGTGAGAGAAGCTATTAAGTACTGAGAAAGTCAGATTCAGCTGTCTGCTTTAATGTGAATCACACCATGATTGTGGATCTTTGAAAAAGCATGGTAGGAACAATTTTTTATAGAATTACATAATATTATACCCTTGTTGAAGTTAGCAAAGTTGACTTAATTACTAAAAAGAAAACAATAAACATTTTTCTTTATAAACATCATAGAAACTTTGTAGAATACTTACATTTACAATGGATAATATGGTTATATTTGTAGCTATTAAAGTTATAAATTATTAAGCTTATGTGAATTTTAGAATCTCACATGTAGTTTGTGGATAATGTTTTTATTAAAACATATTGTGTTTTTCTATCTTTCTGTTCATTTTGAAAAGTAAGGAAAGATTATTTTAAGACCTGGTCCTGGCACTTTGCAAGTCTCTTCAGTTTATATGGTAGTCCTTCAAAGGCTTGTGAAAAATTCTTCTAAAAAGGCGAGACCCAGTGAGTTGAACTCTTCAGCTAAGATAAACTTTAGAAGCCAATACTTTTCTTTTTTTTTATTTAAAGAAAATTTTGTTTAACGTTTATTTATTATTGAGAGACAGAGAGACACAGAGTGTGAGCAGGGGAGGGGTAGAGAGAGGGGGAGACATAGAATCTGAAGTTGGCTCCAGGCTCTGAGCTGTCAGCACAGAGCCTGACACAGGGCTTGAACTCACAAACTGCGAGATCATGATCTAAGCCGAAGTTGGTCGCTCAACCAACTGAGCCACCCAAGCGCCCCAGAAGCCAATACTTTTCTAAAGAGAAAAAAGCTTTTTTAAATATACAGAGCGACCCTTGCACTCTGTTTGACCATCCAATTGCAGGGAAAAGCATGGAGAATGACAATAATCACCTACCCTTTTTGTATACGATTCATATACAGAACTTGAACTATCAAAGGATGGAAGGTCCATAAATGTAGCATGAATTTACGTATACCAATTAAGAAAAGGTTGACATGCAAAATGCACAAATGATCTTCTAAGAGTCCACTGTCTTTGAAAAATACTATTTTCAAGTTACTTTATCAATTTAACTTCATGTTGCCTAATTTTGTTTTCTATTAAAATTTAAGTGAGATGTCCTCATCTAAAAAACAAGTAACTTATACATCTTTTAAAAGAATATTTGTCATCAATATAGCCAGTGGTATGCTACAGTACCTTGTACCAGCTCATGAGAGCCAGTTGTGCAGATATTTTCACAACTGTGTTCAGCGATGTCACATTGGTAGACTGAAATCAAGTGTGGCGGGAATATTTACACCAAAGAAATAAAAAATTACTATAAATCACCCTCCTACCCTTCCCAGCCCCAGAAAGCTGGTTTCTGGGGCTATACCATTAAATATTAATATGTAATGAAATGAAATGAGAAATTTGCTTGGAGTCAGAATCCAACTTTCCAGTTAGGGAAACATTTTGGAGATTTTCTTCAGAGAATATTATAAAAGATTAACGTGGTTCTCATAAAAATCCACTCTGCTTTATTAAAATATCATCAAAGTATAATGAAGTTCATCAGAAAGATTGAATAGGTATCTATTAACTATGAAAATACTACGAAAGTCCAATAATTAAAATAGTGTGTTACTGGTACAAGAATAGAAAACTGAATAGAACAAAATAAATACCCCAGCAAAAGACCCTATATGTAAGAGCAAGAAAATGTTATCCAATATTTACTGTGAGAATAACTAGTTGGCACTTTGTAAATGAAAAAGAAAATCATTTGTGGGGCTCAGTCTGTTAAGTGTGTGACTTTGGCCCAGGTCATGATCTTGAGGTTTGTGAGTTCGAGCCCCACATCAGGCTCTCTGCTGAGGCTTCGGATTCTGTGTCTCCCTCTCTCTGCCCCTCCCCTGCTCACACTCTGTCTCTCTCAAAAATAAACATTTAAAAAAAAATTAAAAAAAAAAAAAAAGAAAATCATTTGTGCCCTGTACCTCATACAGTTAGGTAAGTTTCAAAATAGAATTAAAAAATATAACTGTAGAGAAAGTAAAAGGAAATAGAATGTTTATCAACTGTTTCATCAAACCTCTACAAGTAGACAACTTTCTAAGTTTCTCTCTTCAGACTTCTGCTTCCAAAGCTGAACCCTGTTGCTTTCATTCTAATAATGTAAATAAGATAGATACATTAAAATATCATAGATTTTTTTTTTTTAATTCCATCAGGGGTGTCTGGGTGGCTCAGTCGGCTAAGCGTCCAACTTTGGCTCAGGTCACGATCTCACGGTCCTTGGGTTCGAGCCCTGCGTGGGGCTCTGTGCTGATAGTTCAGAGCCTGGAGCCTTCTTCAGATAATGCATCTCCCTCTCTCTGTCCCTCCCCCACTCATGCTCTGTCTCTATCAAAAAATGAATGAACGTTAAATTTTTTAATTCCATCAGATTGCTGAGGCTGCAAAGAAACCTAATTGAACTAACTTCCAGAAAGTGGGGACCCCTCACTAGAAGAGGAAAGGCAGCAGCTTCCTTCTGTAGCAGGATGGTGGGGCGGGGAGGCCAGGCAGCGGGGAGAAATTTTTTCAGCAACATGTGGGTGAGTGTGACCGATTAGATTTCTAAGCGTTCGACCACAAAGGCAACATCTACCGCTGAGTCCCAGGAACCCATTCTAATTTTTTTTTTTTAATGTTTATTTTTAACAGAGAGAGAGCAGAGCATGAGCGGGGGAGGGGCAGAGAGAGAGGGAGACACAGAATCCAAAGCAGGCTCCAGGCTCTGAGCCCTCAGCACAGAGCCCGATGCGGGGCTCGAACTCACACTGTGAGATCATGACCTGAGCTGAGGTCGGACACTCAACCGACTGAGCCACCCAGGTGCCCCCATTCTAATTTCTTTACAAGTAATATCACTTAATTAGCACAGTAATGCTGTGTTACCACTACCTATATACAATTTTTCTTCCTGTTTTACAAAGAGAGTACCTGAGGTGGAGAGGTCATCCACCCAAACTTATGAGTGGGAACCAGGATTTATGTTCAGCCAGTGTGACCTCATAGCTCTCAGTCTTAGCTCTGGTGCTCTTCTGCTACCCAGTAAATATTTAGTCAAAGGTTATTCATCAGTATAGCCTGATGAAGTTATTTACTAACTGAATGAACCTAAATTATCAAGCGCCTTTCCCACTTTCTCTACAAGGAAGCAAATTCAATACATATAATTTGAAATTTAAGAGCATTGAAAAAATAGGACTAGTTTATTTTATAGAACCAGCTTTCTATGGATGCAGGTGCTGGGTTTTCTGCTCCAGAATTCTGATGTTTAAGATGGTGCATATTTGTTTTAGATTTAACGACTATTCTCTGTTCCAGTAGTATCCAAGAATTAATTTGCATGCCAATTTAAATTCTATCAATAATATGTGTAATTCTCCCTCTCCTCATTGTAGAGACCTACACCTTGTATCCAAAGGGGATGGTGCAGGTAAGTAGTACTTTCTTTTCTGTGCAAATGTGTTAGCATACTTCCAAGGACCAACTCATACTGAAATGAAGTGACTAGATACTTGGCAGAAAGATGTGGACATTTGGGATTTTTATAAATTGCTTCCTCAATTTTCTCCACCCTTTAAAATATAGAATATACAGTGTGTCACCCACCACCCAAATATCTGAAAGTCTTACACTGAATAAAAACTATGTGAATATTTTGCCTGAATTGTTATAATCAACTTCTCAGACACCTATAGCAATAAAGTACTATAGAGTTAGCAATGGGCTTGTGAAGGATTATGAAGGGCTAAAACTTTTCCATATTTGAGGTGTTCCCCCAATTTTATTTCTGGGAGTACTTTTTGCTAGGGGTTTCCAAACAAAAGGAAGAAATGGTGCTGCCAGAAGAATCTCTGAGGGGGCAGGGACAGGCCCTTCCAGAGAAGTCTGCTGCCTGCCAGGAATCTCAGCCAACCTGTTTTAGGCAGTTTTTAGAATTGTAAAATAAGAAATGGACAGTGCAGTGATGAGAATCACTTTTACATCGCCCCCAAACCCCATTTCCTGAAATCCCCACCTCCTTGATAATATCTAACATTTAAATAGTGTTTTAATACTTTACAAAGACTGTCATATAACAGCCAAACCTTAATCTTGAAATCCATCCCCCACTTGCCATCACTGGTTTTCCCAAGGCTTTGATATTTCATTTATTTGCATTGTTGGTTCTCTTGTTTCCATCTTCTAGTCATTTTTCTTTGGCCTTCTGTTCTTCCTTTTGCAATTTTAATTATTGACAATGATTTTTTAGTCTTCCCTGAGCTCTGATGTCACACAGTTGGCACAGAGTACACAGTTAAATAATTCTTCAAAACTGAATCTCTGATAGGGATGTCCACTTGGAAGTCACAGCATCATCTCAAAGCCTGACACCAACATGTTGTCTTGTAAAATATCTGATGTGTCTGTTAACAATAGGGAGAACTAACATTTATTATGTGTCATGTATTTTCAATAAATTATTTACCTCTCACAACAATCCTAGGAAATAGGTGAATGAAGAATGAAGAAACAGTCCCAAACAGGGACTGAGCAAGTTAAGGAATGGTGATCTGAACTCAGGTCATCTAACTCAAACCAGAGTCCCTTATATATCACATCATAAGTCCTCCAGCCTCTTATATGAAAAGTCACTTAACCCCTCTCAGTTCTGGTGTTTCCACCTGTCCAGTAGAGGCCTGATGATAAACACAGCCGAAGACAGGACCTGAATTGATAGGTAATTAAGGATGAGCAAAAAGGATTGCACACTCAGCAAAATCAAAGATAATAGACTTACAACTGAAAATACAAAGAAAGAGATTTTTCAAACCGAAGTCATGACTTATGTCATTTGTTTGAAGCAAATTCTGAAATAATACAAGTATATTAACTTTTCCTGATTTTGTTTGGGATCTGTTTTCAGGACCATGTCTCAGATTCTATGTAAAAACAACAACAAAAAAACAAAAACACTTGAACAAAGAGGCAACAAAGACAATATATTTCATTAAAAATTTTATTTTTAGAGCCCATCAATGGGCAAATCCCAAACAGTAGCAATGCAGAGTATTTAAGAACATTTTAATATTTCTTTCTATCCATCTTTGTTTTCCTTTCCACAAACATACTGGATTAAAGCAACAATACTCTTAACCCCAAATTCAATGCCTGAGTACTTTCAATATCTATTTTGAACACATAATAAAGCAGAGGCAGTTAATTTTATTTCCACTCGGAGCTTAGCAATTACTTTAGCTTCACATTATTCTATCACAAATTATAACCAAATGGCCTACCTAAGCAGCTAAAATCATAAAATTATTATAAGCCAAGTCAATGGTATGTATAAAGTTAACAAAAAACAACTAGACTAGTATACATTTGTTTTGGGCCCTACAAGAAATAGGCCAAAATAACAAGCTTTAGTAAAAGATGAGGTCCTTGGGCAGAGGAGAACAAGAAGTCATATCATCAAAAATTCTGAGGAAAACTTAGGTAAGAGGAAATCAGCCTATAATTTTAACCAAATGAAGGAAGAAAGGGGAATACATTATCAGGGTTGATGACAACTTGGGAAAAGACATATAGCATTCAATCACAAACTTGTTCACTACCTCAAGAGCTCAACATCAGGCTCTCCAGGCATTCTGTTATTCTCCCACTAAGTTTCTTCACGGGAACATAAACCCACATTTATGCTAACAACAGAGTGTTATACGGCTATTTAATCTGATGGCAAACAACAGGAAAAAAAATTCTTAGGGCCAGACTGACTTCAGCCCATCTCAGTACCCCTGAAAATAGGGGCAAAAAATTAATCATTAAGAAACAGTATTCAAAGAGTACTGTATTACCTAATGTGATTTATAAAACAAGCACAATTCTGTAATCGTCAATGGAAAAAGTCTTAATATTTGAAAATTAGGAATGTTTTGATGCTGATTTTTTACCAAAATGGTACTCCAAACAGTTAAGTTGGAACAAATCCCAAACTCACACTTACTTGCATCACCTCAGTTTAATAATCCAATAAATGACAAAAAAGACAAACAATGAAAACAGCATCATATAGCACAACAGCTTTGTCTGGCTCCCTCTAGATAAAATCTTCAGTTTTCCCATAGTTTTACCTAGAAATCCAGTTGTAGAATCAAACTGTGAATCCTATGAGGAGAAAGGGAAAACAAAATAGTTAGATTCTAATATTGTACATATGCACATTTAAGTAATTGAATATACTGTCCTTAGAATACATTTTTAATGAAATTTTTAGTGTTTAATCAATTCAGGAGCCTGTTTATAACTTGGGTAATCAAGCCTGATTACTCTGTGCAAAATAGAGTAATTCTCTCAATGAATAAAAAGCTCTTTCATTGAATAAACGTTTCTTTCAGCATCAGAGTAATTCAAAATCCCAAACTATTTAGGTCTTTTTCCAATTGTGTGAATTAAGACACTAATAATAAAGGTAAGTAGTTTGTCTACTATCATACAGGTGTTTGATTCTCAGTTTTTGTTGGGGCATTGCTCTCAAAGGGCAAATGGTTGGTTGCTTTCAGTAATTCAGTATGATAATTCATCTAAAGTTTAATATGGTTAGCAGTTAAAGGTACTTTACTTTTAAGATTCTTTAATTCAGATAGCTGACTTTGAAGTACAGCAGAGTTTATTAAAAGTTAAGAGAATATCATGTAAAGGCAGTAAAATGTGGTTAGACTCCAAATATGGATGGGGAAAACTACCATATTAAAACATAGTTGGAAACTGGAAAAGTCCTGAAGATGAGAGGACTAGGTGTAGATTAGAAATACTGCACTTTCACAGAAATCTCAGTATCCTAAGATGTAAAGGCCCCAGCTGAATGACAGCATTTGCACAGCTCGGGCTCTATGTAGTTCAAACACTTTAGATCTATAGCTCTTCACCAGGGTTATGTATCACAATCACCTGGGACACTTTTCTTTTTCCAAAATACATATATGTAGGTCCCTCCCCCTAAAATTCTATTTAGGTTGAGAACTAGCATAAACACTTACAGAAAGTTCCCCAGTGATTTGAATGTACAACCTCCATAAGAACATTGCTTTCAATGACCTATTCATTTCTGAATAACACAATTTTAAAAGCAAGTGGAGAAACTAGGGAACGTCTAGAGAAATTTGACATTCGAAATAAAGAATGGAAAGAGGTTCTACAAAGAAAGGTATATGTTGCTGAGCTCCCTTAGACTGGAGAGATAAAAGGCTCTGGGATGTTACTATGTTCAAATCTTATTGATTTGTTCAGAAGTGATCCTTAGGAGATCAAATAGAAATAGGCTCACATTACATGAAAGACAATCAATTGGATAGATATGAAGTGCTTTTTGATTACTTGGTAGTCAGTATCCATTGAGATCTCCAAGAACACTCAAAACAGTCATTTTTCCTGAGCCTTTAACAGTGTTTTAAACATAAGATTAAAAATACAATGGCTTCCACCTCCTCCTCCTACTCACAGTGTGTTAGGGAAGATGAAAAATGCAAGAATGAATAAACCTATTAGTTATTTCAAAGCAATGAGATACAAATAGGCCGGAATCCAGAACTTATGATCTCTAGATTAATTTCAAAATGGGTAAGAGTTAAAATGATATTATTCCTGATTAAAAGACTAAATTTGAGAATATTAGATCAACTTTCTTAAATTTAAAGTCACAACCACTTACCATTTCAGCTAATAATTTATTTTGATGTTTAACCTCATGGCCTATTTCAATGGAAAGCTATTAAAAAAAAAGACACATGCATTATTACTCACATAATGGCATTTAAGTGTTATAGAGTAAAATGCCATTCTAAGCATACACATTTTCTCAAAACTGTCTTCTAAAACTATAAACTACATATAGTTTTTTCTGATAATTTTTCCACTGACATTAAAGGAAAATAAATTTAGAATTTCTACTGTTTCCCAACTATGGATATTGTCTCCCTGCTCTTCATTTTGATTTCATTTTAATATTCAATTCCATCTTTTAATTTTGGTACACACTTCTCTCTGGTTCTCTTATCCTTGCATGCTTTTTTCTTCCTCTCTTTATATTATTCATACAACAGCATTTATATGTATATTTTCTTCTTTACATTTTAAGAGATATATATAAGTACCTATATTATCAATTAAAATCTACATGGGACATTACCTTGAATATATGCCTAAACTAGTTATTTATTCAGATTCTTTTTTAAAAATGTTTATTTGAGAGAAAGAGAGAATGAGCAGGGGAGGGACAGAGAGAGAGAGAGAGAGAGAGAGAGAGAAAGAGAATCCTAAGCAGGTTCTGTGCTGTCAGCATAAAGCCCAATGCAGGGCTCGGTCTCATGAACCATGACATCATACTTGAGCCAAAATCAAGAATAGGAGGCTTAACTAAGTCATGGGGTGCCCTATTTAGATTCTAAAAGTTTTCCTTTAAAGTATGACAATAAACTGGAAAAAGATTGACAAGTTATTGTTAAGGCTCAGCCGAGCCTTAAAAAAATACAATTTAAGTGATTATGGCTGTTATTCAGACCAAAGCCTATTCGATACTTTATATGACAAATTCATTAAAGGCTTCACTTCCAAGATATTTGGATAAATTACAAGCAACAAATGAAAATCTTGGCAAACCATTGCAAATATTGTTCTCAACTTCTCTTGTGTGGAAAGTATATGGGGTGATACACAAAATCACACTAGAATTCTATAGATCAGAACATGAGCTTTTTCCCCAAATTTAACAATCCAGAGATAATAAAGCAACTATAAAGCCAAATAGCCCAAATCACCTAACTACTTTCTACAACTGTCATTCATGACAAGGAAAGAAATTTCCCGGGGGGCGGGGGGGTAAACCTTTATTCCAATAAGGAGCTAAATTATCAATGTCAGAGTTAAAAATAAATAATTCTTCATTCTCTATCAATGTTGATTTTCTAAACTGTTAACATTATACAGTATTACTTAGTTCGTAGATCAACTCTTTTTGATCTAATATGACTTTGAAAACAACACTCTTTTCAGAATGTTATTAGTATCCAGGCTGAACACAATTGTATTTTCCAAAGACTAATGAAATACCAATTAAGTTTTAGCAACATGAGTTTCTACTGAAGGCTCTATGAGTTTATAGCATGTTTACTGTAATACAGAATCAATTACATACACTGTTAAAATCATATTTTTGTAATTCTTTTACTTAACACATGTTAAACTCAATACCACTGATAACGAATTATGCTTAGGTGCTGTGATAAAGATAAAAATAAAAACAGAAAACTCTACATTCTGGTAAATTTCTTTTACATACAAATAATCCCAATGCAGATTCCTATGCAATACATGCTGTAGAAATGGTGCAAACTGTCTTATGTTCACAAGGAAAAGAGTTACTTCTGATGTGGTAATTAGGTAAAGCTTGCAGGAAGGAAGGAGTGCAGAGAAGTGGAGCCTTTACTATTAAAGGCTTTGGCCAATGTAAGGAGGGAAAGGACACCTCCCCAGTAAAGGGAGAGTATGATCAAAGATGTGGGAGTGCAAGTGACACCATGCACAGGACGAGAGATTCTCTAATTTGTCTGGCAGAAAACATATACACATTCCAGAAGTGTAGGAGATAAGGTCTGATAAGCTGTGGATAATCTCTAAAGGACCCATTTAACCAAGCTACAGAGTATGGATTTTATTCTTACATCATGGGAAGGCACTGAAGACTTCTGGGAGCAAAGGATGCAATTTTACAAACACTCCAAAAAGATGGCGGAACATGCAAAAAATGAGGAACAAATAGGTTACGAGGCTCTCTCCATACTTTGCCTACGAAAACCAAGGGATGGTATCAGGAAGAGAAAAGTAGAAACAGAAAGAAGGAAGCACAAAACTCAGTGACTAACGTGATGTACAAAGATAGAAACACTGAGATGTGTAGCTTAGTATACTAGAAGAACAAAAGTCAGGAGAAGAACTGCTTGGGGGTGGAAGATGTACCGCTCTGAGACATTACTACAGACAACATATAGTACTGTAGATTTACACACACACACACACACACAGCTAAAAAAAATAAATGTACCATTATGTTTTGATTTGGCCACACTTTTAATCTTCTATTCAAATCATGTTTAAATTTTGAGTGTACTTTGACCTCACTGAACTATACACAACTTGGGTAACTGAATTCCTCCATATGATACCAACAAATAGTTTATAAGTACATATGTATACATAAATACACAAATTGGAAAGTATATCATCTGTTACGTACTTACAGATTTTATAGCAGTTACTTTGCTTCTCAGACTTTCAGTGAGTCTCTCATTTTCTTCTTCACAGGCACTGTACCCACTGTTAGCATACCCATAGTTCCCATAGTTGCCTGGAGGTACTCCTTCACCTGCAAGGATCAGAGTCACAGTATAGTTGTAGCAAAAACAAGCCACCTTTGAAGCCTTGATAGAAAAGAACCAAAAAAGACCCCTGGAGGGCGTTGCAGACCACATATGTCTATAACATTCACACTTCAAAGGAATTTTAAAAATTAATAACCAAATGGAGATCAGAACAATTCTTTTCTAATGCCCTCTTTTAAGCAAAGAATATTCAATTTGTTTTATACTTATTTACTGATTGCTTATTAATTGCCCACAAGACACTAAAGTAGGCACTGATCTAAAAGGATATTCAGGATACATTCCCTCTCCATAAAACTACAACTTTTAAAAAGGATCTAAAAGTAAGTCTCAACTATCCATTGAAGAAGCTTGGCTACGAAGGGAAAGGGAGCAAGAGGATAAATGTAGCAGGAAAGAGCTCATGGCAGAGGGAGGGTCCTTTATTTGCATTTCTTTCTTTTAAATAGAAGAGAGAACTTATGGAAAATAACTTATGGAGAACATTACCTGAGAATTAAGAGGGGAATTCATTCAACAAATATTTCAGAAACTTCCATGTGTCAGATCCATTGTTCTTTCTAGGTACTACTTTTTGGAGCTTATCGTCTGTGGAATTGCACTTCAGAATCCACAGTCCCAGCTACTACCTAATAAAGTACTTGATATTCACCAGGCAATCAAATGGGTGGAGTGAGCCTGAAGAGTGAATCTATATATAAATATGCTAAAGGATTGAGAGAGGAAAGCATAGTTGAGGGTCTTATTTAACCACGTTTTCAAAAGACAGTTGATACAATCAGTTTTCTCAGTAAAGGAAGAGATAAGGCTGTCTTTAAGGAACGGTATCATTTGGAAAAAGCAGTAAGGAGAATAATGAGGGAAAGTGACTAGGACTACACGGATCCTAGGGTGAGAAAATAATCCTGGCCGAGGCAACACACTGTGGTGGTTTCAATCCTCCTGAATGTGTGATTTTTCTGAAGAAGGACTCATCAGCCTGAGTTAGCCCGTGAGAACCTGCATCGTTGGATTGATCAAGAATTTCATCAAGAGATTTACAGCACTGGGGCTGAAGAACAGAGCTCCAAAAGGCCGAGACTGCTTGACAAAAGAGAGGTTTAAGATATGGAATATGGGGTCTATACTGGACAGGAATTGAAGTAGTTACAATGGAGAAATGAGGAAGGGATGATACAGAGACTAGGTCTCTATAAACTCAAAGAGTAGATGGGGCAACAGGGACAGTAAAAGATGGAAGGGTAGGAAGCAGCAGTCAGTGCTCGTAGTTGAAGGATGGCTGAAGTGTAAAGTGGAAGCTCTTTCAAGACACAGCAGGAACCTCACTTTCTCTAAAAGGTAAAACTCCCTCTGAATTCTTACAGCTCTTGCTGTACATAACAGTAATATCACACTCTAGATAGTTCTACAAGGGCAAAAACTAAATTTGTTTCACTTATGGCTATATATCCCCCACAAATGTGTACACACACACACATACAGATGCACACACACAAAGGCACACTCAATGAATACTTGTAAATGAATTAAATAGAATCTGAATTCACTGTTATTCAACTTTGAATGAGCCTGCCTTTCTCAAGAATGGAATCATAAACTTCTTTGAGGGCAGAGACAGTGTATCATACTTCTATATCCCCTGTACCTAATGAGTACTTTATATGCAGCAGACACACAATTTCCACCACCACAGAAACCACAACAAAATGTTAAACAAGTGTGTTCCAGGGTAGAAAGATTTGCATTTCCCAAATTTTCCCTCAACTGCTGACACACCATCCATAAAACTCTCCAAATATAGTATGAAAAGTTGTAGGAAAGCTAGTGAATGCCAAAGGTCATCCTTAGCCTTTGTCCATTTACATATATGCTACTTCTTTTGGGTAGTTTCTATCAATAACTGAGCCAAATCATTTAGAGATTCATGTGAAGTGTTCCACATGAATATCTATCAGCTTCAATATTTATCCCAAGTTTAAAATTCCAGGCCAATACACACTGATACAAAACAAAACAACACACAGAATTTAAAAAAATTACAATCACAGCACACCAGTGTAAATGATAACAATAGACACTTAAGTAAACGTCTTGTCTTTCCACTCAACTACAAGGGAGCTTCAAAAACAAAACAAAACAAAAGCTCTATCCATATCCATCCTAGAGATTCTAATGTAATTAGTCTGGGCTGCAGTCCAGGTATCAATGCCTTAAAAGCTCTCCAGGTGATTATAATGTACAGTCAGGGCTAAGAACCACAACTTCTCAAGTCACTCTGTTTCCTGCAATTTAAATGATGGCACACTGCTGCAAAACAAAACAAAACAAAACAAAACAAAAAAAACCATTCAAAGGGCCCAAAGGACCTATTGCTGAGATCCAAACTCCTTGGCCGGCACTCAAAAGATCTCCTCAATGTGGTTCTGGTTCCATGTCTCCTACTTCAATCAAACTGGCTTAATGATAACCCTTAAACACACTATTCATAATTCTAGTCCTACAACTTTGGGGGGGGGTAGGAATAGGGGAGGGGGGAGTCTGGTTTCCAACTGGACCTTGCCTGTCTCACCCTCCATTATTTAAGCTCTAGTGCCAAGTTCTGATATCTCCACAAAGTATGCAGTGCTCTATCTCTGAAACCTCTGAGACACTAGCTGTAGAACTTATTCAGTATTTGGATGCATAGTTATCACTTATACCATAATTTATCTTTGTACATGTTCCTACTCACCATCTAGACTGGAAGCTCTGGGAGCACAAACAGGGCCACAATTAACTGTACACTTAGAGCTTACTCAAGTACACAATAAATGTCATTAATAATGATAAAAAGAAAAAAATTAAGCATATAAAACTATTCAAAATTAGCTATTTTTCCCCTACAAGTTACTTGGCCAACTTTCTATGATCCAAGTATTCATAAAAGCTGTATTTTTCAAAAGCTCTTCCTCATACAATTTTTTAATCAATGTATACGTCTAAAGTTACTGGAAAATTTCACTAATTTTAAATACCTGGCACTTTTGAAAAACTTTTTTTCCCTCTAATTGTAACAACTGAAAAAAGCAACATTCCCTTTTTTCAAATATTCCATGTATTTTCTCAGGTATACTGTACCCCGATTTAGCAGGTTTTTTAAAAAAGTATCTCTTACTAGAGAGCTTCAAAAACCAGAAAATGCTGTTTTATTAGCTGTGCGTTATAATGGCCCCCTTAAAAGTCCTTGTGCTTGGTGAACCTGTTTCCTAAGTTTTCACAGTGGAGCAAAACTCAGATAAGAAATGTTCTGGATAAAATGGCCTTTGCCCCCAATGTTACACACTACAGTCTTTAACAGTAACGACATGTACGTTTACCTTTGTAACTCACTGTTACCAGTTTAATAATATTGTTAGTGTGCTTCGCGTGCAACATTCATTCTTCAAATTTCGCTTCTGAAAAAACTAACACCCAGGACGAGTACAGTACGAGAAACCGAAGCCGGAATTCGGGAAACCCAGCGGTTTTCATAATCACTCTGACAGTCATTAACAATTTAAAAAACCAACCTTGACTATTGAGTTGGCACCTGGACATACCCCATCCCCATTCCTCCGCTACTCTATAAACCTACCATTCAAACTTAGGACTGAACCAAACTAAAGAAAAGTTTTTGGATCTGGGACAAATGGTGTGTTTCCACTCGGCACCGCCTCCAAAGACCCTTCGAATACATCCTGTTTTCTGGCCCAGATTCCAGTGACATAAGACCGGTCCGGTTTCCTTCCACATCCCCGCACCCAGTACGGCCAGTTCTAGGGCCCCCGAACTTCGAACCTCAGCCCTCTTCTTACCCAGGCCTGCACGCCTCATCCTGCCACAGTAGGGGCAAAAAAGCAGAAGGAGGGGTGGGTAGAAAGGAGCCACGGGCCCCCCAGACGGCGTCTTCAGAACCAGGGCCCGAAGAAACACCAAGTTCTTTCTCCAAAGCGCCACGACATCAGTGGACGCTAAACAGCGCGCCGGCTGATGGCGTCACGCAGGCACTTATCACTGCCCTGCGAGGCGGCTTGAATGGCATTCTGGGAAATGTAGTTCGCCGTCGACACAGGTAGTAAAACAGCCTGGCGTGAACCGGGCTCCTAGAGTGGGCGTGGCTTCCGGAAGAGGCGCGAGCGCTGGGGCGGCTCTGACTCAGGTTCTCAAGATCTGGGTTTTTGCTGCTGGCCTCGCGGCTTCCTGGACGTTACTCTCAGCTTGTTGCCTACCGAGTTGAACCTCGTTGATCTGCCCTTCTCAGACCTTGGGAGGATGTTTGACTCATCTTTCCTGATTCCTCCTCTTACTTCCTCTGACCTCTAGAGTCAGTTCAGGGAAAGTCCAGGAAAACTTTACTCAAGATAATGATCTCATACATAAGTAATCTGAGACCCACAGAAGGAAAGGAAGAGGGTAACAAATTTGTGCTGGGTCACACAGTAGTTAGAAAAATCAGGTCACTTGGAATAGGACTCTTGCTTGGAATAAAGTGGTTAATAAAAGGAACCTGGTTTCCGGAGGCACTAATAAGTTAGTTACCTGTTACTGGATTGGTTGCATTTCTAGAAAGAACATTGGCTATTAGTTGTTGAGGACCAAAGGACCCCTAAACTCTCTCCCACTTAGATCTTTCTAACGTACACAAAGGATATTGAGATACATTGCACATTACCATGTGTGAGATAGTAAGGGCTTAAGAGCCTGTTGGCAAGGTTAGGGGGGTACTGGGATCCGGGTTAATGTTGCATCCACACGACTCCTGAAACAGAATGCTATGGGAACCAGTGACAGTCACAACAAAGTTTATTGCAATGAGAGGCAAGGCAAACTGATCGGTCCCGACAGACACTCTTAACCAGAGTGTGGTCCCGAACAGCTGGCGTACAGGGTTTTTATAGCCGACCACATCGTCTTATCACCTGGGAACAGAACAAAGGAATAGTGCCCAGGTGGAAACAGTTCAAACAGGCCCTTGCCCCAATCCAAACACTAATCCCACCCCTTGATTGATAGGATAAGGCTGTTATCTCTTAACCTATAGTGTTAAAACAAAACTCTTATTTCTTAAGGCTACAGGTTAGCCCTACACTACAATTTAACCCTTACATTTCCCCCTTTTCTTGTCCGTGAATCAATCCCTTGATTCATCATTAGGAACTAAGGGGACATAGTTGGACCTAATCATAATTTTTATTTCACCAACTTGCCTCTTGACATACTGTACTAACCAATTGATAATGCATGGGCCGATAGTTAACCCGAGAAGTAACAACAGTAGTGGCCCAGCTATGGTGGTGAGCAGCGATGTGAGTCAGGGGGACCAAGAGTGATACCAATTATTGCTGGCCTCCCTGGCACGTTCCCTAGCTCTAAGATTGTTCCTTACCAAACTAAGAGTGTCTCGAATTCATCCGGAATTGTTGGCATGACACAGTATACACCAACCCTGCCCTTGGAGGTCCTCTAGGGTTAAAATTGGTCGTGAACCCCAAGGGCACAATGACATCATACATTCGGAGGCCCCAAGTGTGCCCAGTATCTCAGAATGAGGAAAAAATAGATGAGCTGGTGTTGGGTTACATTTTCCTTGGGCCTCACATTGGGGGTTCGGGGTTCTAAGGAGAGTAATTAGGGGGTCAATGTCCCGTCCTGTTAACCAGGGGGCTAGCATCCCACAACCCCATTTGGCACAGTGGTATTGACCCTCTCCTTCACATTCATTTTTTCTGTCTGCATCTTAGCCAAATTTTGCTCTAGTGCCCTATTTCCACATCCAAAATTGTTCTCCCCAATGTTTCCGAGAGCTCTTGCCCAGGTTTGCAACCCCCATTCTTCTCCTACCAGGTCACACAGGTCGAACACGAAACAAGGCATAGTACGAGAGGCATTAGATGTTACCACCTTCCCTGTGACAGTGTCTGAGTTCCCATTGGTATGGCTAAAAAGACAAGGGGTGCAGTTCCGCACAGTCTCCCAAGCTTATTATACAAACCCAGACTATTATTCCTTTTAACCTTCCATCGCTGTTCATTCTCTAGTCCTGTATCAGTCCTGGGTGTTCCCACCTCCGCGCAGTTTTTCTTAACCTGAGAGTGATGAATCCAGGTTCGGACACCGTCTATCTTCATGGCCATTGGTGTAGTCAGGATCACAGTGTGTGGTCCTTTCCAGCGTGGCTCCAGGGGTTTAGGCTCGTGCCTCTTGACCCAAACTAAGTCTCCTGGTTGAAAGGGGTGGGGAAGAACAGGAGGATGGGCAAAGGCTTCTTTCAAGGCATTAGTTATTTCCTTTTGTACAAGATGCAGGGCCATGAGTGAAGCCAACAAGTGGTCCTGTTCTAGCTGTTCCTTTATGTCATCCCCTAGCCTCGGCAAGATAGGTGGAGGTCTGCCAAATAAAATTTCATAAGGGGACAATCCCTTGATAAATGGAGTACAACGTGCTCGCAAAAGGGCAAAAGGCAGAACATCAACCCAATTTTCGCCAGTCTCAAGGGACAATTTGGTTAAGGTCTCCTTTAGAGTCCGATTCATCCTGTCTACTTGACCCAAGCTCTGGGGTCTATATGAGCAATGTAATTCCCAATCTATTCCCAATGCTCTGGCTAGACCCTGCAATACCTGTGCCGTGAAGGCCGGACCATTGTCCTATCCTATGCTCAAAGGCAGCCCGACTCTAAGAATTAGTTCATTTAATAATTTTTTAACTGTCACCTCAGCCATTTCTGATTTAGTGGGGAACGCCTCAACCCATCTGGAGAAGGTGTCCAAAAAAAAATCGAGCAGATATTTGTATCTGTATTTCCCTGGTTTAATTTCAGTAAAATCTACTTCCCAAAACCGGCCTGGCTCAGTTCCTCTATCTCTTTTAGCTTCTGAAAACTTATTTGCACCGCGATTTACTTGGGTGCAACTTACACATCTTTCAACCATCTCCTCCATCTCTTTTCCCAGCTCTTGCGCCCTGAACTTTTTCTGCACCAATTCCACCATCTTTGTTTTTCCCAGATGAGTCCCTTGGTGGAGGAGATGCACCATACGTCGCCCAAGTGACGCGGGTAAGCATATCTTACCTTCAGGATCCTGAAACCACTTTTGTCCTGGTATCATACTTCCTCCTTTTTTTGAAATCCACTTCACATCTTTAGGAGTGTAATTGGGCTCCGGTGGAAGCAGGGGGTCTATCAAGATCGGTAGTGCAGTGAATGATCTCGAGACTTGCAGGTTAGATGGCTGTTAGAAGGTCTAGAATTTTGGCTTTATTTTTGATGTCCTTGCCCTTCGCTGTGAGGAGGCCACGCTCTTGATAGATGGACCCGTGCACATGCACAGTTGCAAAGGCA
Organism: Prionailurus bengalensis; assembly: GCF_016509475.1. NCBI lineage: Eukaryota > Metazoa > Chordata > Mammalia > Carnivora > Felidae > Prionailurus > Prionailurus bengalensis. Next base: position 96,737,467 of record NC_057348.1, read on the forward strand.
TAACAGCTGTGTGTATAAATATTAACTGGCTTGTTTTTACCAAGTTTCAAGGGCTTTAGTTAGTGCGATGAGCTCTGCGCACGGGGCTGAGGTTCCTGGGGGAAGGGTCTGTTGCCATAGAACCTCGCGGTTTGTCGTAACTGCAGCACCGGCATGCCTTTGCCCTTGAAACACAAAACCACTGCCGTCTGAAAACATGTTGATATCAGGATCCTGTAGGGGAATGTCCGTGAGATCGGAGCAGAGGGACGAAACTGTCGCTAAGGTCTCTGGACAAGAATGTAGAGGGGGACCTAGTCCTTTGGGCAGCAAAGTAGCTGGGTTTAAGGCTGTGGGGGCACAAAAACGTATTGGGGCTGGTCGAGCAGCAATGCCTGATACTGGGTAATCCGAGCATTTGATAGCCACCATTCTGGGGGAGCCCGCAGTAAGGCCTCCTTCATGGGGCACCATAACAGGCAACATCTGTCCCAGGGTTAATTTATCTTGGTCTTTGACTAGTAGCACGGTGACAGCAATCTGTCGAACGCATGTGGGCCACCCGGAAGCAACTGGGTCTAGCCTTTTGGATAAATAGGCCACTGGTCAGCGCCAAGGTCGCAGGTGCTGAGTCAGAACTCCCTGGGCTACACCCCCTTTCTCAGCTACAAACAAATGGAATGGCTTAGTGGGATCTGGCAGGGCCAAGGCCAGTGGGGTCATGAGAGCCTCTCATAAAGCTTGGAAGGCTTTAGTTTGAGTCTCCCCCCATGTGAAGGACTCCAGAGATCCCTTGAGAGCGGCATACAAAGGGGCTGCCAGTTCAGCAAAGCCAGGTATCCATAGTCTGCAGTAGCCTGCTGCCCCCAGGAACTCGCGAACTTGTTTGCGAGTTTTAGGCTGAGGAATATCGAGTATAGCACGAATTCTTTGTTCACTGAGATAGCGCTTACCTTTTTTAATGTTGTAACCTAAAAAAGTGACCGCAGTGTGACAGATCTGCGTTTTTTGGCTGATACTCGGTATCCCAGTTTTTGCAGAAGACTCAAGAGTTCCTTGGTGGCACTCGGGCATTCTGAACGAGAGGGGGCCACCAGCAAGATATCATCAACATACCGCAACAGAGTTCCCTGCGGCTTGGAGATTCGAAATGGTTCTAAATCCTGGTTCAGGGCTTCATTAAAAAAGAGTAAGAGAGGGGTGCCTGGGTGGCGCAGTCGGTTAAGCGTCCGACTTCAGCCAGGTCACGATCTCGTGGTCCGTGAGTTCGAGCCCCGTGTCAGGCTCTGGGCTGATGGCTTGGAGCCTGGAGCCTGTTTCCGATTCTGTGTCTCCCTCTCTCTCTGCCCCTCCCCCGTTCATGCTCTGCCTCTCTCTGTCCCAAAAATAAATAAACGTTGAAAAAAAAAATTAAAAAAAAAAAGAGTAAGAGTTTTTGAATCCATGGGGGAGTTGTGTCCAGGTGAGCTGTCCAGCTTTTCCCTCTTCAGGATCGGTCCATTCAAATGCAAACAGTGGCTGGCTCTGTGGGGCCAGCGGGATGGCAAAGAAGGCGTCTTTTAAGTCCAGAACTGTATAATACACCTGAGAAGGGGGAAGCAGACTAAGGTGAGTATACAGGTTGGGTACAGTGGGAGGAATATCCATTACTCTGGTGTTTACTGCTCTCAGGTCTTGAACTGGCTGGAAATCAGATGAGTTAGACTTTCAGACAAGAAGTGGAGTATTCCATGGTGACTTGCATGGGGTCAGAATGCCCAAGCCATGCAAATGCTTGATGTGAACAGCAATTCCCTGCCTAGCCTCCCGGGACATAGGATATTGTTTGTCTTACTGGAAGCGCAGACACCTTAAGTCCCACAATTACCGGGGCTTGATGAATCACTAGTCCAGGTGGATTGGTCTCGGCCCATACCTGGGGAAAGTCCGCCTGGAGACTTTTAAGGAGGGGATCGACTGTGTGAACATTTTCATTGGGCACTGGGGTAAGTAGGCCCTCTTCCCCAAGTGGCACAGTCACCATTACTATTGTTGGGCCATCCTGGCCGACTTTAACATGCATACCCCCTTCAGTGAATCTCAAAGAAGCAATTAGTTTATGTAATAGGTCTCTACCCAGTAATCCAGGGTAGGGACATTCAGGCATGATTAGGAAAGAATGTGTAACAGTTTTATGGCCTAAATCTACTTGTTCAGTGGTCCATTTACAAGTTTGGGACCCAGTCACTCCTTGCGCCAGGGTTGCTCCTCGCCTGGTGGGGCCAGGATCTTGTTTTAGAACTGAGAAGGTTGCCCCAGTGTCCACCAAGAAAGTCTTAGGCTGGCCCGCTATATTAACAGTAACCAACGGCTCAGAAGGGGCCACCGAGCCGCAGCACCATCAGTCGGAATCAGCTTTCATTATCAACTCCTGGGGTGGCTGAATTTTACACTCGGCTAAGTTGGAGCAATCTTTTGTCCAGTGTCCCTCTTGCTTGCAATATGCACATTGGTTTTTTCCTAGTGGCGCTCTAACCTTTGTCCTTTCTCTTTTTCCCAGACCAGAATTCTTTGGATGTTTGGGGTCCCCTTCCCTCGCTACAACCCTAGTCAATTTTTTTGTGTCTCTTCCTGAGAATCCCTATTGTTAAAATTTTTTGGGCTATTTCAACTAACTCAGATAAATTTTTCCCTTCGAACCCATCTAATCTTTGCAATTTCTTCCAAATGTCTGGGGCTGGCTGCATGTGAGACAAAGGCCAGGTTTAATGCCCTTCTATTTTCAGGTGCCTCAGGGTCAATAGGGGTAAAGTACGGTACACTTCCATGAGCCTTTCTAAGAAGGCTGAGGGGGGGGTCTCCTCGGTCCCCTGAACAACTTACTTCAGTTACCTTAGACATGTTTGTGGGCCGGAAGGCGGCTGCTCAGAGACCTCCCAGTAGAGTCTGGCGAAATAGGGTCAGTGATCACCTGTGAGGAGTGTTTGGATTCCAATCTTCAGGGTACGAGGAAAGAAAGCCTTCCTTGAGTAAGGCGGGATCCTCGGTGGGATGCCCGTTTGGCCCCATCACCAATTTCCGGGCCTCGTGACAGATATTATCCCGTTCCTCAGCAGTGAAGAGAACCTCTAAGAGCTGCTGGCAGTCATCCCAGGTTGGCTGATGGGTCACAAATATAGTTTCAAGAAAGAAATTAATGCTTGGGGTTTTTCTGAGAACGGGGGGTCTTGAAGCTTCCAATTATAAAAGTGGCTAGTGGAAAAGGGTACATAAATCATAAAGGGTCGGACATCACCCTGCAGGGGTGGCTCTGGCCAAAGGGGTAAGGCAGCGGGAGGGGGATGGAAGGAGTTTCCTGACTGGGTGTGAGACGGGCTCAGGGGAGTGTCCCGACTCAGGCTTGTCTCCTGGTCTGAAGCATCCTGACCCGTATTCTCCAGGTGGGAACTATAGGGCCATTTACAAGTTTCTTCTTCTTCCTCCGGTGCAGATGGTAAAGGGGACGGCTGCTTAGTCCTGTCAATATTCTTATCAAGTGGATGGACTTTAAGCAGCAAAACCTGTGCTTTAGGAAGGTGAGGGGGAAAGAAAGGTTTTAGCCAATCTGGAGGGTTTTCAATGAGGGTTCTCCATGCCTCAATGTATGGAATTTGATTTTTGTCCCTAGAATAGACAATAGCATGAACCTTATGTACCAGAGTAAGGTCAAAGGACCCCTGCAGAGGCCATTCAACCTGAAAGCTGGTCCCTTCCACCTCGCAGAGAGTTCGAAGGACTGGCTTCTTGACATGGAAGTCGAGAATTGAAGCAGCTTTCCCATAGTCCTGGAAATGAGTTAGGCAAAACTGAGAAGGACACATAATCAACAGAAACAAAACAATTAGGCAAAACCAAGTAGGATACACAAGACAATCAACAGAAAAAATAATTAAGACATGAAGAAAACACTAGTTTGAGATCTCGAGGCCAGTAGGCCGCAGCAGCCACATGAAAATAGGATCCTTTCTAACAAAAACCAAACCAAGTGGGATCCACCGGCATCCCGGTAGGAACCCTGACTCTCGGTCTATAGCCACGTCCAGCAGACCCTTCTTGAGTCATTTAAATGGCGCGCCCCAATCCTTACCTCTCCCAATCCCGAGCCTCCTTCCAGGGGTCGGTGGAGCAATCCGAGGAAACGGCCCTGTTTCAGACCTTTAACTTTCCTGGCCAACGCACCAAATATTGCATCCACACGATTCCTGAAACAGAATGCTATGGGCACCAGTGACAGTCACAACAAAGTTTACTGCAATGAGAGGCAATGCAAACCGATCGATCAGGACCGACGCTCTTGACCAGAGTGCGATCCCGGACAGCCGAACAGCCGGGGGTACAGAGTTTTTATAGCCAACCACATTGTCTTATTATCACCTGGGAACAGAACAAAGCAATAGTTCCCAGGTGGAAACAGTTCAAACAGGCCCTTGCCCCAATCCAATCAAACACTAATCACATCCCTTGATTGATAGAATAAGGCTGTTATCTCTTAACCTACAGTGTTAAAACAAAGCTGTTATTTCTTAAGGCTACAGGTTAGTCCTAGAATTTCATTTTATCTCACAAGATTATCATGAAGATTAAATGAAATAACAGTTTTTTAAAAATCTGATACACAGTAGATGCTTAAAAAACCACCAGGTGGTTGGGATGAGCAATGGGTGTTGTATGGAAACCAATTTGAGAATAAATTTCATATATTGAAAAAAAACACCAGGTGTTTGTGGTTTTGTTGTTTGCTGCTGTATGACAGTGGAATAATCTGCATACTAGAGATTTCTGAGAATGCAAAATCTGGTCATAGTTTCTCAATACGAACATTGAAGTCTCTGTCTTAAGGTTACTTTTGTAAAATACACACAAAAACAATTTATAATGAAAGTAATTAAGTTGAGAAATAAACTCATTCCAAGAGTGTCATGACAGAAATACAGTCTTCATAAAAATAAAATAAACCACCATTCTTTAAAATCTATGGAATTAAATGAAGGTCACATCAGGGACAAATATTTCAAATAACCACGAAGGTTCAGTAAGAGAAACGATGGTCAGGCTTCCCTTTTTAAGTTACAAGCTGTGACAGTCCCTTCTTTTGTAAAAAAGTACACACGTTCTATAAACAAAACATGTCAGAAAAATCATCTTAAAGAAGGCTTTCTCATATAAATGTAATTTTTAAAAATCTAATGTTAAGTTTACCTAAACAGACTATTTAAATTACCTATGTACTTGTCCTCTTATAAATGACTTCCCTTACATGGTAGGGAGATCTGAGAATAAAATATAGCTTTTAAAGGGCGGGGGGAGAATGAAATATACCAAGAATATAACTCAAGGAAGGCAAAACTGGTTTATGTTGAGCTTGTGACCTAAAAATCCAAATATAGGCACTTGGTTATCACTACTGTTGCCAGTCTCAAATTAGGATGGTTACTGGTTGAGAAGATTATGCATTCAAAAGATGAACTGGAAGTGATGTGTTTAATACCCAGAAGAATAATTATTAAATGTGACCACAATTGACATACAGACTACAGGGAATATCATTTAATTTTTATTATTTTATTTTTCTCTTCAAGTTAGAATTCCCACTCTTCTTACTGATTAAAGACAAATACAATTCTTGGAGATAAATAGCATTTTGAAATTTTTCTATATTCTTATAAGATATTTTCATAGAAAACATTCAATCTCTGAGGGTTTGAATGACTAAAGAAATGAGTGACTAAAAATGACTTAAAATAAGTATTCCTCATAGTCATTACAGAAGCAAGAAAATGAGTGGGAAATGTCCGAATCTTGGTAAAAATTTGAAACTCTGGTTTTCCTGTTTGTCTGCTTCCTGTCCATATGTCCTGTCTCTTCTTGACCAGGTCTAATCCAAAGAAAAATAACATACCAAGGTCTTAAATAAACATGAACACATTTCCAAATCATTAAGCATCAGTATATATCAAGCATCATATTTGAACCACAAGAAAATGTAAAACAAAAGGAGATAGCGCTTGATTTATAAACAGGCTATGGAATGAAAGTTGGCTTGTAAGTTAGTTATTTGGCCCTGAAAACACTTTCCTCTCAAAGATTGAAATGGTGGTAAGTTTCCCAACCCAGCCCTAGAAAACATATGGTTATTGTGGTTCCTATGCTGGCCAATCAAAGTTCATGTAGCCCATAGTACAGCTGAAATGCTACCTCGTTTTCAGCAAAAACAGTAGAAAAAATAATTTTGTAATCCTCATAATAAGCAATATAATTAAAGAAAAAAATAATTTTAAAAATTATCTTGGTTATTCTGTTTGAGAGGACATTAGTTTTACTCAAAACCACTTGAGAATGCAAAGGAAATTTTCAAGGAGTTTTCAAAGAGCAAGAAATTTGATCTTCCCTTTCTATAATTCAGGAATATTGCTAGTATTGCTGTAATGCTCTCAGCCACAATTAGTAAAATTGAGGCACACGACTCCCAACTGAAAAGTCTTCAGTAGAACCAGCTGCATATCTGTGGGACCCAGTGACAAATGAAAATGCAATACCCCTCATTCAAAGAGCAGGAAAAAAGTGCAGTTAAGGTACTAAAAAATAAAGCTTTTTCTCTACAACTCATCAAGTTGTCACCACGTTTTGTTATTTAATGCCATTCTAATTAAAAAATGAAATTTTAAGTTATTGGCATGATTTTTACCCTTCATCTTTATATTGTGCAATGATACAGTTTTAGGTTCAAACATAAGAGCATTTAACTCATATGTGAAATCACCAAAATTATATAATTCATATTTCATAGCTAATACATGAATATGTATCTTGTCGAAGTCCTGTACAAAATTAATTCAACTGTTTTATTCCATGTCTTGATATGCACTGTGTCTTGGTATTCTACCCACCCTTTACCTTCAGCTTACTGATGAGTTAGGAGGGATTGAAAAGAAAAGCAATTGTGGGTTGCTCTACCTTTTCCTTTCCATTTATGTCATCATTTTCAATACAACTGGCTAATACAAGGAAGCAAGATGAATAAGGAAAAATATGACAGTTCCTTGGATGTTTTTTTTCTTTCTACAGAAGTTCTGGTTGAAGAAGAACATGTGGCTTTTTGTGGCTCTCAGTACCCACACTTAGTCACAGACTTGACATACTTATATTCACCGAGTTTTTTTGAACTCCCATGTGTTATGGGTCCACTGGAATTCTACATTCATGGGGCATGGCAAATGTTACATGTGAATGGGGTGGTAAGAAACAATTAATATGTATATTGCACCTATCTCTTGCTCATATGCATGCCCCATTGTTCCATTAGACTTCATTTTCAAAACACAAGTTCGAAGACAAAATTAAAAATTTCAAGACAGTACCTACAGGGCTTTAAGCCAAGTGTGATGCTTTTCTAGCAAATGGGTCCTGTGCCACAGCAAAAGTTGCACACCTGACCCTAGTCTTCAGAGAAATCTTCCAAGGCAATGGGAGCCATAAGTGGTAGCGAAAAAGGGAGAGAGTGAACATAGAATGTATATCCACAGTGAGAGATTGATCAAGGTGAAATAACTATGCAGTGAAATTCATGTAATTCTTGAAACAAAGGGAAAGAGGAAGGGAAGAGGTTGCAAGTTGTGTAGTTCTCCCCAACCACCCACCAAGTGGTTTCTATCTCCAGTAAGTGGTTAATGAGCCATAGATGAGTGAAATACTTGTGACATGGCGTATGTGTACAGACAGTAGAAAAAATTTCCTCAAGTTGGGCACAATCCCAACAAACTTGAGTGATGAGGTGTGATCACAGGGATGAGGCTCTATCTTACGTTTCACTCCAAGAAGTTTCATTCTTCCAGCAACTCTATTGTGTTACTAAGACCTCATTCTGGGAAATGATTCCTTCCTGAATGTCAGTTAATCAGTAACTTCAATTTTTTTTTTCCTGAATATTTGGGCCTACAGCAGAGCTAAATTTCAAAATGGGCACTTTGCACAGGCTGCCCTTTTAATATTCCAATTTCAGAGACATCTTTGACATTTCTAAAACATTTTAGATTAAAGATGATAGGTTTAATTTCCATTGCCTAGAAAATATTGGTGTTGTACATTTTAAAATATGGGTGTTGTGCATTACTTATATTCAAGACTAATTTAGTCAAGTTGATTTTCATTTTATATTAATAGCATGTATTCCTCAAGAACTATATTGAATTATCATATTGATACATCCAAAATACAAAAGGAAAAACAAAGTCCACAATGTAGTTTTATTTGTGCAACAACACTATCAGACACTTTGACAAACATGTTATTTAATTACTCCACTCGCTGACTTGTTTTTTCCCAATAGACCAGATTAGTTATGTATATGTGAGAGACAAAACATTTTCAATAAGTTGTTCAGTGCTAGAGAATGCTATCAGTTGTTATGTAGGAGACATTCACCTAAATTTTTGTTTTATTGCACAAATGGCCTCACTACTCTTGATTTCTAAAAGTGTGCCAAGACTATGTCACAGGTGTACCCAAGTTGTCTCATTTCAGTTTGCCTCAGTCTTGACACAGGAGTACTCTGTAGCCAGAGTTTAAAAGAACAAGTTTGTCACTTTGTCCGTTATTAACCATAATCCCATAGTCATATTCAATATTTGGTTCTTTTTATTCTTACAGACTGAATGTAATGGTTTCAGAGCACTACAAAACATTAAATGATTGAATCATATTCTAAGAATCACTGTTGTTTGACACCCACATTCTAGGACAATCAAGTGTGGTGTTTCCTTTAAAATTTATCTGTGCTTTCAGTAATTTTTTCTTGCAACTGATTCCTGACTTCTTGATTTGTTTTATGGTACTTCTATATCAACATATTTCAACTTTGTATGCTATATATCATCACTTGACTTATGCAAAGGTGACACTATAGTACAATGGAGGAAAGTTCATTTTTTTCAATAAATGGTACTGAATTTATATTCATATGATAAAAAGAATTATTACCTCTTTCTTATCCAAATTATTATTACCTTTTTCTTATCCAAAATCAATTTGAGATGGATTACAGGCCTAAAATGAAAGGTGAAATAAAATCTTAAGAAAAATATATGTATCTTTGGGATAGAAAGGATTTCCTAAACAAGACACAAAAAAAGCCATTAACCAAAAAGGGAAAAACTTATAAATTTCACTACATTAAAAATAAGAATTCCTGTTCATCAAACATCATTAGTGAAGTGTAAAGATATGAAGAATACAGAAAGAACTCCTGCAAATTAAAAAGGAAAGCACAGTCAATAAAAAAAAAAAAAATGGACAAAAAAACCTCTTCACAGAAGAGGATATCCAAATGGCCAATACACATTTGAAATGTTGCTTAACATCATTTGATATCAGAAATATGCAAATAAAAACCATAGTGAGATCACATTATACCTCCTTCAAAATGGCTATATATACACACATACAATACCACGTGTTGATAGAGGTGTGGATGTGGAGCAACCACATGCTCCTGATGCTACTGATGGATGTGTAAATTGGTATAGCCACCTTGGGTAATGGTTTGACAATATCTACTAAGGCTGAAATACCTACTTATATGCCCATGAATCACCACTTCTGTTCCTAGGCATATAGTAACAATAGGTGAACATACATACAACAAGTGTTGTTGAACACAACAAGTGTTGAAACAGTGTACTTGCCCATCCACAGAACGGATAAACTGTAGTAAATGCATACATTAGCATATAATGGAATGAGAATGGAAAACCTTACACAATATACAACAGCATAGATGAACTGCACAAATATAATATTGAATGAAAGACACTAGATAGAAACAAGAGCATTTTTGTGTTAAAAGTGAGAAAGCACATTACTTTTAAATGAGAGGAGGTGGTAGAGGGAGCCAATTTTGTTCCTCTGGGCCTATGTGGTGTCTCTTCTCCACATTTCTCATCTACTTTATTCTTCTCTCTGAAAATTAGATTTCCAGCTATCCCAACATGAAAACTTTAGCTCCATGTCTCTCTGACCCTTCAGTTTGATCCCTGTAGCAATCTCTCAGGCAGTTTCCCAAACCCAGTTTCCTGGAAGAGAAAATCTAATAGGTCAAAGATGACTAAGGTGTCTACCCCTGATTAGTAGAATCAGTTGATGCTGAGTGATAGGGTTTGCAGAAGTTTGGGCAGAGAAGATTCTATAGGAAATGGTTGCTGGGGTAGGGGAAAATATTATTTATTAGTACATTAAAGCATGTGTGCATTTGAGCATTTGCATAAAAATTCTTAGTCTCTGTTCTCTGAGCAATAAACAGATTTCATGGAATAGCTTAGAAAAGTAAAGGCTTTGTGCTCATTCACATCATTAGGGCCTTTATCACAATCATAAACTGGCCATAAAAGTTATGGTTTGTTAGTAATGGCAATGATTTGTATTCCTAACCCAGGTGAATTTGGTTGTATGCTTTCACTACTATTTATTTTATTGAATTTTCTTTATTGGGGTTAGAAGAACATCTTCTCTACAGAGACAAGATAAAGACCTGATCTTATTTGAAGCACACTGGGTTCTCTGATACTCCCTGAAGTGGAGGTTAAGTCTCAAGTTGTGGCTTCCACACAGACTGTCTACAGAGAGGCAATCTGAATTCCCTCATATCTTCTTAGAACCCATTTGTTATTGACAGGGATTCTGAAATCAAACCCAACCCCCACATTGTAATGAAATAGAGCAATTCATTAATCTCAAATTCTTCTATAGCAAGCTTTTTTTTCTTTTTCTTATCTATAAGAAGACCATTTCTGGCATTAAAATGGAGCCAAAATTTGTATTGTTGGGGAGTGAAGAAATTTTCTTCTGTCCAAGCTTCTTCTAGCTGGACTAAGAATTACATCTACATGACAGAGATTAACAGGAGAAAATCTAATTTAATTTTGTACATAGAGGGAATCCACACAGACATGAAATTCCAAAGACAGGCAACAAGAGGCTTATATGACATTCTGAGCTAAGGAGAGGGTTAGGAGTCCAGGGACACAAAAGGGAAGAAGGCCATTAGTAGGAAGGTGAGAGGAGATGTTTAGAAAACAAGGGTTGCAGGGCGCCTGGGTGGTGCAGTCGGTTAAGCGTCCGACTTCAGCCAGGTCACGATCTCGCGGTCCGTGAGTTCGAGCCCCGCGTCAGGCTCTGGGCTGATGGCTCCGAGCCTGGAGCCTGTTTCTGATTCTGTGTCTCCCTCTCTCTCTCTGCCCCTCCCCCGTTCATGCTCTGTCTCTCTGTCCCAAAAATAAATAAACGTTGGAAAAAAAAATTAAAAAAAAAAAAAGAAAACAAGGGTTGCCCTATTATGCAGATAAGTTTCTTAGGTAAAAAGGCATCTGTTAATAGCTCTCTTCCTGGTATAGACTCTCCTTTCCAATGTAAATTTAAGCAGAAGAGGGGGGTAAAGAGCTGTTCCTAAATCTGCTGGGTTTTGATGGCTTATAACTCAAAATAATTTTGATAAAGTGGCCCATCTTGGGGTGGTCTGCCTTTGTCCCCTACAATACTCTTTGCTGTTATAAAGTAAATATCATCTTTGCTTCACTGTTTACCTGCCCATAAAAGCTCCTGATTGTTAAATGGAAACATTATGAATTTGATTTCATTTCTTCTATTCCTAAAGTACTTCCCCCACCTCCCAAAATTCTTTTAAATAGGCCCCAAGGTCAAAAGGCAGTTTGATCAGTGACTATTAGCAAAGAATTATGTGGAAATAAGAATTCTTACAGAAAGAATTAGAAAATTGGTATCATAGGAGTAGGGGAGAGAAAATTTGCCACCTCAGCCCCAGCCCCCAAACTTGATTAAAGTGTTAACATGGCACTTCTGGGCACTTAGCATGGATGCCTAATTCTAGGCTAGCATGAATTTTTATAGCTCAATTAGAAAGCTTTGAAAGGAGAAAAAATGTTTTTAAATGGTAATGTGTTACATAAATATTCATGCTTATGCACTCCTCTGAAATTTGGATCATTCAGAACTTTATTCCATTAAAGAATAACTTTTTTTTTTTTTTTTTTTTTTGGGATCCAGGTGCCATCCATTAGTGGAATGATGGTCAATGACAACCATCATGCACGGCCATAAATATTTATATATTGCCTTATCCCTATACTAGAGAGAATAGGAAAAGAGTAGTCATGAAGAAGATTTTCTTCCATACCAGATAACTGATGTCCTCCCTAAGCCCACTTGAAGAAGTTAAGTGGATTGTTCCTCAGATGTGGCATCATCCCTTACTAATATTCTACTGGGTGAGTTTAATTGATGAAAGAAGGTGACCGACAGATTCTAATGCTAGTGAAATAATGGAGTGGCTTGCCAGAATCTACTGAAATATCTCTTTATCTAGAATGTCTTAAGCTGAGGCTAGTTTAAAGTTTTATCAATGTTCTGTGTGACTTAAGAGTTATTCAAAGGCAACTCTCAGCAGGAATTGTCCATCTCTGTTAACATCAGCACTTGTCCCTTCCCCTCCATTCCAAAACCAGGCTAGTGATCTGTGAATGCAGATGATACCACAATTGTAACTCAAGGAACAGATGTGAGAGAATTGAGACAGACAGTGAGTAGCCATGTGTCATTTGTCCGCAGACACTGTTGAATATCCTAGGCCTCGCCCCTTGCACCTTTACTGCCAATAACTTACTTCTTTGGGCATTTTCGTTTGCATATGCCTCTGTCATCTCAAACTCAATAATTTTCTCTCCCAAACCAGACTGCCTTCCTGATTTTCTTTCTTTAAAGTTTATTTATTTATTTCAAGGGGTGGGGGAGGGGCAGAGAGGAGAGAATCCCAAGCAGACTCCTTACAGGCAGTGTGGAGCCCGGTGTGGGGCTCAGACTCACCAACTGTGAGATCATGACTTGAGCCAAAACCAAGAGTTAGATGCTTACTGACTGAGCCACCCAGGCACCACGTCTTCTTGATTTTCTGTCCTTAAGAAAAGGATAAGTCTCAAAACCTTTGGGTCATTTAGACTTTTTCCCATTTTGCCCCCATACCAACACAGCTGCTAAGCCCTATTAAAATATCTTTTTGATTTGCCCCTTTCTTTCCATTCCAAAACTAACAATGTTATTGTAAGCTTCAAACACCTTAAATCTTGCTGGGTTTCTAAACGTCCTTGCTTTCAGGTCCACTCCCCTCAAACACACCAGAACTCTAATTTTTTCTCATCAGCATTTAATGGCATTTAATGAATTCTCCATGATTGATTGGGGGTATGGGTGAATAGTTATGTTTTAGCTTCCCTAAATTCATCTGGAGACACTCCAAAGGTGGAGGCTGTGTAAGATCTTTGCTAGTCACACTTTTGAGGAACAATGCTGTAGACATCTGAATATTCTAGCACTCTTAGTTATTTGTAATGTATCAGTAACATTTATATCTATACTTTACTTGTGATTGCTTTTATGAGGTAGGAATCAAGGTGCATTTTTTTCTGTATGAATATCCAATTTTATAATTTTCATTACTGTTGAAAATACTGGTTTTTTTCCTTTCTGTCCCCCAATCCTTCCTCATAAACTAAGTACCTCTGTTCTTATGGCTTTTTTTAACTTTTTTTAAAGTTTATTTATTTTGAGAGAGAGAGAGAGAGAGAGAGAGAGAAAGGGAGAGACAGAGAAAGCATGCAAGCAGGGGAGGGACAGAAAGAGAGGGAAAGAGAATCTCAGGCAGGATCTGCACTGTCAGTGCAGAGCCAGATGCAGAGCTATATCCCAGGAACTGCTGTGAGATCATGACCTGAGCGGAAACCAAGAGTCTGACACCTGGCTGACTGAGGCCCCTTATGGCCTTTTATTTTTATAAACTCTCTTATTCCATTGGTGTATTTTTATAATCTTTTAAAATAATTTTTAAATTTTCTATTCTGTATCCTTGCATTAGCAACAGCTTGACAACAAGACTCAGTATTCAGTAGAATAAGTCTTCCTACCATGTTCTTATTCAAGAAAGTCTTTACCCTGCTCCCTTTGCAGTTTAAAAAAAATTTTTTTATGTTTATTTATTTTTGAGAGAGAGAGAGAGAGAGAGTGTGAGTGGGGGAGGGGCAGAGAGAGAGAATGGAGACACAGAATCCGAAGCAGGCTCCAGGCTCTGGGCTATCAGCACAGAGCCTGAGGTGGAGCTCGAACTCAAAAACCGAGTGAGATCATGACCTGAGCTGAAGTCAGACACTTAACTGACTGAGCCACCCAGGTGCCCCATCAATGATATCTTTATGTTTACATTAGGTTTCCTCAGTTTCTCACAGTAATGTTCTATAGTCTTCCATGTAGAAATCTTACATAATTTCTGTTAACACTATCCCTAAATATTGATATTTTTGATGTTATTATAAATGGTATCTTTGTTAAGAATTTAATTTCTGGGGCACCTGGGTGGTTCAGTCAGTTAAGCATCCAACTCTTGGTTTTGGCTCAAGTCGTGATCTTGAGGTTTCATGGGTTCAAGCTCCACATTGGGCTCTGTCTGGCAGCACAAGGCCTGCTTGGGATTCTCTTTTTCCCTCTCTCTCTGCCCATCCCCCACTTGCACTGTCTTTGTCTCTCTCTCAAAAAACATAAACTTAAAAAATTAAAAAAAAAGAATTTAATTTCTGTTTCTGGTATATAAAAATGAAATAAAACTAAATTCTAATAAGGGCGCCTGGGTGGCTTAGTTGGTTGAGCATCCGACTTTGGCTCAGGTCATGATCCTGCAGTTTGTGGGTTCGAGCCCCGAGTAGGGCTCTGTGCTGACAGCTTGGAGCCTGGAGCCTGCTTCGGATTCTGTGTCTCTCTCTCTCTGCCCCTTCCCCACTCATGCTCTGTCTCTCTGTCTCTCAAAAATGAATGTTAAAAAAACATTTAAAAAAAACTTAATTCTTATAGATAATGCACTGATCTAAGACAATTATCTATAAAAAGTAGATTGTTTTATTTCTTCATTATAATGCCTGGTCTATTATCTCTTGTCCTGTTTTTTGTTGTTGTTGTCATTATACTGGCTAGAACTTCCAATCAAATTGTGAACAGTGGCGAACTTATTTCCAAATTCAAGGTGAAAACTTTCAGCATAACATTAAGTAAAATGTTTTCTTAGCTACTTCTCATAGTTTTCAGATTAAATACATTTATATTCCTAGTTTGCCAAAAAAGTTTTTTTAAAAATCATTAATGGTTGTAGAATTTTATCATATTCTTTTTCTGAGCCAACTGAGCTGATCAACTTAAAAAAAAATTTTTTTTTTAATTTTTATTTATTTTTGAGAGACAGAGTGTGAGTGGGGGAGTGACAGAGCAACAGGGAGACAAAGAATCTGAAGCAGGCTCCAGGCTCTGAGCTGTCAGCACAGAGCCCAATGTGGGGCTTGAACTCATGAACTGCCGAGTTAATGACCTGAGCCAAAGTCAGACGCTCAACCAACCGAACCACCCAGATGCCCCTATTCAACTTTTAATATCTTTAAATGTGGTGAATTGGGGCGCCTGGGTGGCTCAGTCGGTTAAGCGGCCAACTTCAGCTCAGGTCACGATCTCACACTCCGTGAGTTCGAGCCCCGCGTCGGGCTCTGTGCTGACCGCTCAGAGCCTGGAGCCTGTTTCAGATTCTGTGTGTCCCTCTCTCTCTGACCCTCCCCCGTTCATGCTCTGTCTCTCTCTGCCTCAAAAATAAATAAACGTTAAAAAAAAATTAAAAAAAAAATAAATGTGATGAATTAAACTGGTTTTCCAATGTTAAACCAATTATATATTCTCAGAGTAAACTCAATTTAGCCATGATTTGGAACTATTTTTTTAAATACTATTTACTTTGATTTGATAATATTTGTTAAAAATTTATGTATTTTTATTCATAAGAGAAATTTGCCTGTAATTTTCCTTTCCTGTAATGATTTCTCAGGTTTTAGAATCAAGGTTATTCTGGCTTAATTCCTTACATATTTGGAAGAATTATTTGGTGAAGCCATTGGGTTCTGATGATTTTTTTCCTATTTTCTTGAAAATATTCATTACAGGGGCGCCTGGGTGGCGCAGTCGGTTAAGCGTCCGACTTCAGCCAGGTCACGATCTCGCAGTCCATGAGTTCGAGCCCCGCGTCAGGCTCTGGGCTGATGGCTCAGAGCCTGGAGCCTGTTTCCGATTCTGTGTCTCCCTCTCTCTCTGCCCCTCCCCCATTCATGCTCTGTCTCTCTCTGTCCCAAAAATAAATAAACGTTGAAAAAAAAATTTAAAAAAAAAAAAAAAAAAAAAAAAGAAAATATTCATTACAGGTTCTTAATGTATGGGTTTAACATCTGAATCACCTGTGGGTCTGTTTATATTATCTTTTAACTCCTTGGCTTAACTTATTGTTATTGTTTCTTAGCATCTCTACTAACTCTTAATTGAAATGTAGAGTATATGTAATGCTAAAACTTGAAAGGTTTGCTTTAAAAAGAAGGAATTTCAGCATTTTCCATCTCAGTGTATAGTATGCTGCATTTTCTGTTTTGTTCAATGCTTTTAAAACAAAATGAGTTCTGTTTTTAAATATACATGGGCCTGAAGCATCAAAGATTTAAGCAAACAGACGAGAAAGTCTCAGTAAAAATTAAAATAGAACAAGTTAGTATAAAGGCAAAGCGTATCTATTATACATTTGAAAAGTACAGTACTCATAAAACTGAAATTTCTACAGGTAAAATGAAACTACTCTGGAACTGATCCATTGCAAGATTCTGAACTTGTTCTATTAAAAGGAAAATGGAGGGAAATTAGCAAACTAGACTTGAACTTTTAAAATCTAAATATAACAGAAATCCAGAGCTTAAAAGTGTATTTACTTTCTCTTCTTTATGGTGAATCTAACATTTCTTTTTGGAACCAATTATGAAATGTTTCAAATAGCTATAAAATAAAAATCTCTTTCATGAATACTGTAAGAACCATAGGGAGGCAGTCCCAAAATGTGCCACTTTAGCATTATTATTTTAAATAAAAGTTATAGAAGAGACGGCCTGTGCAAGGACACTCAGATGCTCCTCTGTCCCCCTGAAAGCAGAAAATAAATCTCCCCTGTGAAAGACACCCTCCCAGTACCAGGAAGTAAGGAGACATCCTTTATCACCAGAGATAGGACATTTAATGCCAAGAAGGCTATATGAAGAAACTTGGTTACTTTAAAAAAAATATGTTTGCAATTATATTGGTGTTTTTTTTTTTTAATGCTTATTTATTTTAGAGAGAGACAGAGTGTGAGCGCGGGAGTGGCAGAGAGAGAAGGAGACACAGAATCTGAAGCATGCTCCAGGCTCCGAGCTGTCAGCACAGAGCCCAATGAGGGGCTTGAACTCAGGAGGGACTTGAACTTGAGACCATGACCTGAGCCAAAGTTGGAGGCTTAACTGATTGAGCCACCCAGGGGCTCCAACCCTGGTAACTTTTTTTTACTAATTTACTATCCCAGCCCAAATTCTGTTTAGCATTCCTTACTAAATGAAGCTCCCAAAGTTGAGTTTTCTTTGTCCTGTCAACTCCTTACAGATTTATCATCTCTTTGCCCACAAAAGCATGAAACTATTTGCCTTGGTCACTTCTCTAGGTCTCAATTTCATAACTGGGTCTCTATTCACGTTTAATAAAACTTTGATTTTTTTCCTTCTGTTTATCTATCTCATGTAAATTTAATTCTTAGTCCAGCTAGAAGACCTTGAAAGGTAGGAAAGAATTTTCCCTTTCCTTCAGTATCCTTAAGGCAAAAGTATAGAACAAAAGTAATTTTCTCCCCACATACTCCACAGGATTTAGTCCACTTTTATAAAACATATTTTTTATGTTTATATAAATTCCTAGCTATCTTAAGCTGCAGTTGACATTGTGTGTGTGTGTGTGTGTGTGTGCATGCGTGCATGTGCGATAGGGGAGATGGGATTCTATTTCAGACCCAAGTACTTGCTTTGATGGCACTAATGAACCTAAACTTTAAACTGGACCCTTACTTTCTGCACACACACTAACACACACACATGCAGTTTAATTAGAATATGCTGCACACAAGTTGAAATACAATATGACAGCAATATAATGGTAGACAAGGCTTATGCTCTTTTTGCTTCATCCTTCATTTCCAGACTCTCACATTATATTTCTTAAAAACCCATTTTGCTTAAGAAATGAAGTATATTCACTAAGATATAATTAGATATTATTTGCCCCCCAAAACACCTTCAACACACAGGCTGATTCTCTTCTTATTTGTTAGAAGCATACAATGTTTAGTTTCCATTGTTTTTTTTCCTTTAGATTTTTCCTTAAAAAATTCAAATGGGAGGTATTTGCACAAAGTAACAAAAATAAGGTTTTTTTCCCCATTAAAAATGTGATTTAATAACAGAGAAACAAGCACATTCAGTGTTAATGAAGAGAGCAAGTATGGAGCATGTATAGTCAACAGTAGAATGAATTTTTGCCCCTGGTTATACAGTCACATTAAAATAAAGGAATGAGACTATATTTTCATATTAAACACATAAACCAATTGCTTGTTCTACAATTTGTTTTTAAATGGCAATAATAAATTCTTAAGTTATAAAAAGTCCAATTTGTAACTGAAGCCAAGTCAAACATGAACCACCTACTCCAGAATTATAGGATTTCTATGTCCCACAAAAGATAAAAAGAAAGAAAGAAAAATATTTTTCTGACATTCAGCAGACGCTGCTTACCTCATGGCAGTACAAGCAAATCATATTCTCTGGGAAAAAAAATGTATTGATTAATTAAAAACAAACTTATGACCCCAAGGCACTTAACCAGTATTCTTTTAGTGTTCCAAGTAAAACCCAAAGATGACGGGAAGAGAGGGGAAAATGTTGAATCATTCTGGGTTGCCTGTAACTAGTTTATCACTCTAGTCATAACAGATATAGAGAGCTTTTAAGTGGAATTGCTAGATAGGATTTTTTTCAAGAGATTCAATTTTATTCTGGAAGGTAGTTATATCCAG
Organism: Prionailurus bengalensis; assembly: GCF_016509475.1. Taxonomy (NCBI): domain Eukaryota; kingdom Metazoa; phylum Chordata; class Mammalia; order Carnivora; family Felidae; genus Prionailurus; species Prionailurus bengalensis. Next base: position 96,756,461 of record NC_057348.1, read on the forward strand.
TTGAACTATTCTATTTTTTATCTGCCCTTAGTCCTACAGCATAGCCCCTTCAGGCTCTCATTCTTTCTGGGCCTTGGCCATTTCTCTTGGGTGAATTCAAAATTTTTTCCTAATCCCTGTGTTCTCTGCTTAAAGGTTTAGCCCTTTAAAAACTTTTTAAAAAAATATTTATTTTTGAGAGAGAGAGAGAGAGAGAAAGAGAGAGAGAGCGAGAGAGAGAGCAAACAGGGGAGTGGCAGAGAGAGAGAGGGAGACACAGAATCCAAAGCGGACTCCAGGCTCTGAGCTGCCAGCACAGAGTCGGACACAGCATTCAAACTCATGGAACTCCAGAACCATGAGTTCATGAGCTGAGCTGAAGTCGGAGGCTTAACCAACTGAGCCACCCAGGCACCCCAAGGTTTAGCCCTTTAGAAGCTGCTTTCTGCCTGATTTCTCATAGCCTCTCACCACATTTGCATTGGTTAGGGCCAGCAAATGTACTGAGGGCAGATTATATACAAAGGATTGGGCTCACTTTTCTGCAGGTCCTTTTTTCTAGGATCTTGGTCCTTCAAGTCCTGGTTGTCTTGGAATCTCTGAACTCCAATTTCTGTTTCCACATCCCAATGAGAAGACTGTCCTAAGTTCTAGGCCACCCATTTCTGCTCAGTCTCCATGCCCCCAGGCAGTGAATCAGAAAACAATTTGCAAGAAAAAAGAAAGGTTGATTTAACTTTATGAAACTAAAAAACATACACACACACACACACACACACACACCTCTGCTTGTCAAAACGTCTCAAATAAGTTATATCATAAAGTGTACCTGTCCTCTAAGTCTTGTTCATCCTTTCTATAGTATACATTTATAGATGAGAAGTAACAGCCTAGCCAGAGACTAAATTTCCCCATTCCACTTGCCATTACATGTAGCCAATGAACAGGAGTGAAAGTAATACATGCTCGCTTCTGGGTCAAAAAATTATAAACTGAAAATGTATATTACCAAAATATATACATAAATTATTATAATATGGCATAAGTTTTAAAATCCAGTAAATAAAAGAGAAATATTTCAATAGGTACTAGGGTAGAGGCAATTCTGTACAGAAGGTATTAAGTTTACAGTTAAATTAATTGTTTACAATCAAATTAATTACTGGTGTTCCAACTAACCACTGATGTTAATATCATGTATTAACAACAGGGTAGGGCATGGAGCCTATGAGGTTAGCAAAAAAAAATTTTTTTGAATTAAAGTGTCTCATGCTGAGAGAAATGTGCTGTCGATAAAAATGTAAATCAATAAAACCTGTATAACTATTTGTCAATATGTATCAAAAGTATTAAATGATACATTTAAAAGTATTAAAAGTTACATGCTTCAAAGCAGAAACAACACCAACACCTTTCCCAAGACAATGAGTGTAAAAGCATGTAACACCATAGTGTTCATCATTACAAAAAACTACCAAAAGACAAGCACCTGGATGGCTCAGTCAGTTAAGCATCCGTCTCTTGATTTGGGCTCATGTCATGACCTGGATCTCTATCAAGCCCCGCCTTGCACTCCATGCTGAGTGTGGAGCCTCCTTGGGATTCCTTCTCTCCTTCTCTCTCTGCTTCTGCCCCTCCAAAATAAATAAACATTAAAAACAAACAAACAAAACTACCAAAAGAAAAAGAACTTCAGTGAAATAACCATTAGGAAAATTGTGCTAGTATCATAAATTTTTTTTTTTTTTTTTTTAATTTTTTTTCAACGTTTATTTATTTTTGGGACAGAGAGAGACAGAGCATGAACGGGGGAGGGGCAGAGAGAGAGGGAGACACAGAATCGGAAACAGGCTCCAGGCTCTGAGCCATCAGCCCAGAGCCCGACGCGGGGCTCGAACTCACGGGCCGCGAGATCGTGACCTGGCTGAAGTCGGACGCTTAACCGACTGCGCCACCCAGGCGCCCCTATATTTATGACATATTTTAAGTATCATTCCTTTTATGGAAATTATTTATTCAAATGTAAATGCATACATTTAATTTATATGTACTTGTATTATGTGTGTGTGTGTATGTGTCCATTCATGTGCACCTGTGTGTTTAGAAACAGAAAACAATCTGGAAAGATATTTACCAAAATGTGAACAATGATTATCAGTTGTGATGGTATTGATGCTTTCATGTTTATACCTCTTTGAACCTACACTGACACAACATTATCACCAAAGTCTATACCTTACAATAGAGTTCAGTCTCGGTGGTATACATTCTATGGGTTGAACAAATGTATAACGATATATATCTACCTGTGTAATGTCACACAGATTGCTCTATATAAATCTTACACTTTTTAAAGTCAGATAACTCTTTGTTTAAAGCCACAATCTCTTTTTCTCTCTAAAAACGGACATGGAACATGGACCTACCTGGATAACTTTACAGGTAATGTCAGGAGTTTCAGGCTCTGCCTAAGAGTCCCAACTCCAGCACAGACAGTTGCATTTTTTTTAATGTTTATTTTAGTTTTGAGAGAGAGAGCAAGAGTGAGCGAGTGAGCTCGAGTGGGGGAGGGGCAGAGAGAGAGGGAGGGAGACATAGAATCTAAAACAAGCTCCAGGCTTTAAGCTGTCAGTACAGAGGCCGATGCAGAGCTCCAACTCATGAACTGTGAGATCATGACTTGAGCCAAAGTCAGATGCTTAACCATCTTAACTGACTGAGCCACCTAGGCACCCCCAGAGAATTGCATTTAGACTCAAAGCAATAGTCCCTTTGAGGGTCCTCCCATGGGCAAAATAGACTAATTATCTTATGTACTAATCATCTTCCTGTCTCTCAAGACATTTTAGATACCAGAAAGAAAACAGAATTTCTGCATTGCAATTTCCAAGTAATGTTTGCTGATAATGATAAATTATTCTTTATGAATTATCATATCAAATAGATAAAAACTGGTTTGCCTGGGTAAGAAAAATAACATGGAAACCTTCCCTTCTCCTACTAGAAGCTCTTCATCTATTATGTAGCTTTCAAGAGCAGTGGCCTTTCTCTTATTGACATTTCTGGCACAAATCTAGGAAACTTAAATATAACTTTAAGCATTCCCAGAAATACATGTATCATTGTTACAAAGCAAAATATTCACTTTAAAACTGAGGGTTGTATACCTCTGCACATTACTTGGATAAAAGTTTTGGGGTATATTTGCTTTAACAGGAGTCCATCATATTCCAGTGACTTCTTTTTTATTTGGTTCATGTCTTTTGCCAGAATTATAACTTTAATTGAGTTGTTTGCAAATTTCTCTGGAGATCCTACCTCCTCATCACCATCTTCCTCTTTTACCTTATTCCCCCTCACTTTGTTACTCAGGTCACACTGGAGTTTGTTCACCTTTTTATTTATGTATTTATTATTTTTTAAAGTTTATTTACTTATTTTGAGGGGAGAGGAAGGGGCAGAGAGAGAGAGAGAGAGAGAGAGAGAGAGAGAGAGAGAAAACCCCAAGCAGGCTCCACACTGTCAGTGTAGAGCCCAACATGGAGCTTGAACTGTGTGATCATATCCTGAGAAATCGAGTCAACAGACTAAACCACTCAGTCACCCCATTCACCTTTTAAAATGTCATGCTCCTCTCATAGCCTGGGTGTTGACATATGTTATTGATGGGACAATATGTGTTCAGAATGTTCTTTCCCTTTTTTTTAACCCTGATACACTCATATCATCTATAGTAAGAAGAATGCAATCATCAACACTGTCATTGTCCTAATCTCCAGAACCTGTGAATGTGCATATGCTACAGGGAAATTAAGTTGCAGATAGAATTACAGTTGCTAACCAGCTGACTTTAATTAGTCTGGAATATTCAGGTAAGCCCAGTGTAATCAGAAGGGTCCTTACAAATGGAAGAGGGAGGAGGAAGTGGAAAGTCGGTTAGAGGACAAGTAAGCTTTGAAGAGAGGCATAGAGAGGTAAAGTGTTGCTGGTGTTGATAGGAAAAAGGAGATCATCAGGGGAAGATGAGAACAGCCTCTAGAAGCTGGAAAGGACAAGAAAACAGATTCTCTTTTAGAGAATAGAGGAAAGAATAGTGACCTGCTGAGGTTTTGATTTTATTCAGGGAGATCCATTCTATCCTACAGAGTAGTAAGATAAAACATTTGGGTTATTTAAGCCTCTGTGTTTGCATAATTCATTATAGTAGCAACAGATAACTAATACATTTTCCTTCAGACTGCAAGCTGAAAACTTGATTTCCCCAGATAGTCAGGTTCCCCTCTTAGACACTTTGATAGTATAGCGCTTACTCCTTTTTGCATTTTGAAGCGTGTAAAATAACCATAACCATAATTTGTTTTATTGTTTATTTTTTTTCCCCTTGCTGGTATGTAGACTCCAGGGGTATAGGGGTATGTATGGTCCTTGTCTTTCTCGTGCCCGCCACAGAGTAGGTGTCAATGCGTGTGTGTTCAGGGACTGACTTTCCCCTTCCCTTCCTTGCATACGTGTGCATCCAGGGGAGGACATCAGATAAATTCCCTAAACAAAATCATAGAACAAAGACAGTCACATCCCATTTAGTAACCCCTTAACATACTTGATATATTATTTTATTTTCCTAGGTCAGTAGTTGTCCAAAATCCCCTGACCAGCAGCATCAGCATCGCTTGGGAACTGCTGGGTTACAGTTGATCCCAACAATGGGTGTCCAGGTGGTTCTCAGGCACACTAACGTTTGAGAACTACTGCTATAAGCAAGATTGCGTTAGTCCCCACTCATAGAATTTCTTGACTTAGTAGGTCTGGGGTACAGCCTAAGAATTTGCATTTCTAACAGGTGCTTAAATTATTCTGATGCTGCTGGAGCTGGGACCTCATTTTGGGTCTAATGACCTAGCCAATGGGTAGGCCAGTGGAATTTGACCAGCAGAGATCTTAAAACTTACAGGGTCTTTATCACTTAATGCTTTGTGGTCTATGTGCCATCCTTAACGAGAGGCTGTCATTGTCTGAAGAGCAAGATAATACGGTCCTTTATAAAATTCAGCTTAGAACTATATTACAGTAAGTACCAATTAAGTTGAACAAGACAATTAATATATTTAAGAGTATCTAGTTCACAACTGTACATATTTAGCATTGCTTGATTTTTCTAAAACAGCAGTAGTCCTTGCAAAAATAAATGAATAGTGACTATAAACCAGTTTGTTTTGCTCTACAACCTACTGTATAATTACTTTCCTAGGAATAAATGTAAAATTCCCTGATGTTATTATATTTCTGACATAGTGACACCAATTGCTTATAAAATATTTAGAAATGTGCTTTAACAACTAGGGAAAACTACTTACTAAACATAAATTACATTTTAAGGAATGATTTGTTTTAATGCAAAATTAATAATGTATAGTTTATAGATTGTTTTGAAATCAACCTTCACTTAGATGTTTCTGTAACTAAGAATGATCATGGCACCAGTCTGTGGAGGGAGGGTCCTCATGGAAAGTTCAGTTACTGTCTTAATTGAACCGTGCCTGTGAAACTGAGGAAGCAACATTACAACACCTGCAGTGACACATGGTGGCCTGTTAGGCTGATTTCAGAGTGCAGATAGGATCCCTCTGTCCTCTGTTCACCTGCCTTCTGCAGGGAACCAGTCCTTCCATTTCACAGTTGTGGGGATCTAACACTCAAAGTGTCCTGGAACAGGCATCAGGTTGTTTTCCATCCTCTAAAACTAGATTCCATTGCGAGGAGGGTAGGATAAGAACATAAGAGAAAAGCACACTTCCAGGGGAATCCAGAAGAAAGAGTAGATGGAGGGAGAATAAAAACATAACTAGGCACAAAAATGCGAGGACACAAATGTGAGCAATTTGAAACAACTAGTGATTGGCTTATAGTGACTCCAGGAAAGTAATTAAGGTGGAAAATCAAGAATAGGTTTACACCATTATGTGCCTGAGACTTTGTGACCCTGCTTTTAACTATGACACAAATCATAATGGAAGAACAGATAAGGTCAATGGCATTCCTGCCCTCAAAGAGGTTGCCATTTATTTTTTATTAATTTATTTATTATTTGTTTGAGAGTGAGAGAGTATGTGAGCACTCATCAGGGAGAGGAGCAAAGGGAGAGAGAGAATCTTAAGCAGTGTCCATGCCCAGTGGTAGCCCTATGTGGGACTAGATCTCATGACCTTAAGATGGTGAACTGAGCCAAAATCAAGAGTCAGATGTTCAACTGATTGTGCCACCCAGGTTCCCCGGAGCTTGTCTTTTAATTGCTAGGACAATATAAAATATACAAAATGTTTTTTACTGGTGATGGAATAAATAAAACCAGGAAGAACAACTACTGACTAGTGTACTGTATGTCCTAGGTATAAGGTGTAATTATGACATACTTAAATCAATTTTATGTGGCTTATGGAAATTAAAAAAAAGAATAGGTTTTTAAAAAGCATGCAAGTTAAAAAGAGGCAATTATTAACTCAAAGGAAAATCCACACATGATGCAACACCTGTCTCTAATGAACAATATATACAAAGTTACATTAACATATGACATAATTTTCTATAACTAAAATCATGATATAATTATATTCGCTAGGAAGAGAAGGAGGAGTGGGCCATGTGTAATTGGGCTATTTCTACTCTAACAGGAAGTGCACAGTTAATATAAAAAAATTATTAACTCAGAAACAGTAGTATAAACTCATTGTTTAGAAATAGAAAAAAATAAGGGGCGCCTGGGTGGTTCAGTTGGTTAAGTGTCTGACTTCCACTCAGGTCATGATCTCATGGGCAGTAAGTCCTAGTCCCTGAGTTCGAGCCCCGTGTCGGGCTCTGTGCTGACAGCTCAGAGCCTGGAACCTGCTTCAGATTCTGTGTTTCCCTCTCTCTCTGCTCCTCCCCTACTCACGCTCTGTCTCTGTCTCTGTCTCTCTCTCTCTCTCAAAAATAAATAAACATTAAAAAAAGAAATAGAAAAAATAAGTACAACATAACCAAGATCAACTACACAGCTGAAAAGATTCAAAGTGATTGCTCTACAGGGTAGACACAAGGTGAGGACAGAGCAGGGTACAGGTGCTCTTACAATAACCCTTTTCAAATCTGTTCACGTATTGATAAAATGAAACAGAACACATTAAAATAAAGACTATGGTGCTTTATTCCTCTGTTTTGAATATTTCAAAAGTGACTTGCAAATTTATTCTACTCTCACTTTTTAAAAGAAGTATTTCATCTTTAATTAAAAAAAAGCCTCAGTGATGAAATTCAATCAGGGATCTTTGATATTGGGTATTGAGGTCTTGCTCTGCTGCCTCCCAGAACTGCATGAGCTTGGGTAGGCCATATTGCTTTACTTCTCTGAACTTGGAGGTTCATCATCTGTAAGAGTTACTGTAATAGAGGATTAGATAAGGCTATGCATGTAAAGCACTTGGAAGCTGCCTGCCACACTCTTCACTCCACACTCAGCCACTCCACTCTTCATCTGTCTTTTCTAGTCTTCTGAAACTTATGTCACCAAAAACCAGCTTTGAAGTCCATGTCCATAAATGCAAAAAGCTCTTATGTGACTTCTCAGGATTGTTAGCCACATATTCATTCTTTCTTTTATATTTACAGCATCTGTTTTATTATCTGTTTTACTGCAATCTCCCTGGATGCTTCTAGCTCTATGGTCACATTTTTTGTCTCCTTTGATCGTCTCTTCTTCTGGAAGCACTTTCTGAGGGACTCTTTTCATTCTCCAGCTTCACACCAGATGATCACACTTGTTTTCATGCTCTTAACAGCCATTCATTGACAACTGCCATGTTTGCATTTCCAGCACAGACTATTCCTCTGACTTCCAGACCTGTATATCTAACTGCCTTTCCCATATCTCCTTTGGAATAATTCAGGCATACCTCAAAACTCACACTGTCCACAACCAAACTGATAGATCTACTTCCTCTAAATGTTCTCTCCCACTGTCTCCAAATCTCATGAATAGTACCTTCATCCATTCAATTAACACATCCAGAAACCTTAGGAATTCCTTGACACCTCACACTTTGGAAATTATATCCTGCCCAGACCCCCAATCCAGTCCATCAACATATTGATTTTACATCCTAAATATCTCTCCCCCCTTCCTGAACCACCACTACCAATACCGCTCTAGCCCACACCACAGTCACTTCACACCTACACTATGCCAGCTTTTTAACTATTCTGCTTGCATCTTGTAATCCGTTTTCCAAGGATCATGCCAGAGTGTTGGCTGTTGCTGTCCTTTCTCTGGCATGTCAGTTTTCAATACCTATTTTGTTGAATACATGAATATTTATCTGGGGTCTACTTAAGTGGTAATGAATACCAAGTTAAATAATGTACATAAACCACAAAGCAGGATTTACAATGTTGGTAATATTGACTTTAATACCTTAGAAGTAAATCCCCCTAAGTGTGAAAAGCTCTCCCACATTTTAAGGCAAAACAAATTAGATTCAAATAGACGGTGAAGATAGAGAGAAAGATGAGCTATTTGAATAGGAGAGGGTCAACCCTTTCATACTTGCATTGCTATCTGTGACAGTGTTCCTTTGTTTTGTTTTGCTTAGCCTTTTGCCTCTATCCTGTTGGGTTTCTGAAGTAGCTATTGATTTAAGACTTTTGATGTAAACGCAAAAATAATTTATCTTCTCTGATAAAAGAGAGACCATGTTCATCATTTCCACTCTGGTGAGAATTAGAATTCAACTGAGCATGATAAGCTGGCACATGATCAGAATATACAGCATAAGGAACCGTTGAAATGTACAAAGAAAGAGAAAGAGGAACCCTACACGGTAGGGGTCAGGGGGTTGGGTACCTTGTGAAAGGGAGGACAAGAAGAATCTCAGAGTCTGCCTGGACCACAGCAGACCACAAAGTACTACACTGTTGAGGAGCAAAGTCTGGAGGACACACTTGAAAGAAGAGTTTATGGGAAACGTGAAACAATTCCATTATGCTCCACACTGAGCAGGCCTAGAATTTTCTACTTTTCAAGAAAAGCAGGATGTGGGAGATGTGTGTGGGAGTTGGGAGGAAATCCACAGGCATGAATAAATGCTGAGAATATTAAATCTGTATGGATTATTTCCACATGAAAATGCTGAGAAATTTACAAAAGACAAAGTCTTTTAGAACTAAACCTTCCTGTTTTCAGAAGAAACCTCTCCTCAAATCACTTGTAGTGAATCTCTAAAGAAGCATTTCTTTGAAGTCCTAGTCTGGTAGGGGTGCCTGGGTGGCTCCGTCAGTTAAGCATGCAACCTCGTCTCAGGTCGTGATCTCATGGTTTGTGGGTTTGAGCCCCACATCAGGCTCTTGGCTGACAGCTCAGAACGTGGAGCCTGCTTTGGATTCTGTGTCTCCCTCTCTCTCTGTCTCTCTCTCAAAAATAAATGTTAAAAAAAAAGATGTAAAAGATCTGTATGTTGAAAACTATAGAAAGCTTATGAAGGAAATTGAAGAAGATATAAAGAAATGGAAAATCCATTCCGTGCTCACGGATTGGAAGAATAAATATTGTCAAAATGTCAATACTACCCAAAGCTATCTACACATTCAATGCAATCCCAATCAAAATTGCACCAGCATTCTTCTCGAAGCTAGAACAAGCAATCCTAAAATTCATATGGAACCACAAAAGGCCCCGAATAGCCAAAGGAATTTTGAAGAAGAAGACCAAAGCAGGAGGCATCACAATCCCAGACTTTAGCCTCTACTACAAAGCTGTAATCATCAAGACAGCATGGTATTGGCACAAAAACAGACACATACACCAATGGAATAGAATAGAAACCCCAGAACTAGACCCACAAACGTATGGCCAACTAATCTTTGACAAAGCAGGAAAGAACATCCAATGGAAAAAAGACAGTCTCTTTAACAAATGGTGCTGGAAGAACTGGACAGCAACATGCAGAAGGTTGAAACTAGACCACTTTCTCACACCATTCACAAAAATAAACTCAAAATGGATAAAGGATCTGAACATGAGACAGGAAACCATCAAAACCCTAGAGGAGAAAGCAGGAAAAGAACTCTCTGACCTCAGTCGTAGCAATTTCTTACTTGACACATCCCCAAAGGCAAGGGAATTAAAAGCAAAAATGAACTACTGGGACCTTATGAAGATAAAAAGCTTCTGCACAGCAAAGGAAACAACCAACAAAACTAAAAGGCAACCAACGGAATGGGAAAAGATATTTGCAAATGACATATTGGACAAAGGGCTAGTATCCAAAATCTATAAAGAGCTCACCAAACTCCACACCCAAAAAACAAATAACCCAGTGAAGAAATGGGCAGAAAACATGAATAGACACTTCTCTAAAGAAGACATCTGGATGGCCAACAGGCACATGAAAAGATGTTCAACGTCGCTCCTCATCAGGGAAATACAAATCAAAACCACACTCAGATATCACCTCATGCCAGTCAGAGTAGCCAAAATGAACAAATCAGGAGACTGTAGATGCTGGAGAGGATGTGGAGAAACGGGAACCCTCTTGCACTGTTGGTGGGAATGCAAACTGGTGCAGCCACTCTGGAAAACAGTGTGGAGGTTCCTCAAAAAATTAAAAATAGACCTACCCTATGACCGAGCAGTAGCACTGCTAGGAATTTACCCAAGGGATACAGGAGTACTGATGCATAGGGGCACTTGTACCCCAATGTTTATAGCAGCACTCTCAACAATAGCCAAATTATGGAAAGAGCCTAAAAGTCCATCAACTGATGAGTGGATAAAGAAATTGTGGTTTATATACACAATGGAGTACTACGTGGCAATGAGAAAGAATGAAATATGGCCCTTTGTAGCAACGTGGATGGAACTGGAGAGTGTGATGCTAAGTGAAATAAGCCATACAGAGAAAGATACCATATGTTTTCACTCTTATGTGGATCCTGAGAAACTTAACAGAAACCCCTGGGGGAGGTGTAGGAAAAAAAAAAAGAGGTTAGAGTGGGAGAGAGCCAAAACATAAGAGACTCTTAAAAACTGAGAACAAACTGAGGGTTGATGGGGGGTGGGAGGGAGGGGAGGGTGGGTGATGGGTATTGAGGAGGGCACCTTTTGGGATGAGCACTGGGTGTTGTATGGAAACCAATTTGACAATAAATTTCATATGTTGAAAAAAATTTTTTTTGAAGTCCTCATCTGGTAGATGATATGTGTTGGTAGGGACCTGTAGTTTCTTTCACTGGGGGATCTCAATGGAATGAGTGAATGGGATAGCTCTGCCCTGTGTATGAAGAGTGGCTGGGATAAGGTGGTTGTTCCATGTGACATCTATCCATACACAGGAGATTGGGTGGTAATGAACATATACAGAGGGTGGCATTATTATTTCTCATTTTGCTAGTACTGCTTGAAAGATACGTCTGAAAAACGTAGTGTTTTGGTTAGTTATACTGTGGATCCGGAAGATCTAAGAGAATATGAGTCACAGAAAAAAAAATAATTTGGGGCCATAATGGTTTTTTTTTTCTCTTTACCTTTTTTTAAATTTAAATTTTATTTTTTTAATTTACATCCATATTAGTTAGCATATAGTGCAAGGGCTATAATCTGTTAATGAATCTGTATTTTATGTTAGTGTATTATAATGACTAGGATTGGCTAAAGGATGGAAAAGCTTTGATATCCTTAGTATGGTTGCACATCAACCTTCTGGGCAGAGACCTAGAATAACCTGAAAAGGGTGAGAGAGGGCACACTCTATAACAAAGGGTTGGTCACTCCATGAGATGAGGCTCCTCATTTTCCTTTCTTTAAATTTCTATTTTGATAATATTTTCAAGTTTTTATACTGCTAGAATATCAGTATATCAGAATATGATCCTTCCCTCCCCCGTGTTATACACATATTTCTATGTCTTTTCTGGTTTACTGTTTTAATAAATTTCTGACAAGTGTAGACCAACCCATCCCTCGTCTGCAGGACACTGTATTGTGTGATGTCATATTAAGACTCTGAGAAAAATGTGCTATAATGGAAGGCCATGCTATGATGCAGGGTATGTGGCATAGAGGGCAAGAGGCAATAATGTATCCCTGGGCCCTGGATGCCATTCTATGCCTTTTAGAATCTCTATTTTCTTTCTTAATTAACAATAACAAAACAAAACACCCTATCATAAAGTTTTGCTTACAAAACACTCAGCCTCAGCCCTCAGGTAGTATGTATCTGTGAAATCAGACATTGTCTGATTTCTCAGAGGTTGACAGAGGTATAAGTTCATAGGGGATTTTAACAGAGCTCTAGGGTGTGTTTGCTCCTGATGATGTTTTGCATTTTGGCTTTCATTACACTTTGAAGAGGATCTGTGTTGTTCTTTCACCTCTTGTAGGAGTGGGCTTTAGTGGAAATCTAGTTAGTATTCTGTGTACTAGAGCTGCTACTTGGTATGGAGTGATCCTGGAGTATCTCTCTTAGTTTGAATGTAGTATTCCATTGACTTATGGCTTTTAAATGACTGTAATTGTGGCAGCGTTAGTTACAGACTTAATTTTCCTATGATCTCATTGAGTTACTCTCAGCAGGGTCATCCAGCTAGAATGCTGCCATGCCACTGTTCTCCAGGACTTGTTCAGCTGGAAGATCAAGAATCCTAGTCCTGTCCATGGCTCTAAGTAACCCCCATCAAAACTGTAACTTTGGTCAACAAGGACAATCTATCCATATGACATTCTCCCATATTTTATATATGTATATATATATTATATATTTAACATAGGAGCATAGTTAGCATTAGCCAGGGCTCTCTTGGTTACAATCAAATGAACTGAAACAATAACAAAAAAACTGTTAGCTCACTTAACCAAAAAACTGTTAGCTCACTTAACCAGAAAGTCTCGGAATGATGGCTTCAGATACAACTGGATCTAGAGTTTCAAATATTCTCCTTAATAGTCTCTCTTACTTTCCATTCATACTTCTGTTTGTCTCTACTTCTCTGTGCATGATGGTCACCTTACTTTTTGTTACAGACTGCCTCCTTCACGTGGGCAGGGAAGATGACTACCTACAACCACAACTTCACACCATCCTAGTTTGACAACCACTAGAAAGAAAGCAATACTCTTCTCTACAGCTGCTTATCAATCCTAGGCAACTCTCACTGGGGAATGTAATACTGGGATTGACCATTTCTGAAGCATAACTGATATTCCATCAGAAGCATATAGAATGAAGGAAGTATTTTCCAAGTAATCAGAGGATGCGAGGCAAGAAGTATGCTGCACAATAGAAATTACAGATGCTACAGTTTGACACATAAGTTATGTCCCTTAGAACTCTTCTGAAGCTAAATACCAACACAGCTTATAAGGTATCTGATGTCCAACATCCTACCATGATTTGATTGGTTTGGTGGTTAATTGCATATGTCAACTTTACTGGGCCATGAAGCACCCAGATATTTGGTTAAACATTATTCTGGGCCTCTCTGTGAGGGTATTTCTGGATGAGATTAACATGTGAATCCCTAGACTGAGTGAAGAAGATTGCCTTGCCCAATGAGAGTGGGCCCCATCCAATCTGTTGAAAGCCTTAGAAGAAACTACAGAATAAGGGAGAATTCATTCTTCCTGCTTGACTCTCTTTGGCCTGGGACCATCCACTTCTGCCTTCAGCTCTGATTCACTGGATTCCTGGGTCTCTAGCTTGCCAACTACAGATCTTAGGACTCCCTAGACTCCATAATCATGTGAGCCGTTTCCTTATTATCAATCAACCTCTTTCTGTCTCTCTCCATCCACACATATGTATAATGCTCTGTGTTTTCTGGAGAATCCTGACTAATACAATTGGGGATATTTTGGTGGCAGACAGGAGAAGGGATATCTAGACTATAATATCTGGATGATGTCTAAAATGGCTTAGCTTCAATTTTCTTTTTTTTTTTTTAATTTTTTTTCAATGTTTATTTATTTTTGGGAAGAGAGAGACAGAGCATGAATGGGAGAGGGGCAGAGAGAGAGGGAGACACAGAATCGGAAACAGGCTCCAGGCTCTGAGCCATCAGCCCAGAGCCTGACGCGGGGCTCGAACTCACGGACCGCGAGATCGTGACCTGGCTGAAGTCGGACGCTTAACCGACTGCGCCACCCAGGCGCCCCTCAATTTTCAGTTACTGGAATATTTCTTTTCTCATCTTAAAATTCCAAAAAGTATTGTTGCCTTTTATGGGGTGACTATTAAAAATTAAAGTAAGAGATTTTTGTTTTGAGTTTATGCCTTCTAAATGTATAATTTTAGATATTGTACCATGCGAAAAAATAAACTCTACCAAATAGCATAAAATGTTGAAAATTTTTTATACCTTCTATATGATGTGGTCTGATTAAAACTCCCATTGCTTTTTCTAAGAACTCAAGAGAAACACAGAAGAAAATCCAATACATTAATATTCCATGAATACAGGGGATGAGTAAATCTAGCAATTTCCTTTCAACTATGTGCTAGGATTAGAGTAATATCATGTAGAAAAGACAAATCTGGTTTAAACTTATAACCCATAAAAATGAGTAAGTCATAAACCTGGCAAACACATCTTCCAATTTCTAAAAGACATTTAGAAATAAACTCAAAATAGCATCAATGGATAATAGAGGAAACACACTTACCTTGTTACAAAACAGGAGATAAATGGCAATTTTTTAAAGAATTTTTTAACATTTATTTTTGAGAGAGAGAGACACAGACAGAGACAGAGACAGTGACAGAGCCTAAGTAGGGGAGGTGCAGAGAGAGAGAGAGAGAGAGAGAGAGACAGAGAGAGACAGAGAGAGACAGAGAGAGAATCTGAAGCAGGCTCCAGGCTCTGAGCTGTCAGCACAGAGCCTGATGCAGGGCTTGGACCCACGAACCGTGAGACCACGACCTAAGCCGAAGTTGGATGCCTGACTGATGGAGCCACCCAGGCACCCTGATAAATGACAATTTTTAAATGTTATTGTGCTACATTACCAACACCTCTTACATGACTCTTATTAACCAGCCCCTAAGGAATGCATCTATGTAAAGTTTCTCAGAAGCTTGACATCTGAGGATTTGATGTCATTCCTAGAATTATTCAGAAGCTAGTTAGAGTTGACTAAAGTTCTTAGGATTTTTCTCCCCCAATCAGGCTGATTTTCTTTTTCTTTCCTAATAAGAAAAGAAAAGAAAAAACAATAACATGCTTTTTGGAGGTGTGGTTATAAAATTAACCATGCCAGAAACACAGGATGTGGTATTTCCTGTTCCAATATGTAGAACAAATATGCAATTTAATACTTGTGATTTTTAGCTCATCAGACTAATTACAACTTATATCAGTGTGCATTATATTGCAATTCTAATTAATTGATAGAATATAAAGTAGAACAATTTTTACCGTAGTAATCTTGGCCATCGATTGGAGTTAAACAGAAAAACAGGCAAATCTTGAACTTGAAACGACTGCAGAAATAGTATCTGAGTAATAAATGTCAGGTGAAACCGTTAAACCAACCCAATCCATAAATTGTGGGATTATCTAAATAAGTCAAACAGGCCTGTCTTTAATTCTATAAATAAGATTTGGGGTGGTATTTCTCAAATCAGAGCTGCACTCTGATTTTTACTGCCTGAAGTGGGCTAATAGAATCACTTCACCCTGTGCTCTGTAGAACTGACAGAAGTGGGCCCCTGGAGGGCACATATTCTCATGCAGTTTTTAGAGTCCATTACAATGGGCTTATCAGTGTAACAAACTGAAAGAAAAGGCATTTAAAAATGTATGTCAGGAGCACCTGGGTGGCTCAGTTGGTTAAGCGTCAGACTTCAGCTCGGGTCATCTCACGGTCCGGTCCGTGAGTTCGAGCACCGCGTTGGGCTCTGTGCTGACAGCTCAGAGGCTGGAGCCTGATTCGGATTCTGTGTCTCCCTCTCTCTCTGACCATCCCCTGTTCATGCTCTGTCTCTCTCTGTCTCAAAAATAAATAAACATTAAAAAAAAATGTATGTCAGCCTCCTGGATTCCTAAATTGACTGAGTTTGATATATTGAAAAAGGTTCTTCCCATCCCCATATGGGGAAAAGACAGGGGATGACAAACAAAGACAGGGAACATAAAATGGGAAAGTTCCCCAGGAACTTTCTGGGTTGAAAGCTTCCCTGAGTCTAAAGTGAGAGTGTGCACTTCCATATGCTCAAGACCACTCCCCTTCCCAACCCATCCAGCAGGAGTGGTTGGTCTTAATTCAGTTGACAGAGTTGATGCAGTTTGCTCAAGATGTCTATTAGGCCAAGAACTCTGTCATTCTCAAATTACAGCCCACCCCTTCTCCCTGCTCCCACCCCTCACCAAATTTCATAGTGTTGTGCCAAAGATGAAATCATACCCTTAGATCAACATGGCAAAATCAGCTAATACTTTTTAAGTAATAAGAGCAGAAATTTTTGTTTTTGTTTTGAGCATCAATTTTATAAGAACTTTGGAAACACAATTATAGAAGCAAATTAATATGAAACATAATTTATTGTGAGAAGTTTTGAAGTTAAACCTGACACTGTGAAGATAGTTTCTCTCTGTAACTGTGTCACTTCTGGCAAACCTCCATACCCTCTGGAGGCCCATTAACAGTCTGTCCATAAGGGAGTTATTGATGGATAAATTGAGAAGAGCTGGAATAAACCTAAGGATCCCTCTGACTCTACTTTCATAGAGTTATATACTTTGGCCTCTAAATCTCCTAGCAAAGAGGTACATTTCACATTTGAAAGACCCACTAGAAGCCTATATTTCTGTGCTCTTATTTAGATAAGGTATTATCAGGACTTACTTTTTTCCTATCTGGCCAATTTCAAATGCTCCTGTCTGAATTCTCTCACGTCTATACCAAGATATGAGGAAAGCTAAATAACTTTGAACAATGACTTGGGATATGCATTATTCTTTAATAGTTTTTTTTTTAAATAATTTTAGGTTTACAGAGGAGACGCAAAAATATAGAGTTCCCATATACAATATCACCCAGTTTCCCCTAATGTTAACATTTTATTTAATCTTGGTACATTTATCAAACCTAAGAAATTAACATTGCTACAATACAATTAATTAAAGTACAGACTTTATTCAGATTTCCCTAGTTATTTCACTAATAACCTTTTTCTGTTCTAGCATCCAATTGCATGTAGGGGCTGTTGTTTGCTTTTACCTTTCTATCTTTAAATAACACAATAGGCACAATATTATTATTTTTAAAAGCTTTGGTCTTTCATGATTATCAAAGGTTATTAATAGCTTCATATTCTTTTTTTAAAAAGTGTTAAATTCTTGTATTATATATGATGAACTGCTTTAAATCAGTAAGAAATTTATTGTGCGAAATTTTAAAACTTGAGTATAACAGGTTAAAAAAAACTACAACCATTTCAAAACAGCATATAATCTCTTTCCTTCTAGCAAAATCCTTTTTACTTAGGAAACAATTTTCTGATAGGCTAGATTTGATTTATTACATAAAAGCTCAAATAATTTTTGTCAGGGATTTTCTAGCCCACTTACGCCTCAAACTAGCACTCTCTTATGACACAGATATATTTTGAGATGCTTGAAGGCAAGAACCTGTTCTTGCTCATTTTTGTATCCTTAACATTGCCTTAAACTTGATAAATATTTGTTGAATTAATGAACATATTGAAATTTCCTAGAATCTTTAGGCTGGAGTGAATTTGAAAACTTGACACCTCCAGGTTAATTAGACTCCAGAGCCTTCACCTCTGACTGCCTTTGGGATGTTTTGGTGTAGATAGTGTCAAAGAGGTTGATAGGTGATGTGTTATAGACAGCTTCATGGAAATGTCACGAACCCTTGTAGAATACTTACTGCCAGAAATCTTGCCAAGTTTTAAATGTCTGTTTCTTTTTTTCTGAGAAAACTAACAAGAGGACTTATCTTCTCATAAACGTGCAATCAACATATTATTGAGAAATGTAGTCACAGCACATTGACACACATTAAATGAAGCAGTGGTCATGTCCTGCTTAGGTGTAACGAGTTTCCTAGTACTAAAGGTATCATTCAAAGAGCAATCATTCTAGGGCTTTATTATATACTGATGTGTGCAATGCTCTAGGGCAGAAATGTGCCCAGTGATCACTCTATTGATCTCAACGTGCCTGGGTTTTCTGTCATCTTCTCCTCTCATTTCTGGGGCTTTTACTGATAGATTGATGCAAACATGTTTGTATGATCTCTTGATGCTACATACAATTAATTGTTTATATGTTTCTTTATATTTTTATTAATAACTTACAGTATTAAAAGGATTTAAGTAGGAATGCCTTCATATAACTGTAAACAAAGTATCCCTGCCAAGCCAGAAAAATTAATAGTTTTTGTTTTTGTTTTTAAGCCTAAGGGACTTGAAAGTCTGAATAGGTTGTCAAGGCTAACTGCAAAATTTAAATCTTGCAGGCATTAGTTTCTTATAAATCTAGTCTACGTTTTATCCAGGCAGAATGTCAGCTCTGTCATAGCATGATCTGGGCCTCCTATGTCTTATATTACCCAAAACACCGAGAAGAGAGCCATGGGAGAGGGCCATGAGTCCATATCTGCTGCTTGAAAAAGATTGTGGCATTGGCCATGACCCTGGAACTCTGGACTATGCAAGCAGCCAGACACATTATTTCTAACCCTGATAATGGATGTTCCTGGGGAAGATTTTGACTGGGATTACTCAGTAAGAGGTGAATATGCCAGTTTACACATAACAGGAACTTAATAAACATTGTTGATTTGATTTGGTTTATGTGATAGGACCTAAAGAATTGGGCATAGTTTAGAGCAAGAGTGGACAAACTTTTTTTTGTAAAGCACTGTATAGCACACATGTTCGGCGTTGCAAGTGTCTCTTAAACTACTCAACTCTGCTCTTACAGCTTGAAAGCAGACATAAGTACTTTGTAAACAAATGGATGTCATTGTGATACAACAAAACTTTATAAAAAACAGGTGAAGGAGGCTGCATCTGGCCCTTAGGCCATAGTTTGCCAACCTGGTTTAAAATCACAAAATGTTATGAATCTCTCCTAAGGCAAACCCACATTTGGAGCAAACTTAAATGGATTTAGACTCCTTAAAACAACACCTATGCTAATCAGAACTTGCCACTTTGTTCCATACTAACTGCCTGCAGGATCTTATTGTCTCAGAATGAGATTCAGGTCAGATATTTACAGATGGTCTCCTGACATACAACTAGCATATTGAATATGAAGGAAGAGTTTATTTTGACTTATGATAGAAGTAACTGTGCCAATCATTTTAATTACAGGGAGATGATTTATAGCAATGGCTAATTCAAAATTATTTGATTCACATAGGAACAGCGTGAAAATTCAAACTCAATTTAGAGAGGAATATTTGCAGAATAGGTTTCTACCTTACCAAATTTTTGGTGAATGTTAGGTTAATCAGACACCGATTTATGTCTCCTTTTACGCTTTACTGGTGAAAACGTTTCTCTCCTGTCTTAGTGAAAAGGGCTTTAGTTTGCCTTGCGAAGTGGAATAGGATTGAACCTGTTGCATTCTTTGCTTACTTACATTTCATTCTTTCCTTGCTTCAGTATTTATTGTGTAGCTATTGTGTGAGGAGGAGGAGGGAAAGACTAAGAAGCATATGTAAACTAACCACCTTTAAGTCAAGTAATTAAAAATAGTAATTATATACTTAATATAGTCACAAACTCTGTTCTTTGTTTTCAGGTTCTATTAAATGCTTGGGCTGGGTGGAATTGAGACTTCCTTACAAACATTCCAGTGCCTTTCAGGCAGCTGTTATTACAGGCAATTACTTGGTGGTTTCTATTAATCAATTTGGTCAGGTTTAACTTGAAGTCACTTGCTCTTGTGCTCAGTCTCGTAACAGTCAGTATTTGGTATCAGTCGCTGAAATAAATGTCTTTTTTTTCCTCTGGCAGCAATTGAAATTAATTTAGTTTTCTTCCTGCTGTGCCTACCCTTGTGGAACATTATTTCTTCTCGGTTCTTGACATACTGGTTGCTTGATGCATAACTTGTGTTCCAAGTTGTCCTCCAGCAGGGCAGCCAACCTAATCCCCAAAGAAGAGATTGGCCCAGCTGGTAACCCAGCACGACACAACAGCAGACACTGAACTCTAACCCAGGTCGGCTGGCCCTGTGCCCCCTTGGCACTACTCCGCCTGCCTAGTTTAGGATGAGACTCTCAAAGGGGCGTTTGTTAAAATTGCATTTATGTTAAGAGGCTATATACACTTTGGTAGGGAAAAGGGAGGCTCGGAGATTAGAAAGTCCTGGTTTTGCACGTAAAAAAATTTTGACAACACCCCTTACTTGTATGAGCTGGAGTAAGCCACGAAGTCATTGCGACACGCAGAGATTAGCCTACCAAGCAAGAAACTCACCTCATAAACTACAATTGCTGTTAGACTATCTGCGCACTCCAGACCGCGTACGCCGCCCCCAGCACGCTCCACGGCTTACCCCACCTACCAAACACACGATGGCGCACCACCACGCCCCTGCACGCACAACAGCGCAGGCGTACCCTCCCCCGCAGTGCGACGATGTACTCCCCCACGCCCCTGCACGCGCAACAGCGCAGGCGTGCCCTCCCCCGCACGTGCCACGGCGGACTCCCCCACGCCCCTGCACGCGCAACAGCGCAGGCGTGCCCTCCCCCGCACGTGCCACGGCGGACTCCCCCACGCCCCTGCACGCGCAACAGCGCAGGCGTGCCCTCCCCCGCACGTGCCACGGCGGACTCCCCCACGCCCCTGCACACGCAACAGCGCAGGCGTGCCCTCCCCCGCACGTGCGACAGCGCAGGCGTGCCTTCCCACTCTCCCCTCGCATGTTCGACAGCTTACTCCCCACACACCCCGGCGTAGGCATACTCTCCCCCCCGCACCCCCCCCCCCCGCACGTGTGGCAGTGTATCCGCTCACCACGCACACAATGGTGTACGTCCACCCCCTGCACACACAACTGTGTAGGCATACCCTCTCCCCCTTCCCCGCATGTGCGACAGTGTACCCCGCTACACCCCCGCATGCGCAACGGCGTACGCTCGCCTGTGCGATGGCGTATTCACGTCATCTCTCCTTCTGGACTTACAGTAAGTAGGTGCTTCACAATTTTTTAGTTTCAAGGGACTGTCTTTCCTGCAGCCTCAACCCAGATGAGTGCCTGTGACTTCTGGGAAGGGTGTCGCCTTAAAGGTTCCCTGATTCAAATAACCTGGGGTGAGTGAAAGGGCAGCCTTCTTAGGGCCCTGTGGGCCCGTCACTAGCAATGACTTACGCCTTGTGACAAGTGTTCACATTTGGAACCACAGCTTGCTGAGGCCAGCGTAAATTTCTGAGGCTTTGTGTAATGCTAATAAACAACGAAGGCCTCTTTTCTATCAACATGTTCCTTGTGGACCCCTGAGGCTATAGTGCTGATGAGCTTATTTTTTTTAATGAGAAGTAAGATGAACTGCAAGCACCCCATTAGAGAGGCTCAGTCAGATCACCAGAAGCTTTCAGGCCTGGACACAACAGAAGAGGTTTTAAGGAGCTCAAGCAAGAGAAACCGTAATGAGAGAAACACTGAACTTGCTTTAATTCTTAGCAGCAGCATTGTTTGTCCTCTCTAGGCTCAGAGCTGTGCTTCTGGTACTGAACTTCTTTCCCAGCAAACCATTCTCCTTTCTTACTTGCACTGTGCTCTGAATGGACTCTCTGAAATGCAGATGTCTTATTCCCCGTGAGTGCAAAGTGTTTGACAACACAACCTCTTCCTGTCCAGAAGACAGCCCCAAACCTAGAACAGTTCTAATCCAGGAGCCTCATCCTTGGTGTGTTAACAAAGAGAATGAGACTGCGAAAGTGATACTTTTTAGATGGTGCTTTTGCCCATGGGTGACAGCCCCTAGAGACTGCCATATGTGCATCTTTTAACATGCACATTAGTGTGTAGGTGATGGAGTTGCAGGCTGATGATGGGACAAAACATCAGAATAAAAGTTCTTAGGGCTCAAAGCTACCTTGATGAGCAGATATATTTTAAAATTTCAGAGCCAAGTCTATTCCACTTTAGTACAATTTAAGATTAGGATTTTATCTCTTTAATATTTTAAATAGATCAGAGACTCAGTAGGAGTTCTGATTACATGTATCCCTTCCTTGTCTTTCTCTAATTGTATTTCCCCTCTTCGTGTCCCAATCATCGGTGTATCCCATTTTATGCACATTTATGGTATGTTTTTCTTTTTGTCTTTATTTAGCATTAGAGATATATTGGCTTACCTCTTTTTTTCTTTTAATTTTTAATGCTTATTTATTTTTTGAGAATGAGAGAGAGTGAGGGGCAAAGGGTAGAGAGAAAGGGAGACACAGAATCCGAAGCAGGCTACAGGCTGTGAGCTGTCAGCACAGAGCCTGATGCGGGGCTTAAACCCACGAGATCATGAGCAATCATGACCTGAGCTGAAGTCGGACACTTAACCGACTGAGCCACCAAGACACCCCTGGCTTACCTCTTTTTAATTTGAGTCTTCTCGAAGCAGAAGAAATATTGTTGACCCTTGAGCAATGTGGGGGTTGGGGCACTGCCCCTGTGCAATAGAAAATTTGTGTATAATGTTTTTTTCAATATATGAAGTTTATTGTTAAATTGGTTTCCATACAACACCCAGTGCTCATCCCAAAATGTGCCCGCCTCAATACCCATCACCCACCCTCCCCTCCTTCCCACCCCCCATCAACCCTCAGTTTGTTCTCAGTTTTTAAGAGTCTCTTATGCTTTGGCTCTCTTCCACTCTAACCTCTTTTTTTTTTTTTCCTTCCCCTCCCCCATGGGTTTCTGTTAAGTTTCTCAGGATCCACATAAGAGTGAAACCATATGGTATCTGTCTTTTTCTGTATGGCTTATTTCACTTAGCATAGTGTATAATTTAACTACTCATAGCCTACCATCGAACTGGAAGCCTTACCAATTATAGTCAATTAGCACATATTTTGTATGTCATATGTGTTATATACTGTATTCTTACAATAAAGCTAGATAAAAGAAAATGTTAGTAAGAAAATCATAAGAAAAGAAAATATATTTATAGCACTGTAGTACTGTACTATATACAGTACTAGAGTACTGTGTTTATTGAAAGAAATCTACATGTAAGTGGACCAGTACAGTTCAAGCCCATGTTGTTAAAGGGTTAGCTTTATCTGTTCTATGAATTCATCTTACTTTCCTAGTAACCTATTCAATACAGGTATATTTACTGTACTAACACCAGCCAAATTCTTTATCATGCACTAGGATTCAATGTTAAAATGGACCCTATAACTATAATCAATATAATTAGATAAGTAAGTAATCATAAACTGGTTAGCCCTACAGATGAAGAGTTCAGGGTATACCAAGAACTTGTAGCTGGGGAGTTGATGAAGGCTAATGAGTCAGAAAAGCTCATGATGAATGATGAATAAATGAGAGCAAGAGGAAGATGATTCTGGTTACAGGAACAACATAAGCAAAGATCCTGAGCCAAGAGGAATTTGGCTGAACTGAAATTGGAGGAACTGAAAGCAAGAGAGTGTGGCCAGAGGACAGAAAGCTAGGGAGAAATGGGAGATGACATTAGAGGGTGGTGGGCACTGGCCACATCAAGTAGGACCAAAGATGTTGGGTTTTATCTTCAAATTGATGAGATACCATTGAAGGATTAATAAAAATAGAGATGTAAATAGAGATGTAAAAAGAGAGATCTTTATAAAAGATAATGACTGCATATATAGAATCTATTAAAGAGGAGAGTGTGGCAGTTTTAAAGTATGTTTACAAACTCTTTCATATTCCTTGCTTCAGGAAATGGAGTTTAATTTTCCTTCCCTTGAATGTGGGAAGGGCTTAGTGACACTACTTTTTAAAAAAAATATATATTTTTTTAATTTTTTAAAAATGTTTATTTATTTTTGAGAGAGATAAAGAGCATGAGCAGGGGAGGAGCAGAGAGAGAGAGGGAGACACAGAATCTGAAGGAGGCTCCAGGCTCTGAGCTGTCACCACAGAGCCCAACATGGGGCTCGAACTCACGAACCATGAGATCATGACCTGAGCTGAAGTTGGAAACTTAAGCGACTAAGCCACCCAGGCGCCCCGACACTCCTTTTAAATAGGACATGATAGGTTTGATGGTATAAAACTTCTAAGGCTAGGTCAAAAAAGACAATGTGACCTTTACCACCCCTCTTTAATCACTTGCTCTGGAGGAAGCCAGCTGCGATATTGTGGGGAACTAAGACCTTTTGGTAAGAAACTGAGCACTTTGTGCCATGAGTTGTGTGAGGGGGCCAAATTGGGAGCATGTTCTCCAGCCCCATGCAAGCTTTCAGATGATTATAGCTCCTGCCAGTATTCTGACAACTTAAAGTCAGAACAAGCCAGTTTGATGGCTCCTGGACTCCTGATTCTTGGAAACTTAGATAATATTTGTCATTTTAAGCAGCCAAAGTTGGGATTATTTGTTATGTGGCCATACCTAGCTGATATAGCAGGTAAAAACAGAAACAGTAGCAGAAAGTTCCTGTAGTAGTCAAGGCAGATGATGATAGTGCCTTGACTTAAAGTGGTTGCTACTCAGTGCCAGCTTCCCTTCCGCTTCCCTGGAATACACCATGGAGATTAGAGCGTGACCACTAGAAAGCCAGAGATGTGGCTTTGAACCCAGGTTTTGTTACTTAGTTACAGGTGATTTTGCAAAGCCTTTCTCTTCCAATGATATTTTTATTTATATGCTGGAGCTAATAATATCACTTCTCTTTTAGCTTACATGGAGGCTCTACAAGTAAGGTCCATAGTGGAGGTTTTGAAACATAGTAACTGCTCAAACAGTTTTACTTGCCAGTTTGTTGTTATTGTTGTTTATATACATTGTAGTTTCTCCCTGCCAATCTTGTTCTTTTCTATAGAACTAATCCCCATTAAACACTGCCAAGTCGCTTTCCTCCTCAAAGTGCCTTCCCATTACTTTCAAAATAAACTTTCAGTTCTTTAGATCTGCATTGAAGGTCCTCTAATTTCTAACTTGAAAGGCCATCTTGCTACCTATGTGAAACCCTGCACCATGAAAATTCATTATCTTTTCAATTAGTTTCTTTTCTTCTTTCTTTCTATGTTTCTTTTTTGTGGCTTGTGATATTTGGTGAGTCACTTAATTTCACTTACCCTCAGTTTTCTTATCTGTATGTTCTACATAATAATAGATACCTGCCCCTCCTCACTGTTCAGAGAAACCATAATAAAGTTGTTATATTGTGACATCATTTGCAAACTCATTCTAAGCCCTAGCATGCATATTATACTTCCTGCATGCACATACAGAAAATGAAAGAGCCACCAAAGGACATCTCCCTGGACCTTTCACTAGCCATGAGGAGACACTTTAGACTTCAAGTCTGTATGGTATTAACTCACTTTCAGGACATCAAGCCCATTGGTTTCACCTCTTGTTTCCCATAACAAGTTTGAGTTGTGATGAACCACTGTTGCATGGTCAGTCATGTTTTGTTTTGTTTTTTTGCCTGATTAACCTCAGGCAGTCTCTTGCCATTCACAGAACTATCTAAAGCAGCTGCTTCTCTATACTTAGTCACAGAGAGGATGAAGATTTCCTTCACTGGCTGGGACAACAGCGCCCCTGCAGAGATGACCTCAAGTCCCCAAACTGATCTGGACCTCATGGGCCAAAGGAACCTAAGAAATGGGTATGTTGGGCACACAATGAATGTATCCTACATCTGCAATTTTAAGTAGTGTGTGTTTACAGTAACTTCCAACTTATGTACTCTACCGCCCCTCCACTTGGCTCAAAAGTATGCGGGCATGATTTTCCACTGTCCATATTCTCTACAGACAATAATAGGAGTCATTACTTCTGGTGGAATGCTCTCCAGAGTCCAGAAGCAGTGCTTGAGACATACTTATGGGTCCCTTCCCTTTCTCCAAGCCTCCTTTAAAAGAGAAACTCCCAACAGAAATGCTCTGTAATTTGCCAGGGGCCCAGCCCAAAGTGTTTTAAACTTTACATTTTTTCTTGCTTGAGTTAGCGCCGAAATACAATCATTTTCATTACGATAAAGTATGGCAGTAACTGCAATAGAATCTATGATGAGGATTTTTTTGTGGAAGTCTTTGCAACTTTTTAATGTTCATGTTTCCAAAGAGACACCCTAAGCTTCTCAGCATAATTTTGCATATGAAACCTAATTACCAGTAGCAAGTGAGTGATTTCATTGCTCTATTGCATTATCTATAGCCTTCTCACAACTATCCAAATATGAATGTCATGGGTTCTTTATATAATACGATTTTGTGATGTAGTTGATATTTCAATGGGCTATGAACAGAAATCTTATTATTGATCGATGTAATTGAGATGCAGCATGAATTCCAGCATTTAAAAAATGTTTAAACTTTATATTGAAATAGATAATTGGAAAGTACATAAATCCTAAGTATATATCTCATCAGATTTTAATAGACACATCCCCAGCCAACTTTTATTTTTAATTGGTTATTTCTTTGTGAATCATCAAAAAACCCTAATAATTTTATTTTATTTTTTAATTAAAAAAATTTTTTTTAATATATGAAATTTATTGTCAAATTGGTTTCCATACAACACCCAGTGCTCATCCCAAAAGATGCCCTCTTCAATGCCCATCACATCCCCTCCCCTCCCTCCCACCCCCCATCAACCCTCAGTTTGTTCTCAGTTTTTAAGAGTCTCTTATGTTTTGGTTCCCTCCTTCTCTAACCTTTCTTTCTTTTTTTTTCTTCCTTCCCCTCTCCCATGGTCTTCTGTAAGTTTCTCAGGATCCACATAAGAGTGAAAACATATAGTATCTGTCTTTCTCTGTATGGCTTATTTCACTTAGCATCACACTCTCCAGTTCCATCCACGTTGCTACAAAGGGCCATAGTTCATTCTTTCTCATTGCCATGTAGTACTCCATTGTGTATATAAACCACAATTTCTTTATCCATTCATCAGTTGATGGACATTTAGGCTTTTTCCACAATTTGGCTAAAAACCCCCAATAATTTTAGCTTTCCCTTAGAAGTGTAGGTACCTAATCTGAAGAATGCTCATTGTGCTATTGTGTTCTGATTTTCTTCTTAGCCACGTTTTTAAACTGCTTATACATTGGGACACCTTAATATTAGTGTGTTATAATCTAGTCATGGTTATTACTGATACAGATGTTACATCTTATTGTGTACATGTGCATATTTGAGTGAGTGTGTGTACATGCATGCACACATGTGTTTTGGGTATAGAGATGGGACTGATCTGGCCAAGTATGAAGTGAGATAACTTTACATATTTATGCTACAAAAAAGCAAGCCATTATTCTTAGTCTTTCACATAATATCTGAAAAATGAATTCACCTCAGAATATGTATATTGAGTACATAGATTCAAGTTTTGAATGTGAAAAGTTACAGTGGAAGGGACCTCAGAGACCTCATTTGAGGTGAAGAAACCAAGCCTTTTTCTTTGAGTGAGTGGCCCAAGGTCACACACTGATTTGTGGTTCATATACTTGCTTAGTATTTACTATCCAAAATATTCAACCCAAGTGTCTTATTATGATTGTTTTCTCTGTAGCAAACATTGAGAACCAGAACTCTTGATGGCCAACACAGAGAGAGAACTCACTTTCACTTTGGAAAATGTCTCAGAAATTTCCCCTCTTCTAACAACTCAACACTCATTCTACTTACAGGGTCCTAGCTGGAGCTGCCTTATAGATAGATAGATGCTTCAGGGGAAATGTAAAAAACAAACAAACAAACAAACAAACAAACAAAAACCCTGTAAAAACAAGATTAAAAAAACTATTGTTTTGAATATATTTTAGATATAGCCTATAAGCTGTTTTGATCTGACCCTCAAAATGGCAATTTGGGATTCATATTGAAACAGAAAATTGGTTTTCTATCTTGGTTATCAATGAGATCATAGAACTCTGGCTATAGATATTGCTTCTGCACTGGACATGCTAATGTAACATGTGTCCACATAGTATTTCCAACCCGTTTAGGTACTCCAAGGCTGGGACACCACAAGGGAAAATATCATAATAACTATCATCTTCTGCCCCACTCCATATGACCTTCTACCCACCCATAAAGATGTGCTATTTGCCTAGATATAGACACACACAAAAAGCTTCCTGAAAGGGACAGGAAAGTTAATGGATTCTTTCAGATCACAAGCACACACCCAACTGGGGAGGATTTAAAATTAAGGAATAGATAGGGGCTGAAGCTTATGGCTCTTGAAACATCTAAGTTCAAGTCAATATCAGTATAATGGAAGTGCTACCTATTACCATATTTCTGAGCAATTTCCTCATCTAAATGCTTCAACAGTGCAAGACAGGGTCATTTGCTAAAAAGATGCTTGTAATTTTTACAAATATTTTCTATTGGTGATGTTTCTTAAAAGTAATTATTGTTTGATTCATATCTAAATGATTATCTTGCATTTTTGACTTTATTTCAAGATGCCTAAGATTGTTTTAGGAAGTAAGAAAGATATACAAGGGAGGATTTCTCTATAAATCACCAGGGTAAAGGGGATAATTTCTCTGTTATTGGGTGGATAAGAAAGTATATGAATTAGGCAGTGGGAGGATTCTGTCCCACAAATAGAATCTAAGTGGAGGGTAGTGAATAGAAAAATTTTAGGTTTATTTATTTATTTTGAGAGAGAGAGAGAGGGAGAGTGCAAATGGGGGAGAGGCAGAGAGAGAAGGAGAGAGAATCTCAAGCAGGCTCCGTGCTGTCAGCACAGAAGCTGATGTGGGGCTTGAACTCATGAACCTGGAGATCATGACCTGAGTCGAAATCAAGAGTCAGGCACTTAACCAGCTGAGCCACCCCAGTGCCCCTATGGAAGCCCCGGTGTTTTATGAAGTTTTTAACTTCTGGTTGGCACATTGGACATTAGTGTCTCAAAGAAATTATTATAATATATCCTAACAGTGGCCTATTAAATCTAAATTAACTTTTGGTAAAATAAACTTGCCAAGCTCAACATCGTTTATGTAGGACAATAGACTCTGAATTTTTAAAAACTCAATTATATGGAAGCCTTTGGGAATAATGATCACTTAGGCTTATTTTGCTCTATTAGTCTCTTTTTTTAATGTTTATTTACTTTTGAGAGAGAGAGATAGTGAGAATGAGTGCAAGTTGGAGAGGGGCAGAGAGAAAGGGAGAGAGAGAATCCTAAGCAGACCCCATGCTGAGCATGGAGCTCAATCCCATGCCTGTGAAATCATGACCTGAGCTGAAATCAACAGTTGGATGCTTAAGCAACTGAGCCATCCATGAATCCCTATTAGTCTTTATTTTATAACAATTATTCACTGTAGTGATTGAAGTCATTTGCTTGTTCTCTAATAAGATTTTAATTAAACTGATAAGTCCTCAGAAGAATCTATGAAATATTTATAAACTTACCCCTTAAGTTTTACTTTGTCAAAGTCTAGCAATAAATGGTAATTTAAAAATAACTCAAGTTTTTACTTGTGTTGGTCCAAGATCATATAAACAAATTTATGGTTTCAGCCACAATGAGTAGCTGGTATTTGACCTATCCTCCCATTTTATATAACTGTAAAGCCGGAGAACACTTCTAAAATATTATATAAAAGGCCAAGCACTTTTAAAACATATTTTATAAAAATATATGTCCTTCAACTTTTACAGCTAAATATTAAAGATATATATATGATTTAAAAATGGAGTATCTGAATATTTTTTCAAAGATGACATACAGATGGCCAACAGGTACATGACAATGTGCTCTACAGCATTAATCATCAGGGAAATGTAAATCAAAACCCCAGTGAAATATTCCATCATACCTGTTAGAATGGCTATTATCAAAAAGACTGGAAATAACAAGTATTTGGTGAGGATATGGAGAAAAGGGAACCCAAACACACTGTTGGTGGGAATGTAAATTGTTGTGGCCCATATGGAAAACAATATGGAAGTTGCCTCAAAAAATGAAAAATAAAATTACCAAATGATCCAACAATTCCACTTCTGGGTATTTATCTGAAGGAAATAAAAATACTAACTCAAAAAGATATCTGCATCCTCATGTTCATTGCAGGAAAAAAAATACAAAAAAAAGTCCTTTATTTAAAAATAATGTTCTACTTAGAACAGACAGCTCACAAGCAATGGAGACATTTGGTTTCTCTGTTGTGGTATTCTATCTTACAAGCATTTCATAAACTAATTTTTTCTGTTTCTCCTTTCCACCTTTGACTTCAGGAAGTCTAGAGCTGATGAGTGGGTGGAAACATTGTAGTGTATACCTTTCATTATCTAATAAAATCAACTGTTTTCTTAATTTCAGTCTCTAAGAATTTATTCCATTGAACTTTGAGTCAAGGAGTAACTTAGTAGACAACATCTGTGTAACAGTAGACAAAGCACATCCAGAGATAGCTGAATGCATTGGCCTCTTGAATTGGATGTTGAGCATGTCTACCAAAGTGAGGGGTTTATGTTGACTTGCTGAGGTGGAATAATTTAGGGTAGCAAAGCTAAAGCAGCAGCCCTAGAGGCAGGCTTCATTCTTGAGTGACACACACCCCTAATTTGCTAGAGGCATTAAAACCAAGGAGTAAGTGAGGTTCATCTTCCTGGAGTGTCACTTAAGTTGGAATTTTGAGGAAATAATGATTTGTTTACATTTCAATCTCACACAGACATACTGTGAAAATGCAAAATAGACATGAACTTAAAACACAAGACTTAAGAAAGGGAGCTTCTTTGGTGCATATCCTCGACATTTCTACAGTGATCAGTGTTTATTCTAGGAAAGAAATGTATGAAAATGGAGAGTACATCCTGTCCTGTCAGGCTGGGATTCAAATTTACCTCAGCCCCTCACTAAAGTGTTATTTTGGGGAAGTTGTATAAATGCTCTGAGATTTATTTTCTCATATTTAAAAAGAAGACAGTAATATTTACCTCAAGAGTTGCCACAAATTAGAGAGGGAGTAGTGAGAACCTTGTACATACCTGGCTGGATGGTACCCTCTCCTCTCTACTCCGGCCCCCTAAAATTATGTGAAATCATTTAGGCATAAGTTGAAATGGAGGAAGAATGGGAGATCACCGTGTTTTATCACAGACTTGCATTCAAGTTTGCATCTCAAGGGTTAATTCCTTCACTACTTCTCTTGTCACGATGCTGTCGTAAAGGCTGGGAAAGAGTCTACCCTGAGAACACAATGTTTGTCCCATATATGGCTCCTGCCTAGGGAATCAGGCCTGGAGAGAGTCTTTGGTTGCTTCTGCTTTCTCAACAGTGAAGCTGAGTAAAAACAATGTTAAATTGGAAGGCTATCCTGAAGTGCTAACTTAAGTAACTCCACAAGGAGTAGGACAAGAGGGTGCATGAGGGAACCAGCCAGGGACTCCCAGTTCTGGTGGAATAAAGGGCAGGAGGTTAGGGGACAAGTAGAAGGACTGTAGGAGACTCTCTGGAAATGTATGGGGGGGAGAATTTGGGGTCAGAGGATTAGCTTTTGTTCTAGGGCTCGCTGGTTTCTGAGGGTAGCTTCAGTGTGGGAGAGAGGTGGAACTAAATAGTGGTAATAGGGAAGCCATCTCTAAGCAATGATGATGGGCTGTCTTCCACCCAGGGGATTCATATATAGGTGTTTACAAGCTGGGAGTTTGTAATTTGGGGACTATTTCAAAGTTAGTATGTTCTATGGTACCTCCATTTATGCTAATTGTATACATATGGAATCTTTCTATTAATGATTATTTACTGAATGCAAAGCACACCAAGGACAGCAAAATGAGGCAAGACCCTACTATTAACTTCATTCATTTAGCAATATTTAGCACCCACCACATACCAGGCATTGGGAATATAAAATGAAAAGTCCTGTGTTTGCCCCTCAGGATATACATTCTACCTAAGGCTGTATATATCATAGTCATTCACTTCAAAAAAGTCTAAATGAAATGCATATTCTAAGTATTCATTTTTATTAATGTAAAAGCGTATGTCAACCATGTTTTTTTCATCTCCTGATTTCTTAAAGGCCTAGGGACACCTCTGGCACTATTTTTATTTTATTTATTTTTAAAAAAAAAATTTTTTTTTTCAACGTTTATTTATTTTTGGGACAGAGAGAGACAGAGCATGAACGGGGGAGGGGCAGAGAGAGAGGGAGACACAGAATCGGAAACAGGCTCCAGGCTCTGAGCCATCAGCCCAGAGCCTGATGCGGGGCTCGAACTCCCGGACCGCGAGATCGTGACCTGGCTGAAGTCGGTCGCTTAAACGACTGCACCACCCAGGCGCCCCTGGCACTATTTTTAAAAAACAAAAAATACTAGGAGCGCCTGGGTGGCGCAGTCGGTTAAGCGTCTGACTTCAGCCAGGTCACGATCTCGCGGTCCGGGAGTTCGAGCCCCGCGTCAGGCTCTGGGCTGATGGCTCAGAGCCTGGAGCCTGTTTCCCATTCTGTGTCTCCCTCTCTCTCTGCCTCTCCCCCGTTCATGCTCTGTCTCTCTCTGTCCCAAAAATAAATAAAAACGTTGGAAAAAAAAAATTAAAAAAAAAATACTTAAAAATTGTTTATATATATGTATACATAATCTTACGTACAATTAATATATAAAATCCATATATCTATATATGATATAGATGTAATATTGGCTTGATTATATACATATATGTAAATTGTTTATATATATATATATATAATCTTGGCTTGATTCTAAATCTTTTGAATCAGAATTTCTCTCCTGAGGCCCAGGAAGCTGATTTTTAGCAGACTCCCAGTGTGATCTTTTGTAATTAAAAATTGAGAACTATATAGTCCATTTTCTTTCTTAACATTCTCCCTTATCGTAAGATAGATGACACCAAGGACTTTAAAAGCAAAAGCAGAAGAGATCGCATCTGCCATGAAATTTCCAAATACAATCTTTCTAAGTATGTGTTGGTGCATAAACTGATTTGTTTTGACTGATTTTATCAGTGGGGCCAATCCACAAAACAGCCATGTCAATCAAAAAGTCATTTCCTTTTGTTTGTGTTTTAACATTCACTAGCCTGGGGATTGTCACAGACAAAGGTCACCTGATTACATTACGGTAGCAGGGAGTTGGGTGGCTTCTGTAGGAGCCACACTGGAGACATCCATCAAAGAACTTTTCAGTGGGCCGGTCAGTGCTTAATGATAGTGTCAGTGGCTTTCACAGAAAAGTTTATCTTGATCCCTGTTAACACTCTTTTTTTTTTTTTTTTTTTAAATTTTTTTCAACGTTTATTTATTTTTTTTGGGACAGAGAGAGACAGAGCATGAACAGGGGAGGGGCAGAGAGAGAGAGGGAGATACAGAATCGGAAACAGGCTCCAGGCTCTGAGCCATCAACCCAGAGCCCGACGCGGGGCTCGAACTCACGGACCGCGAGATCGTGACCTGGCTGAAGTCGGACGCCCAACCGACTGCGCCACCCAGGCGCCCCTTCCCTGTTAACACTCTTGATAATAAACTTCACACTTTCTTAGATAAATGATCTTTCTAAATTTTTAAGTAGGCAAAGGTAATCAAGTCTAAGAGGACCAAGTACACTTTTGGGGAACGGAGGGGGGAATCCAGAGGCCTTGTTCCCTGGCTTTGGAAAGAAAGTAAAAGTAAAGCTGGAGTGTGCTGGGGCTTGAGACATGGCTTCCAGAATCAGAGAGGCTCAAATCCTGCTCTTGATCTTACCATGCTATCTTGGGCAACTTTTTCAGTGTAGTGAAGCCATAGTTTTCTCATTTGTGTAAGGAAGGAAATAATAATAACTAACATTTATTGCATATTTGTTATGTAGTGAGAATTTGACATGTACTAACTCACTGAAGCCTGACTGTAATGGAGATGATAATATGACCCCTATATTCCAGAGAACTGTAAGTTAGAACTGTAACTGGGGAATAGAAAACAACTTCATAGAGTTTTGGAGAACATTAATTCATAATATTTGGAATGCTTAGCACAGGGCCTGATGCTCATAAGTGCTAAATAAAGACTACCATTAATATAAATTTATTACACCCACTTTGTTTTTTTTCTTTTTAAGCCTTCTCCAATAGTTATTTGAAAATTCATAGCCTCTTTGATCTGGACCCTTGGGCCAGCAAGTTAATTAGGATGTATTATCTGAATGTATATATAGTGCATTCCTCTTCATACTTCAAGAGTCCAATGGATTTCTTTTCTTTTAAATTATTTTAATGTTTATTTGTTTTTGAGAGAGACAGAGAGAGACAGAGAGACAGAGCACAAGCAGGGAGAGGCAGAGAGAGAAGGAGACACAGAATCTGAAGCAGGCTCCAGGCTCTGAGCCGTCAACAGAGAGCTCAGTGTAGGGCTTGAACTCATGAACTGCGAGATCATGACCTGAACTGAAGTCAGTCGCTTAACCAGCTGAGCCACCCAGGCACCCCAAGTCCATTGGGTTTCTAAAGTTGGTTCCAGGAGATAATACTCTTTATTTCCCCAGTATGTGATTCTGACTCATTACTCTGGGCAGGACCAGAAAGTATGCACCACCAAGGGGAGGTTTTATCCAAAATATTACTAGTCAGTCATTTTAATTACTTCCAAGGGGCACCTAGTAGATGCTTTGGCTGGATTGATGCTGCACTTTGGATAATTGATTCAAATGTGAGTTCCATTGTTTTGTTGCCCTCAGAAAGGCAGGGTAAGAGGCAGTGTGTCGTAGGGAAGAAACCAAATTTCTGTCAGGTACTGGGGAGAGGAGACAGAGCTGGAGCTGAAACTGATGTCTTTCCTTCCAACTAAGAGTTGTATGATCTTGGGCAAGCTACATCAAGTACTTAAATTGGAAGTACCCCATAGGGCTACTTTGAGAAAGTAAACAAAAGAAGCTATAGAAGGCTCCTAGTATGCTGTTGGTCACATAGCAGGTACTCAATAAATTACACTGAAGTATCAAGATTATTTTTATTATAAATACCAATGTTTTAGATACACTGGGTTGGATAAATAGCCAGTCTTATGACTGAGCAGCCAGCACAGATAGAGATTATAAAGTTATAAAATCTAGTCAAGCTGGTATAGGACTAAATAGCATACAGAAACAATTACTTTGAGAGGCCATACTCATTTATTTTTTCTTTGATTGAACCAATAAATGTTGAGGCTTTTGGAAATTAGAAAGAAGGGGTTGTATCTAAAGACAACTCCTTCCTGGGGTGCCTGGGTGGCTCAGTCAGTTGAGCGTCCAACTTCGGCTTACACCGTGATCTCAAGGTTTGTGAGTTTGGTTCCTGCATCGGGCCCTCGGCTATCAGCGTGGAGTCTGCTTTGGGTCCTCTGTTCTCCTCTCTCTCTGCCCCATACCCCTTTCTCAAAAATAAATAAACATTTAAAAAATCTTCTACAAAAAAAAAGACAACTCCTTTCCTATGTTTCTTTGAGAGCTTGGGATCGCTGATGCAAGACTGCTGGGTCTTGGTAGAGAGTGTTTTGAGAGTACCTACATAAAAAAATTCCTTCAGAATGGGAAGGGAATGGAAGCTGTGGTCCCAAAAGTTGTGGGAGCTTGTTCTCAGACTCTTGAAATCTCTTATGGGTGTTGACAGAACCTCAAACGGCATGCCTACATGGTATTCTTATGGGGACTAGGCTCTTGAGCAAAGGTTCCCAGACTCAGCAGCAGTGCCAGGCCCCAAGCCTGTCATCAAATAGAAGAATTGTCAAATGAGCTTCCTGTCTTATATGGTGGATTTCTCAGTGATAACCCTTGTGGACTGAAAACCTAAGATGACTCCTTCAGGCTTTGTAGACTTGATCCCCTCCTGTGATGCCATCAACCACTCTTAAAACATTGGGGAGAGGAGGCCCTAAGATGGTCTCTGATGGTATTCCCTGCCAGCTTGGAGACTTGTGGAATAAACAAAAGATATATAATATTACTTGCACACCCAAGTGTAGAGTAAGATTCATGTTTTCTACATATGTTAATCAGACGGTTGTTGAGATCCATGTTGAAATCAGAGGGAGATATTGAAGATAGAATAAAAGCTGAACTATTTATTCCTTCTACCTTCTGCCTTCAGGAACAGCTCCATTGGGTCTCATCTGACAGCAGAGACCTATATGCTTCTGCCTGAAATCCAGGTTGTAGAACCCATTCTGTACCTCTAGCACAATGGTCCTCAAACTTGAGCGTGCATCAGAATTACCTGGAGGGTTTGTTAAAACAAAGGTTGCTGGGCTTCACTCACAGTTTCTAATCTAGTAAGTCTAATGTTGCCCGAGAATTTTCATTTATAACAGGTTCCTAGGTGATGCTGATCCTGCCGGTTCAGGGACTCCACTCTGAAAACCAGACATGTGGAAGAAAACCTGACAGAGGCTGGGTTTGAATTTTTATTCATCCTAATTTTTAGAGGAAATTCTTTTCTTATGTAGGATGAATTTAGCGTATATTTACAATTTTGCTTCATAACACTGTCCCTTACACCCACCCACCATGTTCCCCACTAAGCATAATTTTACAAGTTTGTTTACAGAGTTTTTAAAATTTTTAATGCCCAGTTTTCACATCAGGGTTTGTGACAGCACTAGATAAAATTATGGCACTTTTTAATGCTATTTATTTTAATGCTAAGAGTTTTTGAAACGGCCCCCATAGACTTAAAAGATTTTATAGACCAATTTTCACTTCAGGACTATGGTGTTATTGGGGGAAAGACATAGATTAATACTTCTTCCATTACTTCGCACCTTTCCATAAGGTTAGCAACGTTAGGAACTCTGAACTTGTCTCTTTAGTAGAACTTGGGAGTTCTAAATTCTGAACAGGACAAGAAAGCGGAGATTGGAAGTTGTAAGATACACACACACACACGCACACACATATATGACTTTTACAAAGCCATCATCTTACTTTTTTTCAAATACAACCTACCCAAGACTCTTATCTGAGTTGGTTTTAAAAAGCTATTTTGTGTGAAAAATTGTATCCAATTTTTTTCTTGCACCCTGTAGATATTCTTTCATGGACTGATGAACAGAGTATAAAATCTGTTATAGAAATTAAATAGTGTAGTGGGTAAAAGCATGGGCTTTGCTGACAGATATACCTCAGTTCGAATTTCAGTTTCTGTCCCTTCGTAAATAAGGGTGACCTCAGGCAAGTCAATTTTTCCTCTTTGAACCTCAGTTTTTTCATCAAGTAACAGAGATAATGCTTCCTCTTTGGCTTGTTGTGAGGGCTGATTTAGATGATGTGAGTAATAAGCATTCTAAATAGAAGCTATTATTTCTTAAAGATGATCCTTTTCTCAAACCATTTAGCCCCCCTCTACAACCCCCAAATTTTAGAGTTTAAAAAGAAAAAGCCCTGTGGAAAATTAGGGAAAGGATATTCCCATACACTGGATATTAGGAGAAGGTACTATTATGAAACCACGTGGTTTTCACTTGATATGATAGAATAAGTGTATTTGCTTAGTGTTTTCTCTGTCTTCAGTGGTGGTTGCCTGAATCAACATTAGCTAAGAGAATTCACACAGTTCAAATAAATATCAGAGGGCTGGAGAGGACTTTTCTCTAGCCAAGTAGATCATGTTGGAATGCTGAGTTAACAACTATATACATGTAAATATTTGGATAATATCTCTTGCTACCAACATAGGATATTCATGGTGTAAAAGTATTTGTAGCTTAGATGAGACAAACTTGGAGAGAATGAATGAATGAATGAATGAATGAATGAATGAATGAATGAATTCATATATATGTATGAATACAGTGAAAAAATATACTATATATATTAGAATACAGTGAAATCATTGGTGCCAATTTTTATCAGCTTTTATCTTTTAAATGCAGTTCATAATATTGACTTCTCAGGCTTTATTTAATTCCATGTCATGTCCTAAATGAATCTGTTCAGATAGGGTATAGCAAATGAAAGAAAATGATGCTGGTTAATTTATGACAAAGTCAGATGTGTGTGTTAGAAAGAGCAAAGATAAAATCAATTAGCAGGCTATAGACTAGCTCACAAAATTAAAGAAGGTTTTTGACCAGGCCAGGAGGGAGCAAAAAAGCAGGAAAGCTCAGACATCCTGATGAGCAGGCTGCCTCTCTCCTGAGCAACAGCTTATTCTTCTGTGAGTCATTCTACTTGAGAGATAAGGGTCCACCTATCTTGTCTAGCTCAGGTCAGGTACTCACCTATTGTTAGGGGAGGGCAGGGAGCCTTGATTGACGGTTCCATCTATGCTGTGGCATGATTTCTGGTGGAGAGGGGGACTACCCTCCACCCTGACTCAAAATAGCCTACTCTTACCATACATAAAGGAATGAATGCAAAAAGAAGTGTAGGTTACTGTACAAAAAGCACATAAATATGCTTGTGTGCATTGCTTATATCACATGTTCATTTAACCTGAAAGGAAAGATGCCATTGGCTTAGAGTAACAGCCAAAAGCATCTTAAAAATATACCTTTAATCCTCAGCTTATCCAAACTCATAAACCACCATACTATGCACATTGAATTATCTAAAAGTTAATATTTAATGTAAATATCCAACATGGCAAGATAAAACTCATTAAATGGAATAATGTTTATTTGAAAGGTTAATTTATTCATACCCGATGCAATGGCTATTTTGGTGTTCACTTCTAATAGCAGCAGCAATAAAAACTTTGGCAATGCTGTTAATTTATTAAAGGCTATAGCTAGTAAATATTTAATACAGCCCCAAACATTTTAATCTCTTTTCCATTAATATTTTACCTAACAGTTTCTCTCTCACATAATCAATTTAATATTTTTAATGCTTAATATTTTAATTGGTCTTCAATTCGGAAAGATGGAATAGGAATTTAAACTTAAGATATGAAATTGTATCTACAAGCTAAAGAAAAAGTTAAAAATATGTAAACCCCTTAGGAAATGGAAAATTACTCTATTCTAAAATGTATGCCATAAATTTTATATTAAATGAACACTGAATCATAAATGTTTCTTCTTTCACATCTTTAATATTCAACAATTATGTCTCTTCTTAATATCCTTTGGCATTAAATTTAATTGACCCTGGTTGTGTCAATTAGAAGTACTTGTATTATTTATGGATTTTTTATGAATTGTCTTTATCAGGTCTGTAGAGCTTTAGGTCACTTGCTTATTTATCACCTTGTTCATCAAATCCTCATCTTAAAATATGGGATTTTTGAAATAGCTTTTAATACCATAAAACATCTACTCTTACTCCTGTATCCTAATGTAGGATTTTCTGTAAAGGACCAGATAGTAAATATCTTAGGCTTTGTAGGCAACATACTATCTCTGTCACCTCTTCTTCTTAGCAACCTTTTAAAAATTTAAAAGCTATTCTTAGTTGAATGGCTGTACAAAAACAAGCTGCAAGCTACATTTGACCCAGAGTCTTGGTTTGCCTACTCCTGTAATGCAGCATTTTATAAAAAGATGATACATACAAAAGGCTGTAAGATTCATAAGTTTAAGTAGTAATTTTAAATGAACTACTATAATAACCACCATTTAATTCAAGAAGTGGAATATTATAACCAACGCCTCAAAATCTTCCCTTGTGCCATTTCCAGAGTTAATAATATCTTTGGACATTGTTCTGAATCAATGTAGTTTTATCTTTTTCCTTTTCACTGAATTCCTTTGTAATTTGGTCAGCTTGTCAAAAAACACATATTAAGGCTCTCTTGTGTTCCAAGCACCTTACTAGGCTCCCAAGAAGCTAGTGATGAAGATACATTATGCATACATAAGGGAATAATACAAATTCAATACTAGCTGATGGTGGCTTGAAGATGATATGGCAAGAATTGGGATATATTTTTTAAATAGTGCCATCGGACTTACTGATGGATTAAATGTGAAGTGTACATGAAAGAGAGAAATCAAGGATGACTACAGTTTTGACCTAAGCAGTTGAATAGATGGTGATGCTATGTAATAGGATGAATTTGAGAGAGGCAGATTTTATAGCAAAGCTTAATAGTTATATTTGGGATATGTTAAGTTGTATGTTTATTAGAGACCTCATTGAAAATTTTAGTAGACATTTGGATATTCAAGTCTGGAGCCACAGGACTGGATGAAATTACTGAGGGAAAGAATAGATAATGAAACTAGATAAAGAAAGGATGAGGAATGAGGAACAAGCCCTGGAGTGAAACAACTAGAAGCTTACTGAAGATGAAGAGTCAAAGGAAGATAGGCAAAACATGCCTCATCATGTTAGGGAAAACCCTGAGCGGTGTGGAAGGGATCTTTGAGACTTACGGAAGAAAAGAAACAGTGGTCCACCCAGATTTAAACAAAACAAAACAAAACAAAACAAAAATTCTGAGACACTGAGAAAGCTGAACCCATTCACTTTGGCAGGATAACTTTATGACCTTGATAAAAGCCATTGTGGAAGAGTGGTGAGGATAAAACAAAAACAAATATAAAAACAAAAACCTTGGTTGTATTGAGCCAAGCTGGAATGGCAGATGCACCCTTCAAAGGAGTTTGCAGTGAAGGGCATAAGGAAACAAGGTGATAGCTAAAGGAGACATGAGTTAAAGGGAATTTTAGAAAAATCAGTAATATTAAATGAGCTTATGTATAATTTAAAAACAAAAGTACTTTAAGAAATATTTTAGTGATTATCACCATAAATCGGTACCGGTTACTTCATGCTACATAACCAATTACTCCAACTGGTGTAAAACAAGCATTTATTATGCGCCAATATTTTGTGGGTTGGTTTTGGATTGGTCTATACTCTACAACAGGGATTGGCAAACATTTTCTGTGAAAGGCCAAATAGCAAATATTCTAAGCTTTGCAAGCCCAGCGGTTACCGTCACAACTATGCAACCTAGTCATTACAACAGGAAAATAGCCACAGACAGTACATGAAATGAAGAAAGTGATTGTTCCATCAAGACTTTCCTTACAAATATAGGTAGGTAGTAGGCTGGATTCGGCCGGCAAGTCCTAGTTTGCTGACTGCTGGCCCAGAAAGTCTGAGGCTTCATCTGGAAGGTGAAGATTCAATGGGGGGGAACTTGACAGCTGGCCTGGAATGCTGCAGCTCCTCAAGTGTCTCTTTCTGCCTTGGTGTGATCTATGTGATCACTCAAGCATGGCGGCGTTGAGTTAGTTACACATTTATTTATTTAAACAATTTTTGTAATGTTTATTTATTTTTGAGAAAGAGAGAGAGACCCAGGGCGAGAGGGGGAGCGGCAGAGAGAGAGGGGGACAGAGAATCTGAAGCAGACTCCAGGCTCTGAGCTGTCAGCACAGAGCCCAAAGCAGGGCTCAAACTCACAAGCTGTGAGATCAGGACCTGAGCTGAAGTTGGACAGTTAACTGACGGAGCCACCCAAGTGCCCTGCATTCGTTACACCTTTAAAATGGAGGCTCAGGGCTTGAAGGTGACTGTCCCAGGAAAAACTGGGAGAATCCTCCTGGCTATTTTGAACCTAGGCTCAGAACTCATGCAGTGTCACTTCTGCCATGTGCTATTTGTTGATGTAGTGACAAAGGTCCACCCAGGTATAAGGAGAGGGAAAGGAAGGAAATGTTTGCCTCTTCCTGGGAGGAGAAAGAATTTATAGACGTGTTTAAAACCTCCATACTTTCTGAGGAATAAACAAAAGGTCAAGATCCTTTTTTTTTTGTTTGCTTTTCTAGAAGGAAAATTTGAAATTTCATAATGGCTCAGGTGATTTCAAAATACTGGTTGAAAATGGAGAATTGTGATCATACTGTAATTTTTTAAAATTTTCTTTGGAATAGTACTTAAGAAAGAAAAGTCTCCTTGCATAATTAAGCTATGATGGTGCTTAATTGCAAGCAGACTTGGGCTGTTTTACTAAAAAGAGGACACATATAATTGGCCTCCTTATCTTTTGAATGTGTAGACTTAAAATCAGTTGATATTTTGTGGATTTGGTTGGGCCACTAAGCATAAAAATGGATATTTTACTGTTAGAAATTGTAAATAAGTTTATTTGGGCATCTGTAATAGGCCTAATAATGGCCCCAAAGATGTCAGTGTCCTGGAATCTGCAAATGATACTTTCTATGGCCAAAGGAACTTTGCAGATGCAATTTAGGATATTGAGATAGAGAAATTATCTTGGATTATTCAGATGGGCCTAAAGCATAATCACAAGTGTCCTTACATGAAAGAGGCAGAGGGAGATTTGACTAGAAGAAGGTGTAGGAGATGTGATGATGGAAGCAGGAAGTTGGAGGAATGCAAGGAAGAAGCCACAAGCCAAGGGCTGCAAGTAACCCCTCAAAGAGGGAAAAGCCAAGGGAAGGGATTTTCCCTGAGAGCCTCTGGAAGGAAACTGCCCTGCCTACACCCTGATTTTAACCTAGTGAAACTGACTTCAGACTTCTGGCCTCTAGAACTGTAAGAGAATAAATTTGTGTTATTTTAAGTCACTGAGTTGCTGGTAATATATTTTGGCAGCCTTAGGAAATGAATGCCACTTTCTACAGAAGTTCATGAAACATTTGGCTGACACAGTTAATTGCACATGACATAAGTTATAGCGAGTTAGGAGTTTTCTGTAAGTCTGTGAGGGTTAAAATAAAACTGTAAATGGAGTGCTTGCTTATAGCAGTTGCTCCAAAAAATGTAAGTTAAACAAGATATATGTTAAATAAATGATTAGAAAATAGGGAACAAAAAAAAGAAAAAAGAAGAGAAAAGAAAAAGAAAAAGTAGGGGACATGGCATGGTGTGGCGTGGTGAAACCAGACAGTGAAACTTGTAAAAGCCATAAGAAAGAAAAGGCACAATGAAACAGGGTTGAAATTGAAAAGGCCCAAGGGAACAGAGGATGGAATTTCTACAGGGAGACTAAAGTACAAATCTCAGGGGCCCTTGGAGGCAGGATGAAGTTGTCATACCCCAACACTCCAGCCAAGCCCCCACCGTGGGGCAGAAGGATAAGTGGATCATTTATTCATTCCATCCTAATGGCTCACTGTATCCCAAGCATGGACTTTGTTTCATTCCCCAGGGGACAAAACGAGGCAGGGTTGACTCAAATACACAGGGAGGTCACAAGTCTTTTTAAGTATCCTCACTAATTGAAAATTGTTTCAGTTCTTTTTAATTTTTTT
Source organism: Prionailurus bengalensis (assembly GCF_016509475.1). Taxonomy (NCBI): domain Eukaryota; kingdom Metazoa; phylum Chordata; class Mammalia; order Carnivora; family Felidae; genus Prionailurus; species Prionailurus bengalensis. The sequence goes on from NC_057348.1 coordinate 96,799,771, forward strand.
TTTCAACGTTTTTATTTATTTTTGGGACAGAGAGAGACAGAGCATGAACGGGGGAGGGGCAGAGAGAGAAGGAGACACAGAATCGGAAACAGGCTCCAGGCTCTAAGCCATCAGCCCAGAGCCTGACGCGGGGCTCAAACTCACGGACCGCGAGATCGTGACCTGGCTGAAGTCGGACGCTTAACCGACTGCGCCACCCAGGTGCCCCGAAAATTGTTTCAGTTCTTTTTAAATGGCAAAATATTAAATGCCAAACTTCTAACTTTAATGATTTAGGGATACTTTTACATGATAGCTAATACAAAGCTAAAGATTAAAGGGGAAAACACATTCGGGTTCATAATACTCAGGCACCTCACCACATCTTTGTTTACGTCTACGTCACCTGTCTCCTAGAAGCAGCAAAACAGAAGGCCCAACAGCATGGATTCTGGAGTAGGAATGCCTGGGTTTGAATCCCAGATTTGCCATTAATTAGATTGGTGACTTTGGACAACTATCACTCAACTCCCTTATCTGCAAAACAGAGAAAATAATAATATCTATCACAACTTCTCATAAGAATTGAAAGGGTTAATAAATGTAAAACATGAGCAGGATCAGCGCATAGTAAGGGCTACATATTTGTTGAATAATGGTATTAAAAACTTCATGAGTGGAGTTCACAAGAAAGCACATTCATTTGCACTCTGTAAATTGACAAATTTTTCCAAAGGTTAGCCATTTTCCTGCTTGATATTTTCCATGCTTTCTTTCTAAGAGTCCCCATGATGAATTTCCACTTACCATTCAACAAATGCCCATAGAGCTCAGGCCTGTGAAAGCCGGTGAACCCATACGTTGCAAAGGAGTGTCAGTAATGGCGACAGTTAGGGTTTCACAATCTGTGAGAAGAAAGTTCACAAATGCAATCGGAAATGAGGCACTTCTTATGCCACTTCTAAATCACTTCAAACTCTTTCAGACTATAATAAAGTGCTGGGGGTGTGAATCATAGTTTGTGCCTCAAGGTGGAGAAGCAGAAATCTTACTGGCTTTGTCAGTCTGGCAGAACTGCATTCAAATCCTGACCCAGTCCTTACTAACTACATAATAGGCAGCTTAGTTAAACTTTCTTAATCTAAAAGGGGCACTTTGGCTGAGTTCTAAAATATACATATATATGCAACCCAATAATTCAGCAAATGATAACTATCCTTGGCTAAGTTATGATAACTTATCCTTGGCTAAGCAGCAATAGACTGTATATAGTTTGGGTGTTCAGAAGTTGGAATATCTAGGAATCAGGTAACACATTTGTACATATGTATTTTTCAGTGAGGAAACGAAAGGAGTGCTACTTCAAGCCTGTCTTTTGGAAGCTTTTATTGGCCAAAGTTTTCTGTCTTTAGTTTTGTTTAGCCTTTTAGAAGTTTATAGCATTCAGGCATTTCCTTTGGCAAATCTGGCACAGGCTAAAGAGAAAGGACATAAATATTTTTCAGTCTCTCTAGTAAAAGTGGATGTGCAACATATGTGGCTAGTCAGATACCACTTTCCAGTAACAAGGTCCCAGGCACCGGTTTCAAAAGACTTTATTCCCTGCTTCCCCCACGACTAACCCCAGAGGAGGAACTGACTCTGCAAATAGCTGGAATCATAGTTATTCTCTTCATTTCCTGTATGACCCTCCAAGCCCCCACCCCCACGCACACGCACACACACAAATAACCCCACAGCCACATCAGTGTCAGGGTCCTGGATTTATTTTGTTCTCAAGGAAACTGATGCCTGAGAGAAAGAGTTTTTTGTCTTTCAAAATTTGGCTGCTTCTTCCTAAATGAGACCGCTTTTTAGAAAGATTTTCATGGTATCCAGGTTAGTTATCTAAAAATACTGTGATTTCACTCTAGATATAAAAGAAATGGGAAAATGGCTAAATTAAGATGACGTACTATTGAACATCTCATTTTTATTACTTTATTTATTCCGTGATAAGAACTGTCTGTAAGCTGGTGGTACAAATCACTGTAGGGCAAGCATTATTACCCGTATTTCACACACAAAAAAAAAAAAACAGAAAAGACCCAGAGAGGTTAAAGGATTTGTCTGTGGTCACAAAGCTTTTTAGTAGCCAACCCAAAATAAGAACCGAGGACTTGGGATTGCAAGTTCTGTACTGTTTTTCTTTGCCATGTGCTCTTGGTAATTAACATGATCAAAATCTACTTAGAGGTTAGTGGGTACAACAAAATAAATAATTGTTCCTTTTGTTTGGTGAGTTTGTTTTGACCTAGATATTAAATTTCCTCAAGTCCCACTATCTTTAGTTATGTCTATTCTAACTTTTTGTTTTTGTTTTTGACAATATTTATGGCTTTTAGACTGTTGATTTGTATTTAGGAAGATAGCTTTGGTAACTACCAAACAGGAAGTCATCCAGGTCAGTCTGGGACATTTGTGGAAGCAAGGCTAGCTAATGACTTCAGATATGCAAAGAATAAAGGGAGACCAAATGATTTGGTTTACTCTTTGGTTTTTCCCACTCTTTTTAGACCCAGTATAGATCCCATCTGTAAAGGTCAGAGATACATCCTGCCTGCCTCTTTCAGCCTGTTTCTTTCCAACAGCATAGTCTCCTCACCATAATTCACTCTTCTTCATTCTTGTCTTGTTCTATTGAATAAGGGATATTTCCTTTAGTCTTGTTCTAATATCTCAAGATCAAAACTGATATAAACTGGCGAATGACCTGGGTCCAAAGTTCTGGTGAGTCATTCCCTAAGACTAAAGAAAGGATAACATAGATATAGCTGTTAATCTCCTTTACAGTCCAGGTAAGAGGCTACTGACACCTCAGAATGGTAGGTAAATAGGAAAGCAAATGAGGAATCTTGAAGAATTCTAAATTCCCAAAGCAATGTCACTGTATTCTTCTATCTCTTCCCTTAAGTCTGTCCCGGGGGGAAAATGTGTCCTTGTCAGCATTACAACATTACAATAAAAATTACGGTAATTTCCATCCCATGAAAGAAAGACTTGGGAGACAGAACATTGCCACACTATCTGGGAAGACTTTGTTTAGTAGTTGGTTGTTTATTGTTTTGCTTGGAAGTCTTTGATGGGTGGTAAGGGGGTGAATGAATGAACGGCAACGTCATAAATTATCCTGTGATTGTAACTGATTATGATAAACCTTCTCAAGGGGTCTGAATTCCCCAGGGAACTTTGCCCAGGATTTCTCAATTTTTTTGTGATACCTTTGAAAAATGGTGACTTGGATAAAAGAACTCAAGAGCTACATGCAACTCTGTATGCTCTTCTGGATGCAGCTATATTCTTATTTTGCTAAACGTGGTTGATATTTAAGAAACCCCAGCCCCATGACAAGGGTTTTGAATTTGTTTTCACTATTTGTACCTCATGATATGGTATGGAGATTGGAGAAATAATCCTTTAATAATGAGCCAGAGCTGGACTGATAGAAACATACTCTAGACCCTGATTGGTGAAGCCAGAGAGAGATGTCATTTCCTAAGAAACAGATAATAAGAGAGATTTAGAAAGCAGTTGCAGAATGAAGAGCAGAGAAGTGATGATGATTATTCAGAAAAAAGAGGGACATTGGGACTAGAGACATAGAGGAAGACCTGGATAGTGATTATAGACATCTACTAATAAGGAAAGAGGGTCCAGTGGCTAAAAAGGAAGAAATAGTTTGGATTTCATCTCTTTGTACCTACAGACTAATTAGCAAGGACCCAACTGTCCCAGGGACCAGACTAAAAGAAGTAAAGTTGGCGTGGTAGAAAATAAATCTGAGTTATTAGTTAAAGTGTATCCAGGTAAATTATGCACCTGAGCTATTTGTAACTCATTTACTTGAGTATATATTTTATAGATAACATATTCATATGTAGTAAAAAAAGATCTTGTACTATAAACTGTAGTTGTGATTTGAATGACTTGCCTGAGCAGGATGTGGAAGAGGATCCTGTGTCTCTTGATGGCAGCCCCCAGGTCAGTCTAAAAAGAAATAAAATGTCTTGAATTTTGGTTTGCATTAATAGAAGGGATTCAAAGTAAACACAGGGTCTCCTCTCTGAGGGGCGTATTGTTAATTTATTGTTAATTTAGTATCAATGCCTTCTTCTAAAGATGCTATAAATTGAGGACCCTCTAATGTTTTTTTTAACCCATGGGTATTAAAGAGTAAACTGTTACAAATCAAACTCAGTCCTGCTCTTGATAACATTGTGTTTATAAGACTAATTTTTGCATAGAGAGTGGTATAAAACTCACATTTTCTTCCTCACAAGTTGGATTGATTCTTTAAAACGATAGCAAGAAAAATCATGAAAAGTAGCCCAAATACTCATTCCTCTATCTAATGTCTCATTGCTTAGCAATTTTCTTCACTGTCATTTTTCAGTGGGAAAATACCTAAAATTTATCTACTGAAATTCAACTGAACAGAGTAATTTAAAACAAATCAATAGGCATACTAATAATAAGGTAAACATTCAAATGCAATACAGCATTTGTTTCTAATTACCACTTCATCAAGTCCCAGTTACAAATTAAGTCTCTTTATTTCAATTAACAATTTAATGGTGCTTTAGAGAGATAAAGAATGTTTTAAAAAGAAACCAAACCTCTGATAAAGCACACCCAATTTTCTCCCAAAAGAAAACATGGCAAAAGCATCAAGCTATGAGAAAAAGCCTGGGATAGATGATTTGTGGAATGTACTGTCCACCACAGCTAGGAGATGTAGATAATGTTCATTTTGTGTGTTTTATGTTTATTTATTTTTGAGAGAGAGGGAGAGACAGAGCATGAGCAGGGGAGGAGCAGAGAGAGAGAGGGAGACACAGAATCTGAAACAGGCTCCAGGCTCTGAGCTGTCAGCACAGAGCCCGACGTGGGGCTCGAACTCACGAGCTATGAGATCATGACCTGAGCCGAAGTCAGACGCTCAGCCAACTGAGCGACCCAGGCGCACTCATTTTGTTTGTTTTATTTGCCAGGACCTTCTCTCCTATTCTGTACACGTCTCTTCTGATATCCTATATGGGGGAAAGGCCAGCTAACTAGGTATGCATCTACCTAACAAATATTATTGAGCACCTGTTTTGTGCCAGGCACTTAAGTGCCAGGTCATGAGGATTCAGTGATGAACAAGACCTAGTTCCTTCTCTTAGGAACTTCTCTTGTTTAATGGTAGAGACAGATATAATAGTCATAGTGTAATGTGTCTTAACTGAATAAGAAGAACTATAATGAAGATTGATAAATTCATTTAAAGTGTTATATCATTTCATCCAGAGGTTTTTAAATGGACAGAGGAATATTTCTTCTCTCTCTCTCTGTCTCTCTCTGTCTCTCTCTCTCTCTCTCTCTCTCTTTCACACACACACACACACACACACACACACACACACACACACACACACTGCTGCTATGGGTGAAATTCCAGGTGTATGTAGTAAAGTAGGTGATATATTGATACTCATGTAGGGACCCACAAACTCTGTCTATAACAGTGAGCTTATTACAAATGTTAATTCCAATTCTTGGCTGGATAAAGCCATAGAATGTTAGAGCTTCAAGGAATTACTGAGTATATTTAATTGACTCATTTTATGGAGAGGAAACTGAGACCTAGAAGAACTAAGTCATTTGCTCAAGAAGACAAAGATAATCATTGGAAGTCAACATTAGAGATCAGCTCTCCTAATCCTTAGTACAACATGTTGGAGATACTTTGTTTTTACTCACAATGCTGGCATTTGCTTGTCATTATCTAACTTGACCTTTCTACAAACTCAGTATCCATAACTCTTACTCTGTCTGCTATGATGACGATGAAACCTTCCATGTCAGTAGCCACATCTGCTAAATGAAGTTATTACTTTTCATTAAAAACTTTTTTAACATTTATTTATTTTTGAGAGAGAGAGAGAGAGAGAGAGCAAGCAAACACAGGGGCATGGAGCAAGGGCAGAGAGAGAGGGAGAGAAAGAGAATCCCAAGCAGGCTCCACATTGTTAGCTCAATACGGGGTTCAAACTCATGAACTGTGTATCATGACCTGAACTGAAGTCAGATGCTTAACTGACCTAGCCATAGAATGTTAGAGCCACCCAGTTGCCCCGGTACTTTGCATTTTAAAAATAAGATTTAGAAGGAACAGAGAAACTCAAGATAGAAAGCCATTCTAAAAATTCTTAAGTAACGTCTTGTAGCTTTTTTTGAAGGATATCATCAACCTAAAATAAATGTCTGCTGGGCTTGTATTGGTTAATACATATTTTGTCTGATTCATGGATAGTGTATTAGTTTCCTGTGATCACTATAGCAAATTATCACAAACTTGGTGGCTTAAAACAATAGAGATTTATTCTCTCATAGTTCTAGAGGCCACAAATTTGAAGTCAGTATTGCCGGGCTACAATCAAAATACTGGCAGTGCCCACCACTGACTATCGGGGAGAATAGGGTACTTGACACTTCCAGCTTTTGGTAACTTTTACTATTCCTTGGCTTGTGGCTAAATCACTCCAGTCTCTTTCTCTGCGTAATACTGCTTTCTCCTCTTCTCTGTCTCCCTCTTGTTAGGACATATGTGAATGCCCTTAGGACCCACCTAGGTAATGCAGGATTATCTCCCCATTTCAAGATCTTCTGCTTAACCACATCTTCAAAGCCCTTGTTTGCCAATAAGATAACATTCACAGGTTCCAGGTTTTAGGATGTGGGTGTTGGTGAGGGGCCGTTATTCAGCCCAGCACAGGTAGGGAACTGGATATCCATTCTTCAGTCAGAGACCATGACACAGAATTTCTTCTTGCTTTTGTTCCATTAATTTTGCACATAATTACTTTACTTGGATCTTTTGGGGACTTTTTACTAGATTTTTTTTTTTTTTGCTACATCTCTCAAAAATACCTTACAATTTTTCTCATGGCCTGTCATATATGATTTTTTTTTCCTAAACATTTGGCCATCTATCTTGGTCAGTGCTCTGAAGTAAACAAAATCACTTTGGAACTGAATAAAAAATCAGGAAGAAGAATCAAGAGATCTTTGTTTTACATGTTAAAACTTCGTTGTTATTTGTGTCTATTTTTAGAGTCAGAGGTAATCTGACCATGACTGCTGTATTCAAGGAATCAGTGTTCTTACTCCCAACCACACAGGCAGATAAGATGGCTGGGTGCTTTCATAATCACCATTGATTCACTGTCAGGTGGATCCATTCTCTATGACAACTTTTCAATATTACAGACTTTACCAACTAAAAAAGGCATCCTCTCATCCTGTGTACAGAAAAAAACATTGGTGAATAGGGATGACAGCCAGAAGCCTGTGGCCAGAAAATAAATATAAACGTGTCCTTTCATGCTGTGTAAGAACTCCTGGGCTAGAGGTGGACTCTTCAGTGTGTCTTGTCTGGTTTTCTGATTCCAGTTGATATCTAGGCATACAATGCAGCTTTATGGTGGGCCCAGAGGGCACCACAAATTGTTATGCATGAAGCATGGAGTTCAGCAGACAGGCCATTCAGGAATAAGACTTAGTATTGGTCAAGGACATTGGACTGAGCCACTGTGAGATGAGAGATGAGACTACTTCTGAGACGGGTTTCCTAAGCAGAGTGACTGGGTTCCATCCTCACAGGTGACTTCTGGCCCAGGTCGGAACAGAGCTTGCTGGTGGTGGCAGCTGCAGAGAGGAGTTAGTGGGAAGGACTGAGAACCACACCTTTATTGACTGCATTAATCCCTATGGCTGTATTTGCCAACTTCCTGCTGACTTTTTTTGTGAAACACAAGTTGCACTCCTCCCAAAGAGAGCACCTATAGTAAATTCATCTTCATTCACAGCAACTCAATTCATATGGTAAAAACTTAGTGCTGTTTGAACTTTTTGATTCCTTGTCAAATGTCAAATGTAGCATGCAACTTTTCCTATATAAATTCCTTTCCTATGTAAATGGTACTTAATCTTTTCTTGAAGGGTGAAGATGTGATCATATATTTTTTTTTTCTCCAGTCCAAAGAGAACCAGATTTCTCAGATTGTAAGTAATTTACTTTCAATATTCTTTCAAGAAAATTTCAAGAATTACAAATGGTAAGGTAATACTATTTAAAATTTTTTTTTAAATTTTACTTATTTTTGAGAGAGAGAGATACACAGAGCATGAACAGAGGAAGGGCAGAGACAGAGGGAGACATAGAATCCAAAGCAGGCTCCAGGCTCCAAGCTGTCAGCACAGAGACTGATTCAGGGCTCGAGCCCATGAACTGTGAAATCTTGACCGGAGCTGAAGTCAGACGCTTAACCGACTGAAGCCACCCAGGCACCCCTGCTATTTTTACTTTGGAACATGACAAACTATAAAATCAAGGGAAAAGAAAGGTTGAATGTGATCTCTGAAAAGATAGCTTTAGTGTATTGCAACAAAACAGGTTAGAATGACTAGAAGTCTTGGGGCACCTGGCTTGCTCAGTTGGGTAAACATCTGACTCTTGATTTCAGCTCAGGTCATGATCTGAAAGGAGTTTGAACCCGTGCCAGACTCTGTGCTGACAGCTCAGAGCCTGCTTGGGATTCTCTCTCTCCCTGTCTCTTTGCCTCTCCCCCACTCACGATCACTCTTTCTGAAAATAAAGTGAATAAAAAAAAAAAGAATGATGAGAAGCCTTGGTTAACTGCATGACCACAGGCTTATCAGAGAGAGCATCTGTGTCCTAATAGGTTAAATGTAAAATAATATTGAACTTGCTGTGTTGTAAGGAGGCCATCTGTTTGTAAACAGGAAAATCCATGTTAGATGTTGTTGTCCACGTGGCTTAGTTATAATGGAGAAATGGTCTTCAGCTGTGTGATGATCCTCTTATAAATGAGTAGACTAGATCAACATTTACATTCAGGTTCTAGCTTGCCCATAATTTTCTTGGCTCCTTTTCCAGATCAAATGTGGCAGCAGTTGTGCCTGAAATTAGTCTAACTGCTCAGACACCTGCACTTCTGTTTGGTCACCCTAGTCTCTTTTCCAAAGCTGAGTGCTGTGATCATTCATTCTCATCAGCATTGGCTGCTGTTATTGATCACTCATAAGTGAGCATCAGCAGGTCCCTCAGAGAGCAGCTCCAAAGTCAGCAACCTATCATAAACCTACCAAGTCAAGAACACCTTCCAAGCCTTCTTCTCTCAGAGGCTGGAAGGAGAACACAAGATGATCAGGACTGGGAATGAGGGACTTCAGTCCTGCACATTCTCTATGTTTTGCTTAATCTCTCCAAGGGATAAGGAATGTTGTTATTGCTGCTATGGCCACTCCTCTCTTACCTCAGTCTGAGGGCAGACTGGACACAGTGCATATGGCCTTATTGGTTTTGAAACAATGACATTCTTCTGTAATAGTTTGTAAATAATTGTTGCCTAGGGCTCTGAATAATTCACATTGCCCAGGTGTCAGTCTCAGACTTCTCAAGTCCCTCCTTCATCTCCAGCAATGAAAAGGTCAGCCTGGCACAGTAGGAGGTCTGCAGATCTTTCTGGTGGCCTTTTCTGATTATGAATGGTGATTTGTTGTTTCTTTTTTCTTTTTTTAATTTTTCCTAATGTTATTTATTTATTTATTTATTTATTTATTTTGAGGGGGAGAGAGAGAGAGAGAGTGCACACACATGGGTGGGTGAGGGGTGGAGAGAGAGGTTGAGAGAGAGAATCCCAAGCAGGCTCCATGCTGTCAGCCCAGAGACTGATGTGGAGCTCAAACCCATGAACCATGGGATCATGACCTGAAAGAGACACTCAACCAACTGAGCCACTCAGGGGGCCCAGATTGTGAATGGTGATTTAAATACCTCTTCCAGCTGTGTCCCTTTTGGCTTTCATGATAATGCAGAAGTTTTCAGGATAATGTCGAGAATATATTGCTCTCTATTTGCAAATGTTTAACTTCCATTCAAAAATAAATACTGATCAAGAGCTTACCATGACCTAGGCATTATTCCAGGTACTAGTGATTTTTCAGATGTACATCTTATAGATATCACAGGAGATGATTTTGGCTCATTCTACCTTGAGCCAAAGGGGGGAAAAACTTTCACAGATATTTATAAATCTACTATTTTCTACTGATTATGATAACCTCCTGTCACCATGACAAACCACATCCTTTAACAGGTGAGGTCAGCTCATTTGAAGACAGCTTCTCTTGGACCTTTAACTTCTTCATCCCTGAAATCATACTTCATGCAAATTTATGCTTTGAAAAGTCCAGGTAGTTAAATATTTACATATCATGTAGAAGTGAAGAGACAGGATCTTAAGACCCTGTTTTCCTGGGAAAATGTAGAATATAGCACATATATTCCAAAGCAATTGTGGGGAACATAAAGATAAACATTGTGCATCAATTGGTCAATGCAACATTAATTGCTTCCTTCAGAAAACAAGTCATATCCTTTTCAACCTCGGAAAACCAGAAGTATAGTGATAAACACATTTAATAAGTTTCCTGCCTGTCCTCATATTTTCCCCTCTATTTTTCTTATAGAGTTAGATTTCTGCAAAAGTAATACTCCTTAACACTCTGTCACACTTGGGCAGACACTTTGTGAATTTAGATGCCACACAAATTCCAAGTATATTGTGAGGTCTCTGAGTTGCTTGATAAGATTTGTATACAGTTCACACCTAGTTAATATATGATTAAATGAATAAACAGTAAAATACAAATTAAATTGGCTTTCTATCTACAAACAGGGTTGCAAGAATGACTTATTAAAACCTGCACGTAGAGAAGAAGAGCTTTGTCACAGTGAGTGTGTTTGTCAACCTTATAATGAGTCATACATTTTCTTTTTGCTTTAAGATTGGAAATATCCCAGTAAAAGAAACAGTTTGGAAAGCTGTAGAAAATAACTGGACTGTCTCAAGTCCTCAGAAGTAACATTGTGATCAAAACTTTCCCATTGTCATAAAGGTGTGTGCTTTGGGGCAGGGGTGAGGGAGAAGGAGAGAGAGAGAGAATGGAGAGATAAAGAGAAACAGAAACAGAAAGAAAGCATGCACACTTCAGCAGGTCTCCTACAGATAAGCCTGACTTCCTGAGTGGCTGTGGGGGCACTAGTCATGGATACCAAACACTGTGTGATATCCATTACATTTCAGTCAAGAAGTTACAAAACAGCTCTGAATATTCTCTGAATATTTCTTTCCATGTGCCTGTTCAGGATGTGTCTTTATGACACAAACAATTTTTAGCCACGTTTATCCAGCGTTTTTCTTTTTCTCACAGAGACTACCATTCTTTTGCTCTACAGTTTACACAGTGTTCCTATCCCCAATTGCATACAATCCTTACCTCACAGTTACTGGTAGGTCTATTTGGGCTAGTCATAAAGCCACCAGTAAGCATGGGAGCTTTTTGGCTCCAGATGTAAGGTAACAGTTGTGCTCATCTGGGAGCTCAAGGCTGGAGGAGGACAAAGCAGGGTAGCTAATTCTCTGGGGTTTTGCTAACCACAGCATCCTTGGCCGATTGGATTGCTATTGGGAATCTTCTGATTCATACATAGAACATCATTGTCCAAAGCATCACAAAAATCAAATGTGGTATAAAGTTTTTGCTTTAGAGCTACAGGATGGCTGTTTGTAGTAGGGTTGAGGAATAGATACATTTATTGTCTCAAAGAGCCATTCTTGTGGGACCCAGAAAATGGTTGTGGTAAACCGTTCCAAATACTCTATGCAGTCAAGGCTTAGTTACCTCAGTTATAACCAGTATGATGGCTCTCCTCAGAGTACTATAAAAATTAAATAATCATCAAGAATTTGCAAACCTAAGCTCATGGAAATATCTAGCAAATATGTCAAACATAAATGTTCTTTTTCTGGTAGAAGAATGAGAAAGAAGCATATTTTATTGGATTCTTATGAGTGCTGAGAGCCTGACCAGACTGTGATTGACTGGCTTCCATTCACTGAATCACAAAATCTCACAACTGGCATTGGGTACCTTGAGAGCATCTGGTTCAAATAACTTACATTGCAGATGAGAAAACAGAGGTTCTGATATATTAAATTACTTGCCTAGGGTCATACAGCTTGTTTATGGCAGTGTCAACACTAGAAGCCCAAATTTTATGATGCCATAACTAGTTTCTTTCCCGGAAGTCCAGATGGACCTATAACCTGGAATTAGTACCTAGGAGAAAGATGGTAAAGATGTCACCCTGAGTCCTGACAGATTGGTAGGAAACCCTGACTGAGTGACAGGGAATCCTGGAGTTTGTATTAAGCAGGATTTTGGAGCTATATTCAGGATGATCATTAAAAAGCTCCGAAGGTTAACTACCATTTCTGTCATGGAGGAAAAAAAGGAAGAAAGGCCAGATGCCACACATTTCTGATGTAGGAGCACCCCGTTTTCTTATGGTCATTTTCAGCTGTGTTTAAACTAGAGATGATAATTGTAGGAATTGATTTTATAAGATTTCAATGAGAGAAGACTTTAAAGAATAAGTCTGGACTTAAAATTGGTGATAAAATATTGTCAAGTCAAGAAGTGCCTACTGTTTGCTCCAGCCTGTGCTGGGAAAGATGAGAGCTACAAAGAGAGTAGGAAAAAACCCATATATTCTGGTAACCTATACCACAGCAGAGGGAAAATCATTTAGTCCTCCTAATGGTATCATGGCAATTTTATATCAACACAGTATTTTACATTTTCAAAGTGCTTTCAATGCATTGTCTTATTTCATATAGAGAGGGCAAAGGCATATGTGATTGTGTGCTTAAATTTCATGGCACTCTAAATTTTGTGGCATTTTGTAGATGTTTTAGGGAAGGAAATCTTTGAAGGGGAGAGAAGAAGGAAGGGAAGTTTGATTAATAAAAAACCAGCTAAAAATAAAAGCAATATGTAGTACTTTAAATGATCAGTTGATGAATATTTTATTCAGGTATTCAAGTGAGAGCTTCTTTGTCAATAAAAAGTGACTAAATGGAATCAATAAATTTATTGTAGGGGTTTCTGGGCAGCTCGGTCAGTTGAGCAACTGACTCTTGATTTCGGCTCAGGTCATGATCCTCAAGGTTCATGGGATTAAGCCTTGAGTCTGGTTCCGTGCTGATAGCATAGAGCCTGGTTGGGATTCTCTCTCTCTCCCTCTCTCTGCCCCTCCCCTACTCACATATGTGCGCATGCTTTCTCTCTCTCAAAATAAATAAAATAAACTTAAAATAAATAAATTTATTGTACACATTTCATTTTTCAAAATATTGCTTTAAAATTATTGTCATATCTCATGGTCAGTTACTTGGCAGTCTAAGCTATGGAGAGACAAGATGCCTTTAGAATTCTCAGCATTCCTAAACGAGAAGCCAAAGTTTAAATCAAGCCATTCAAGCATTATTTGAATCATTTCAAATGTTCTCAAACAATTCTCTGGCTGCTGATGTCTGTCTTTCATTCAGTGAACAGAGAAAAAGTAAACTCAATTGGATCTACATTTCATTTATTTTCCATTGGAGGAGAAAACTTCCTACTGCCTGAAAAGTGTGTCAATACTAAAATATACCACAAAATGCATTTCACCAAGAGTTATTATGACTGTGATCTTCTCAATGGCCAAAATGTTATAGGGAATGGAACTATAGTTGGTCAGTTCCTCCTCAAGTGGGTCCAGTAGATTCATGTTTCTCAAGATGTTGTTCCCAAGCACCTTTAGCAGAATCACATGGGGTGCTTTTCCTGCTGAAATGCCAAAATTCAATTCACTGGATTAGAACCTCTGAAGATGGTTTCTAGGAATTTAATATACTCTTAAGGGATTCATATATCCACTGAAGTCTGAGAACCATTATCCAAATTTCTCCTGATATAGTTTGAGAGATCCCAAAGATGCTAGCCAGGATCTTGTCTTCCCTAACAATATGTCAGTCAGAAGAATGGTCAGTTTTCAGTGTGTTCTAAAGCCTATAGATGTGAGACTGGACATCAGTCAACTAACAGAGAACCACAGGTGTCATATTATGTTTCCTAAAATCACCACTTCTGATGAGAAAAAATGCACCCTTACCCTGAAACAGGTCATGATTAGCAAATCATAGTCTCTTACAACACCCAGTCACAAATTTGTCTCTTTTCTTTGAATACTGGCCTCTAAACTTCCTTGATGTGATAGACATATAGATAGTAGATAAATAGGTAAATACATAGACAGACAGATGAACATCCCTCACATCCACCACCAGTGACAAAACTTACTTTGCAATACAGAAGCCACTCAGTTTGGTTTTGTGAGGGTTCATTTGAATTGCCCACAACTTTTAAAGGGAAGCTGTCATACACTCAATGTCCTGAATTGTAGGGCTGCTGCTTTTTTACTTCTTTCTTCATTTTTCTTTTTCTTCTCTATTACTTTATTTCTGTTTTACTTTTTATAAGGTCATATGTTTCTGGATATAATGGATATCTCTAAAATCTCTCAGTGATTGGTTTATTAGAAAATACCTCCTTCCCCTTTCATAAAAAGTCAAAAGTTGAGAATATTGCTGTGAAAAAAAAAAAAAAGCAGATGCTGACTCTTGCTGATTCTGTCAGCCACGGGTTGTGACAATCTGCTAGAGGTGGCTATTATCAGATGCATCAAATCATAATGTCAAGCAAGCCCAGCAGAAAACCATTGTAAGATAGAAGTGGTACATCCTGAATTAGGCAAAAGAAGGGCCAGAGGACGCAAGTAAACTTCACAGGAAGGTAGCCCAGAGCACCTAGATCCACCACCGTTGTCCCATACTTTCCCCCTCAGTTCACCTCTGCAGCCACATAACCGGTTGATGGAGGAGGAAAATGGTTGAGTTTTGTTCACAGATGAATCTGCTCATTATATGATATGTGTGAAAGATTATAATGAATTGCTGTTATACTACAGCTCTGTTCGGAGATGACTCTTAACAGTGGTGAGAGTTTTACCAGTAGGCAAAACTTTGGGAGGTGCACCTGGTTATCTATTTTATGTGGAAAGAAAAATGGAGCAAGATAATATATAGAGACTGAGAAGCAGTGGCAAGTGGCTTGGCTGGTTGGTCAGGGCCTAGGAGAGAAATGGGAAGATTGGGGACAAAGCAGAAGGTTGGAGAATAGGCCTGAAGGCATACATATAGAGGTGGGCACAAAGTATTAATTTCTTTGTACTGCATGATAATGCCTACTAGAGGGCATTCTGCATGGGAGCAATACTAAAAAAAATGTAGGGTACCTCAGCAAGTTGACATGGCCAGCCTCTGCCATTGGCTGCCCTAGTACTGACACAATGGGCAGATGAACAGAGTAGCCATGTTGGCAGAGGTGGAAGCATGAGCCTACATTAACCAAAGCTTATCTAGCAATTACTGAAGGCCCAACCTGCCAACAACAGAAACCAATAGTGTGTTCCTAATATAGCACCATTCTTTGGGTAGAATTAGTAGCCATTGATAGCACGTGATTATCTTGGATTCATTCCCCCTGGGAAGGGGCAGTGATTGACGGATATTTTGGGTGTGAGATTGCCTTTCCTGCTTGTACAGCCTCAGGTAGTACTGCTATCATATAGAATTCTGAATAATACTGTATTGAACCAAGGAACTCAGTTTGTAGCAAACAGTGTATAGTTAGCGTTCTCCTGAGAAACGGAACCAATAGGGTGTGTGTATGAGTTTTATTTATATATTTGTTTGTTTATTTATTATAAGGAATTGGCTCACATGATTATGGAGGCTATGTAGTCCAAAGTCTGCAGAGCTAATGTCCCAGTTCAAGTATGAAAGCCAGCAGGCTGCTGTAGAGTCAGGAAGAGCTGAATGCCCCAGTTTGAACAACTTCAGGCAAGATGAAACAATGTTTCAGTTTGAAGACAATCAGTTAGGGGAGCTATCTCTTACTCAGGGAAGAGTCACCCCTTTGTTCTATTCTTTTCACCCTTCAACTGATTGGATGAGGCCCACTCACATTAGGAAAGATAATTTGCTTTACTGAGTCTACTGATTCAAATGTTAATCTCACCTAAAACACCCTCCAAACAGAACACAGAAACACCCAGAGCAATGTTTGACCAACTCTCTGGGCACCCTGTGCCCAGTCATATCGATACATAAAGTTAACCATCATAGAGAGTGTAGCAGTGGATGTATAACCATAGGATCTACAGACACACTGAAGCTGCTAGTCGTATAGAGGGATAGATGACCTTTTGAATGAATAGATGAGTCACCAGGTGGAAGATGATACTTTGCAAAGACAGTACAACCTTAAATCAATGATCTTTATATGGTGCTATGTTCCCAATAGATAGACTGCCTGGGTGCAGAGACAGGTGCTATTTTCAGGGACCAACCTCAAGAATCTGTGCTTTCTATTAAACTTAAGGAATTTTGGTTTAGAAGTCCTGATTGCTATAGGAGTAATGTATTTTTCAGGGAGGCTAAAAGACTCCTATTAAACTTTAAACATGGCTGCCTTTTGGTCACTTCAGATTCCTCGTACCAAAAGACCAGAAGGCTAGGAAAGATGTCACCTGTAAGAAATAATTGATCCTAGTAATCAGGGATAGACAGGTCTCTTACTGGGACAAGAAGCCCTACATGGAGGAAAGGAAGAATGCATTGACAACTGGCTGATCCCCTGGAACATATCTCATTACTACCCTGTATGATTTTTTATGGCAAATGGATAAGTGCAGCAGTCACAATATGAAAAGACACAGTGACGAGAGGCTCAGACCCTTTAAGAATGAGTGTCTGGATTGCCTCAACAAATAAATTGATGTAATAAATAAAACAGCTCTGTTCATACCTGTAATTCATAGAATTCTTGATGCAAATGTCACATATTAGGCAGAATATAGTAGTAGTCATGCCCTAAGTAGATCCCACATGATTCATATAGTACTCCAGCCTTTTCCTCTAGGCCATTCTGAACTAAGAATTTTCTTAGGTTGTACAAAAGATGGATTTTGGAGCTATTGCTGGGTTCAATTTATGTGTCCAAAATAGAGCAAACTCTCTTGCCAGAAGCATTTAGAAATATGGATATGGTTTGCTTCTTTCCTAGGGGCCAATTTATTGGCTCTTTATCAAAATATACAGGATTATTTTGTAGTCTCAAAAAGGGAGATGGGTAAATCTCACTGTGTTCAAAGTTTAACAGATATCTCAAACTGTTTTTCAAATTGACTGCAAACGTAAAGTCACAAAGCCTTAAGGCAAATGTAAGCTGAACCTCGCTGGCTCTTCTTAAAATACAATACATCCAAATACTGCTATTTTTTAAAATGTCTGGGACAGCTGGAGATATTTCAAGAGGAAAATTGGAAAGATATTTTTTTATACCTTTAAGCAAGAGTGAATTATTTCAAACACCAAGTGGTTCAAAATCCCATTGAGCTCAAGAGGCTGGGCTTTCTTGGATTTCTAGTGGGCACTGCATTTGGCATAATAAACTTCCTCTCCTGCTTCATTTCCTCTGCCTCAGATAGCCACATGCCCTCTAACCAGCCCTTGAGACAGACCTCAGTGCTGAATGATGGATAATCGTCATTTTCACCAATTCGCTTTAAGAACTATGTTTAGTTTCCAAGTACTAAAACAACATGAACGGCTCCCTTAGGAAAACAGTAAAAATACAATCAAAACAGTTTACATTTCAAAGGTCAAATTCATAATTCTACACCGCAGCCTAGTTTTCTCCCCATAGGCAATGTGGTATTACATACACTATGAAGCACTGCATTCACACGTAAGGATTAGTCATAGGCTGTCAGAGCTGCCAAGGACCTTGGAGATTATCCATTTCTATGCCTTTCTTTTACAGATGAGACAAAAGGCTCCAGGGAAGTGATAGCAGAATGGAGAGGAAAAGAGACATAAAGTCAGATACACAGAGTTCTTAAGTTTGTTCATAGACAGGTTGTGACCAGCCTACTTATTGAGAGCATTCTCATATACAGTGATTTTCCCCAATTCCTTCCCTTGCACACTACCTTTCCGCCACCAATCGCACCTGCCCTGCAAGCCCTCAATCTTGTCGCCTCTCTCAGCAAGCTTACATCTCTGTGAAGCCTTAAGGTGTTAAGTTAGAACAGCTCTTGGGGTAGTTACATTTATTAATGGTCTTTTGCATCAACTTCTTTTACATAAAATGGTTGAGAGCAAAGCCCACAGTTGCTGGCTGGGTCTATGATACGGAAGCAGTGAGCTCATTGTGTCTCCTCTTTGTTAATCACCTTGTATGCGGTTCCCAACAGCCAATGCCCTCCTTCTCTTAGGCAGAACTGAAAAAAGTCTCATCATTGTTTTCTTATCTAAATCCAAGCACTGTGAAGTGTTTGTTTATCCACTCCAACCTGTCCTGTAATACTTTCTGTCCTTCCTAAGGCTTCCTGAGCTTTTAGCCTCTATCCCAATACCTTATTACCTCTGTTCCTCTACCTCATCTATATTCGTTAATTAGTGACAAGGGTCATGTTTCATTTCTTAGTTTAGGGAAGTCTCAGACAAAAATCTTTAACAATCCTGGACCAGGATCTGGGGTCTAGGGGTGGGAGACTGGGATCTCTTCTAAAATGTGGGGGGAGGGGTTGATGGGTCCCTGGAGCACTGAGACTTCTGTGAAAAAAGATTGAACCATGAAAGGCCTTTTATACATATCTTTTTAATGTTGTAAATTTTAAATGCTTTGAAGCTGTGATTTCACCACACAGAAAAATAGTTTTCTATCAGGCATTTTGTATGGGGCAAATAGTGACATGTAGTGAATAATCAAATAAATAGCTTACATATGTTTTCCTTATGATGTAGACTTTGTCATGTGCAAAAGAAAGACAATTTGGCCTAGGTATTTGTTTAACGAAGGAGCTGTTGCAGTGGTCAGCACCATAGCAGATCCATTTAGGAGGCATGGATGAAAAACCTGTGCTTTAAAGGCACCACCAACAGGAAGGGATAATGTAGATAAAAAGCAGGGGCCTTGGAGGCAAAAAGTCCCAGGTACCAAACCTATTTCAGCTTCATATTGCATAACATTACACAAATAGCATAACCTCACTGAGCCAGTTTTCTTATCTACAAAATATTTTAACAAAATCTACTCAATTAGTTTGATATAAGGATTCAATAAGATGATTCTATCTGCAAGAATTTTTTAATTTTACGTATATTTATATCTTACAAAAATATATTTTACATATATAGGCACATATATTAACATATTTATACAATGCCTACTTTATTACATGATATATAGCCAATAAACGAATTATTTTTAGTAATCAAAATAAATTTTTAGAGACTGAAGTTAGTATACACAGTGGCAATACTTTTGACAATTTATTTTATTTTTTTTAATCTTTATTTTTGAGAAAGGGAGAGACAGGGTGTGAGCAAGGGAGGAGCAGACAGAGAGGGAGACACAGAATCTAAAGCAGGCTCCAGGCCCTGAGCTGTCAGCACAGAGCCCGACGTGGGGTTCGAACCCACGAGCTATGAGATCATGACCTGAGCCGAAGTCGGTTGCTCAATCGACTGAACCACCCAGGCGCCCCAATACTTTGACAATTTAAAAACTATACTATGACGTAAATTTTAAAGGCATATTCTGTTCTTTTTTTCTATCACTATCAGTGCCACATTAAAAAATAATAATAATTGTTTTTTTCTTTTATCTCCATATCTTTAGCTATGGGTAAACAGTTTGGAAGAGAAGAGATGAAGTCTAGGAAACTCATAGGCTAGATGATTAGGCAGTGAATAACTGAGAGTCAACTGAAACAAATGTGATTTTATTTTAATGACATCACAGGTTGGGATCACATCTAGCAATCAGATCATGTACCCACTACCCAGGTCAAGAAATGGAGTATTACTAGCACCCTGGAGATCTTTTGTGCTACTTCCAGTCTCTATTCCTCAGGGTAATCAAATCCTCACTTCTGTCACCACAAATTAGTTTTACATGTTTTAAGAATGTATATAAGTTGGTATAAGGTGCCTTGTTAGTGCAGTAGGTAGCACTTCATTCTCAGTCTCATAAGTTGGTATAAACGTTCTCTTTTATGTCTGATTTCTTTAGCTTATCATTATGTTTTTGAGATTGACCCATCTTGTTGCTTGTGCCAATATTTCCCCCCAAATTTGCTGCTGTTTAATATTCCATTATATAAATATTTTATCCAGATTCTGTAGAAAACATTTGTGTCGTTTATAGTTTTTGGTTGCTGTGAACATTATTGTATATCCACTTGGTGTATATATGTACACCATTTCTGTTCAGTATATAATTTGGGGTGCAGTTGCTGGCTAATAAGGTATGTATAAAAGAAGCCAGATTTTTTGACTTTGGAATGAATCTCAGCGTATAAATATCTCAGCATAACTGGTCTTTCTTCTGATATACACAGCAACAGAATGTCAATGTCTGTTGCTTATTAGATGTACCATCTTCAGTAAGTCTCAGAACCTTCACAGTTGTTCCCTTTGTTCAAATTGCTCATCACCTTCCTTTTGTCTTGAGTAACTCCTACCCATCCTTCAGGACTCAACCTAATTCTCACTTCTTCAGCACAGCTTTTGCCTATTTTCCCAATGTAGATTCAGTTTGCTGTTACTTCTTCCATAGAAACCTGCACTTTTCCTTTTTTTAAAAAAATATGTATTTACCTTAATTGTAAGTGTAAGTGATCATTTTTCTAAATGCTGGTTTGTCATCTACATCATTAGATAGTAAGTTCTTCAAGGGTAGAGACATCATTTTCTTGCACACCACGTGTATTTGGGGTCCCCAACACTGCCCTGAGTTTCAGTAATTTGCTAGGAAGACTCACAGGACTCAGAAGATATTAGTACTCACAGTTATGACTTGTTAGAGTGAAAAGCTACCAAGCATCATCAGCAGAGGGAAAACCAAGCACAAGCTTCCTTGCCCAGTGAATCACACGGATGCACCTAATTTCCCTAGGAATGCACTGATACAGTACATGTGAAATGTTAACAACCAGAGAAACTCATTAAATATCAAATGTCCAGGGTTTTTATTGGGGGCTGGTATTATAGGCAACCTCTGCCTAGCACATGCCTAAATCCCAGACCCCCCAGAAACAGAACAGGTGTTCAGTATAAACCACATGGTTTGTATAAATAGTGGACAGTGAGCTACTCTTATCAGTTCTGGGATGGAAGGAATCGTCCCCAAATTTACATTCCCAGATTCCATGGATGGTGCTCAAAATAAGGGTTTAGTTCAGGAAAGTATCAGTAGATACTGAGTAAAAACTTTAAATACTTTTTTTTTTTTGCCTTTCCTCAATTGCAGGAATTTCAGAAAGTTGTATAAATCTCCAAGGTGGGATGGGGAGATAGAGTATATAATGTGTCCTAAATTCTTTGACCATGGAATGCTTTCTTTCCTCTCTTATTTTTAAAGGATTAGTGTTCTGTGAAGAACATGCTGACAAATGCTGTTCTAATTCCAGCCCTTTCTCTCAGGCCAGTCACCTTCCCACCTTAGCATTCTGCTGACAAGGCTCAGGGTGCAACAGTCCAAAGCACACCTTTCAGGTTTCATAGAACATATTAGAGTTACAGTTGTTTAGCCTATTAATTCTCTTCCTTCCTTCTCAGTCACTTGTAATCATGACCTTAACCCTGTAACACACATCAGTGATTCTGAATCACAGATAATGGAAAATTAAAGGGGTTAAGCATATATATTCACTGATAACAAGACAGTGTTTATTTAGCATCCCACCTTCTATGACCCAATTTCTGTTTCTCAGCCGAATTTTGTAAAGGTAACTTAGTTTTGTGAAGGTAACTTAATTGAAACTCATTAGCATGTTACTGACCATACAGCACAAATAGTGTAGAACAGAAGTAATTAAACACAGTTCCAGTTGAAAACCTACATTCAGGTCCTTTTCTATTTTCTTCACGGCTTCTGGAGTTGAGACTACTGAGGTGAAGACTGTGTCAAAGAGGTCATAAATAAAGCCACTGCTTTGGATAATTAATATATAGTGCTATGATATTTTTCAGGTCGAGACTATTAATTTTTGAAAGAATGCTATGTGTATTCATACAGGAACTCCTTTAGAAAAATGGCTTTCATATGAAAGTTTGAGGAACACCTTACATTTCTTCCCAGGTTTAATTGAATAATTTTAATACAAAGCAAAATAAGTAAAATACGGCCCAGGCTTCTTTGCAAAGCACTAGTTCACTACGTTTAGCTAGATGTATGTTTGATGAAAAACCTTAATTTTTTTCATAGGTGGAGGAACTGAGCCAATAGTTGTTTGTCAAACAATCCAGACCGTACATTTAGACTCCTCAGTCCCTTCTGAATGTATTGGTAAGTTAACTGGTATCAAGTCTCAACCACGAGCAACGAATGTGAACAATGCCCCAAAGACTAACAATTTTTTTTTCCAAGTCTTATATTTTTATAATGAGAACAAAAAAAGAACCGTCTCAAAATGGTATTTGGTTGGAGTCTTTTTTTTTTTATCCACTTGTGTGACCTAATAATCACTTACCAAAGGCCACACCTCCCAACACTGTCACATTGGAGATTAGGTTTCAACATGTAACTTTGGTGGTGGTGGGAGACACAAACATTCAGTCTGTAGCAGGAATGGTCCACCAACTTGGTACATCAGAATTAACTGGTATTTTTTTTTAGTGGAGGTTATGGAGCCCCATCCCAGATCTTCTTAATCAGAATCATTAGGAATAAAGCCTAGACATCTGCAGTTTTAATATGATTTACATATGATTCTTATCACATAAACTTTGAAAATAACCTTTTCAAATGACCACAGATGGACAAGATCATATCCTATTCTCAGGGCCAGGTTAGATGATTTGCAGCCAGGTTTTGACAGATGGGTATGACTTTAAAGTTAAAATGGAAAGGAAAGGATATGCTAGTTGGAAACAATGGCATGGGTGGACACACAGAGGCATAAAAACAAATTATATTTATTGGAGACAAGGTATAATGTAGAGGAGCAGTAAAGAGAAAAATGAGAAAGCACACAGGAGTCAGACTGTGACTGGTTGTCTCACTGGAAAACATCCCCTTTCCATAACCAAGACGATCCCTTGTGTGTAGTTGACGTAGGCAAATAGAGCAAACTTTATAGGTTCAAAGACAGAGAGAGATTCTGCTTGGGGGTGGGGGAGCGGGGAGGGGAGTGAGGAGAGGAGAGTTTTCTGTAGTGTATGCGTTGCTTTGTTTTAAATTGTCTATTTACTTATTAATATTCAGCTTTGATCTAAAAATTTAGGAACAAGCTCTGATGATCTAATTTTGTTCACAGAATTAATAAATGAGCTTTGTTGATGTGTCTGCATTCTAACATCCTCTGATAAAGCTCTGCTAATCAGCCGCTGTGGTGGATGAAGATAAGCACACAAAGACTGTGATGTAGTTGCCCTCCCTTTTTATAATTAACTTTTGAATTTGTTGTGCTTTTTAGGGTCTAAAATAAAATGGTAGGCAGTGAAAGTTTGATCATCAATTCCATTTAACAGCACCAATGAAGAGTAGGTCTTGCTATTCTACTTAATATTTTATTTTTTAAAATGTAGACTTCTAATCCTATCAGACTTTACTTTTTCATGCTTTTTCACTCTTAAACTACTTTAGCTCCAGATTCAGGAATGTTTGCAGATTACTGTGATTGAGTGCATGGGTTAAACTTTGAATCAGCCATGCATGGTGGGAGGCCTGTCCCCCCCATGAGAGCAATTTAGTACAGGGCTGCAAGCCCCTGTGGCTGCCATGCTGGAAGGATCCTGCAGCCACACTCGATGGTTTTCCCTTATTAGGTATTTTTTCCATCAAGTGGTGTCCCCACCGCAGTGCTCCCCACTGCCTCCACTAGTCATGCCATACAAGGCTAACCCAGACTGAGACTAGTTGTTTTTGTTCAGATGCCAGCATGAGCATGGGTCCCGGAGAGAGTGTGGAAGAATAATACAGGGCCATGTTGGCACAGAACATGGCTCTCCTGAAGCTCCTCTTGGACTGCTTTGTAAGGGGGTTGTAGTCACGATAGCTTATACTACTGGCCTTTCCACCACCAGATGCTAGATATTCAGCACAGGAATCTTTAGACGCAGGCAACCTAGTGTATAAAAATGGCATACCACATGCTTAAAAAGAGAGACAATTCATCCATGCTCAAATAATGAGGGCTTGATTTTGGAAGCCTGACCATGAGTGACTGAATTCTAATCTGTTGCTGAGAAGTGGCACTTATCTGATATGAAGCATAAATAGTGGTATAGGAAATGATTTCAGGTTTAAATTTTGCAGTATCAAATTCAAATTTATCAGCAAAATATATAAACCCTCCAGGATGATAAATCTGTGTGAAGCTCAACCAGTAGACCATAGAGAGCACAAATTGAATATCCAAGCCTGAATGTAAAAGTGACTCCACAGCTCCAGTGCTTCATCCCCCAAATAAAAACATGGGATTAAGCAAGTCATTATGTAGCTGGAGTGACCAGGTCCTTTTCATCACTTCCAGGGATTCTTAGCTACTCTTTTGCAATGCTGGGTTCTCAGGACCTACTGCTAGTGGAGCCTGGGCACTGGGCCACCGTCGCATCTGTGCACAACCCAGTAATGGCACGGCACAGAGCCCACGCCAGAGCTCACATGGCTTTGTACTCTTTCTGGTTTCCTACCATAGTTTCACCTCAAATTTCAGAGCCTTTGGTGACGCTAATGTTGTTGTGACTGAAATAATTGATGAATGATTTGAAGCCATTTTTGAAAAGCATGAAGCAACTTGTCATCCTGGTTTAACACCCAAGCTGTTATTTGTAAAAACTACTTTAACCTCCTAGTTCTCTCCATATTTCCTCTTTGCCCAGAAGCCACAGTCAACAGCAGCCATCGCTCTGTGTCTCCCAGTGTACTCATGTAATATCTCCCCCACCAGGCATGGAACAACTTCATTTCTACCCTCATGACTGAGGCAAGTGTGAGTTTTAGACAGAATAGGCAGAAATTTCTTCAAAAGACTATTTGTTCCTTGGTTCTGGTATATTTTCTTGTTCAGGAGTGCCCCTGCCAGGCAGGTCATTTCTGCTCCTCTTTCCCTATACTAGAGGAAGCCTAAAGTGGCTTGAGGGAAAATCATGCTATTTAAAGCCTGGTGGGTAGGTATTGGTTGTATGACTGTGATCACATTGATAAATTTGGTTGCATTTCAGTTTTCTCCTTTATGAGACTAAGACTGGGTATGAGAAGTATCTCATGCAGCGCATGGCACAGAGCAAGTACTCGTATCGATGGCTGTCAGTGTCCTCATTATTGTTATCTTTACTTATTAATGAGAAGGACTTTTTAGAGCAGGCGGATAGCACCAGGGAGTCACCAAATCCCCATAGCCTGCATCCCACGGATCTATAAAATAAGCCATCTTGGAGCAGTGGCAGGGTAAATGGAGTCACTGAACTTGTTCTGGCCCCTGAAGCCATCCCAGAAATCAAGGTTGGGTTGGAAGAGATAACTGGCCAGTTACCAAATACTCTTCATTTACCTTGGGTTCTAATAGTGGTATACTGGTAAAACCTGCTGTCTGGGGAAAAATGGCTTGTAGTGATTGCCAATTTCTGTGGTGTAAATATTCTCACTGTGGCTTATTTCAAGATTTCAACCTGACATTGCTAACCACGGTATTAGAAAGAGGTGAACATCGCTTTTTCTTGTGAATTGATACAAACCCAATCTAATGTAGTAGCAGTTCTAGACCAACTCTGTCACTTCCAAGATGTGTTTTGTGGACCAAAAGTTACTCTCTAGGTTTCTGTTCTCACATCTGTACAATAAACCAGACCAAAGTTTCCCAATCTAGACAATAAAAAACATGTTCTTGGCTCAAAGAAATGGGAAACTGGATTCAACAAAATAGGTCAGTTAGAGAGGTTTCCTTATGCCAGAACTCCTTAGAGACTTTAATATGACTTTAATATTTATACACTATAATTTATTGTGATGCTGTCGGAGGAAGCTACACTATTTAGCCTTTCCCAAGCATTTTTTAAATGGCATAACTATTTACGACAACTAGAACTCTGTGCTAAATGCTATTCTTATAGCTCTAAAATCAAAAGAAAGGAAGAAAGAAAAGAAAGGAAAGGAAAGGAAGAGACTTTAAAGTTACCACCCTCTCCCCCACTTCTGCCTCTTAACTTAATTCCTCAGTTTTAAGTTAAGGGAGCTAACCTTTGTTGAATACTTACTCAATGCTGAATGTGAAACTCAGCTATACCAAGGTTCTCTAAAGCAAACAACTATTCTAAAAAACAGGCATTGTTTTCTTCTATCCAATTTCCAGATTATAAATCTAAGCCTCACTCAGGGTCACAGTTGGAAGGAGACAACTAATATTGCCAATCAAAATATGCCTTTCCCAAAGACCCTACTTAAAAACAAAATGAAAGCCACGTTTATGTACATAATCACAATTGAGCGCATAGGTAAAGATCTATTTTAGCAATAGTGACACCTTGTGGCTACATCTGCCTCAGCTTAGTGGCCAGAAAGACAAGGGATCCTTTC
Organism: Prionailurus bengalensis; assembly: GCF_016509475.1. Taxonomy (NCBI): domain Eukaryota; kingdom Metazoa; phylum Chordata; class Mammalia; order Carnivora; family Felidae; genus Prionailurus; species Prionailurus bengalensis. Next base: position 96,826,390 of record NC_057348.1, read on the forward strand.
CTAGGCAGGTCACCCCTTGAGAGCAGTGGAACTGTGGCGACAGGCAGAGAGCTCTTGCAAATTTTGTAGGATCGTCATTTTGTCATTTCAGAAATAACCTGAGATGAAAAGAATCAGAGCTGTCTTTTCTCTTCATTCCTTTTCTCTCCACTTCTTTTCTTTCATTCCTAATAAACTCAGAAGCAAGTAAATTTGCATGTAAGTCCTACCCCACCCATAGCCAAAACAAAATAGTACAGTTTTTAAATGCACTGATGACCTCTTTGATGAAAAACGCTAATAGGCCTTAATTTTAATGGGACTTTCAGAATCTGGGAGGCCCTCTGTATATTCCTTTCATGTGTTTTCAGAGAGATTTCAGATGCTTCTTAATGACATGGAAAAACAGACACATTTTTTTCTAAAGCAGCCAGAGTAATATTATTAGGTTCTTAGAAGATAACAGGGCTGTTGTCAAGTCATTTGAAGAAATGTCTGGAAAGAAATCTTACAGAGATATGAGGAAAGAAAGGACAGCCCAAACTGAACAATACAGTGAAAATGGAAGGAAACAAACAAACAAAAGACGTTCTACTAGCCTTTTATTATAAAACCAAGGCCACCCACTGGATCCTCAATCCAATGGGGAGCCAAACCATTGTGAAAAGTTCCATTTGAGGCCGTTTAAGAGTAGAAAGCTGGAGATGCATATGGACTTGTTGCAAATTTTCAGGAGTTCAGGTGGTGGGGAGAGGAGGTGTTTAATTTTTCAGAAGCACTATGACTCAGAAGGCAAAATAAAGAAGTAGAAAATGAGCATTTGTGACTCACACTTCTGTCATGCTGCATCCATATCAACTCTCAGAACTTCTGTGATGCCAGTCACAGAAAAAAGATGAATACTGGAGGGAGTTAGGAGAGCCACACAAAAGACCAACTCTGAAGCACTTTGTTGTGTGGGAAAGCTTGGATTAGCTTGGTGACCTGGTAATGCACCTGTGCCTTATCCCCTTACCCTACATGAGGATGATGTCAGGAGCTCAAACCAAGAGAAAAGAGACACAGGACCCAAAGGAAAAGTGGAAAGATTAGATATGAAAGAATAGGAGTAAGAGAGGGAAGCAACCACACATGGATTCCTGAGCAACCGTTAGAGCTAGGAGATCAACTAAGCTATTTTCACCAGGTAAGGTCTTGTTTTCAACTACCTCTGTGGAAATCCCTCCTCAAAATTCCTGGATAAAGTGGAAGTCAATAAGCACAGGAAGTTGGGCAGGAACTATATGTCTCTGAGCTGTTGCTCATATTCTTTTCTTTGGACTAGAATGTTCTTCCAACCCTCATCTCTCTCCCTAGCAGCACTTCACCTGACTAGTGAGCCCTTTCAGATTCACGCCACTTCATATCCCTTCTTCTAAATAATGGCTTAGCAAACACTATGTGCCAGACCTGCAGGAGGCACTGGGATACGGAGAGCATGAAGTCACACCTTACCTCATTAGGAGCACATGGGTGTGTGCTGGGGGTGGGGGGTCAGTGGGGGGAATTCTCTAATTATCCTTTTTTTTTCATAACACATTGCTGCATTTCTCTTGCTGTGCTTACTATTGTTCTTGAAAATAGTTGCTTTGTCCCCAGGATAGGTCCTAAAGAACCTAAGGGGAGAGACTATGTTTCAATTCTTGCATCTCTCTCTAAACTACCTCAGGGCGGTTGAACACAGTCGATGCCTACTAAATGGTCATTTAATTGAGTTGGATATCCAACTGACAGGGTATAGGACCTATGGCTGTCGCTTCCATTCCTAAAGTGTCACATTCCAGCCTGTTAAGAGAGAGGAAATATTTTTCTGGCTAGCTTTTGGCTAAGGAAAGCCAATGCCCAGCCAGCAGAGATTTAGTAAAAGGGTCAGTTGGGAGTGTGTCTTGAGAAACAGGTCAGTGGGCAGGTAACATAAAGTCTGATTAGGAGGCATACGGAAAGGAAAGTGGACTTAACCAAGGGCCACAATAGGGATCCTGCCTGCCTTTGAGTTTGGTCAGACCATTCCTTTGCTCTTCTTCTTGCCAAGCCCACTCCTCATGCCCAACCCTTCCAGATCAGGCTCTTGGTAGAATCACTCCAGCTGCTACTCCAAGTATTGGGAACTGTCTTCTAAAGAGTAATTTGCCAGTATCAAATGTGTAGGACTAGAAACAAGGCAATACATGATAACTTAATTAACACATTTTCAGATGAGGCAGCCCTATTTTAAAACAACAAAAAAAGAGAGAGAGAAAAAAGGCTTAATAATTCATCCTTGGAATATGAAGCTCCTTATAACAAAACAACCAAGCTATTTGTCACAAGCTTCCATTGTACTGCTTCTTAATGAGAGTAGGTGGAAATGGCCAGTGGGGATAAAGAGCACAGCCAGACCAGCCAGTCAGTAGATCCCTGAGGTTACCTCAGAGAGCAGTGTTTACCCATCAATATTTCTCTGATTACACCTTGGCCTCCAAGATTCTCTTCTCTCAAATCAGGAAAAACACAAACTGATAGAGATAATTCTGTGTATTTTAAAAGAATTTCTGGGTTTAGGGGTGGAGAGAGAGGGAATAGCAAGAAATTCGACCTCCCTCCATGCCTGCTGTTGTGCCTAGCAGAGCCATGAAGACTAACCACATTTAGTCCTGTTAAGGGTATATTATTCCCCTGAGGAGGGTGATCCTAGATTAAAGGGATCCAGAAGCTGTGTTTACAGTTATTTCCAGCTTCCTGAAGAACTTAATCAGCTCTGCCCTGGCACTGACTCATCCAGCAGTTTCTTCCATGACTGAGTACCAATATATTTATTATCCTTCCCTGTTCCAAGACTCTCAGAGGCATTGCCTATAGTTGATGGAACATTTCCTGCTATTTTAATTGGTACCAAATGATGTTTTCAAACTATCATTATATACTTTTCCTTTTCTTTTCAGATGTTCTATAATACTATTTCTATGCCTCTTATTTATTATTTTGTTTATAAATTATTGTTATAATTTAGAAATGTTCATTCTAGGTAAATATGAATCTTGAAGAATAATAGCGTATAGTGGAATATAAAATTTTCCCCAAATCTCACCACCTAGAATGGAGAGCTGAAGCTACTAATGTTTCTGTAATCATACTTTGAAGCATCTATTTTCTTTCACACACACACACACACACACACACACACACACCTGTCTCTGAATTTTCTAGATGGACAAACCTATCCAGTCTCTTTCTCTTCTAGGATTTTCTAAAATGTACCTTATTGAGATAGAGGAACACAGTTTTTGGGCACCAATAAAGGTTTTAGGGCCTTTTTACTCCTGAGATCTCCCCTATGAAGCAGGTTTATGAAGAAGCCACAGCTACCTGCTCAACACAACTACCATTTAGGAATTTCTTTACCTATTTAGTTCAGCTTCTCACTGGCCTCTTAATACAAGTGAACAAGTTGTCAGGAAACAAAACTACTATGACTGAACAGAATGACAGGTGCATAAAGTACCAGAATATCTCAAAGTTCATCAAAAATACTGCCTCGCATATAGAAATGCAATCCATTTTTCCTTCCTAGTGAATATATGGTGGAAGAATTTCCTTATCAAATATTCATGGTGAGATAAGGAGTAGTGAGACAGAGATCTATAAGCATTTGATTTTGGATGGTCTTTTTTTTTTTTTTGAAGGTTACTTTGGTGGAATTGCCTACTTTAAAGCTATGACAGTCCTTTATCAGAGCACAATGAATGTAAATGACAAGCAGTCATGGCAGAGAAAAATTTGCAGTCATAGGAAAAGGAAAGAAAATGTACAGAGATACACCGTAAGAGCAGACTGGGTGATACTGGAAATTCTTCTCTTCTAGTTATCTCTTAAAGTGAGGGCAGTATACTTGTTCAGCCTTTTTAATCAGTTTTTCAAATTGTCAAGGAGGGAAATAAAATAAGTCCTCCACAGACAGCTTTCCTATCCTTTGGTTTATTTATTTTTAGCATATATATTTTTACTAATAGCAGCAAAGAATAAAACTTCCATGGAGGAGATAAAAGGAATTAAGGAAATAGGTTTTTGTGATATCAGCCTAGGGCTGAATTCAGGTTCCCCATATTCTTGTTTAATTACCTTACCTAGTCGACTGGTCTTTAATTTTTTTTAATGTGTATTCATTTTTGAGAGAGAGAGAGAGAGAGAGAGAGAGAGCGCTCATGTGCATGCAAGCCAGTGGGGGAGGGGTAGGGAGAGGGGGACAGAGGATCCATGGACAGAGGATCCAAAGCAGGCTGTGTATTGACAACAGAGATCCTGATATGAATCTCCAAGAACCATGAGATCATGACCTGAGCCAAAGTCGGATGCTCAACCGACTGAGCCACCCAGGCGCCCCCAAGTTGACTGGTCTTGATCTCATCTGTATAATGGAAATAAAATAGTTCTTATTTTATATGATTGCTATGAAGAGAAAATGAGGTAATGTAAGCAAATACCTTGCAGTTAATTAGTGTGTAATAAATGTTAGTACTATTCTACGAAGCTCTTCCAGTAACTAAAGGTAGGAACCTAGCTAATTCAAACTCTCCTCTACACTCTTGAGCCCAAGTATCCATATATCTGTAGCATGTGCAAATTTAGGTCCACAAACTTGACTGTACAGGAACTATTTTCCTTATGTTATCCTTCAGGGCAGTAGAGAATTTTATTCCAGTTGTTTTTTCCCCTCCCTTGGTTGGGCCAGGCTCTCAAAGGTTTATGTGGAGTTAGAAATAGGAGGGGGATGCTGATGTCCAGTATATCCTGGTTGCTACTGACTTCTCATGGTTTTTGCCTGCTATAGTCCCTTGATGTACCCTGACTTACTGTACCCTACTCAAGTAGGTAAGAGAATCTTAGCTAATGTTGGAAACCCTGAGTCCAGGTCCCCTTCCTGAGATGCCCACTCACTCAGTAACAGCTCTGTCCCAGAGCCCTCTGCCCACAGCCCAGAGCCCTCTCCACTTCTCCTCTCATCTTCTAGTGTTCTAGCAGAATAACAATTGATGAAGGTTTTTCAAATATAGACTGCTTTAGGCGTTTTCTGCATTGTGTTCTACTCAGATTCTGACTACAAGGACTACAAGGAACCACAAGGCTTGGTAACTTGTTTCAAAAAAGGGACACAGGAAAAGCTTAGGGAGGGAAGGACAAAATAATATTTCAATTAATTATCCTGTCACATATACAGGCCACCATCAGGTTTTTTAACTCCAGGGTAGTCAAACAGGAAATTTCTTCCTGCTGCATCCAGCCTTGAAAAAACTATCTTCCATGAAATGTAGCATGAGAACTGCTCGTGAATGTAATTATTTAGTTACCTCCTGTCCTTGGGCCTGTGGGTCTGCTCTCCTACCCATGGACTCCCGACACACAGGAACACTTACTTCTGTGCTTCTGATCACTCATCCCTCAGATGCAAGTGCTTTTGCCTTCATCTATTCTCTAGATGTAATAACTGTTTCTTACTTCTCAAGCGCTGGAACAAATGCCAGCTGCCTCCTCCCTGCAGTCCTTTGTGATTTTCATACCCTTCTCTTCAGTTATAGTGAATCACTTCTCTCCCCCATGGCTCTGTATTTACACCACTATTGAGCCTTTATGCCTTATGCACCTTGGACTACTTACTTTTTGTTTCTGCTTCCACAAGGTCTTAAGCACCTTGAAAGCAAAGTCTTTACAAATTTTTATTGAAAAGAATTTGAATCAATTTAAATTAAGCAAAGTAATAATGTGAGAATTGCAATGGAAGTCTGGTAACTTTATTTTGAAAAGGAGAGAACCAGAGTGGGGTGTTTGTTTGGTTTTGTTTTTTATGTTTTTGGTATAGGACAATGATTCTCAATCATGGTTGCATGTTAGAATAATCTACACAATATTCTGAAAATAGCAGTGCCTGGGCCCCACTCTCAAATTCTGATGTAACTGGTCTGAGGTGGAGTGCAGACATTGGTGGGTTGTTTTTTTTTTTAATGTTTGTTTTATTTATTTTGAGAGAGAGAGCATGAGCAGGGGAGGGGCAGAGAGAGGAGAGAGAGAATCCCAAACATGCTCTACACCATCAGTGTAGAGCCTGAAGTAGAGCTTGATCTCACGAATGGTAAGATCATGACCTGAGCTGGAATCAAGAGTCGGACACTTAACCGACTGAGCCACCCAGGCACCCCAACAGGCATTGGTATTTTTTAGAAGCTTCCCAGTAGCTAAATGCACAAACAGAATTAAGAAGCACTGGTGTAGAGATTAAAGAACTAATAGTACGATCTCTGAATCCCATTTTCTGGCCATTTATTTAGAGTTTTTATTAATGTTTGTCATTTTCCTATCTTCCCAGTTTTCTAATTTATTTATCATCTTTTTGTATTGTGTGCATTTTGAGAGCCAACTCAAATTCTTTTGGGAATAGGCAGAAGAAGCTTTCAATCACCAATCAATATGAATCAATAACCACCAATCCGATGCTACTCAGTATACTAAGGTGTTTTTATGGAATCTTAAGGAAAATATAAAATTCTCAAAATAAATTTTATTTAACTGTAAAATGTATTTCTTTACCTCTCTTGCAGTTTTTTTTTTTCTAAAAGAAGCAGTTGAGGTATGGGCTGGGGGATAGGGAGGAGGAGAGGCGATGAATATTCTTTAAAAATAATAGGTATATATCAAAACTTCAGGAAGTTTGGATGTGTTTAAAAATTGCTTAATTTTCTTAATTCTTTGTTCATCTAAAATTCTGAATGCAGAGTTTATTAATTTATGAAGAGAAGGAACCTGCATCAGGATTGGATTATTGAAATAATACAGCTACAGTTCTGTTGTGAGATGGAACTGAATGAAGTTGAATCACACAGTTCACCCTATATATTTGGTCAGAACACCGTTATATAGCCAAGTCTCTTGTTAATAATTAAATATTAAGATAATCTACTATAACTTTATCTTAATGAAATGTGAGCAGTCATATTAAGCAATTAGAGCATGATGGAATCTTTCTAATGTAAGTAGAAAAATTACCTAAAATCTTCCTTAATTGATCAGATCTAATTCCATAGCACCAAAACTTACTATTATAATTGAATCAGGACATAGATGTGACTACCTTTTAAGTAATTCAAAACAATCTGAATATAAAAGATCACAGTCTTGAGATAGCAAAAGGAAAAACTGCTCTAACTGAAACTGAAGTGTAGTAATATTACACTTATTCCAGTCAATATATTTAAATCCAGTCTGTTCCCTATTTAGGTTGCACAGAACTTCTAATACCTGATGTTTTGGTTTCCTTTCCAGCTGTGCTTAAACATTGTCCTAAAAAAACAAAACAAAACAAAACAAACAAAAAAACAAAAAAACTACCAGAAAATAAATCTTTTGAAAACTTAATAAACTATACTTTTCAGAACAAAACAAAATAAAGAAAAAATGTAACCATTTTCCTGCCAGATATCTCACAGGGATGTAAGAGCTCCAACTTGATCATATTTCAAGCATGCTGGCAAATTATGAAATTGCTGGAGATGTAGCAATGTCTTTGTGCTATGGTCTATCCATTTGAGAAATAGAGATGAGAGCGACTTCTCCTTCCCTGTAGCTGACATGGAAGTTATGCGACATTGACTCTATTCTTTTTGGAGAAGAAAGAGGAGAAAAGGAAGAGTTTTCTGTAGTCATTAATCTATACAGTAGGAACTTCACAAATATCAAAATTATATACATTAGGAATTAATAGATATTTTTAAAAGCTCATGAAAAGCTTCTTCCAGTATGTGACAGTTTATATATATACACATATATATATGTATATATATGTGTGTGTGTATATATATATGTGTGTGTGTGTGTGTGTGTGTGTATGTGTGTGTGTGTGTGTGTGTGTGTATATATATATATATATATATATGACTTTATTTTAAAAATTACAGTAGTACATTCAAAGAAGAATCCATTTTCCCTCATGTGCTCCGTCTTGTAACCTCTGGGATACAATACATTTGTATTTCTCTGAATTGCTTTTTTCTTTCTTTCTTTCTTTCTTTCTTTCTTTCTTTCTTTCTTTCTTTTTTTTTTTTTTTCTTAATTGGCCTCTCTGGATAATTCCACAGGATAAAGAGGAAAATAGTCTCTGGGATTAGTAACACTGAACAGGTGCAAAATGTACCATTGAAAAGCTAGTTAAACCTCAAAGGTGGAAGCTCCAACTATAAATTAAATGAGAGACACATAGCCTCATCAGTGCCCATATGTTGGTCAACTGGGGATGCTCTTATCAGAACAATCTTTGTAAATGTAACAAGCCTGTTTCAATGCTACCCACAGCGTGAAGCTGATTTCTATTTTGCATTGTAATAGATTATACCGCTTCAATTTTCAATGGACATGCCCTAACATATTGGGTCTCTCAGGAGACACAGCAGTGGCATTGACAAGGAGGAGCAGAGGGCTAAGCAGTATCATGCAATATTTAAAATGTTTTTTCTTGACAACCAGCAAACTATGATTACCAAATAGGATGATTCACCACTGCCAGCCGTCAAAAATAATAGCATCTCCTATTAGAAGCTTGTTACAGAGTGGCCATCTGAATGTCCAGTTTCTAAAAGATGTGTGTATTCACATTGATTGTAAGATAAAATGTTTAGCTTGTTATATATGGGGAAAATGTTGCTATATAGATTTTCTTTTTACAGTGAGAAACAGGGTAAAGGAGAATGTAGCATCAGGAAAACAAACTCAATACTGCACTACAAAAAAAATCATGGTAATACTCGCTGCTGTTATGTCACCTTCTCTAGAATCATCTCTAGATAGTCACTGAACTAGGCTGGAAATTAGTTTGCCCAAGATTGAGTGGTTTCCTGGGACTTGGGACTTTCAATGCTAAGTTAAAGTTCTAAGCAAACAGGGACAAGTTGGTTAACCTACTGGAAGCTTTTCATTTACCATCAGTGCACACTTTGATCTGAACTAATGTGAAACCATGTAAATACCCAACAGCTGACAGCCCTGCTGGATCACCATTGTGACGGCAGTGAAAGAAAAGACAAGTTAACAGTGGTGTTTCCAAGATTACCTGAGTGCTGCGTTTGGCAAAAAAGTTAAAGAATCTTGTCACTGTTTTCTAAATGTGTGTACTAGAGTTCAGGCACCATGACCTCTGAGGTGAGTGGGAAGACTTAGCAGTATTATTTCATATCAGCCCAAAGGGAACCTGAAAGGGTATTGGGTTGGATTTGACTGAATTCTTGATTAGATTAAATTGTTGCTATGACACCCTTTTAGTAATATAAGACCAGCTCTCATAGACTTGAAAACTGTACTGCATCAGACTAGGATTTTCCAGTAGGATTTTCCTTCTGGAGGCCACGAGGTAAGGTCATATTATGGGTACTGAGCACCCTGGAGGGAGTGGGAATTTCCACAGTCAGTCACCCTGGAAAGTGGCAGCTCCAGGACAAATGAATGAAATTGGAGAGGAGAAATGTGAAATTTAAATCGCAGATGTGTCCAGAACTCCTGGAGAGAAGGTGGTAACACTGATGAGAAGAAAGCTGACCAGGAAGAAGGCAGAGAGGCACGTTTGTAAGGTTTCCTAAGGGAGCTTGTGTTCTGAGTGGGACCATATTTATCACTTTTCCAAGATGTTCATCTTTTATAACCCCCTAAATGTTTAGTAAATCTTGTAAACACTTGCAGGTTGGTCTCAGTTGGGCTATGAAAAGTTAAGGGCAGGGGCTGTTCTCATACTTGGGATGAAAGGTTAGAACGATGTTTCTCAACCTTGTTTTTGTTTTCATTATCAACTCCCTAAGGAGCCTTGTTAGCCATTTTTCTCCCTAATTGCCTCCCTCTCCATGAAATTTTAATACCAGAAATAGAGTGTATATCTGTTTATGTACTATATGCATATCTGTGCTTTATACATTAAAAAAGCAAGATGAGTAAGACATTTTCACCCCCAAAGAACCAATTTTCACCCCTGTGGACATGATATCACCCCCATAGGGAATGCATGGAGAAGGGATAATGGCTTGAGAGACACTGCAGTCTCAGACTATCAAGAGGTGACCTGCATGGAGCAAGTAACCACTCACTGGGCAGAGTAGAGATTAGAAGGGTGATGAGACCCAAGAAGACAGACTGAATGTGTAGAGCACATAAACATCCCAAAGTAAGAGACCGAATTCCCTGCAGGTGAATAGAATTATATGTCATCATTACATGGTTATTAAAGAAGTATAATTTTATTTTGTAGTTATAGGCTGGTAAGGCCAGGGAATATTTGGTTTACAAATGTAAATAAAATATATATTGACAAGAATTGATGAAAAAAAATGGGGCTTAAAGATCTCCATGAAGATGGAACATCATATACACCCAACTGTACGTACAAAGAGGCATGTCTGATGAAGTACAGACAGAATGTGATATTTAGGATGATTAGTGTCTCTGAAAACAAAGTTCAAAGTTTAAATTACTAACTGATAACAATGCTGTAGACTGTCTCAATGGCTAAGGCTGGACTGGTGTTATGGTAAAGAATAACTAGAGACTATAAGAATAAAAATGCACAGCAAAGATGTATATAGTATAAATTCTGCTTCAGTTTTTTGCACTCTTTCAGTCTGAAGACTGTGTTGCCTGTTCAGCAGAAAATAGCATGTTGCAGAAGGGAAAAAGGATTTTGGTCAGGAGATCTGAGCTCTGTCTCTAGGTATACTGCCTTAGGCTATCCTAGGTTCTTTATTTGCTGGCATGTCCTATAATCTGTAGAGTGCAGAGGCTGAAGTAGAAGGTGTTTAATATACTCTTCCATCACCTACATTATTTGAAGATAAAAAATTATATGCTTTGCTTTCCTGTGCTTCAAATATTTGAATATCCGATGAGCAATTCAGTGATCAGCCAGTAAGTATTTACTAAGTATCTCTTATTTTCCACATTGTACTGAAGAGTGAGACAGGGCAGGATGAACACAGTTCATTCCATTGAATCTTCTTTTCCTACTAACAAATATCTAAAATTTGTGATATACATAAGTAATGCAGGGAGAAGTAATGCAGTGACTTAAATTCATACCAAGATGTAAATATCAGATCCTTTCCTGGGAGTAAGGTTTGCCAAAGAGAAAGGGGAGAAAAATCAGGAGACTAGAACATCTTAGACCTGGAGGCCTTACATTTGAGTAAAGGAACAACTGGCTGGGAAACAAAGGCTGTTGCTGCTGCTGCCACCCTTGACTCGATGCATTTAGATATATCCTGAACACCCCAATAGGCTTGGGTTTTATTATATTCATTATACTTATCTAAAGATAGACTGAAACCCTTAGCTACCATTCCAGTGGGGAGAAGGGGAAATGACAGGAGTTGGCTTCAATTGATTAAAACATGAAGCACTGAGTCTGTGATTGCAATACAAGATCTTCCATAAAATAGAATATAGCCAACTTGAAGAAGTTTATGATGTACTATTTTTCCACATATTTTATCACTTCAAGCTTTTGTTTTTATGTAACACTAGTGAAAGTTGCATAGTTACAGTAGAAGAAAGGAGTTTGCATTTGAAACCAAAAGTACTAAATAACTAGAGAAATTATTTTTGAGTTGGAATATTTTATTGATAAATATACCACTGGCTGGACTGCTAAGTTAAAAAAAAAAGCAGCAAAAAAGTACTAACCTAGCTTTTGTTGTAACTCCAGGATGTAACTAGAAGGAAAGCACTTAAAAAAAAATGTTTGGTTGTTTAACCAACTGAGCCACCCACATGCTCCTAGAAGGAAAATACTTTTACTTCACTTTTTTCTGTGGAGCAAAGTCTGCAGACCACCACGATAGCCCATCTTCTCTTACATCCTCCCACTGTGCACTGTGACCTTCAGCCACACTCCAGAACTGCTTACTGGTCCCTCAGTCCATGTCCTGTGTTTGCCTGGCACAGTATGTATCACTTATCACTTTGTACTACCATTAGTCACGTAACTATCTGTTTCCCCAATGAACTGTGAGCTCCCCAAGGGCAGGAACCATGATTATTCATCTTAGTCTTTCCCAGCACCTGGTACAACATCTGCATAATATATATACTCAATTAGTGTTAATTGAATGAAAGTAAACTACTTTTATTTTCAGTGGCCTTCTAATTATGTAAAGCAGTATAGCTATAATGAATACCGGAATCCTACATATAACATAACAGCATATCTCTGTTAGAAAATTTTTAAAAGATGACTTTTAATCAAATACATATTTTCTAATTTATATAAGCATGAGATATCCTTAAATTACTCTTAAGTTTCTCATGCCTTTTTAATCTGAATTTATAGAAAAATGGAGTTTCCTGTTACTTTTTTATTTGTTTTATTTGGCTTTAATTAGCATTCTTAACATAGAACAAAACATGGAAACTTAGCAGCTAGATGATGATATTTTTCATTTTTTTATCTCCATGTTTGAAGGCCTGTAGATACAGCCACTTGGTGTCTAAATATTTATTTACAAAATGTCAACAGACAGGAAAAAGTGTAAATAGAAATGCTAGTGATTTTAATGAGAACCAGCTCTGAAATCTAAGATTAACTAGGTATCAAATACTGCAAATAAATACTTACTCTTCTGGACCAGTACTTATCTGGCTCCAACATTAAACACAGAGCTAGGACAAAATTTCTTATGATATTTTTCTAAATAGTGGATAAAGAGACAAATCTAATGAAGGACGAATGTTAACTCTGTGGTTCTGTTCATCTCGCCTTCGCTTGCCCAGCTCTGTATAATTTGTTATCTGGTGTAGTGCCCATAGATAGTATCATGCACTAAAGAACTATGATATGTTTTTGAAGAACTGTTGATAATGCTAGCTAAATTGTTAGGGGAAAAACAAGCTCAGTGTGGTAGGTCATTTCACAGATCTCAAAAAGGTCATACTGAAGTGAAGGACCTGTTAAGCTATTTTGGAATCTATTGATAATTATATGAAGACTCAATACATTTGTGAATATTAATATATTAATGGATTTATAATAAAGTTGTAATCTTCTTTGCTTCACATGTGTTTATAATTCACAACTCTTACTTCCAAAAACAATTAAAGTGGTTCATAACTAAAATATTTATGTGAGACTGTTAACTATGAAGGCAGTCAGAAGAGGTAAGCAATCATGTAGTGCAGGGGGCAGTTTGTCCTGCAGGGGACATTTGGCAAAGTCTGAAGACATTTTTGGTTGTCACAGTTGGAGTGGGGGAGCTGGGCAGGTGGGTTGGTGCTGGTATTTAGTAGGAAAGCACTACTTAGTGCTTTAGTAGGTAGAGGCTGGGGATGCTGCTAAATGTCCTGCAGTGCACAGGACAACTACTCTTCCTTCCCCAACAAAGAATTCTCTGCCCCAAAATGTTAGTAGTGGCAAGATTGAGAAACCGTGATGTAGAAAAAAGAACTGTAATTCAACCAGAAATCATGTATAATTAATATAAATAAACATGAAACCTGTCTTTTAGCTATGTGGCTCGTAAGTCACCATCAATAGAATATTGATAGAAAATGATAATTTTTCCCAAGAATATTGAAGTGTTCTCTGTTTATCTGTTTTTTTTTTTTTTTTGAGTTTTGGTTACTGTTTTTGGATCCTCCACAAAGGAAAAAACTCAAGATTAGTCTGTCAGTTATGAGAATACTAGAGAGCCAAAGTAAGATATTTTAAGGGTAGAACTTAGTAAGCATATAGTGATAGTTTTCAAACATTATTGTATACAGGATTCACCCAGGGAACTTGTTTAAGGTATAATTCTAGGACTTCTTGTTGAAAGATTATTATTTGGCATTAGCTCAGTAGGACGTATTTTTAGAAATATTATTTTAGTGGAATGAATCATTAATGTAAACCTTAAACTAGCACTTCCCAAAACTGTACCATCAGAATTATCCAGGGAATGTTTCAAAATATAAAATACAAAGCATATAGGTATTGATGTTATTCCCAGAAATTCTGATCTTGGATTAGGACTCACACGGCTATGTGTATTTTAAAGCCCCCAAGTTGATTCTGTTCATTAACTGGGGATTACATTTGTCACCATAGTCTATTATTATAATATAATTTGGCCTAAATTCATTTTTGACAGAAGCTAGATGAAAGTCTATTCAAAACTGAATTTCTGGATAGTGGTAGGGCTAGGTATAGTACAGGCTTTTATTTATATTTTAACCCCAATAGTCTAGCTTTCTAGCTATGTGGTCCTGAGTACTTCCTTTAAGCTCTTTGAGTTTCATCTTTGGTAAAATGGGAATAATGATGCCCACTTTGCAATGACTTCTGTGAACTGGTAAAGTGCCTGGAATAGAGTAAGCATGCAAAACTGTAAACTTTAAGCAAAATAGACATCTACATATATATAGATATAGCTAATATATAGATAATTATATTATAGATATCAGTTATTCTAGTATTAATATTGATACTCTTCATAAACATTAAAGAGTTAATATTGTATCTTGGTCTAGAGAGTTATGCCCCTCTAACAAATAGATTAAGTGTCACAACCACTCCATAGAAAATACTCCAACATATTTACAAGTCAGTTTGTGTACTTCAACTTCAGCATACACTGTGGAAGTATGTATGAAGTAGTAACTAGTTTCTAAAACAGTTCTTAATGATTCCTGTGTTCACAGTCTGTTATTATCCCTTCCCCTTGAATGTGAGCTGGACTCACTTCTAATGAATACAATGTAGCAGAAGTGATTTCTGAGATTACAAAAAGATTTGGCTTCTGTCTCAAGTGCCCTCTCCTCCTTCATTTGTTCTAATGAAAGGCAGCTCCCATGTTGTGAACTGCCCTATGGAGAGGCCCATGTGGCAAGGAACTGATGATGTATCTGGCCAAAAGGCAGTGAGAGCTTGAGGACTGCTAATAGCCACCTGAGTCAGCTTGAAAGTGTCTCATCTCTCAGTCAAGCTTTGAGATGACTGCAGTCCAGGTTGACCGCTTGATTGCAGCCTTATTAGAGACCCTGAGCCAGAGGCATCCAGTGAACCTGTGCTTGAATTCTTGACCCAAAGAAACTGTGAGATAATAAATGTTTGTTGTTGTTGGGTTTTCTTGCATATAGTAATTTTATTAATTACAAACTTTTCATTGAAGTATAGTTGGCATACAATATGTATTAATTTCAGGTGTATGACATAGTGATTAGACAATTATATACATTATGAAAATGTCATCACAACAAGTATAGTTACTGTCACCATACAAAGTTAATACAATATTATCGACTATATTTGTATGCTGTACTTTTCACTCCTGTAACTTATTTATTTTCTAACTGGAAGTTTATATCTCTTAATTTTTTTCACCTATCCCTCTCCATCCCCCTGCCTTCTGGCAACCACCAATTTATTCTCTGTGTTTATGAGTCTATTCCTGTTTTTATTTGTTTGTTTATTAGCTGTTTTTTAGATTCCACATCTAAGTGAAATCATATGGTATTTGTTTTTTTTTTTTTGTCTGACTTATTTCATTTAGTGTAATATTCTTTAGGTCCTACCATGTTGTCACAAGATTGCATTTATTATTATGGTTGAGTAATATTGCATTGGGTATATATACTCCATCTTTGTTATCTATTCATGTATTGATGGACACTTTGGTTGTCTCCTATCTTGGCTATTGTAAATAATGCTGCAATAAACATGGGCACATATATCTTTTTGAATTAGTGGTTTTGTTTTCTTTAGGTAAATACTCAGAAATGGAATTATTGGGTCATATGGTATTTTTATTTTTAGTTTTTTGAGGAACGTCCATACTGGTTTCCATAGTGGCTGCATCAATTTGCATTCCCCCACCCACAGTGCATGAGGGGTCCCTCTTTTCCACATCCTCACCAACAGCTGTTATTTCTTGTCTTTTGTTACTTTTTGATACTTTCTGACTGGTGTGAGGTGATATCTCATTGTGGTTTTGATTTTCATTTCCCTGATTATTGGTGATGTTGACCATCTTTTCATTTTTTTTATTGGCTATTTGTGTGTCGTCTTCGGAAAAATGTCTATTCAGGTCCTCTGCCCATTTTCTAATTGGATTATTTGCGGGTTTTTTTTGGTTCTGAGTTGTGTGAATTCTTTGTATATTTTGGATAATAACACCTTATAGGTATGTCATTTGCAAATATTTTCCCCTATTCAGTAGGTGGCCTTTTCATTTGGTTGATGGTTTCCTTCACTGTGCAGAAGCTTTTTAGTTTGATGTAGTCCCAACTATTTATTTTTGCTTTTGTTTTCCTTGCCTACAAAGATCCAGAAAAATATTGCTAAAGCCAGTGACCAAGAGATTGCTGTCTATGTTTTTTTCTAAAGAGTTATATGCTTTCATGTCTTTCGTTTAGGTCTTTAATCCATTTTGAGTTTATATTTGTGTATGGTAAAAGAAAGTGGTTCAGTTTCATTCTTTTGCATGTAGCTGTCCAGTTTTCCCAGCACCATTTACTGAAGAGACTATCTTTTTCCCATTGTATATTCTTGCCTCCTTTGTGATAGATTAATTGACCGTGTAAGTGTGGGCTTATTTCTGGGCTCTCCATTTTTGTGTCAGTACCATACTGTTTTGATTATTATAGCTTTGTAGCATAGTTCAAAATATGAGGTTGTGATACCCCCTGTTTTGTTCTGTCTCAAGATTGCTTTGGCTAATCAACGTCTTTTATGGTTCCATACACATTTTAGGATTGTTTTTCTAGTTCTGTGAAAAATACTATTTGTATTTTGATAGGGATTGTATTGAATCTGTAGATTGTTTAGAGTACTGTGGATATTTTGGCAAACAATATTAATTCTTCCAATCTATGGTCATGGTACATCTTTCCATTTATTTGTGTCATCAACTTCTTTCATCAGTCTCTTTTATAACTGTTGTTTTAAGCCACTAAGTATTGGGGAAATTTGTTATACAGCAATATATAACCAATACAAATGACATTGGTGTTCTGCTTACAGATTCAAGGATGTGACTTTAACCTTTGAAAGAAGAAAGGTTACCATGAAAGATAATTTATTTAAAATATTCTTGGATGCAACCAAAGAACCATTATGTTATTTTCATATCATTTGATATGATGTAAACTTTATTATTCACAAATGTGAAACATAAAGGCTATAACATAGTAATCAGGTCCAGGCCCAGTGGCAGACATATCAAATATGAAAGTTAATGCAGTAGTGCTCATAAGTGGTCACAACACAATAAAATAGTCATTGTAAAAATGGCACGTAATTGGTAAAGATTACAGTGATTGCTGACGAAGTTGATAGCCAAATTGTTTGAAATTAACAAGGATGTTTTGAGATATTGGTTATTACAGAAATTCTAAGGTCATTTAGTGTCATTTAGTTTCAATGTAATCCTAAAGTAATCCCAGAGGAATCAGCTTAAATAGGAAACTAGTTCACAGCATTAAGAAATGCCTGATATGAGATCTTAGACTAGAATTTCTTTCCATTGTCTTAGAATTGGTTTGTTGAGGGGCGCCTGGGTGGCGCAGTCGGTTAAGCGTCCGACTTCAGCCAGGTCACGATCTCGCGCTCCGTGAGTTCGAGCCCCGCGTCAGGCTCTGGGCTGATGGCTCAGAGCCTGGAGCCTGTTTCCGATTCTGTGTCTCCCTCTCCCTCTGCCCCTCCCCCGTTCATGCTCTGTCTCTCTCTGTCCCAAAAATAAATAAAAAACGTTGAAAAAAAAATTAAAAAAAAAAAAAAAAAAAGAATTGGTTTGTTGAGGGCATAAAGGAATGTACTACTTACCAGGCCACTTAACACACTCTTTCAAGTTGTCCCCTCCCTGTGGGAGATTAAAATTCTGTAGTGATACTTTGAATCATATGGTCTGCCATTCCAGAGAGTAAATCTTCCATTACTTAGAGGAATTTAAACTATCTTTGAGAATGCCTTATTACCTTTATACATATAGTCAACTGAAAGGATAATGGAGATTGACCAGCAAGATCTGGCTGATTTCCTTGTATAATTTCATATTCAGCCAGAGGGGCCAGTGTCAGTATTTCAGCAGCCATTTTATATTAGATAAGATCTTAAAAAGACATCAGGCATATACTCTGGATACAGTGTGCATACACCTATAATGTTACTCAATTCTAGCATAAGATATAGTCTTGTTTGGAAAGTATGATATTGAACTACAGATAGATAGTTTCTTTTAGTGATTAGGAGTAGAGGTGTTTTTTTAAATATTTTTTTAAGTTTATTTATTTATTTTGAGAGAGAGAGTGAGCAGGGGAAGGTTAGAGAGAGAGGGAGGGAGAGAATCCCAAGCAGGCTCTGCACTTTCAGTGGGGCTTGATCCCACAAACTATTGAGATTATGACCTGAGCCAAAATCAAGAGTCGGATCCTTAACTGACTAAACCAGCCAGGCATCCGAGGAGTAGAGGTTTTGAGGTCAACTAGTCCAATTACCTTTCTGTGTTTCCCAACTCTACTATTTAATCCCTATGTGAGTTTTGATATTTCCTTACCTCTCCAAGCTTTAGTTTTTTCACCTGTAAAATAGGGTGACTAATAGAACCTACTTCATGTAATCATAAAGAATAAAATCCAAGTAATGTATTTATTATAATGTCTCTAAGTAACTGTTTTATAAGTTCAAGTTATCATAATAAAGGTAATAATTATTGTGTCATCTCAGATCAGGTGTATACATGAATTAGTGTACTTTCCTTTTTGAGCAACTATGAGTTGTTTTCAGAGTGCTGACGGAAAATCACGTGGAACCTAGAACTTCATGCAGCCAAAGGATTATTCAGTTGATAGAGTGATGAGAGTCACAGAATTTATTACACATACAAAGACACACAAAGTTAAAACTGAAAGTCTCTTTCTAAAAGATTTACTGGAGAATATGCTACAACTCCAGAAGAAGTAGATGTAGTAAGCAATGGTATGTAAAGACTAATAGAACTTATTTTTAGTTTTAAATAAGTGTTGAGTTTTAATCAGTGTACCTAACAGTATATTTAATAAGTAGATTCTCTGTCTCATCCAATATAATTTGGCTCTCTCATGTGGATAGAGGAAAAGATATGAGCCACTATAATTTATGAAGAACAATTGAATATTGATGTTTGTTTTTTTATGGTATAAAAATATAAAAAGGAAAGTTAATAAGTACTCTTGCCAGTCCTTGAGATGACTACCTGTAATACTTGTAACCATTTTTTTCTTGTTCCATGTGTAATTTTAAATAACTGAGATGTATATTATACATGAAATATTAATGTAAATTTCAGTTACTATTTGGGCAAACAAAATCCAAAGACTATCAGCATGTGATGTAGGTGGGAGAGGTGAGGGAAAGAAGAAGGAAATAAAAGCATGTTAAGTCTCATTTTCAGAAAGACAGTATGAGGGCTGGTGAAATGTTGATGTTGATTGTAAAGTACCAATTAAATTATGTATTTTTAATAGTTAATAATAACTACTAGAATAATAGTAACATTCTAGGATATAACTACACAAAAGAAGTTTAAAAGGTAAAAGTTATATGTGTAATATTATACCAACAAGTATGCAATGAAATGCATAATTTACTAAGAAAATTTAAATTATAAAACTGGCACAACATAAATAGAATACCTGATTAGACCATCATGCATTGAATATATTAAAATCAAAATGAGGGGCACCTGGCTGGCTCAGTCAGTAGAGCATGCAACTTTTGATCTCTGAGTGGTAAGTTTGAGCCCTGACCCTCAAAAGATACTAAGTCCTAATTCCTTTATAGGTAATGTCTACCAAAGTTTTAAGGTATGTGGAATTTCCAATTTATGCAAATTGTTTCAGAGAATAAGAAAAGATGAAAAGCTACTAAATATATTTTATGATTCACATAAAACACTAGAATCACATATGACTAATGTTAGCAAATTATAGCAAATTATAAGACACTCGTTTATGTACAAAAATTGATAGCTTCTCTAGAGACTTGCATAACACATTATAAAGGATAACAATAAAAAAAGATGCCATCTTTCATAGGCACAAAAACAACAAAATAGCTAGGAATAAAACCAATTAATATTTTTAAATCCATGGGAAAATATGAAATACTGAAGGACCTAAAAAATGCTTTAGTATATGGAAAGATAACATTTATAGATGCATTAGCTTAATATTTCTGACTATAGTCTTACAATACTAATTTTATAATTTCAATTAATCCCCAATAAAATCCCAGTACACTTTTTCACAGTAGTTGAAAATTTAATTCTAAAATTCATGTGCAAGAGTTAATGTAAATTGGTAGCCAAGATAATATTTAAAAATAAAAGATGGATTTTCCTTATGTGATATTAAAACATATCATAAAATATAGTAATTAAAACTATGGAATTGGCTAAAGAAAGACAAATACATCAGTGAAATGAAATAAATAGAGATTAAATAGAAATTAAAGCGACTGGTCCATGCATAGTTGGGAAATTAGGCTGTGGTAGATGCAGCATTTCATATCAATGGAGAAAAGACAGATTATTCAATATGTACTTTTCAGACAATTGTATAATCATTTAAAAAAATAATTATGTTCTTATGGCAATTGTAATATCAAACTATGGATGAATTAAATAACTAAAAATAAAGGCCAAAGTAATGAAAATAATAGAAAAATGTATAAATGATTATGTTTACATCCTTGAAACAGAGAAGATCTTGTGACAAGACACCAAAAATTGATAAGATTGGCTGTATCAAATGTTAGGACTTTCATTTATGAAATATATCACTAATAGAATAGAAAGATGAGGACATTCATGAGGAGAAAATATTTGCAATGTAATAATAAAGGGTTTTCATCAAGTGTATACAAAGAATTTCTACAAATCAATAAGAAAAAGACATGCAGTACAATACAAACTAGCAAAAGAAAGGTACAATTTATAGAAGAGAAAATATAAATGATTAATGCAGGTATAAAAGCTAATACTATCTTCCAGAGAAGCAAATAATAAGGAAGTCTGCTACAAATTCTACCTATGTAATTAAATTCTTATTCTTTAAAAAAGGGAAAAAAGCACATGTTTGAGCTTTAGATTTCAATCTTGTCACTTACTAATGATGTTTTCTTGGACAAATTCTTCTTTTCTTTCCCCCCAAATAAGTTGTACATCATAGGGTCATTTTAAAGTTTAAATAAGATTAGTACTTGGTATATTAACAAGTGTTTGGTAATTGTTATGTAGTGTTACTTGTTACAGTGCTAGGCATATGGCATAAAGCCGAAAACACCCCAAAACACTGGCGATTATCGCTGGTATTAAGGACAGAGTCATGAATAGCAGGTTGTTCTGTGATTCATTGCAAACTTTTCTCTTCTTTTTTTCCCAGCTTCTACTATTTGATAGGGCAAGGGTGATGATGTTGCTAGTCTGTAGTAATTAGTCTACAATAAAGTCTGGTTTCCCAAAGGCTACTTAATCTCTTGCAAGAGAGATTGATTGCACTGATGGTTCAAATACTGGTCTCCCTACATCCATACCTTTATGATGTGAATTTGAAACTCCTCCCACTAAGAAGTAGAGTCTGTTTCCCTACCCCTTGAATATGAGTTGACCGGCTGACTTGTTGGGCCAATAGAATGTAGGAGAAGTGACAGTGTACCAATTCCAAACTTACATTTTCAAGAGATCTCATGTATTTCCACTTTCTCAAAACCTGGCTTCCACCATTAAGAACAAGCCGGACTAGCCTACTCTGAGGGACCATGTGGAGAAGAGCTGAGGCACTTCAGTTCCTAGCCAACTGATGCTTGATTTTGCAAGAGAGTCCCATGTAGACGAGCAGAGCTGTGCACTCAACATGCAGCTGACTGACCAAAGATTTATGAGTGAGTCCAGAGACTAGAAGAATCACCTTGCTGCCATAGGTGCTTGAGCAATACTAAACAGTTTAGCTATGTAGTGATAACAAATTAATTCACCTTGTCTATAATATGTACTATATTTTCACATGTTTGCTTTTTCTTGAAAACATATGTTCAGTTTCCCCATTTCTCTCTTGTAATTCTTTTATTAACAACAAATATTTGATTTAAGTGAGCACTTAAAATTCTAACAAAGTAGATTAAATGGTATTCTCTAAATTTTGATAAAACTAGCATCATCACTTTGGACTAACTTTTGGTTGGCTTTTTTGAGTTCATGAGAAAAGGTTTGTGCCTTTTTCTCGTGTGTTTTTGTTATTGTTGTTCAAGGGGAGCATAAATGTACAAATAATCAGGCCAAATATGCATGATATCTTAAAAAAGTGTCAACCTTTAAAAAACAAAAAGAAAATAAATAATCCGTTTACTTACTCTCTTTCCTTCTGGGATTGTTTTGTTTTCCACCTGGGATGTTCTGCACAATTTCAGTTGGAATTGGTTTTAGTTGTATTCCCACAACATTTAACTCTTAGACCAGTATGTGACTGAGCATCTTCCACTTTAATTGATCTAATTTGCACACATAATTCTGATGGAATTATTCATTGTAAAGTGCACCTCTGGGCCTTCCAGAATTCTGCCTTTTTTCTGTGAATCCATTGCATTAATTTACCTGCAAATTCTTCCTTTCTCTAGAGGCTTCTCTCGGTTATGTAAATACTTTTGTACAGATTTCCCATTACAAACTGTTCTGAAACACTGTTCTCTCATTTTGTTTTTCCTGCTTAGATTTGGACATAGGCCTTGGAAGCTTCATAGTTGCAGTTCCTAATGATCTTTTTTTTCTCTGATAAATCAGAGATATTTGTCATGTATCTGATTCATTAATAGCATGAATGTTATAATAGGCACTAAAATATTGATAAACGGTTCTAACTCTCAAAGATCCTAATTTCACTTCCAACACAATTAAATCTTTAGTGTTGAAGGTACATTAGTGATAAAGGTAAATGTTTGGTAACTTTGCCCTTATTTATTTTACTGTAAACTAGTTAGAGTGACAATTGAAGATTGTGAGTATAGGAAAGAGTTGAGGTAGCAACATAATTTCATTATTTTAATTCTGTATGGCATCAGTATCTTGTCACTAATAGCTGTTCCTAAAATGTTTGAACTGTGACCTTACAGCAGCCTTGTAAATAGGCTAAAGTATGTGGAGACCAAGAAATGCATTCAGCCTATCAGTCATTATAGCTCACTTAACTGTTGCATCATCCTGTAATTATTTGTTCCCATGCTTCTGCCCCTCATAGACTGTATGCTCTCAGAGGACAGGGATTTGCCTAAAGTACAATAGATAATTCAATTAATATGTGAGGAAACAGGGAAGAGAGGAAGGGACGAAGGGAGAGGGAAATGCAGCACGAATGCATATATATATAACTGTGACTCTAAGAAAACAATGGAAGAATAATCACATTGCAGATACTGCAGCTGGACTTCAGATCATAAGCTTCTATAGATGAGCAGAGAGGACCAATCTTAGGAATAGCACACTGCAGACGCCACTCTGAGTCTTGTGCTGTGAGTTTTGTAGGCAGGCAGAAAGGAGGGAAGGGGTAAGTTTTGTCACATTTACCTGTGTAATAGCAATTGTACCCATACCCCAGGCTCCTTTTGGCTCTTGATGTAAATTTGAACTCCACCTCTGGCTGGTGGGACAAAAGGGAGAAGACAGTTCAACCCTTGTCCTACCCTTGTCCTGCCTTCCGTCTCACCCTGCTGCCTTTCTTTCCTCCTTCCCTCCTCTTTTCCTTCTTTCTTTCCTGCTTTTTTCTACAAAGATAAATGGTTTGAAAAGTCTCAGATAGATAGTTCTACCTTAAATGTTAAGTATACTAACCATATACTCAAAAAACTGGTGATTTGGTTCATAATACAGAATTACCAAGATTTTTATATACAGCTAATGAGACTTGAATGCTTATGATCAGTTGGTTTTAACAGTTTCTGATACATGAAGAAAACATCATAAGGCATCATTTGCTTAGTAGGATGAACCTGTATTGAATTAATAGGAAATAGTGTAAATTGGTGAATTGTCCTCATAGTGCCTTCTGATGTATATTGGATTATATCTTGAAATATTAATATTCTGACTGGCAATGCAGTGTGATGACTCATAGGCTGAATTGAATATGGATGAGTTTTATTAAGGAGCTGAATGATTTGCAACAAATAAACAGCATCATAAATGTTGGTGCTTATTTCTGGGACAGATGTAATCATCAGGAAGAGATAAAGCCAATGTGTGTATTAGGAAGGAGGTAGTTTGAGGTATTGCTGGGTAGTGGCTATTTTTAATTTACTTGGTGATATGACATCATACTCTAAAATCAGGACAGATATCTAAAAGAAAATTCTTGTGACCCCAACCTTTACTGTTTTGAACATAAACTGCACGTTAAAATGCATTATCTTACTATCTGTCATGAAGAAAACTCACGATAATTCTTCCCATATGGTGCTGTGCATTTAATTCTCTTTAACAGAGCCACCTGAGTATGTATAAAGTCAGTGATGGAAATGGAAGCTATTTACTTTGATGGCATTACTCCTGAATCATTTATCACTGCCAATACTCCACAAAACTGCTGGGACCAGATCCTGTTGATAAGTTATTACATTCTGAACCTGCTGCCTTATTTCTAGCATGCAATAAAAATGAACTCAATATCTGTAACTTTAATATTAGTTTTCTTCTCTGTTGGTAAATGGTTATCTTTAACATTTACTATGTAGAATGATGATTGTAATAAGCCAGAGGCACTCATCGTCTGCTCTGACCTTCTTATCACCCATACACCTTTGCTGCCCTTCAGCCCTGCTCCCCTACCTGGGGACCTAAAAATGCTCCAAGTGTGCCTTTACTTTCTTAGTTGTTAGCTTCCTTCCAACCTCTGCCTCACCTCAGACTGTCTCCACCACCCCCTCCAGAAATCTGACCAGAGTCTAGGTCTGTCTTGATCACCTTTATCTACAAGGGGACTACTACAACACAGAACTGAAGGGAATAAGAGGGCCAGCAGCCATATTCCAATAGTTTAACATTGTAATGAGTGATTGAGACAGTGCAACCTCAGATTATAATGCCAATTCTAACCAAATGTGTCAGGAAATCTTAGTTTTGTCAAACTGTTTTCTCTCTGCTCTCCTGTCTTCTCTTTTCTATCTTCAGTCTATAAAACTTAGAGAAATTTTCCATAGGGGAAAAAAAGAGTATTTTTTGAGATCCCCTTTCCCTCTAGTCCAGTTGTTTCCGCAGATTTAATAGTCATAATTCTTTTAGCTCCGAATTGTTCCTGCCAATAATGAAAGAGCAGGCAATCGATAAGTTTCAAAATTAAAGTTTTGAAAATATGCAAAAGGATTCTATCTCTGATAGCTAGAAACTTACAGGGTAGTTACTGTTGCCAATAATTTGGTAATATAAAATGTGTATTCAAATAATTAATTCTGACACAATATTTTCAAATTGAGGGAATGTTTTCTTTTTGTTAAAGGTTAAAAAATGCTACCTAGTGGCATGCCGGGGTCTGTGAACTGTATATTAGATATAAGCTATAATTTATTCCTTTAGGGGATGAAAAAAAATTAAAAATAGGATTCTCCTGCATCTGTTGCACATTTTAAACACATACTAATTGAACCCAGTGGTTACTGAGTGTCACAGAAATATTTACTGTGTTTACCTGCTTGTGGGATTGCTGGGGGCAGCGAGCTGAGGATAAACCCTTAAGTCTGAGAGACAGAGAAGTAATTACCTGTTTGCCTCAAAAGTATACGGAATAAAAATGTGTGGAGTTATTATACTGTCTCCAAGTAATTTTGTTTTCTGATTGACGGGTGTATGATGAAAGAATTAAAATACAAGGTGGAACAGAAGAAAAGTATGTAGAAAATGCCATTTCCACAGGCTCACTCATTGTGCTGTAAGGAAAGGTGGGTCTGACTGTTAGTAACAGTCTTAAGAAACAAAATAATCAAACAAGTGGGACTGAGGCAGTGGCCTTCTCACAGAGGCTTGTGACTATTCAGTTATATGGGATGATAAAGGTAATGATGATCATGACGATGCCAGCAGCTGCTTTTTAGATGCTTATTCCATGCCAAGCCCTACTAACTCACGTCATCTCGAAAATAACTCTGTTGGTAAGTTAGTATTCACCATTGTTATTTTTTTTTTTACCATCTCTATTTAATCAATGCAGAAATTGAGAGCTATAGAATTAATCCAGGCCACTGGAGCTAGTATTTGAAATAGCCATTCTGACTTGCAAGTCCATATTTTTCAATGCTGTGATATACTGCTTCTATAGCAAGAAATTGAGAGGAAGTAACAAAAACCAAGAAAACCCTCTTAACTCTATGGGCAAATCAGTTGCCTTCTCTTTCTAGTTAAAAATGGTATTCTTTCTTGAGCTTGATCAGCCACTTCGTCTTGAGTAATTTGCATATGTTTGAAAACTCCAGGTTCCATTTACCAGAATTATGCCTAATCTGAAAGAAGTCCCATAACCAGTAAAGGAAATTCCAAAGGAACAGCTCTGAAGGTGTTCTGAGCATTTATAGACAGGCGGGCACCCCCAAGGTGACAGTCTTGAAGACGAATGTTCTGGGTTTTTTGTTTACATCTAGTGTATTGGTTTAAAAAATCAATAATATTTTCTTATTGGCATTACTTTTAGAGAAACTGTATTTATAAACACCAAGGAAAAGCTACACAATATATTTAAAAGTAAACTAAATGCATTAAGTGTGAAAATTGAAAGCTAAAAGAAGAAAATCTAGGTAACAGCTAGTAGAATAAAGCCTTTGAGGTCTTGGTTTAGAGAGTCAGTGCTTTCAAAAAAGATTTGGAAAAAAAACAGAAGCATATGGAGGTTGAGAATTGATAAGTTGGATTACATTAATATTAATTAAATGTTACACGGACATCCTGGTTAAAGTTAGCAGACAGGTGAGGTGACAGGCTAACAGAAGATATTCTCAATGTCTGAAACTTACAAGATTTCATTTTTAAAATATGTGAGAGATTTCTTCAAATCTGCTAGTAAAAGACAGTCAGTCCAATAGAAATAAAGAGATAAAAGACATAAATATGCACATGAAAGAAGGGGAAATCCAGGTGGTTAATGCGTGTGTGTGTGTGTGTAAAATGTGTGTGTATACATATGTGTGTATATGTGTGTGTGTGTGTATATGTATATTTACATACATATATATGAAGAAATTTCCTAACTCTTAACAGAAATTCAAAATGTGGTGATTTACTCTTCCATGGCCATTATGTTAAAAAAAAAAAAAAACCCTGGAGAGTTTGAAAACATAGGCAATGCTTTAGACCAGGGTATGGGGAAGCAAGGATCCTTATCTGAAGTTGGAAGAATAAACTGGCACAAACATTCTGGGAAGCAATCCAGATATACTAATCTCCATTGATCAACCATTGCTACATTGTAATCCACTTCAAAACCTGGGACCTACAAGAGCAGGCACTTATTCTTCATGTGATGGAGTGTCTGCTGGAGCTGCTCTGATGATCTCCACTGGGCTCTTGTGAGTCTGCCATTGGGAGTCAACTTACCAAGACTGGGCAGGGTGGGGGATCTGTTTGAAGCTGAAGGTTCTCTAGTCTGGATTCTCAATATGGGTTGAGCTGAGTTCTCCCCCAGATTTCTTTCATCCTTCTTGGACCATCAGGCTAGCAGAGGCTAGCTGTGGCAGAGGCACAAAAGGGCAAGTGGAAGCTTTGAAGGAGACTTCATGCCTAGGTTTGAACTAGAACTGGCACATTGTTACTTCTGCCCACAGTCTCTTGGCCAAAACAAGCATATAGTAGTAGGTACACTCCACTTTAAGTGGGAGTATCTGTTAAGTTGTAAGAAAATGAGTGTGGATACAGGGAGGAGCAAAGAATTGGGGCCAGTGGGCCAATAATTCCACTAACCACAATGCCTTATGACTTAGCTGCTCTATTTCTTGATATGTATTTCAGAGAAACTCCCCCCTCCCCCACATGTCTACAAGGAAATAAGTGTGAAAAAACAAAAAAACTATTGCAAGATTGTTTAAGATAGTAAAGGTGAGCTTCTTAGGAAACCCTCACTGAAGGAGTGAACAAGTAAAATATGGTATATACCTTCAATGGACTACAATATGACAGTCAGAAGTAATTAATTAGATTTATATATAGCAGCATGGACAGATCTCAGTAACTTAATATTCACTTTAAAAAGCAATAAAAAGTATGAAAGTCGTCATATAATGTCACTTATGTAACCTCCACTGTTACATAATAACACTGTATATTTTATTTTATTTTATTTTATTTTTAAACTTTATTTATTTATTTTGAGAGAAAGAGTGGGAGAGGGGCAGAGAGAGAGGAAGAGAGAGAGAATCCCAGGCAGGCTCCACTCCATCAGCACAGAGCCCAAAGTGGGGCTCAAACTCACAAACTGCGAGATCATGACCTGAGCTGAGATCAAGAGTCAGACACTTAACTGACTGAGCCACCCAGGTGCCCCAACACTGTATATTTTAAAGGTACACATATAACTGTTAAAGGACATGTGTTAAATAAATAAGAGTGTGTACCAAAGAGAAAGCAAGGAATAGAATTGACTATGGGGAATTTAGACAGAAGAAAAAAATAACAAAATGAAACAAAAATGGAGGTTTCGCAATAAACCAAGAATTTAATCCAATCAATTTTGTGCCCCTGTGATTTTTAAACATAAAGGATTTTATAACAAAAGACCCTAAAGGAGAGACTAAAATGAGCGTAGCACATTTGGAATATTCATAAAGAAAAACGTTTTCAGCAGAGTTTTGGAGTTACAGTGGTTTTGGTTTGAGAAGGGATGTTCTAGAGAGGAACATGTCATGGTCAAGGCAGGAACAGGAGAAGGATGTGTGAAAATTGTATGGGGCTTCTGGCAGAAATTTAATGAAAGCTTGACAGGGTGTAACAATAGATGAAAGCATAAGGCAGAGTTTCTTGTAATCTGTCATTGGAGCTTTTGTTTTGATCTTTTCATAGTTTTGGAGGTCTTTGAAAGCACCTGGAAACAATTAAGTGGAGCCTGATAAAAATGAGCCCTTTGGAAGAGAAGTTCTCTGAACACTTGTGTGCTATTCCACTGTCCTTCAGAAATCACAGCTATCAGAGATTCTATAACACTTTTTTTTGTTCTGAGACACTGATAATAAGAGAAGTCTTCCAAGAGTATTAGGAATTATTCTCTCCCTGGAATATAAAAAAACAACTAACCAACCAACAACAATGACAAAAACAGAACAAAACAAAACCTTTTGTTGGTGTTGTAGGGAACAATATCAGTTGTTCAGCTCACATCAGAAGAAATATTGAGGGTCAGGGACTAGAAATAGACCCTGTGTGGTTCTCTGTTTTATCATCTCAAGGTCACCTGGCATGGCCTCTAAAATTATTAACACCTTTTCTTTAAAGTAAAGCCTTCCTCTATTGGAAACATATTTTGGGTTAAAAACAAAATGTACTTTTAGTCACTGTTTAATAAACTGTAAATTGGCAGGGAAAATTATGAAGGGTAATTTTACAATTTATATTATTTAAAATGTCAGTATATTTTAACTCAGTAAATTTAGCCCCAATTTTCTAATTCTGATTTCTAAAGAAATAATTAAATATAAACAAAACATGCATAAAAATTAATCCTAATATGATTATAATAGCAAAAAATGAAAGCTAGCTAAATAAGCAAGAACAAAGTTTAAAGGAGTTGATGGAATGGTACTAAGTCATGAGAAACATCTTCAAAAACATTTAGTAACATGGAAGAAACACTCCAAATACATTGGCATGTGAAAAAGCAAGACATAATTATATACCAAAATTGAGAAAAAATATACTTCAGTATTAACAGTGTTTATCTCTGAATATGGGACTATACATAAAATAATTTCTTGTTTCTTTTCCAAATTCTCTTAAGCAATTATTTGTCGCCCTTATACAACAAAACAACACGTTATTTACAAAATAGTACTGAATAAATAAATACGTTAAATATTGTGTTAAACTGGTAATTTAAATCATTCATAATCATTCTCCTTTTTAAAATGTATGTTTGAGTTCCTCCAGGCAGTCCTTAAAAATGGACATTCTAGATATACATCCAGTCATATTTTGGAAAATTTCCAGGAATATTCAAGGCACATATGCTACCTGGATACAGAGGATTTGATTACAAGGAAATGGCCAAATTAGAAGTAAATTTTACATCCTCAAAGAATTGAAGAAAATTGAAAAGGCAACAAAAGCTATGTTTTTGCAAAGCATAGTCAAGTACCTTTTTCAAAAGGGTATTTATTCTAATTCATACACCATGCCTCAGGATGGATTCATATTCTAATTCACTGCTCACAGTATCCAGGGCACTTCTCAAGCACCAGGCGTGCGTTGTGGTGTTTTTAATAATTGATAGCTAAATGAAGAATAAGCTCATGCCGGAAATTAAGAGGGCAATTTAAAGAAATAAATAAAGGCTATGAAGGCGAGGACCACAACCTGTTAAATGTTGATCATCTCCTGTTTTCTTATCTTTCCCCCAAGGCTTTGTTGTTGTTTTTTTAAACAAAGTACCCCCAACAACAGTTAATAGTACATTCAGCCATGTAACCACCTGCAGAATTTCTGATTAGCAGGGATCAGAGGACATTTTCATTTGTAGGAACCAATCCGTTTATCCTCAAAATAGAAAAATGAGCCACAAAGTATGACAGACCGCAAACACGGAGTGTTTTTCTTGCTGAAATGATAAATAACAGCAGTCACCTAGTGTGATGTCATCAGATAGGAATGTAAGGCTCAAGACCGCAGTTGGATCATTAAGGTGCTTACGAAGAAGTGAATTTCAATCCCGTATATTCTTTTCCTTGCATGAAGTGTTTCCAAGGCCAAATGTGTGCATCCTTGGGTTCCTTGGAGTATCCCAAAGGAAAAGAATTTAGTCCCGTGGTTTGCTCCATCAACACCATATGCCAAATGCTTTCAAGATTGAGAATGCGCCCTGTGCCCTTCTTACAAAGTTTGCTTCAGGAAGTGATCTCATGTCAAATTACCAATGGATCCAATCTGACAGATACTCCCTGTTCCCAAACAAAAGGAAGAATGTCTCTCCTCACTCTTAGTTGGAAACTACTGGCCAGAAACCATGTGAGGGTGATTGAGTTACTTCCTGATCTGTCAGAAGATCTGTCATAAAAGAAGATCTGCTTCATGATCTGTCATAAAATCATTCCTTATGATGGGAATATTTGAGTTGCATTTTCACACAAGTTTCCCAAATTGCAAGTCTTGCTGAAGAAACACCTACTCATTTACCAAGGACTCAGAAGCCTGGAATGCACAGTGACCATTCAAACTGGAAGCCGACATTTAGGCTTTGTTTCAAGTAAGTACCAATTCGGACTAGAAGGCATAAAATATTATGTCATAGAGGCCATAAAAAGATCATATGGAAACTTAATAAATAGAAGATGGGGCAGGATCAACTCTGAGGTCTAAAAACTAACTGAGAGTCAGCCATGGCATCTGCAATTTGTTTTTCTTTTTTAGTAAATGGGAATGGAATCACTATATTTGGGGGAGTACAGCAAATATCCCTCTGAAATGCCATCTTCATTTTTTTCCCCAATGTTGCCTTGGCATACATTTAGTGTTTACTTCTAGAGTTAAGTTTGAAGATCATCCAGTGTAGAAAAGCTGAAATGGATTAAGTTTTGACAAATAAGCAGCTGGAGGAGGAAGAGAAGAATTGCCCTGAACAAGAAAAATAAGCAAAGACACAGGGGATGGAATAGGATTTGTTTTCTATTTCTAGTGGAAACAGATAAAAAGAATTTAACTGGCAATCGGAAGGTTTAATTTAGATATCTTGAAGATTTTACAGGTTTGCTAGCTACTAATAATTGCTACTTTTTACTATGAGCTAAATTCTTTAGGTGCATCATAGGTATGAATTTCAACATCACAAATTCAAGTGTGCAGAATATCTGATTTTCTTTATTGCTATAATTGTCAGATCTCTGATCTGAGCATCCAGCCTGCCTCATGTAGGAAACTTAATAGAGTCATTTCTGATTTTTTTTTCTCTTTTCAGTACGGTGATTTTTTTTTTTTTTTTGTCTGTTTATACCTAGAGGGTCAGAAACCCTTCCTTCCAGATTTACTCTCTCTCCTGTCACCCAAAAGCTTACAGAGACAAGACCGGGTACAGACTGCCATGCTCTGGTCCAAACAACTTCTCCCACTTGCCCCAGGGGCTGGCTTTGTCTTCAGCTTCCCAGGATTTCTCCCTGTCCTTAACTGAGCTCTCTACCTCACAGCCTATGGGCAGTGTCCCGATTCAGAAAACTGAGCTGAAACACTCAGCTGGTCCTGGAACACTCCCTGAACTGTTCTGAATTCATGCATTTAATTTTTATTCAAATCCCATCCATTCTTTAGAGCCCCAAATATTTCTTCCTGATCCCCTCACCAGAAGGGATTTTTCTTTTTTGAATTCACAGTGTGCCCCTCTCCTATAGCCTTTATCACCTTCTGTTGACACATTCAGCTGGCAAACACTAGTACAGGTGGAACCCTTGTTGACTGCTGGCATCTGTGTGATTGGGAGGATGTTCTGATTGACTCTTGGCTGTGTCCTACTGGTTTTTTGTTTTGTCTTGTTTTTGCATTTTTAATTCCACCTCTGTCTTCTGCCCTGGATTATAATAAATTATACCCTTCCTTCTCCTATCGTAAACTCCTTGAGGAAAGAAATGTTTCAGTGTGGTAGTTCATTCAATGCCTTGCACATAGTAGGCAATCAAAAATATTTATTAAATGAATCCTTAGATAAAACTAGACTAAGCCACAACATTTTCTTTGGTGTAAGGATGAAAAAGCCAGAGGCATCCTTCATCATTGGCATATGAATACAGTTTACTTGCCAGCATTACTCTCTTCTGCCTACTCCCTAATGTCTCCTCAAAGTCTCATAATTTTTAATTTGAGAAAAGAACCAGTGGGGTACTTTGGTTTTAATCTGTGGGGAAAAAAATAAAATAAAATAATTCAGACTTTGTTCTTCTACCACTGACAGTTAATAATATCAACTGTCATCACACTGAGCATTTTTAAAAGGCATTTGAGAAATTTATCTTTTCCCTGATTTAACATTACATTTTAATTTCAATTCCCTCTCAGGAGGATTAAAACTCAGCAGCATTTTGTCACTTTTGTGACATTACTTTGAGATAAAAACAGAAATAGTAAATACAGCTTAAGAATGCTTGTAATTCACAAGGACCAGATCCTGAGACTTTCATAAAATGCCAGATTATTATACAGCATCGTTGTGAAAGACTTGGTTTTATTTTCATGACTATTAAGTGAAAATACAATAAAATAAAAATGAGCCTCTCCTGCCCTATTGTAGATACTGAAAGACGATTTTTTTTTAACTTCAGAACACTTAGTTTGTGAGAATAGAGAACAACACAAAACTGTTGAGATGTAGATGTTGGTTGGAGGGTTTGCCCACCTCTATCTAAGAGACTGGTGTTTACACCAGCTTTCTAGAATATAGATTCCATTTCCTGTCTTCACAGAGTTACAGATGAATACGTGAGGTACCCGTGAAATCATCTGCAAATTGTTGAAACTATGAATGTTAAATCCACCAGTCCGGAGGCCTGCTGTTCAGGCATTCACCAACTTAGCACTAACCTGGGAGTCCTCCGTGTTTATATGGTTATAATTCCTACCACCACTACTGTTTCCTTAATGACTCCCAAAACTCATGAAGGAGCTGCCAACTCCTGTGTCATCCTCAGTCTCCTGGAGCCCAGTGTTCAGAGGAGCTTTGAACTCGGAGTTTAGGATTTGATAAACTTCAGACAGCTCAATGTCCGGAAGGGGCTGGGCTCTGGATTCAAGTTTACTGTCATGAATCTCAGAGCCTGGAGCACAGTCAAATGCAGATTTTTATTCCTAACACCTGACCTACTGGACTAGACTCTCTAGTGGGTCAGCCTGGGAATCTGCATCTTAAACTCCCTCCTCCTATGACTTTTTTAATTGAAAAAAATCACGATGTTAGAGCTACCATGTAAATTTCAGATTGCCCACAGTCCCAGAAAAATGAGTTCCCAACATGAATAGCTTTACTGACAATTTCAGTCAAGAAACCAAGGTTGCCTTCCTGAGTAGTGCCTCACCTGAGTAAAAAGCTCATGAAATTTTAAACCTGCACATAGAACAAAATTAAATTTCTGATCTCAATATAATTCACCAACATTTTTGAGGAATATTTAAATGATTCCTTTGTCTCCCAAGATCCCAAGCAAAGAAACCCATTCAGCTATTGGTTGGACTAGAAAACTCAGGATGACCCAGATGACTATGCATTCATGATGAGGTCTGAGAAGGGGGTGCCTTTGCTCAACTCTGTCAGGTTAAAATTATTCAGACTACTTCTACACAAACAGCACATCTGTAGTGAACATTCCAGTTTTATTTACTGTCAGCAGCCTTGAATGATGATTGCAATGAAAACATATACTCCTGTCTGAAACCAAATAGAAGAAGCTACTGTTTTTCACTTATCGCTGAAAGATTCTATTTTAGAGAGGAACTGAAAGCTTTTGTTTTTCAAATAGCACATTATAAACATCACTTAGAACATTACCTTATTCATTTTTGTGCAACTAATAGTTTCTTCAAGTTAGTTAGGTGATTGCTAGCAATTAATTAGTAAGGTTAACATTGTTTTTATTGATCAGCCTGGCAGCAGTGATTGACAACATTAATATAATTGCTTTATTTCTCAGAAAACCTTACCATGAGAACCAAATAGTAGTAGGAAACAGTTGGGAGATAAAGAAAAATAGATTATATGCTTTAGATTGGGCCAATTACTTTAACATGCTGCCAGGGCTTTGATAACTGAATTAAGGGCAAAGGCTTTCTACCCTTAGGCAGCTAAGAGCTTGTTTTCTGTCCTTCCCCAATACCTCCATGACACTGAATCTCCACAGGGGACAGAGAAGAAGTTGGTCTATGATCTGACATAGGACCCTACATTACTCTTTCAATTATAATCACGATGAGCAAATAAAGAAATAGTTTGTGACCAAAGTTAGAAAATTCAAAGTTCAGTGACTACATTTAACATCTTTTCTTATGAAATAAGAGATCGAAAAGGAAGGGAAGACAAGTTTGCTCCACTTTATACCCCCTCTAAAGTTCTAACACAGTTACATATATTCCCTCCTAGTTGTCATTCAGATATGGGATTAATATTGGTGATGTTACAGAATGATCCTGGACCTGGCTACAATATTTTTGCCTTAAGTTATTCTTGTTCAAAGATTACTAGGAAGAGAAGGTAAAACCTGAGGATCAGTTCCATCTGGTGACTGATCCAGAGTTCCAAGGTTTTCCCTGGGGATTTAATAGAAACCTTCAGTCCTTTGTTTCTTGACCTTCTCCTACAAAAGGACTAGTTCTTTTTTTTTTTTTTTTTCCAAAATGACTAGTTCTTTATTGTACTCGACCTACCCTTCAATATGACTGTGTTAAACCTTTATAATTACTACAGCTGTTGAAAATTTTAAAGATTTTTTTTCTCATTTAAATGATTAGGAAAACAAGTATAGGTTTTGTTTGGATATTTGCTCAGGATGTTATAGCTATTCTAAAAGTTGTTCAGATACATGTTTCAAACTACTTATAATAAACATAAAATTGTAGATCCCTTTCATTAGAATTACCACTTACTGAGAACACTTTTTTAAGTTTATTTATTTATTTTGAGAGAGAGAGAGCGCGAGCATGAGCGGGGAAGGGACAGAGAGAGAGAGAGAGAAGGAGAGAGAGAGAATCCCAAGCAGGCTCTGCACTATAAGCTAGAAGCCTGATGAGGGGGTCAAATTCATGAACCGTAAGATCATGACCTGAGCCAAAATCAAGAGTCAGACACTTAACCAACTGAGCCACCCACGCATCCCAAGGCTGTTACTATTTTAATAGGGATTGCATGAAATCTATGGATTTCTTTGGGTAGTATGGACATTTTAACAATATGTGTTCTTCCAATCCATGAGCATGGACTATCTTTCCATTTGTTTGTATGGTCTTCAATTTCTTTCATCAGTGTTTTATAGTTGTCAGAGTATTGATCTTTCACCTCGGTTAAGTTTATTTCTAGGTGTTTTATTATTTTTGGTGAAATTGTAAATGGAATTGTCTTCTTAATTTTCTGCTGCTTCATTATTAGTGTATAGAAATGCAACAGATTTGTGTATATTGATTTTGTATCCTATGACCTTACTGAGTTCATTTATCAGTTCTAGTAGTTTTTTGGTGGAGTCTAGGGTTTTCTATATATAGTATGTCATCTGCAAATAGTGAAATTTTTATACAAGTTTGACTTTTTTAGATTCTACACATAAGTGAGATCATGGAGTATTTGTCTTTCTGTGTCTATTTTTTTCACTTAGCATAATGTTCTCAATATTCGTCCATGTTGTTGCATATGATGGGATTTAATTTTTTAAGGCTGAATAATATTCCTGTGCATGCATGTGTGCGTGCATGTGTGTGTGTGTGTGTATCACATTTTCTCCCTTCATCTGTCAGTGAACACTTGGGTTGTTTCCACATCTTGGCTATTGTCAGTAATGCTACAATGAATATGGGCATAAGATCTCTTCAAGATTCTGATTTCATTTATTTTAGATATATACTCAGAAGTGGGATTGCCGGATTGTATGGTAGTGCTCTTTGTAACTTTCTGAGAAAGCTCCATACTGTTTTCCCTAAGGCTGTACTAATTTACATTCCCACCAGTAGCGTACAGAGGTCTCCTTTTCTCCACATCCTTACTAACATTTATTATCTTTTGTCTTTTTGGTAGTAGTGATTCTAACAGGTGTGAGGTAATATCTATTGTGGTTTTGATATGAATTTCCTTAGTGATTAGTGATGTTGAGCACCTTTTCATATAGCTATTGGCCACTTGTATGTCTTTGTTTGAGAAATGTCTATTCATGTCCTTAGCCCATTTTTTAATCAAGTTGGGTTTTTTGTTTTGTTTTTTGCTATTGAGATGTTTGAGTTATATATTTTGGATATTAACGTCTTATCAGATATATGGTTTGCCAGTAGTTTTTATCATTCTGTGGGTTACCTTTTCACTAGTTGATTGTTTCCATTGCCATGCAAAAGCTTTTTAGTTTGATACAATCCCACTTGTCTGCTTTGGTTTTGTTGCCCTTGCTTTGGGGGCCACATCTTAAAAATCATTGCCAAGACCAATGACAGATGCTCTTCCTTATGTTTTCTTTTCATAGTTTAATGGCTTCAGGTCTTACATTTAAGTCTTTAATATATGTTGAATTTATTTTTATATGTGGTGTGAAATAAAGTTCCAACTTGATTCCTCTGCATATGGATATCCAATTTTCCAACGTCATTTATTAAAGAGACTGTCCTTTCCCTATTGTGTGTTCTTGGCACTTTTGTCAAAGATCAGCTGAGTGTAGATGCCTGAATTTATTTCTGGCCACTCTGTTCTTTTCCATTGGTTTATATGTCTGTTTTTATGCTGGTACCATACAATTTTGATTACTGTAGCTTTGTAACATATTTTGAAACCCGGAAGTGCAGTGCCTCCAGCTTTCTTCTTTTTCCTCAAGGTTGCTTTGGCTACTAAAGGTCATTTGTGGTTCCATAGGAATTTTTGGATTATTTTTTCTATTTCTGTAACAAATGCCACTAGTATTTTGATAGAGATTGCATTTACTCTTAATTGCATAGTTGTTAATTAAGCCTTTTGAGCAACAGATTCCTTTGAGTATCTGATGAATTTATACATCTTTACCCCAGAAAAATAACCATATCTATATACTTGGAGTTATATATATATATATATATATATATATATACACATACATATGTATGTATAAGTACATATGTATATATATAATACATATATGTGTATATGTTATATATATATTACTACCACCCCTAATATATTAGCAGGAAGTTGCTTTAATTGCTTTGATATATTTAAATGGATCACGATTTAATTTTCTCTCTTTGGAAACAAGAGTACTAGTTGGAACTTCTCTTACATATATATAGAACAGTGAAGTCATTGGAGGAAAACCCTATGTTTTTAGTCTCAAGAGTTTGCTTTATCACTGAAGACCTAAAGGGCTCTCTATGTAAATTAAACTAATTTATAAAGAGTCTGAAGATGATGTTGAATATATCATTCATTGTAATTAATAAAGAATTTTTAACCAAAGAAAAGTTCCTCTTGATTGTGAAAAGTTTTAAACTTCAAATGCAAGTTTGTAACTTTTCCTTAGAAAAATAAATATACCATAGATATACTTTTGATTCAAATTGCTTTTATCCTAATGCACAAACAAGTTTTACATTGTTGTATTTTCATGTTTTTTTTTTTTATTGGGCCTTAGTGTATGTAGAAAACTCTTATTACGATACCTTAACCTAATAAGAAATTTTTTTAAGGTAATGACTGTCACAGAGCCTTTTTCTCCAATTCAGAGCCTTCCCTGATAATTCATCTAGTCTGGATTCTCTGTAATTATGTGGCATTTATATTCTCTCTTCAATGTACTCATATTACTTTTATGTCAATTGCCAGAATTCTTTCGGGCAAAATAAGTTGGGCCTACATTTTCCTTTGCTGCGCCCCTAATAATTGTTTGAAGAGTACCGTGAAGGCTCTTTTTTAATTCCTCTCACTTTGAGGTGAGCCTTTATAAAGCTGGACATAATGCAGAAAGCAGTGACTTGCGCTGAGAATGACATTGTTTCATAAAAATGTCAGTGATTATTAATTCATAGAAGATTTGTGAGGCAAGTGGAAAGACCTGATAAGCCTCATTTCCTTGACCATATTCATTTTTCACCCTGGAAAATAAATTTTGCTAATCACTGTTTAAAATTGCATTTGCCTTTTACCCATGTTCATTTTAATTAGTTCAAGTTTGTGGGATGTAAAAATGTTTTCCTATTCATCAAGATGTTACTAGAATAATGCTGTCCAGAATCCTAGGCATTCCTGAGAAAACGTGCTTCTTTGTAATATTAAAGAACCCTTCTAAGGGCACTTTCCCAAATATGTGTACCAAAAGTCCAAAAATATGTAATTCCAAAGAAAATAACTTATTTTTAAACCTCTCATCCTTGAAAATCCAGGAATTCTAAGGAATAATTACATTAACCTACACTGCACTCTACATTTTCTCAAGTAAACCTCCAAGAACACAGAGTGCTGTTTTAAAACAGTACTGCACTAACCTGAAAGGCTGTTAAACTGCAAATAATATTACTTTCCAATACCAAATTCTCACAACTTGCTTTCAAATGCTGGGGATATCCTCTGAGGCTCCTCTGTGCATCCAAAGGTCAAGGAACTGACATTTCAGTATCAGCAACATAACTTCGGAACCTAGGAGAAAGATAAACACAGTGAGTCACTTGTCCAATCTTGACAAGTAATATGACTCGTGCAATGTGAGACCTCCCAAATGAAAACAACAGATGTTAGTATCTGCTTTGGGTAAGAGATCCTGGCAGGTCATAGCCAGAATCAGAATGAGCATCTTGAACTCCCTTAAAAAAAAAAGAGCTATCAGGTTAAGAGGATCTAAATCCAGGAATTATATATGCCCACAGAATTCATATCACGAACTCTGAGAATGGACAGAATTAAATGCCAGTCTTTGGAGACATTTTTCTGAACCACAGATATATTTGTGCCAGTCAGTGCTGCAATTGACTTTTAAGTGGATTTGAACCAAAAGTGGAGAAGATTTTTTTAATGAAGGCTTTTAAGAGGGTTTACATTTAACTTAATAATAAATAATAAAACTTTCTCCCAAACCTTGCTGAAGTGGTCATTTAAAATACATATCCATTCAAATACTTCTTTCTAAAACAAGACTTTTTAAACAGGCTCTGATAAATTCTAAGCTTTTCTAGATCAAAGAGTTTAACTAACTCATCTTTCCCTCATAGCACCAGGCAAAATAACTTTTCCAAAGTGGTGCTCAATTCCTATTTGTTGAATAAAGAATGTTTTAACATATTATTCCCTTTGAAAAATCCATAAGAGATCCCAAACCCATACTTGTTCTACTCAAGTCAAAACTGTCCTTCAGTATTATTTTCCACCACACTCCCTCCCTTACTGTTGTGGGACTTGTTTCTTCATGGAATCCTTGCTACTGTGGTTGTGCTGTCACTTTCTCTTTGTCTTCTCACTCCTTGCCACCATCAAGCCCTGACACTTCTCCTACTGCTTAGCCTACAAAGCTCTCTGTATGATTGTTTCCCCCTTTTGAGTCTGGTAATTCTCATGTATATCCTCTCTAATTACCGAATGTGTGTTAGACTTGAGTTACAGTCAGAGGGTAAGGACCAGGTCTTCTTGGGTCTCTTTCCCCTCAGGTTCCAGACTAGAGTGAAGAATGAGTGTGAATATTCATATGAATGAATACGAATAAGGATATAATGGTATCCTGAAGACTGGCTTAAGAGATTTTCATGAAGCCAGGATAGCCCAGTTAACTTGAACATTCAGTTCACTTCCATTGACTAATAGATCAGGCTTGGATTTAGGCTCAGTTCATCAGGGATACTCCAGACCCTCTATAAACGGGACAGATATGTAGAAATATTGCTAACTTTCAATAATATATGGCCACAAGCCCACAGAATTCAAGCTTTTGTGTTCATAAAAATTCTACATTAATGCTAATCTCTCTCTCTTTCTCTGATTAAAAATAAATTGTGCCAATCTTTGTATTGCAAGAGTGAGTTCAGATGGATGTGTACAAATATCTTTCAAAAATTATTGGAGAATGTATGCAATTCTTTTCAGAGGATGAGTTTTGCATTGTTGAGATGTCCATATTATATTTTAAAACTGTCTTGTTTGAAGATCTTCCAAAGAACTTAGGAGGAAGAGAGAAGAATTATACAAAGTTTTCTTTTCCTACTGACTCATTGCATTAAGAGCTCCACATAGCAGGAGAGTGAGCCAGTATCCCTCAAATCCAGAGGTTTCTGACATTACCATTTGCTAAAGGGAGTCAACTAGACAAAATGGATCACCATCCCTACAGGAGGATAAGGGCTGATAATTTATATGCACTGAATAGATAAGAAAGGCAAAGGAAAACCAGAAAGAAAGAGTGAGAGAGAAAAGGAAAAAGAGATAAAAGATACAAATAACATATGTGAACTAGAAACTAGCTCTAAATTGACACTAATATATAACTCTACATGGAGGCTTTGTATCTCTTCAACTGATACAGAATAGGATCCAGTCCTCACTACAAACCTGCTGTAAACTCAAATTTTCTCAAGTTATTTCAAACCCTGGATTTTAACATACCATTCCCTTGATGAGAAACCCACAAGAGACCCCAACTCCATGCCTATCCTATTCAAGTCAAAACTCTCTTTCAGTTTTCTTTTTCACCACTCTTCCCTACTATTATAGGATTTGTTCACGTATGGAGTTCTTGCCACTGGGATTGTGCTCTCTCTTTCCCATAATTTGTTCCCATTATTTTTTGAACTACTAAGGTGTTCTAAATGCTGCTATTTCAGCGAATGAAAGAAAGTCTCTATCCTCATGGGATTTATATTCCAGTGAATGACCAGAATCTAAATATCAGTCAATATAGTAATATTCATTAATTGAGTAATTTCTTGGTGTTAGATGATTGTATGTCATTTCTGAGTTAATACTCAAAATAACTCTAAGAAGTAGAGATATCACTGTCCTTATTTTTACAGAGACATAAAAAAGATGAAATTAAGAGAGAGCTAAATAAGTTGTGCAGTGTCACATACCTAATAAAAAGTGGCACTTGGATTTGAACTCAAATTCCCCTGACTGCTAAGCAGGACAGCCCAGACAGACTTTAAATACCAGAGTGCTAGCCTAAGTGATCAAGATTTTATTGCACTTTATACATGTTGTGTGTTATGAAAAATATAAACTAAGAAAGATATAACTTTATATATGAAATTAATTTTATAACATCAGTTTTATTTCATGTAGAGCCATTGGGATCATAAATGACAAGGTATTAGTTTTCATGTTGAACCCTTTAACTATTAAACTAATGCACCTTTGCAGCTTCCTGCAGTGTTCCCAGTCGTCTATAAGGATAGCATTTTGCTTGCCTACGAAGTATACTTTTAAAACATTTCTAAAAATTTTCAAATGGACAGTATAATAGTGATGGAAAAAGACTGTTCAGTACTCTCTTCCCTCAGAGTTCCCTGCTTTGGCTTCCCTGTTGATTTTTAGCCATCAACTTTCAGAGGTATCTGAGCCTTGGTTCAGGGAACCCACTGACTGTGGCAAATGGAGCTCTCAGCAGTGCTGGGACTTGCTACCAAGCAGGAGGCTGGCAGCTGTAAACACCATCATTTCAGAAGTTTCCAGAAATAAGTGCTGTTCTCCAGAATGCTGGGATTCTTACACATAGACAAGTGCTTAGCTGCCTGAGAAATATTAATGAGAATTTTGCAAGGGAGCGGGGAAGACCAAACTTCAGGGTCTTTTTAACTCTCAGCTCCCAGGACCCACTTACATTTCCTACAAGCTCTGTGGGGAAATGAAAGACACAGGGAACCAGACAATAAGACCTGCTGAGGACTTGCAGCATACAGAACATTGTACTACAAACATAAGAAAAACAATATGCATTGTCTCTGCCCCTGAGGATTTTATATTCTAAAGGAGGAAGGGAAAATATTTTGAAATACCCAACTCAGTCAACAAGTCATACCCTTAATTAGAGCCTATGTAACCACTGGAGAAATGTTTAACTACAGCATTGTCCCTCCCTGACAGTTTCTCTCCAGAAGCCACATAATATCATAGGTGAAAGTATGAACTCCATAACCAGACTGCCTGGGTTACAGTCCTTACCCTGCAACTTTCCAGTCGTGTGACCTCAGCTTGGTTGTATAATCTGTTGTACCACAGT
The DNA here is from genome assembly GCF_016509475.1 of Prionailurus bengalensis. NCBI lineage: Eukaryota > Metazoa > Chordata > Mammalia > Carnivora > Felidae > Prionailurus > Prionailurus bengalensis. The sequence goes on from NC_057348.1 coordinate 96,869,468, forward strand.
TTCCTTATAAGATGGGAATAATAATACTATTTGCCTTGTAGCATTGTTGTATTAAGTGAGTTAATGTATAGAAAGTACTTGTAACAGTATTTGACTAAGGTAAGAGCTATAGTTAAGTGCTGCTTCTAGCTAGTGTCACATCCTGTTTGTTTTTGTTTTGTTTTTAAATTTTTTTTAATGTTTATTTTTGAGAGAGAGAGAGCGTGTGCGCGTGGGATGGGGGGAGAGAGAGAGAGAGAGAGAGAGAGACAGACAGACAGAGACAGACAGAATCCGAAGCAGGCTCCAGACTCTGAGCTGCCAGCACAGAGCCCGATGTGGGGCTCAAACCCACAAACCATGAGATCATGATCCAAGCTGAAGTCGGACGCTTAACCGACTGAGCCACCCAGGCGCCCCCCCCCCATCCTGTTTGTTTTTAACACACAGTTGAAGATTGAGTTGTTTCTCTATTCTAATAGTATTAATAATAATTCCTCACCTATAGTGAATGCTTAATGTGAAAATGGGACATGTCCTATCTCATTTAATTCTCATTAACAATTGTCTGAAATAGACCCAGTTTGGGGTGTCTGGGTGGCTCAGTTGGTTAAACATCTGACTTGGGCTCAGGTCATGATCTCGCGGCCTGTGAGTTCAAGCTTTGTGTCAGACCCTGTGCTGACAGCTCGGAGCCTGGAGCCTGCTTTGGATTCTGTGTCTCCCTCTCTCTCTGTACTTCCCCCACTCACTGTCTCTCAAAAATGAATAAACGTTAAAAAAAAAACATAAACAAATCATAAAATATTCTTTAAAAAAGATACAATTTTAAACTTCATTTGAATACAAAAAAAACAAGGCTGAGACAAGTTTAATGACTTCTCAGTCTCCAACCTGACCTTTTGGAACGCATTTTCTATTATGACCTCTTGCTTCCTCCCCTCAACCATGAAAGAATGTCAGGGAGAATATTCTTGTGTTTGATATGGGTGATGATACTGAAAGAAATTTGGTAAGTTGGTAGACAAAGGAATTTAACAGCTCTCTAAATCTTACAATTAAAAGGGATCAAAGTACAGATATAGCAGTAGAGTTTTGCTGCCCCTGAATTTCCTTTAAGAATCTGAACCACACGTTGGAAGTCCATTCAGATTATGTTTCCCATTTCTGAATTTCCTTTCACTAATATTTATTATAAGAGGAGAGATTAATTCAAAAGGCAGCATTTCTGAGACCACAGTTACTAGAATTTTAGTGAGGTTTTGATCAGAAAAATATGAAGCCTGATGGAGCTTACAGTTGACGTGAGCAAGAGAGAGAAAAAGGAACCGTGTTCTGGGGATAGACACTCTGGGCTACATTAGAGCAACAGGTGGCCCCTACAATTGATGACTACATCCTCCATGATCAACCCAACCTAGTTTTAAAATATCTAAATTGAGAAAAGAGCTAGTGATGCTCCAGGAGGCATCAAGGTAATGCTGAAGTTTTAGTCCTTTAGGGAAGAAAAAAAAAGTAATAGGTTTATTAAAATTGCCTGTGTATTATGCTATGAAAACTTGTACAAGGATGCACAGATGGGCTTCAATTTGGACAACTCTGTTGCTGCATATTAAAGGCCTTTGATTTTAATATCCAATAATGAATAAAACTACTGGTGGGTGTCCTCCTGAGTCATAATGTAATCAGAGGAGAATGGCTAAGTCTGGCTCTCATTTCTTTTTTCTATTGAATATTTGCTCTCAGCCAGATGCACCTATACTGAGAACACAACAACAAATCATTGTATATGTAGTGGAGGAAACCAGGGGGATTTTGTCAGAAGGGAAATAAGAACTGATTAGAGTCCAGTAAAAATATGGTTTTGAAATTATTGAGTTTTCTAGAAGAGATCAACTCTAGGTATCCATGATCCTCCAAGTAAGCCAAACTTCACTGCAAAAAACAAAACAAAAAAACAAAACAGCTTATTTAGAACTGCCACCTCCACTCTCTATCAAGGCCCAGCTCCATGCTGATCATAGGTAACTCTAAATGTAGACCTTAGCACTAGGACTTAGCACTACCTACCTACCTTCTAAAGTGCCTTATCACTGGCTGCTGATTATCTAGACTGGTGATACCTGAGTTAAGGCTTCTCCTTATGATACTGAAAACACTGTTCCCTGAATTGTGGGCAAGATTTCTATGTGCTCTGTATCCTGTACCTTTCTCACTTGGCAAACTGTATTGTCTTGGTTGATTTGGGTTGAAGCCAAATTCTGCTTCTTTTATATTTCTCCCTGTCCCCAAATAAAACCATTGTGTGGCCCCAATTTTTCACTCTTTCTTCTGTGCACATTCTTTTCAATGTGGTTTTACAGTTCCTCCCTTTAGATGTGGAGTTTATATCTCTACCCTTTGACTTGACCTGACTGCCAATAAAATGTGAAAGAAGCAAATGTGTAGAATGCCAGCTCTGAGCCTAGTCCCAAGAGGTCGTGGACACTTTGGCCTTTTCTGTTGCTCCTCTGCCTTCATGATAAGAACAAGAACAGGCTAGCCTACTGCAAAATGAGAGACACCACATGGAGCATAGCCAAGTGAACTCAGTTGTCCCACCCAAGGTTCCAAAAAGGGTCTAACCCAAATCAGCAAAATCGCTTCGCTGACTCAAAGCTGACATAATTGAGTACCACTGATTAGGAGAACCACCCAGCTATCCTGATAACTCTTGGGGAAGGAGGGAATAATAGTTGTTTTAAGCCACTAAGTTTTGGGGTAGTTTGTTACATGGCAATATCTAATATTAATACACCACCATGGCTTATCCCAATTCTGAGTTCTGACATGCAATCTGATGTGCTTGAAGATGAGCTAGTATCTTCAGCTCGTAGCACAATATCTGACACTCAGTGCTTCTCATGGGATAAATAATAAATGATATCTTGCAACTCACATCAGTGAACATTTGGATTGCTCTCTAATTTGCAATCAGATCTAAATTTATCTTTCTTATTAATCAATATCCTCTATTTTGAATGGTGTCTTTTTTGTATTCACAATTTGTTGTCCTCTTGGTTTCTGTTTCATTTTCACTTAGAAATGAATAATAAATTTGAGAGATTAATAACGTTTAGTATTTTTTTTTTGGTAGAGGACTTTAGAAAGTAAAAGGAACCAGGTGAAGAGAAGGACAAATAATCCAAAATCAAATGAGAATGGAAGGTTTGTCTTGATCTTATGAATTTCATGATGAAATTCTGATTCACAAAACAATTATTAGGAGTTTTATTGCATAACAACAAATACTTATATTTTTGTTGATTTGATTTCAAATAGTTGCTGCCTGTCCTCCATTTTATACATTATATTATCTTCTGATTTTTCTTAAAACTTCATTCAGAAGCCCAGGCATTAAAAGTAACTATAAATCTTTTTCATTTGGTGACTAGGTCTCTCTGCTTAGTAGAATTCAGGATATAGCTATATTTTCTCCCATCTCCTAATAATCTGAGATCTTCAACAAAGGAACCACTATTTTTTATGATTTCCAACAGTATTCACTCATACAATGTGCATAGACATTGCTTCCTTGAGCATGAAGTCCTCAGAAGAGAATACTCTACAGATGTGATGAATTTAGGACTGGACATATACCCCCATTTTTTTTTTGTATTCCTTCTCCTCTGGGGTAAAATCCATCAAATCCCAATATTAACTTTATGCAGCAAGGCAATGAGCACTTTTGGATTGCTTGCCCCCTCTCTTCACCAAAAGCAGTAATACAATGTTAGCCTTAGAAAGCTGTTGTGCTTAGTAGAGATGAGGATATTGTTCTCGTGGCATGGCTGAGGGCTGGCTGCTTGTTTCCCCTTTCTACAGAGACGAGTGATATTACAAATCAAAATGGGTAACTCAGAAAGGGAAGAAGGAAAAAGAAGTAGCCTATGTTGTTCTTTTAATTACCACATTAGACTACAGCCATTTAAGGTTTGGCACTTGATTGCATTCCTGGTCTCTTGAGGTGCAGGAACATTTCCCATCATGGCCTGGCTGTTGATGCAAAGATGCTGTGAAAGCCTTGTTCTTGTCTCATTCTTTCTCTGCCTCATTAACTTGTTCATTTTAATGATTATATCTTCGTAAAATCTAACATTTTATTATCAAATGCTCCATTCTTAAATTAAGCATTAAAAAATGGAAAGGGAAGGTTGATCATCATACAATGATTCCACTTCATTATTTTGGGGGTGTAGAGGGGGTCATGCATCCCTGTGTCCTTACTATCTATTAATATAACTCCATTTGTCCCCGTATTCAAAACACATTTTTTGAGCTCTTTTAGTTTCCAAAGCCCTGGAGAGAGGCTTTGAGGGAAATAAAGAGAAACTTTGATCCTTCCTTAGAAAAGCATGTATCTCTTTCCTTAGAAGGGACTAATTTTGAGGAAATCCTGATGAAGAAAGGTAACACACACGAATATAAGGGAAAAAAGACTTAAGGGCCTGGAAGACTGGGAGTAGACACAGGAAAGGAAAATGATATTAGGGCTATTTACCAGGGCTTACCACCAACAATTTGTTAACTCTGTATTTATGCACTTTTCTCTAGATCTATTATATTTGCAATTAAAAATATCAATAAAATGGAAGCATACTGCTAATACTTCTAAAGGAGAGACATGGGGGATAGTTACCAAAAAATGATTAGATTCTCTTAGGAAACTAAGGACAGTTATTTTTATAAAGACAATTAAATTTGTACTTCATTTCAGTATAAATTAGACCCATGGTGAGATTAGAAGATATTCAGGTTTGAATTTATTATTCTCTATCCAAAATGAAAATATGGCCTGTGTATAGGTGTCATAAATTAGCTTTATCTTATACCCTTACTCTGAATGTATGTGTCATCCAAGTTAACAGATATTTGACCAATTAAAATATTCTGGTTTGCTTTATATGCTTCCCTATCCTATACAATCGATCTTTTTCATCGAAATCCAGGTCTTTACAATATCCGTGAAAATTCAATCTGCGTAATTCCAATATATCTGGATTATTTTTTAAAATATTTATTTAGTTTTGAGAGAGAGAGAGAGCACAAGTGGGGGAGAGGCAGAGAGAGAAAGAGGGAGACACAGAATCTGAAGCAGGCTTCAGGCTCCAATCTGTCAGCACAGAACCTGATGTGGGGCTCAAACCCAGAAACTGTGAGATAATGACCTGAGCTGAAGTTGGAAACTTAACCAACTGAGCCACCCAGACTCCCCACTATCTAGATTATTTTAAAATTTTTTATTTGTATCAATCATTCACTCTTCCTATGACTATTTTATCAGCACTTATTAAGTTATTCAATAAATATTCAGTGCTTACTATGTGCTACATTTTACTGTAGGTGTTGAGGATTATAGCAATAAACAAAATACAAAGTTTCCTGTCTTCATGGAATTTAAATTATAGGATAGGAGACATACAATAGAAAGAAGACAGAAAAGTAGATAGTACATCAGATGACAATGTGAACTGTGGAGATATATAAAGTAAAATAGAGGGGATAGGGAATGTAGAAGCTTCTAGGTCCTGGAACCAGCCTTGTGTTTGGGTAGGAATGACAGTGAGTTCAGTGCCCCTAGCAGAGAGAGGAAGAAGTAGGAAATGAATGCAAAGGTATAGAGAGGAACCCTGCCCTCTAGGGCCTTATTGACCATTGAAAGGCTTCAGCTTTTACTCTTCTTAACGTGAGAAACCATTGGAAGAATTTAAGTCAAGTTGTAACATACTTGTTTTTTTAATTGATTACTTCATTTTTTAATTTACATCCAAGTTAGTTAGCATATAGTGCAACAATGATTTCAGAAGTAGATTCCTTAATGCCCCTTACCCATTTAGCCAACCCCCCCAGCCACAACCCCTCCAGCAACCCTCTGTTTGTTCTCTATATTTAAGAGTCTCTTCTGTTTTGTCCCCCTCCCTGTTTTTATATTATTTTTGTTTCCCTTCCCTTATGTTCATCTGTTTTGTCTCTTAAAGTCCTCATATGAGTGAAGTCATATGATATTTGTCTTTTTCTGACTTACTAATTTCACTTAGCATAATACCCTCTAGTTCCATCGACGTAGTTGCAAATGGCAAGATTTCATTCTTTTTGATTGCTTAGTAATACTCCATTGTATATATATACCACATTTTCTTTATCCATTCATCCATTGATGGATATTTGGGCTCTTTCCATACTTTGGCTATTGTTGATAGTGCTGCTATAAACATTGGGGTGCATGTGCCCCTTCGAAACAGCACACCTGTATCCCTTGGATAAATACCTAGTAGTGCAATTCCTGGGTTATAGGGTAGTTCAATTATTAATTTTTTGGGGAACCTCCATACTGTTTTCTAGAGTGGCTGCACCAGTTTTCATTCCCACCAGCAGTGCAAAAGAGATCCTCTTTCTCTGCATCCTCACCAACATCTAAGTTGTAACCTGCTTAACCTACATTTTAACTGATTTTAATTTTTTAAAGTTTATTTATTTTGAGAGAAAGAGAGAGAGAGCATGAGCAGGGAGAGGCAGAGAGAGAAGGAGAGAGAGAGAAAGAATCCCAAGCAAACTCTGCACTGTCAACACAGAGCCCGATTCAGGCTCATTTCATGAAACGTGAGATCATGACCTGACCTGGAATCAAGACCTGACTGAGCTAGCCAGGAACCCGTAGATTTTAAATTTTTAAAAGGTTTCTGTGTTGAGAATAGATTGAAGAGGTCCAATAGTAGAAGTAATCAGAGCTACTATTGCAGTAAGCTAATCAAAAGTCGACATTGGCTTGGACCAGACTGTAACAGTGGAAATGGCCAGATTCTGAATGTATTTTGAAGGTTGAATCATCCATATAACTTGCTGACTGATTGGATATGAGGGACGAGAAACAGAGAATTCTAAGTGGACTCCATGGTTTGTGGCCTGAGCAACCAGAAGGATGGCGTTGCTTTTTACTGAGATGGGAAAGGCTACAGAAAGCAGGCTTGAGGGTGAGAGCCAGGAGTTGGGTAATGGATGTGTTATATTTGAGATGTCTCACACACATACAAGTAGAGATGGTAACTATACAGTTGAACAATTGAGTCTGGAGCTTAGGGGGATAATTTCTGACCAGAAATATAAATCTAAGAGTCATCAGCATATGGATGGCTTTTAAGTCCAGCAGAAGAACCGGAAGTATATAGGAAACCACTGTAGACAAAGAGAGGATGATATCCCAGGGCAAAACTCTGGAGAATGGAAATGCTGACAGATCCAAGAGTTGAAGAAAAATCAGCAAAAGTGATTAAAAAGGTGTAGTCAGGGTAATTGTAGGAGTTGAGATATGCTGTCTTGTATTTGAGCAGGGTGGCTCACTGTGTAAGTATTTTTAGTGAAATATTTCGTTAGATTTATTTGAAATAGAATATACAGTGAAAATTATAAACCTTTATGCTTTTTGAATCTTTACTTTTTTTAATGCACTGCAACACCATAGCTAAGGTAGACACCTCTATGTACCCTTCTGCTTCCCTTCCATTATCTATCCCTTCAGAAGTCACCACCACTCCTTTGAAGTTAATGCTTTTAATTATCATGTATATTTTCATATGTAAATATATGTAAATAATTTTTTGCATTATACATGTGTGTATTCTCTAGGAGCCAAGAGCAGGCAGGTGGCCCCAAAATGTACCATTTTGGCATATTGATTTATTTTATTTTATTTTATTAATTTTGTTTCAAATTTTTTCAGATTTTGTTTCAAATCTAGTTAGTTAACATGTAATAACATAATAACATATATGGTAAAATTGGTTTCAGTTATAGAATTTAGAGATTCTTCACTTCTGTGTAACATCCAGCACTCAGGACAAGTACCCACCTTAATACCCATCACCCATTTAACCCAATCCCCCACCCACCTCCCTTCCAGCAACCCTCAGTTTGTTCTCTATAGTTAAGAGTGTCTTATGGTTTGCTTCCCCATTTTCCCCTTCCTGTATATTCATCTGGTTTGTTTCTTAAATTCTCTATATAAGTGAACTCATATTGTATTTGTTTTTCTAGGACTTACTTCACTTAGCCTAATACTCTCTAGCTCAATCCACATTGTTGCAAATGGCAAGATTTCATTCTTTTTGATGACTGAGTAATATTCCATCGTGTATATGTCCCATATCTTCTTAATCCACTCATCAGTACATGGATGTTTGGGCTTTTTCCATAATCTGGCTATTGTTGATAATGTTGCTGTAAACATCGGGGTGCATGTGCCCCTTAGAATCACTATTTTTGTATCCTTTAGATAAATACATAGTGGAAAAATTGCTGGGTTGTGGGATAGTTCTATTTTTAACTTTTTGAGGAAACTTCATACTGTTTTCTGGAGTGGCTGCACCAGTTTGTATTTCTACCAACAGTATAAGAGGGTTCCCCTTTCTCCACATCCTCGCCAACATCTGTTGTTTCCTGTGTTGTTAATTTTAGCCATTCGGACAGGTATGAGGTGGTATCTCACTATGGTTTTGATTTGTATTTCCCTGATGATGAGTGATGTTGATCACTTTTTCATGTGTCTGTTAGCCATCTGGATGTCTTCTTTGGAAAAATGTCTATTCATGTCTTCTGCCCATTTCTTTACTGGATTGTTTTTGGGGTACTGAGTTTGATAAGTTCTTTATAGATTTGTGATACTAACCTTTTATCTGATAATGTCATTTGCAAATACCTTCTCCCATTCCATAGGCTGTCTTTTAGTTTTGTTGATTGTTTCCTTCACAGAAGCTTTTTATCTTGATGAAGTCCCAATAGTTCATTTTTGATGTTGTTTCCCTTGCCTATTGATTATTTTAAATAAAGGTTACCTAAGAGACAACCTGTGTAAGAAGAACACTAAGGTCCTCCTCTGTTTCCCTAAAAGGAGGAAATAGATTTCCTTTGTGAAAGGTACCCTCCCTGTACCAGAAGGTAAAGAGCCATCCTGATCACCAGAGATAGAAAATTTAGAGCTGAAAGGCTGTATAAACAAACCTGGTTACTTTCTACTTTTTTTTTAACGTTTATTTACTTTTTGAGAGACAGAGTGTGAGCGGAGGAAGGTCAGAGAGAGAGGGAGTCACAGAATCCAAGCAGGCTCCAGGCTCTGAGCTGTCAGCGCAGAGCCCAATGTAGGGCTCAAACTCATGAACCGTGAGATAATGACCTGAACCAAAGTCAGACAGACACTTAACTGACTGAGACACCTAGGTGCCCCGTAAACTTGGTTACTTTTTACTAATTTACTACCCCAGCCAAGATTCTGTTTAGCATTCCTTACTAGTTGAAGCTCCCAATGTTAAGTTCCTTTTGTCTTGTCAATTCCTCACAGATTTTTTTGTCTCTTTGTATAGAGCATAAATACTACCTGCCTTGGTCACTTCTCTAAGTCTTAATTTTATTATTGAACCTCTTTGTGTACATAACAAAACTTTGATTTCTTTCCTCTTGTTAATGTGTCTCATGTCAATTTAAATCTTAGTCCAGGTGGAAGACCTTGCGAATAGAAGCAGAATTTTTCCTTCCCTTCAATACATACTATATATATTATTTAATATTTGTGTGTGTGTATATATATATTATTTACATATAAATATTTATATATAAATAAAATATAATATATTTTCCAAGATTTTAAGCTTTTTTGCACAACTTGTACATTGCCTTCTATGACTCTTGATTTGTGTTTGCTTAGGAGCATATTTTAAAAATATTGTTACATGTAGTTTTAGGTCGTTTTAAAAAATGCTGCACCACATTCCATTGTAAGAAGGTATTGCAGCATATTCTTCTAAACATTTTATGCAGGGCATTTAGGGCTATTTGCAGTTTTTGCTATGTTCAACAATGGTACTGCAAATATTCACATACTGTCTTTTTCTTTAATTTTTTTAAATGTTTATCTATTTTTGAGAGAGAGAGAGAGAGAGAGAGAGAGAGAGAGAGAGAGAGAGTGTGTGAGGGCAGAGAGAGAGGGAGACACAGAACTGGAAGTGGGCTCCAGGCTCCAGGCTGTCAGCACAGAGCCCAACATGGGGCTCAAACTCACGAACTGTGAGATCATGACCTCAGCCAAAGTCAGAGGCTTAGCCAACTGAGCCACCCAGGCACCCCTCACAAACTGTCTTTAATATACCAATGTATGTAGTTTTCTCTAGCATATTAATCCAGAGGTGGAATTGCTGGTCATATAGTATGTGCGTTTTCATCCTATTAATATCACTAAATCCTCTTCAAAGTGATTGTGTCAATTTATACTGCTACTAGCAGTGAATGTAAGATCCCTTTGCTGGACTCCTTGGCAATCCTTAAATCTGATAGGACCTAATGACATCTCGTTGTTTTAATGTTTTTTTGTTTTGTTTAGTTTTTAATTCACCTTTTCAAAAGTTTATTGACCTTATGGGTCTCCTCCTTTGTGAATTGACCTGGTCATATCTTTGCCATGTTGTGATTTTGTTTGTTAATGCTTTACATGTAGGAAAATTCATATTAAATTCTGGTTTTTGTTTTTCTTGAAAATCAAGATCTGGAAGTAGTCACCAACTTTTTCATAAGGCAAGAGTTGACAAGAAATCTTGAGCTAGAGCCTACAGTGTTTGGTTTACCAGTCTGAAATACTCTAAATCCTATTATAAGTAGTCTGCTTTATTCATGTATTTTATCCGTCTGACTCCTAGAAGCATTAGAATTGAGGATCCTGTCCTAGAAACCACCTGAATCAGGTTAGGAATCCAGGACTCACCTGGGTTTCTTTTGACAATATTGTTGTTTTTTTTTTTTCTTTTCTCTTAATTTTTTTTTTTTATAATTTACATCCAAATTAGTTAGCATATAGTGCAACAATGATTTCAGGAGTGGATTCCTTAGTGCCCCTTACTCGTTTAGCCAATCCCCCTTCCCACAACCCCTCCAGTAATCCTCAGTTTGTTCTCCATATTTATGAGTCTCTTATGTTTTGTTCCCCTCCCTGTTTTTGTATTATTTTTGTTTCCCTTCCCTTATGTTCATCTGTTTTGTCTCTTAAATTCCTCATATGAGTGAAGTCATATGATATCTGTCTTTCTCTGACTAATTTTACTTAGCATAATACCCTCCAGTTCCATCCACGTAGTTGCAAATGGCAAGATTTCATTCTTTTTGATTGCTGAGTAATACTCCATCGTATATATATACCACATCTTCTTTATCAATTCATCCATCGATGGACATTTGGGCTCTTTCCATATTTTGGCTATTGTTGATAGTGCTGCTATAAACATGGGGGTGCAAGTGTCCCTTCGAAATAGCACACCTGTATCCCGTGGATAAATGCCTAGTAGTGTAATGGCTGGGTCGTAGGGTGGTTCTATTTTTAGTTTTTTGAGGAACTTCCATACTGTTTTCCAGAATGGCTGCACCAGCTTGCATTCCCAGAGGATATTGTTTAACAAGATTAAACACTTGTTTAAATGACACACAAATGAATGCTATTCTTAAAAAACAAACCAACAGAAAACCTTAAATTTATTTTATAGACATATCCCTGCTTTAAGTAATTCCAAAACATGAAAGTCCAGACTTAAGAGCAGATTGTGATCATTCTCTCTGTTCTAAATACTTCTATAGGTGGATTTTAAAATTTGCCAAAACTCACTATGGGATTTCTTCTACAAAGCAACCCCATCTAACACACTTACAACATAGTTTATTATCCAGCCAACATATACTTAATAACCTATCATTATAGTCCACTTTCTAAAAACACCTACTATATAAAGGGAGTTACATGTACATTTTGTGACAGCATTTTCAGCTGATTAAAAACATAATAATACATTCATTAGCACCTGCCTTACTCACAGATTAGAGTGATGGCAACCCTGGAAAAAATAATAGAAAACTTGGAAATAAGAGGGAGTGAGGCGTTTTGAGTGGTGATTGACAAGTGAGATATTCTGGGGCATTTCTTCACCGATGAGGATCCGGGATGCAAGGCTGATCCGAAGGAAGTGAATTATTTCCCTGGGGCACCATGTCTGCGCTTGTGGTAGCTGCTACCACATGAATATTAATGTCTGTTTAGGGTAGCATAGCCTCAATGACTTCACTCACTTGAGGCATGGATAATGCAGAAAAACAAGGTTATAATACATTATTATTCCCAATGTGCCTTATACAAACTAAACTTTAAAAGCGAATCTAACTGAACTGATTTTTACTTTGATGTTATGTTGTGATATTATTACGTAGTATTATATTATCAGAGCAAAGTATGAAAACAAGTCAACCTCCTAAGTTCAAATTGAATACTGTTATCATTTATTTCTTCAACAAATATTTATCAAGCACCTACTATGTGCTAGGAGCTAGAAATAAGACCACCAAAAATCTCTGCTTCGTAGAGCTTATCCTGTGGTTGTTCAGCTCATATTTCATATAGCCCTGCCCATGCATGTGTATTCAGATATATCCTCAGCTACTGCTTACCAGTGCATTTCCACTCTTCATGGAAGCTTCATGTTCTGTCTGTCTTCTGTACTATTACTTTTTTGTGAACCAGTCCTAGGTGGTGGCAGAATTTGAGGCTTGACAGAAAGGGTGGGGAAACATTCTCTAAAAGTGGTGCCATTTTAAAAGGTACAGAACAAAAGTGATATAGGCCCATTTCCTATATTACTCCAAATATTTATACTTTATATAGACTTCAGAAAGACATGCTATGTTTACATTTTTAATACACTTTTCCTCTGCTGTGGTGCCTGGGTGGCTCAGTCAGTTAAACTTCCGACTCTTGACTTCGGCTCAGGTCATGATCTCACAGTTTGTGGAATCAAGCTCCATGTTATTGGGATTCTCTGTCCCTCTCTCTGCCCTTCTCCCCTGCTGTGCTTGCTCTCTCTCTCTGTCTCAAAAGAAGTAAATTAACTTAAAAAATACATTTTTCCTCTGCTGAGCCAAGGCTGTTGTAGGGCAATAGCTTGATCTTCATCTGATCAACAGTTATACTGAAAGTTAGTAGAAGATGTTAGACAAAGAAATCCAAGAGGGGGAAAAACAGTAGAAGGATGCAGAGGTCAATGAACAAACAGCAAACAATGTAAGCAGTTGAGAAGATTAGGAAGACTAGCCAATGGGATACTGAACTGGTATTGAGTTGAGATGTTAGCAGAATCAAGGTGCCTGTGAGCCTGTAACTAACACAGAAACTTAACCATCTGCTTAATGGAGAAGAGTTTGAGGAAATTGAATTAAAGGAGTACTTCAGGATATTAAAGACAAGTTTGAAAATACCTGAATTTTCTGCTTCCTGCAACACATTTGATTTGGTTATCTGAAGTAACATTCCCTGTATAGAATACCTGAAATGCTTGATAAAATGTAAATAGCATCTTTTTAAAAGCATGACTGAGCTTTGGGGAAATTTAGGGAAAATCACTAGAGACCACAGCTGTATGGAGTCATGAATTCAAAAAGATAAATAAGAACTGGAGCAAGTGTTTATTGTGGAGATATCTGAAAATTCCTTTGTGGTTGAGAAGCTAGGATTTTGAAAGTCTGCATGCAGGAGACAGAGTCAAAGGCATAGTCTATATTGGAGACCAAAATTGTAAAAAAAAAGTGGCACTCTTATTGGAAATCAGTAAGCAAAAAAGTGGTAAAGCTGAGGGAAAAACTAACCATATTTACCTCATTTTAGGCTTCAGGTGTAGTAGATGATGGATAGATAGGTAGGTAGGTAGGTAGGTAAATATAGATAGATAGATTGATTGATAGACAGGTAGATAATGGATAGACAGATAAAAATCTCTCCATGGACAGTGCCCAACCATTTAACTAGAGACAGTCCCCATACAAATTTGGAGCTGGAACCCAGAGTAATTATATCACCAAAATGCCCAAGGTAAATATGTGTTTTAAATGGTTCCAAACTACTTACAAGAATGACAATTAAACTGACATTGTATGGATAATCGTAAAACTGGAGAAAAAAAAAAATCTTTTAAGTCTTGAGAGAAAATAATTGTTATCCTGGAATTGAATACCCAGAAAAATAATTGTTTTTATTTGGGATCAGGACAAAATAAAGATGCTTTCAAACTTTAGTAGCAGCAACAAAAACTAAATTTACAAGCCTTCATTAAAATAAATTCTAAAATTATACTTCAGGAAGAAGGAAAATGATCCCTGAAGCAAAGTCTCAAATTCAAGAGAGAATGGTAAACCTGCAGAGAAAACACCATTGACTATTTAAAATAATAATAATGATAATAATAATAATAATAATAATAATAATGACATCCAATGTGGAGTTAAAAATACTGGGGGGAAACTGACTCTCAAGAAGGATGGGACTAGTGCTATGAGGAAATACATACAAAGACCTAATGATTTAGACAGTGCCATTGGTGGCACATGAAATGAAACAAGAGAGTCCAGAAACAGAACAACATGCATGTGAAGCTTGATATTTGTCTTGATAGATCAGTGGAGGGAAGATGGACTGTTTAATTGGTTTTACAGATGGAAAAAAAAATGAACTAGGACCATGACTCACACCATACACAAAATTCAATTCCAGATGGACCTACATGTGGAAAGCAAAATCCTAAAATGTTTATAAGACAATACAGGAGAATATCTTTATGCCCATGCTTCACAGAAAGATTTCATTAAGACCTTTTAAAAAGCATAAAACATAAAAGACTGAAAAATATGTCAAAATTTGTATATGGAATTGATTATCATCAAAGACCCCATAAGGAGAATAAAAACACAAGCCTCCAACTGGGAGAAAGTTATTTGCAAAATGTATAACTGTCAAAGACTAGGATCAGAACATGGGAAAGACTTCTAGAAATCAACCATGAAAAAGTCAAACCAAGAGAAAAGACAAAAGCAGTTCACGGAAGAGGAATCATTAATGGTTCATAAGCAAATTAAAAGATGCTAAATTATATTAATAATCAAGGAGAAGCAAAATAAAGACACAGTAAAATACCATTTCACCTCCAATAAACAAGGAAAACAGAAAAATATCTCACAATAGCCACTATTGGAAGACACGTGGGGCCACAAGAATACCCTTAAGAGTACCAGTGAGAGTGGAAATCAGCTCACCCTCCTTGGAAACAATTTTGCATTCCTTATTCATGTTTCACAACTCTTTGATGCAGCAATAACTCTTAGGCATATACTCTATAACATATCCAGTTTGATACCATACTTACACTATAAAATAAAAGTAAAGCAAGAAAACAGTATCTTTCGTAAGGGAGGTGGTGGTTACATAGAGTGTTTTATTATTTGTTTGAAATTTGTACCTACGTGTTATATGTAATCTTTTGGAAGAAATGAAATAAATATCAGAAACCATTTTTGTGTTGTTCATTTTTATCATGCATAACTAAATGAGTTGGTAAACTGTAATTCTCATTTTATAGTGTCTTCATAGTGTGGATATAATGATTCTAAATCCTATCTTCATATAGTCCTTTGTCAAAGATTGCCTCCTCCGTATAGATAGATCTTGGAATTGGAAAGACACCTGTATCCACTCCACGTCTGCCTGCCTCATTACCTTCTGGGAAATAGATTCATATTCCTATACTCAGCGTAACAGATGAAAACATGCAGTTTTCCTGGGTACTAGTCTCCATACTGAGGTGTTAACACTTTGTCGATTTTACATATACTCAGCCTCACCTCCAGAACACACATATAGCCAGCATGCCAACGTGTGATCTACTCAAATACAAATAACCTCATAGAACCTGGCACAACTCTCACTTTAGAACCTCAGATACTGCTTCTGGGTCTGGCTTCTTATACTAGACATCTTCTCTTAGGGTGGATTCTTCTATATATAAATCCTCTCCCCACCACCACCATAACCACTGGCCTCTACCAGAAGGTCCCTCAGCTTCCAAGTATTTCAGTCAGTGTGCACATCTCCTAGAGAGAGAGGTTCACTGGTTTCCCATACGCAGTCTTTACAGGGTCCTACAGGAATACCCACAACAAAGATAACCCCTTTTTTTGGTTTAGGGAAATAAGTGAAAGCCTAGCTGTTGATTGTTTGTATCAGATTAGAACTTTTCCAACATCTTCAACTTTATTTCAGTTTTGGAATTGGATTGTTTATTAATTCTTCTAATTTTATCTTTTCACTTTGATGTCTGTCATTTTATAATTCTGAAAGAGTTGTGATACCCATGTCAAGCAGAATTAATCACTACTTACTGGCAGATGGTTGCAGAGAACAGTGAATGGGCAGAAGCTACAAAAAAATTTCCCAAACCTCTTTCCACCTTCTCAAAAATTATTAGTTACACACAAGTTAAAAGCTTTCATTTGAATATGGATGATTCACTGCATCTGTGCCTCTGTAATCCTCTTCACCCTTAAGATTTTCTGTGGTCTGACATCAACATCACTTTGGCCTATAATAACGAGTTGGTCGTGTTGCTTTTCCAATTTATATAAAGACATATTACTTTCTGAATTGATCCCCCTGGACAGTGGTTTCCAGAATTTTTAGCTTGCAACCCTGGATTTGTTTGATACAGACTCATAGCTTTCCAAAAAGTGCTGAATGCTACATAAATATTTAAAGAAGATAAAAAGGAGTTTTGAAAATCTGAGGTTGAGTTGTTGTATAGCTAGAAAATATGGTGGAAAAATCACAGACAAAATATATGGGAAAGCACAAGAGTAGCATGCAGACATGTCCCAAATAGGATGTCACTGTTTCGGTGTAGAATCTTATAAAATGAACATCACTGTGCCCAACATTCTCTCCAGTTTTGATTTACAAAGCCTGCAACCCTAGAGTGACATCCTCTATTCCATGCAGTCTAGTCATGGTTTTATTTGTTATGTTATTCATCAATATCACAGTCCTAATCTGATACATATTTCAGTAATGAGAGGGAAACTTAGCTATTGTTCTAAACAAAAATGTGTGTCTGCCCTCAGCTATGTTTTCTGTGTTCTTCATAAAATTTTGGATTTTTCACAGTAAAGAGAAATATCAGTTGTAGCATCCTCATTAGGGAGCTGCATCTGTTTATACTAGTTTTTTTTTCAACAAATATAGGAAGTGTATTAAAAATGCAAAATAGGATCTCTGTATTTGCCTCTCATAGAAACTGCTAAATGTTATCATCCATAATGCACAAGAGTTGCACTTTTTGCATATTTCCATTTTCTCATTACTTCCTTTCTCAAACAAGGAAAATTAAGTTGGCAAACTGAAATTTATCAAAAGCTTCAGGAGGTGGTTTCTTGGTATTTGAGCCATTGGCTTAATTACCAGCAAATAAATTGGAAAGGGAATGTCTTGGTGAGCATGATTTATATACACAAACATATATGTAGGTCCAAATTTCTCCCTTTCCCTCAACTAACCTTTATCAAGGTTCACACAATTACCACATTTTCCATGCTACTTCACTTCATGAGTTGATTTGTTTTAGTTGCTATGAATTATTATTATTTTCTTTTTAATTACAAAATGATTCTTTTTTTAAAACTTTATTTTATTTATTTTTGAGAGAGAGAAAGAGAGCATGAGTAAGGGGGGGAAGAGAAAGAGAGGGAGAGAGAATCTCAAGCAGGCTCCATGCTGTCAGCACAGAGCCCGATGTGGGGCTTGAACTCACAAACCATGAGATCATGACCTGAACTGGAATTGAGGGTCTGGTGCTTAAACAACTGAGCCACCCAGGTGCCCCAAATTACAAAATGATTCTTGTTCTTTTCTTAACATTTGAAAAATATAAGAAACTAAAGAAAAATATTAGTATCTTCTGAATAACCAACTTTATAGAGATAATAAAAAGTTTCTGCATAGCAAAGGGAAAAAAGTAACAAAATGTAAAGGCAACCTATGGAATGAAAGAACACATTTGCAAAGCTTATAGCTATTAAGGGTCAGTATCCTAAATACATAAGGAACTCCTTTAATTCAATAGCAGTCAATCAATCAATCAATCAATCAGTGACCTGATTTAAAAATGGGCAAAAGACTTGAATAGACATTTCTCCAAAAAAGATATACAAATGGCTAACAGGTATTTGAAAAGATGCCCAACATCACTAATCACAGGAAAATGAAAATCAAAACCACAATGAGATATCACCTCATTTCTGTTAGATGGCTATCATTAAAAAAAAAAAAGGAAAAGAAAAAGAAAGGTAAGTGTTGATGAGGATATGAGAAAAAGCAGAACCCATGTGTACTGTTGGTGGGAAGGTAAATTGGTGTAGTTACTCTAAAAAACAGTATGGAGGTTCCATGAAAAACTAAAATTAGAACTACCATAGGACCCAGCAATCCCACTTCTGGGTCTCCAGAAGAATTGAAATCAGGATCTCAAAGAGATATCTGCATTCCCATGTTCATTGTAGCATTATTCACAGTAGCCAAGATGAGGAAACAACCCAAATGTCTGTGAACAAATGAGTAAGTAGATAAAGAAATGTGGTGTATACATACAATGGAATATTATTTAGCCTTTAAAAAGAAGGAAATCCTGCCACTTGGACAACATGGATGAACTAGAGGACATTATGCTAAATGAAATAAACAAGTCATAGAAGGACAAATATTGCATGATCCCATATATATGAGGTACCTAAAATAGACTGGTAGAAGCATAGAGTAGAATGGTTGTTGCCAGAGGCTGGTTGGTGGGGGAAATGGAGAGAAGAGCCTGTTGCTGTTCAACAGGGTTTCAATTGTAATTAAGTCATAGACGTTGTGCTTTTATAGTGCTTAATAATACCATATGGCACACTTTAAAATTTGTTGAGAGGGTAGATTTCATGTCAAATGTTCTTACCACAATAAAAATGGGAGAGAAATGGATCTCCCTCTCTTTCTTTCTCTCTCTCTGTTGGATTTTGTTTTTGCTTTGTTTTGTTTTCAAAACAGAATTTAAGCTCTTTAATACTGCATTACCACTGAATTACCTTGAAATGTAAAGTTGGTACTTTTTGTGAGCTGGCACATTGTTCTTCCTCTTGAATTTTAAAATTTGACTTTGCTGAGGGGAATTTCATTTTCTCTCATCTGAAATTACAAACAGATCTCTCCTGTGCCAGAGTTAAGCATGAAATTAACGTAATTAAAGATGAGTAAAGCTAAAAGTTCCCTGAGCAAAATCAAAGCAAAGGAAAAAATAAATAAAGACTGTCGTGACTGAGGTAGCATTACTCATAAATCCTCTGGGGGTTGCGCTTTTGCTTTTGTTTTAATTTTTTTCCTGTTTTCTTTTTCAGCATAGGATTAGATCAAAATTTGAGACCAAGAGACTGGTCAGAAAGGATTGTAAGCAGGTGGATTTTTGCATTGGTCTTTTCTTCATTTCTGTAAATGCTTGCTTGTTTCTCTAGCAGATATTTATTATGTGCCCATGGTGTCCCATTCCATCGTATTAAAATGGCAGTGCATCACATTTAGGCAAGGAGTTCACAATTTAAGAATACCTAACTTACAACTGTCAATGCCTTCAGCCAAAGACCACCAGGAACCACTTTGTACAAGTTAGATTTATAACTCTATTGCAGTGGGAAAGAACATACAACATGGGAAACCGTGGGGCATCTCAATAAGAGGGAATTAGAAAGAATCTGTTATAGGATTTGGACTTGGATAGAGTGATTTGAGAGAAGGCATAAGGAATGAGAGTTTGCCCTATACTGGATGCTATTAGAAAAAGAGGGCATTTCTGTTTGGGTGTTTTGTGGATAACACAACCACATGTTTTATTTATTTATTTATTTATTTATTTATTTATTTATTTATCTGTCCTTAGACAAAACTATGAAGTGGTCTTGCTCTGTTTCATTTTATCATTGTCTCAGGGTGACTTCCTCTGAGGTTAGAGATTGTTTATGTTCAACAGGAGAATAAAATGACCTGGCTCTGAATGTGAGAGCAGCTTATAAGAACATTAAGTTCTACCTGTGAAAATCAGTTCCAGATGTGAGGGGCTTGTTTTTCTTTCCTTTCTTTCCCTTTCCTCTCTTTGCTTTCTATTCTGGCATGACCAAGAATTCTTCTTTCTGAGGACAGAACCTCCCAGACTCAGTCTATTCCTTCAGCCTGCTTGCTTACAGCAGCTCACTTTCTACCCTTGCCTCTGCGGTGGCCAATGCCCAGGGACTCCTTTCCTGCCCTGTAGCCAGTGCCTAAACAGGAAGAGAATCAAGCCCTTTTCATACTGCCTGGATCAGGTGAAGACACATATGCTGCAACCATACCTTACTGCAACTTAGAGGGTCCTGGGCATCCCCAGCTCCTCTTTCTCCCTTACTTCTCATAGTTCATCAATCTCAAATCATCATTCATTCTACAATTTGCTGCCATCCTCTTCCAGTCCATCTCCATTGCCAATACCTTCGGCCAGGCTACTGTGCAGTTTCATTGACAGTATTAGCCTCCTATCTCCCTGCTGTCACCTTTGACCCTTACAGCCCCTCCCCTGAACTGCTTCCAGAATAATCTTCTACAAAGGGAAATCTGAGAGTATTACTGCTTGCCTTTAACTCTCCATGACATTTAAGACAAAGACCAATCTCATTACAAAGCTTGCCGTGATGTAACCTTTGTGTTTCTCTTCAACATGTAGCTTCCTTTTACTTTCAGGACTCTAGTCCATGTGGCAGGGTTTTTTGCTACTCAGATGGGCTCTATAGGCATATTTCCTCCCATGTCTTGACCTTTACACGTGATCTTCCCTCTGCTTAGAACCAGTCCTTCCTCCTTCCCTCCAAGCTCTAATTTACATCTAACTGGCCCTTAAACCCTCAACCTAAGTCTGCCTTATATAAGAAACCCTAGCCCCTTATTGAGTGCTAGCATAGCATGTTGCAGTCCCCCTTCATAACACTGTCTCCCTTGATTAGGAGCTCTGCTCAGTGTCTCCTTTGCTCAGAAGACTGTGTATTCCATGAGGATAAGGAATGTATCTGAGTTGTTCATAGCGATATCCCAGTGCCTGGCATGTAGTGAATGCTCATCAAAATATTTACTGACTGTATGAACATATTAATATATTAATTGAATTTGACATACAAATAAAAATGCTATAATAAGTGCTAGGACATTATATATCACTGTTAGTACTAAGGCTTATTTTAAATTTAATAAACAGGATTATATAGGCTGTCCAGGGAAATTGATGAATATGTCAAATATTGTTTCATGGGAAGATGTGTCCAGAATTCTGGACAAAAAAACTCATAAATAACTTTTTGTAACATACCCAATTATAGTGGGTGGGCTGTCCACGATTTCTCATGTGTTTTTATATTAAATGCTATTTTATGTTGTACCATTTAATTTCCATATTTTTTGTTTTCTGTCTCTTCGAATAGATCATGGAGACCTTAAAAACAGGGAATATATCTCTCATTTATTTGTTTTTTCCATAAATCCAAACAGTTTCTGACACATATTAGGAGTAAATGTTGTTCTATTAGATCGGATTTCTGCCCTTAATAAATTGGGCATGCTTAATAAGATAATCAGTTTCCATGAAAAGAATAAATGACATCTGCCTCCTCTCTGGTTTTGTGAATTATTGCTCATTCTTTACTCATTTGGTCACTCAGTGTTTATAGGACCTTTGCATAGTTGGCTCTATGTTAAGTATTGGTTGTACAATATAAATGAAGAGCAGCTATCTTTTTTGGAGGAGTTCATAAGTAAGTAGATAATAATAAGTGATGTAAATGCTAATGTTATAAGCACAGAAGAAGCATTAACTCTGACTAAGGGAGGATACGGGATCTTTAAGTGAGGGAAATGGGTGTATCCAGGCTATTGTTTTCAACAGCACAAAAGCATAGAGGAGCAGGGGATCAGAGGTAGCATAATTAGTATAGAAGAAATCTGGAAAGGTAGGTTGGATTTGGCCTGGGATTGTGAGCTATGTGAATGAGTTAAGATCTCATCTTATTGAGTGGTGTGTAGACACTATAGTGTGCAGCCCAGATGCCCCTTGGAAAATAAATGACTTAACGTCGTCCCCGGCTGCCAAGAGAAAGCCCTAGTAATCCATTGTTGGCCCCCTGGGGGATTGCCTCAGGTAGGGAAAGCCATCTTGTCAAAGGTCATGCCTCCTTCCCACAGTGGCCCACATTCACTGATTGATTAATATGAGTAGATAAAGCCTATTTCCTTGACCCCAACTCAGGACAACTCAGAAGAATTATCCCAACCTCAGAACTCCTCAGCTGAGGTCCCACTGAGACAGCTCTTCAGTTTCACTTCTCCCTGTGCTTAATTCTATTTTTTTCCTTCCTTTCCATTAGCATTGATCCTAAAATCATTCCTTAACAAAACTCCTGCTTAGCAACGTACTTTCCAAGTCTGCTTACAACAGGTGGTAGTAGGGAGTCACCCAGGGATCTTAAGCAAGAAAGCGATACAATCAAATATATATTTCTTCAACATGAGCTTTCCCACACATACAAAAACTAATTAGGCTTTAAACAAAAATGCACATCAATTAATTTATTTCATCAGGGATTATTCCTATAGGGCTGAAAAAGCTGGTATGGCAGCTGCAAAAACATGTAGTATTTATATTTTTCAATAAGGCATCATTTTTCTTCATTATTGACATCATATTCATCTTTTTTAGGATATTTTTTAAACATCAGAATTCATTAAACTTTGTCTCAGTGCAAAAGAACCACAAAGTAAAATCTTTATATTCCGAACATTATAATCAGGAAATTATCCTGGCTAAGAAGTAAATGTATATTCCTGACTTTTGGGAACAGCATCCTAGGTATAAAATGAAAAAACAAGAAAATTTTCACAATATGTACATTGATTTTTAAAACTTTTTTACTTTACTATAGGAAAATTAACATTTAAATTCTACAAAATGGGATAGTTTTGTTCCCCGGTCAGATGACTGAAAATTGCATCCTTTTAATTTTGTCTTTCAAATATTCAAGTCTTTTTAAAAAATGTATATTTTTTAATGTTTATTTTTTGAGGGAGAGAGTGAGAGAGAGAGAGAGCGAGCATGAGTGGCGGAAGGGCAAAGAGAGAGGGAGACACAGAATCGGGAAGCAGCCTCCAGGCTCTGAGCTGTCAGCATAAGAGCCTGATGTGGGGCTCGAACTCAGGAGACAGTGAGATCATGACCTGAGCTTTTTGTCTTCATGTATTATTGGAAGTGCCTCATGTGAGCTCCCATAAATGCAGACACCACGGGGTCAGCTGCCATGTGAGGCTCCTATTTCTTTCCTCTTTTGCTCTGCCTTCCTAAAGTTGAGCACCACTACATTTACTTCTATGGGAGTTTTCCACATCCCGGAAGTACAATAGTCTCCTGCAGGCACCACTGGGGTTCCCTAAGGACTTGAATAGTGAAAATTCTCTCATTCCAATCTCTTCAGATTGTGCTCAGCCCCAAGTTGGGGCACTGGAGCCCTGAAGTTGACAAAACTCTACATTTAGTTCAAAAACAGGAAAGACTCCCTGTTCTGTGTTAAAACTCTCTAATGGTAGAATTTTATAATGGTAGAATTACTCCTTCATACATTAGCCTAATGATATAATTATCATTACAGGATATGAGCGGGGACACAGACACCATGAATGCAGGCCTGCCCTTCCCTTCAGTGACTAAGGCTTTGTCAATCTTTTTATGTCCAATTTCTTCTCTTGAAATGACTTTCCTTCCAGGAGTCCTGTTGGTTCCTTATACGGGTCTACTTCATAGTTGACTCAGTATTTCTGAACTCTCTGGTGGTCACCATTTGGATTGGGGATACTACGAAACAATAAGTGATTATGCAATATCTGCTTTAAGAGATTCTAGAATTTCTCTAATTGCTAACACATCTCAAGATGAGTTGAAGTCATCAAATATTTGTAAATAGCTAAGAGAAGAGAACAAATTGTTGCTATTTCCAGTCTACTCTTTTTTTCTCTTTCAGAGGATCATAAATTCTAGATTTTTATTAATATATTTTTCAAAGAATAACTGATTCAGTGCTGTTTGAAATTTTGAGAATTGTCTTAATATCTCATGTAAATAAGACAACATTTATATGGATGAGGGAGACTTATTTAAAAGATTACTGAGAAATTCATAAAATACAAGAATCTTTCTTGACAAAACATGATGTGTAAAGCATTAAAAGGGCTCTCATCTTAAAAACTGGAAAGAGGATTTGTGACAGCCAGGCAAAAACCTTTAAAATTGTATTTTAAGAAAAAATGGTAATTTCTCAACAGAAAAAAAATCCTTATTCATCATTCAATATATCATCATTTAATATGAAAGACAGCAGAATGTGCTTATTAAATGCTGAATAAATTTGCATTTTAGAGTAATTTAATTTTCACTAACATAATTTGGATGGCTCAAGTAAAACATAAAGGTGTTTAACTGAACAGATTATTTCAGGTATAGATTTTATAGAAAAAAAATCTATTGTCAGGTACAATAGACACTTTTATTCCTAAGATAAATTTTGAAAACTTTAAAATGATTATCACAAAAATAATATAGTTCCAATATACTGAAATGATTTAATTTCAGTAAAGCTTTCTTTTCTTCCTTTGTAAGCATAAGTTTAACATCTACCTCTAGCACTTTTATTGTTCATAAAACCATTCTATTTCATTCACAATTGTTTTGTCAGACTCTGATGGTTTATTGCAGAGAATTACTCAAGATACTAGGATTTGTTAGAAGCGGGAAAATCATGAAAATTCAATTTGAAAGGACAGCAACACCAAGATTAGCTGTCTGGATTTCCAATTCTAGACATTCGGAGCACTTGATTTTCAGACATATAAGGAAGAAGTCTACAACCTCTCTTTATCACCACTTCCAGCAACTAACAACCCATATTGCAGGAAGTTTGACACAAGTGATTGTTATGATACATGACTTAAACCATGTTTTTCTTAAAAAAAAAAAAGAAAGAAAGAAAAAAAACTCTGATGTTATCACCTTGTGTTTTCTTGAAGGGCTAGGAGTTAAAGGCCTAAGAGAGAAATCAAAGGAGTGGTGATACCTAACAGAAGCTATATTCTTTACAGAAAAAGAGTAGCACTTAAGAAATATTTTATTTGGCTTGAATTTAGAAGTGGTCTTAAAAGAGATCAGAATATTTAAGGATAGAATCATCCTTTAAAAAAAAATTCACTTGGAACTGTACAACCCTATTTGGAACAATTGGACAAATACTGCCATGACCCAACTGGTTTTTTACAATATGTGGAATTTGCCAAGTCCATGATATTTGTAGATTTCTAGACAAGTCTCCCATTACACCATACCACTTGAATACATGGTCAGAAGACAGCTTATTCTTACTTTTAGCACATACAGAAACAGTTATCAATTGTTATCTATCAACAGTAGACCAATGTAAAAAATTACACATACAAGGTTTGTATCTTTCAGAGACCATGTAGTTTAAAATGTGTGAGACTATTAAGTTGTTACTGGGGCACCTGGGTGGCTCAGTCAGTTAAGTGTCCAACTTCAGATCAGGTCATGATATCATGGTTTGTGGGTTCGAGCCCTGTGTTGGGCTCTGTGCTGATAGCTCAGAGCCTGGAGCCTGCCTCAGATTCAGCGTCTCCCTCTCTCTCTGCCCCTCCCCAGTTTGCACTCTGTCTCTCTCTCTCTCTCTCTCAAAAATAAGTAAAACATTAAAAAAAAAGTTGCTACTGGGGGTGGTGGAGGGTATGTATAGATTTATATATAGGACATATGAAACATATGCATACATTTGCAACATACCTGTCATTTAGCCTGCAGAATTCGAGACTAATTTTAGCATTGTGAACTGTATTGTTTTTGCTTTTTGTCTGCCTGATTTTAACATTAGGTCATGTGTGAAAATTAACTATGATAATATTATAGGTCTCCATGCCATTTTAATTTAGCAACAATATGTCTGAACTTATGAATATTTAGAGGTAAATGAGGCTTCCTCTTTTCTATTTAACTTAAATGTCTCACTCTATCAAAGTCAGCAATTTAATTTATTTTACTATAACAACTATAATAAAAAAGTACAAAATTTAAAAAGTAAAAAAATTTAAAAATCTGCCACATGATATACATGGTCTTTCCTATCTTCTAGTGCTCTTCACCAAAAAATAATAAAGTAAAATAAAATAAAATTAAATCTAACTCAACATTTGTTAGTGTACTTGAAGTATATTTTAAAAATTATTGAAAAAACGACTGTTTTATTGGCTAAATATTCTATAAATACTGCACATTTAAAGTCACCTGAACACTTGCTAACAAAGCTGAAATGTATCATAAGTATTACTTAAGAATACTTCTACTTTATCAGGTATTTTAAAAACTGTTTCCGAACCATTCCATGAACTAGCCGAAAGTTTTCAGAATGCAATAAAACTGCTTGTAATCATTGTCCTTTGAAATTCAAAATACAGAAAATGCTAAACTTGGGTAAATGAGCTGTAACAAATGATTATTATAATTATTTTCAATTTTAATATACATTTTATAATTACATATTATAAAATGTTTATTATAAAATAATTATTATAAAATGTTAATCTAGCAATAATATTCTAATTTATTTCTAACTTCTAAGGCTATTTTATTCTATGTATCCTGCAACAATACCATATGACAAAATAGTTCTCTTCATAACAAATCCTGTATATTTTTCAGAGATAGGACATACACCATTTCTGTTCTAGTCATGTTGAACATGTAGCATTATGAGAAATATAAAAATTGTCTACATTAAATTTTTTTTAAATGTTTATTGATTTACTTTTGAGCAAAGGAGAGCACACAAGAAGAGGAAGGACAGAGAGAGAGAGGGAGACACAGAATCTGAAGCAGGCTCCAGGCTCTAAGCTGTCAGTGCAGAGCCCGATGTGGGGCTTGAACCCACAAACTGTGAGATCATGACCTGAGCTGAAGTCAGACACTCAATGGACTGAGCCACCCAGGCACCCCTGTCTAACAGTGTTAGTTGACAGTAAATGAGAAAAAGAAAATCTTTTCAAAGTTTGTTTCATGTTTCCATTGATAAAATACAACTAATATTTTTAACATGCCTGTACTTTTTTTGTCAATTGAAAATATTTTTATAAGGGGCACCTGGGTGGCTCAGTCAGTTAAGTGTCTGACTCTTGATTTCAGCTCAGGTCATGATTTTACAGGTTGGTGGGATTGAGCCTGCATCAGGCTCTGTGTTGACAGCACAGAGCCTATTTGGGATTCTCTCTCTCTCCTTCTCTCTCTGCTCCTGCCCCACTCTCGCACTCTCCCTCTCTCTCAAAATAAATAAAAAAACTTAAAAAGAAAAAGAAAATATTTTTGTAAGAAAATAATTCTTTCTTCATATTTCCATACATTTAATTTATTAGTTGTTTAATAATGTTATGTATCCATTTAGGTAATATTAACATTTAAATTTTAACATGTTATAGTTAAATTCATTTAAATCTCTACAACATTTTTAAAAATTTATTTATTTATAGTGAGAGGGGAGAGAGAGAGGGAGAGAGAAGTGGGGTCAATCCCATGAACCATGAGATCAAGACCTAAGCTGAGATCAAGAGTCAGATGCTTAACCGACTGAGCCACCCAGATGCCCCTCTGCAACGTCTTAATGCCATCATTTCTGTGGTCTCTTCTGTTGATACATAGTTTACATAGTTTTGAATTTTATAAGGATACTTTATAAGAAACATGTGCTCAGTTTTGTTCTTGTGGCCAGGTCTACCTTTATAGTTCTCATATTTGCATATAATTCTCACAAGTCATTTTTGAAAGTAGAGAGACAATTTTAACATAATTTATATTAAATGTCTTATGCTTTGTACGTGAGCTTAATGTTGGTTTTGAAAATTTTAAACCATTATTTCAATTATTATCTTCAGTTATTATGCCTTTGATTCAGTAAGGATCTCTCATTCTTCAGTTGTTAATTCATTGGTCTGATAGGCCAAGCAACTTAATTGTGCATTTCTAAAATAAATATGAAGTTGAGAATATTTTTTGAGGAAAAATGTACTAATATTTATTGGTAAACTTACTAGTAATTACTAGTATACTGCTATTAATGAATTAGTATGGGTTATATGCAAATGACACAATTCACACATTATATCTTCTTTCAATAAAATTATATATTTCTGATTACTACAAAGATTAATCTTTTGGTTGCAACAAACCCTTAATACACTGTGCCAAGTGATGGCTCATTTCTTCTACCAAATCCCAGCTTTACTGCTGGTGTCCTTGGGTATATTACTTAAGTTCTTTGTGCCTCAGTTTCCTTACATGTAAAATGGAGGTAATAATAGTAACAGTTTGCAAGCTGCTAGGAAAATTTGTTTTCTAAAAAAAAAAAAGAAAGAAAGAAAAAGTTAGGGAGGGAGCCAAACCATAAGAGACTCTTAAAATCTGAGAACAATCTGATGGTTGATGGGGGGTGGGAGAGAGGGGAGGGTGGGTGATGGGTACTGAGGAAGGCACCTGTTGGGATGAGCACTGGGTGTTGTATCGAAACCAATTTCACAATAAATTTCATAGTTAAAAAAATTTGTTTTCTGTTGCTGCCATATCACATTATCACATAACACATTATTCTTTAAAGAATACCCATTTATTATATCTCATGGTTCTGTAGGTCAGAATTCTGGGTGGAGCATGACTCAATGAATCCTTTGCTTAGAGTCTCATAAGGGTGAAATCAGCAAGACTGTATTCCTTTCTGGAGGTTCTGGGGATGAATCTGTGTCTGAGCTCATTTAGGTTGTTGGCCAACTTCAGTTCTTTGCAGTAATGGGACTGAGGTCTTCATTTACTTGTTGACTATGAGCCAGGGTTCAGTCTTTGATCCTGAAGGCTATCCCATTTCTTCTCACCTCTCCAGCAATAGTGGGTTGAGTCTGTCTCATACTTTGAATCTTTCTTGCTTCTGCTGCATCTCTCTGATCTTGAGCCAGAGCCCTGCTTTTCAGGGCTCATTATGATAAAATTGAGTCCATTCTGATAATTTAAGATAATTTCCCTATTTAAGGTCCATAACCTTACTTACCTCTGCAAAATTCCTTTTGCCATATATGTAACATATTCACATGGTCTGGAATTTAGGATGTGGACATCTTTGGAGGGCTAATATTTGGCCTATAACATAATATTCAAGAAATTAATTCATGGAAAGTGCATAAAACAATGTTTGATGCAAATGGTTCTTTTAATAATAATTGTAATAACTGAAAATTCATATATACAATGTGCCATGACATCATCTGCACCCAACATTTCGTACAAACCCATTATTAACATTAGTGTGATTGGCTGTGGCTATATTGTTAGCCCACAACGTTAAAAAAAATGTTCTGTCTTAATCATTTTTGTGGTATCAAATTAAAGTGATATTTTAGAATATATTTAAAAGCTAAAGTCAAATTAGGATATATCTTTCTTTTTTTAATTTTTTAAAATTTACTTCCAAATTAGTTAGCATATAGTGCAACAATGATTTCAAGAGTAGATTCCTTAGTGCCCCTTACCCATTTAGCCAGTCGCCCCTCCCACAATCCCTCCAGGAACCCTCAGTTTGTTCTCCATATTGAAGAGTCTCTTATGTTTTGTCCCCCTCCCTGTTTTTATATTATTTTTGTTTCCCTTCCCTTATATTCATGTTTTGTCTCTTAAAGTCCTCATGTGAGTGAAGTCATATATTTGTCTTTCTCTGACTTACTAATTTCACTTAGCATAATACCCCCCAGTTCCATCCACATAGTTGCAAATGGCAAGATTTCATTCTTTTTGATTGCTGAGTAATACTCCATTGTATGTATATACCACATCTTCTTTATCCATTCATCCATCAATGGACATTGGGGCTCTTTCCATACTTTGGCTATTGTTGATAGTGCTGCTATAAACATGGGGATGCATGTGTCCCTTGGAAACAGCACACCTAAATCCCATGGATAAATGCCTAGTAGTGCAATTGTGGGTCATAGGGTAGTTCTATTTTTAGTTTTTTGAGGAACCTCCATACTGTTTTCCAGAGTGGCTGCACCAGTTTGCATTCCCACCAACAATGCAAAAGAGATAGGATATATCTTTCAGTTGTGAATTATCACTGTATATGAAAAATTTTGTATTTAACACAGGAGAATAGTTCAATCTGAATATTCATCAGATTTTGGGCTATTGCTATCCACTGTTACATTAAGAAGTTAACAGCAACCAGGCAAGCTTATCAATGAATTAAAATTAAAAAAACCCTGTCGGTTTAGGGCACCAGCTCGATCAAAACCTCAAACACAGACGTATTTTCAGTCTACAGCAGTTTTCAATTACAGGAAAGTCATTCCCAATGCTCTGAAGTAGTCCTCTATTAATATTACAAGTAATTTAAAAATTACAAAATAAAACTTAAAATATAGGGGCGCCTAGGTGGCTCAGTTGGTTAAGTGTCCAATTCTTGGTTTTGGTTCAGGTCATGATTTCAAGGGTACATAAGTTGGAATCCTGCCTTGGGCAGAATCTGCTTAGGATTCTGTCTCTCTCCCTCTCTCTCTGCCCCTCCCCTGCTCGTGCATGCACACTCACTTCTCTCTCTCTCAAAATAAATAAACTTCAAAAAAAAGAAAAAGATATATCATAGGGAATTAGAAGATCCCTAATAACACATAGAGTCCAGCTGGAGAAATATTTAGGCCCGAACTAAGTTTTCTTGTAGAAATATAACATGTTCTAGTTACTTATGTGAATCCTTTTCTCTTGAAGAAGGAAACCACTTTTTTTACATTTTGAAATTCTTCATTCTACAGAGACCTGCAGTATAAAGTTGGTTAAGTTAAATTTAACATGTTGCTTAATAAACATAGCAAAGTGATGAATGGATAAGGAAATTGTGGTTTACATATACAATGGAATACTACTTGGCAATGAGGAAGAATGAAATATGGCCTTTTGTAGCAACTGGAACTGGAGAGTATTATGCTAAGTGAAATAAGTCATACAGAGAAAGACAGATACCATACGTTTTCACTCTTATGTGGATCCTGAGAAACTTAACAGAAGACCATGGAGGAGGGGAAGGGAAAAAAAAAAAAAGAGAGGGAGGGAGCCAAACCATAAGAGACTCTTAAAAACTGAGAATAAACTAAGGGTTGATGGGGGGTGGGAGGGAGGAGAAAGTGGGTGATGGGCATTTAGGAGGGCACCTGTTGGGATGAGCACTGGGCGTCTTATGGAAACAAATTTGACAATAAATTTCATATTAAAAAGAAAAGAAAATTAGCCAGGCTTCAATATCCATAAATATGTGAGGGTTTTCATTTGGCTTACATATGAAGTATGATTAGTTCTTCAGTTTCACAGAGTAAAAATCAAAATGAAATAAACAGGGAAAGTTTCTAAGGTACTATTTTTCTCTGTGTATAAGAGAAAGGTTAAACTCTGTGTATCTAGAGTGTTATATATTTTCCAGATGCTTTTCAAGCTCTTAATTTTCTGTTTATTGCTGTTAAGGGCCTGTTATTACTTTGATGCAGCAGATTAACAGACCAAAACTCAATTTAACATGTTAAAAGCTAGTGCAGGGCAAGTAGACAAAACAAAACAAAAAAATATACCCGCAAAAAGTCCTCATGACCAATATGGTCCTCACAGACTTTATTTATTTATTTTTTATTTTTATTTTTTTTCAATATATGAAGTTTATTGTCAAATTGGTTTCCATACAACACCCAGTGCTCATCCCAGAAGGTGCCCTCCTCAATACCCATCACCCACCCTCTCCTCCCTCCCACCCCCATCAACCCTCAGTTTGTTATGCTAAGTGAAATAAGCCATACACAGAAAGACAGTACCATATGGTTTCACTCTTATGTGGATCCTGAGAAACTCAACAGAAACTCATAGACTTTTAGATGAACATCTCTCAAATCCTGTAAATAACAGGATGGCTGATAAATAAGCATATACTTAGCATTGTTAACTACAATGACAAACTGATTTGTTCTGAGAATAACCTCTAGAGGAAGACTTCCTGGGTTCTGACTCTGAAATCTATATTAAATGGAAAAGTTCAAATAGAAAAATGAAACTTCAGTAAGTGATAGGTTGAGAGAGAACTAAAGAGGAAACATTAAAAAAGAGAAATAAACAAAAAACCAAAACCAGAACTGTTCATAACATGCCCCTGGAGCCATTTATAATTCCTTGGTATAACTCAGTATTTAAATTACTTGTTTCTTAATTATCTGGGCTGCAGCTTATCACCTAGTCTTTAGGAGAACACAGGCTACACAAAAACAAAATAGTGATCGGTGGAAATTAGTTCCATGACATACAATTGATTGCTTATAAAACAAGGAGGATTTAGTGTTATCACATCGTGGAAAAGTGTTTGTTTTCTTCCACAGATGTGCCCATTAGTTAGGAGCATAACATATGGCTGGAGGGTAATTAAGAAGCTGGTGCCTCAAATATGAATAAATAAAACTGGAGGGTGCAACCATGTTACATCCCTCAGTCCCTGCTGATCTTTGTAGCAGAACTTTGACCCATGAGTAGTCGTTCTGTTTAGTGACATATAATGACTTGGGGAACTTCAAGGAAAAAGCAAGTTTAGGGAAGAGAGAAGAGGAAATCCAGAGTGCAGTTTGCACTTGCTAAGTTTAAGGTGTCTATTAGGCCTTTGTGTATACAGATCCAATAGACAAATACTCTAATCAAACTCATGGAAAAGGTTAGGTGGGAGATACAGATTTGGGGGGGGGGAAGCATATAAATGATATCTAAAGTCATTGGAAAAGACTGAGATCCCTCTGGCAATAAGTATAGAAAAAATACAATTGAAAATAAAAGACAGTTCTCTAGCATTAGATGTCAGGAAGAAGAGTAAAATGAAACAAGGAGACTGAAAAGAAGCAGCAAATAAGAAAAAAGAACAATGCCTTGCAACAATAGTTCAGAGGCATTCCAAGAAGGTGGCAGAGAGGAATAATGCCAAATGACAGTGAGAGGCCAAGTTAAATGAAGACTGAGAATGGACCTAGGTGTTTGGTCACATGTAAGTCATTGGTGAATTGAAAAGAACAGTTTTAGTGGGTTGATGGGGACTGGACTGGGATAAGAGTGTGTTAGATAGCCATAAAGAGGAGCAGAGAAATGTGGTAGCAGCTCAAGAGGATCTCCTGTTAAGGGGTAGAATTGTATTTTTTTTTATTGGAGATGTTACAACATTTGTGTATGTTGAATTGGGAAGGAAAGTTAATGAAGAAGAGAAGGGTAATCATTGGAAAAGCAGAGTTCTAGAGCAGGTGAAAATGGTATTTGTGAATGGATTAATCCTAAATAAAAGCCAGAGAGTTCATTGCCCATTACAAGAAAGCAGTTATTGCTAATGACAAGAACAAGAAGACAAAAAGGTCTTGATCACTAGGGTGGGTGACTAAGCCTGAGTGGAGGACGAGATCATCGGAAATGGGAATGTGTAGAAACGGGGTGGGGAGTAAGCTAATGGATGAATCATGTTGGTACAATCCACTCTTTACAGGCAATAATTATTAGAAGTCCCCATGGAGTGTTTAAATATACCCATGAATAAGAACAGAGTGCCTCTTGCCTCTGATCATAGCTACTGTGAACTCTTCTGATGATGGCTACAGATGATCCCCAAAGTAGGAGTGATAGGACAGTTCTTGAGGCTGCTTCAGGACAGGAAAGGAAAAGGCTTTCCTTTCTGCTGTGTTAAGTGTTGGGCCTGAAGGTGCTGTTCTCACTTAAAATCATAAAATGTTTTCTCTCTGGGGGCTTACACTAGAGGAAGGGTTTGGTCCAGGTGCTTTGATTATGTTCCCTCTCCAGTTTCAGACCTTGTCACTGCATACCGCTCATTGTTTCAGACTCTTCTTACAAAAATTTCCTCTCTGGGACCCAGTTATGGAAACTATTTATGTTTTTCCTACTGAAATAGTCCCCAACCCTATGAAAACTAGTCACTGCAAATATATAGTGGGTGATACCTGAAAGCTATATCTAAATATCAATTGCAGCCCTGCCCATCATATGAGACAATACAAATACTAGAAAATATGCAGGTCTTAGAATATAATAGTAGAGCCCAATGATCAACACTGGAAGATGCTCTCATGCAATTTCACAGAGCACTGCTTGGTGTGAAGATTTCAGCTTGCATAGCCTTGATTTTAAAAGTATCCTCTTATATACAGGAAACGTCTCCTGCCTGACCAAGAGCCCAGTTTTGATGGGAAGTACAGTACATGGAATTGTGAGAAAAATGGGAAAGCACTGTGGCCAATAGATAACCTCCTGAATAATGAATGAGTGATAGGTGCTACAACTCAATCAATCTCCCATACAATAACGCTGAATCCATGCGACTGAGCTTCAGGGGACAGAAAATATGAGAAGGAAAGCAGGAGTTACTGAGAGGAAGGCAGTTTGTTCAGGTCTCCTAAGATTACTTGTCTCACTCTGAGCTGGATTACAGGGACAAAGACTGATAATACATGACCTTGACTCATTGTTAGTATTGCTGATAAGTCTCCTAAGGCAATTGATTAGAGGTCAAGAAGGAGAAGATAAACACATTAGCAACTGATCTGAAGTTAGAAATAGCATAATTTATGGATATATTGAAATGTATAATGGATATTGGGATGATTTTCAATATAATCCTCCATAATGAAATTAGAAATCATATAAAACTGAAGTCACAGATTAAAAGGTCAGAATTAACTAATTTCTTTTTCCTTTTTGAAGCAATAATCTTAGGCTTTTATAGTTCATGAAGACACCAAAATCTAGGTATACATTTCAATGAATCTCAATTTATGAGACATTTTGCCTTAAGGGGACAAATGTGCCTGTAAGAAAAAAGTGTATCTTTTTTCTTTTCCTTTCAATGGGAAAAATTCAGCTAGCTCGAGAAAGAGAAGATTCAAAAGTCTACGCTGGTTCTGTAATTCACATTGTGACATTTAACTGTCAGCTATTATTTCTAAACTATTAACTTTTATGAAAGCTATTTAGACAGTGATGTCAATGGTTAATAATATTGTGGTTTCAAAAATATCAGTGGATAAAGGACATAATTCTCAGGGCAGTTTTTAAAAAATTCTGAACCCTTCCTTCCTTCCTCTTCCTCCCCCCCCCCCCCCCCCCCCGTCTCTCTCTCTTGTTTTTTTGAGGAAAAATTTGGGGCAATAGTTTTGGCACCATCATTTTTTCTTTTACATAGAAACATCCTTTTCTTTTCTCAATATTAAATACCTGCAAGGATTGATGATGCCCTGAGAGCATCGTAAGATTTTCAAACTTCAGGTTAGAATGGTTCCTGCAGGTGAACAGTAGGTGTTCAAGAACCAGTTTCTGAAAGAGTTCTAGTAGCTGGAACAAGTGCTTTCTCCCAATTGAGAGTTGATAGTAACGCAAGTATTAAAAAGGAAAAAGCCAACGGCAAAATCGACACAAAATATTCCTCTTATTGCATTATTTTTTTGGCTCTGCAGTTCCTTTCACATAATGCTGTGAACAGTTCCAACATTCCTGAGCCAAGCCAGTTATTAATTCCTTGAGAAAATTAAATTGTTTTTAATAAAAAAAAAAGCAAAAATTTTTCTAAGTCTTGTTAGTAGAGTTACTTAAATTTCACCAAACTAATCTAACAATATAAACTCAGGGATTTTTTTAAAGGTATTAACTATGGGTACTTTTAAGGATACTTGGGGATTTATGAACCATAAAAAGAAGTTGTTACACTCTAACATTTTTAATTCATTTTTCAAATATTAGTCCATGAAGGCATTTCATTTCTCTGATATGATTTTTCCCTAAGGCAAAAAAAAAAAAAATATATATATATATATATATATTTGTTTATGTAAAGGATCAATAGAAAAGTGCTTCTCAGAAGGAAAATCATTAAATTCTTCTCCCCAGAGATAGATAGAGCTCTCCTCAATAAGGCATGGAGTAGTTTTACTTCTTATTAATAACTGCAGATAAATGATTCTTATTTTTGAATGTGCCTGTATCTCCAGGTGTAAGTCAAAATGCTCCCATTCCTGTTGGCAACTCTCAAAGCACAAAATGGAGCCTGGGTTTCTGTGCACCTTCACAGGGAAGTCTTAGGTTATTCACTCAGGAGAGCTAATTCCTCTGACTGTGATGGGAAAACAAGCCCAGATTTCCAGGAGGAGAGTCCTAGATCATCTCTAACACTTTCAGCACAGAGGGAATTTCAAAGTATTGCCAAATAGCATTCAGAAGATGGCCAGGAGTAAACAATCCTCATAAAAAATAAGGTCTGGTAGAGGCTGAGTGAATGGTCTCTGTTTAACCAGGGCATCATTTTCTGTTCCTTATATCAATCTTTAATAATAACTAAAAAAAATCAAAGAAATATCACCTATAACTCATATGGCAACTTTAAGTCTTCAAAAATATTTGTACTGATACCATCCTAATGTGATCCTCAGAACATAGCAATAAGATATTTTGTAAGTGGGATCGTGTTATACAGAATAATTAAGTGACTGTTCTAAAATCACATGGAAATTGAGTGTCCAGGTGCCATTCAGGTTTCATAATTCCTAACATCAGGCTCTGTGTATAGTTCAGGACTGCCCTTTTGCAAGGAAAGAATTTAGAATTCTCGTCTGTGCCCCCATGACAGAGACATTTGGAAAACACAGACTCACTAATTATCTACATCCTAAAGCAAAATTTGAGTTAATTGTCACCATTTATTTTCATGGAGGAATTTAGTCAAGTAATTATGAAAATTATTTCAAAGAACAAAAATCTGTTGGCAATGATAGACTCTAATGAGCAAATATTAAGCTGCTACATTAGTTCTCCAAAATTAGTGCCCTTTCTATTTCTTCCTTAAATATAACAGTTTCTTTGAGAAGAATTAGATATTATTAGTCCTTGACATCAAAAGCCATGGGGAAATAATTACATAAAGTTGAATGAATATCTTAACTTTGTTGTGTGGCAGGCCATGGCCACGTTTCTTCATGGAAAGCCCTGAAGTAGACGTAAATGGAAAAACACCTGGACCCAATAGGCACCGAGAAGGAAGTGTATAATTGAGGTTGAAGATGGCCAGCTGTCCACAGAACCAATTTCCTTTTTCTCTGTGCTAGTCACAAAGGCTGCAGGTACCCACGTGACTTAATTCTACTTGATAGAATCTGGAAACAAGTGATGGATGCCAATTTCAGGACTGGCTCATAAAACCCTTTTTCCCTCCAAGCCCTTTCCCCATTTGCCAGCCTGATGAAACAAGCATAATGGCCTTAGAAGCCACAAAATGGGATAAACCCAAAGCCCTGAATCACCACATGAACAAGAGCTATTTACCAATTAGGAAGACCGATTTTGGAAGTGATGTAAAAAGTAAACTTCTATCGTATTTGAACTATTTCACAGTTGGAGTTTATTTGTGAGAGCAGGTAGAATTTCTTTATCTAATGTGTGCAACGCCCAGCATATGCACAGAAAGGACAACTTTGCATTAGAATGTTAGCAAAAGTTCAAGACTTGTAATGTGGACAGCTTGAGCACCAGTAACAGAATTATTGTCTTACATGGAATCATAATC
The DNA here is from genome assembly GCF_016509475.1 of Prionailurus bengalensis. NCBI lineage: Eukaryota > Metazoa > Chordata > Mammalia > Carnivora > Felidae > Prionailurus > Prionailurus bengalensis. The sequence goes on from NC_057348.1 coordinate 96,907,118, forward strand.
ACATGGGAATTAGTGTGACCCTTTCAGGAGTGAGGCTTAAAGTCCAGTGTAGCCCTCTATTTTGGTCCCCTCAAACTAAGAATATACCTTTTCCTTGAGCAGGGCATTCACCTGAATCACTACCACCCCAGGTATAGTCTCATGAGGAATGAAAGGAGGATGGTGAGGCCATCATCACTCAGATGTATCCATGTTGATGTTCTTCTCATGTCCCTTTGGTACTTGATAAAGCTTATGAGTGGGACTACTTAGTGTTGGTGATTTCTGCCATCAAAAAACTGAGCCCCAGCCTTCTTTGATCATTTATATGAGCAACCACTATATATACAAAACAGAATATATTGTATGGAAATCAAAAAGCAGCTCTATTTTCATTCACATTGCACTTTTAAAAGTATACTGTGAGGGCTCCTTTGTCCTCTGCCCCTGAATGATTTTTAGGGAATGTCTGAATATTACCATATAAAATATAGGCTCAGTTCAGTAATTACTATGGCCAATCCACCATTGAGATTAAAAATTTTAAGATTCATGTTTGGTCTGCTTCATTCTTCTGCAGGATAGCTCTCTACAGTGGGAGAGTGGAACATTTCTTTCCCTTCCCTTTCCTTGTACTTAAAACTAGTTAGAGGTATTTAGAGTTAGAGGAATAAAAGGTTTGTTGATATTATTATGTGGAATATAATATCTGATATTAAATAACCCAAAGGTATAAACTTAATATAACAAAAGTGAAAGTGTCTACAAATAGAGGAAAATTAAATTTTTTCCTGTTAATAGTTATAATCATATCTTTACCACTACCCATTAGAAACTGTCGCATATAGCCAAATAATAATTTTAAATTCCAGGCCTTAAATCTTAATTCCATTCAGAACACTGGTGTTTGACTTTAGGAAAAAAAATAATATATTTTCTTACTGAATTATAATTCAGTGTGAGAATGTGTTACCTCAGGCAACCATATGAGATACTATTAAAAATGCAATTTATTCTACTACATAAAAATAACTAAAAATGCTCCAAATCACAGAAGTGATGTAAGCAATGAACTGAAACATATTTCAAATCCATTAAATTTCAGAGTATGTTCATTCTACTTCTACACAGAAAGTAGCACTCAAGAAAGTCAGTATTGTTTATTGAAATCTAAATTTCATTATAAGAAGAAAACATTTTGATAAATGTTTCTAATTGTTGAAGATGGTTAGGAGTGCATGGAGATTCATTATATGTTCTCTCACTTGTTTTGTGTGTTTGAAAATTTACATAATAAAAATTTTTGTTGTGATATTTAAAAAACAAAAAGATTTATATTTGAGCCAATTTATGTACTTGAGCTACTGGTAGGATATCAGTGTGGCTCTTTCTCTGGAAGTCAGTTTACACATTGATCCTTTGTGCCAATATAAATTGAAATGGCCATTCATGTTTCAGCAGCTTGGCAATATATACCCACGTATATAACCTCGTATAACCAGAATCCTGAGCTTTATGTTAACCACTCCCTTGTTTCTTGGTAATTTTACCATATATAGATGCATCCCTAAATGACATGTGGCTTGGTTTTGTCTACTTCTGAATTTTATGTAAATGAATAATATATGTATACTTTGTTGACTTGTTTCTTTCACGTAAAAAGACATTTGAGAGCATCACCCAATGTTGATGTGCTCAATTGAAGTTCGTTAATTTTTGTTGTGATTCTTTAGTATGAATATATGACCAATTTATTATTGTTGCTTTTTCACTAAAGATCTGCTTTTGATGAACTTTGAGGATGTGTTCATTTTCTAGTTATTACAAACAATGCCACCTTATTAATTGCATGGATATGAATTAACCTAGGATTAATGTAAGTAGAATTCCTGGGTCAGTGCGTATAGGTTCACGTTTTTTAGGTAGGATCAAACTGGTTTCCAAAATTTTTGTGCCAGTACCCATTAGCATGTAGAAAGTTCCTATGGCTTTACAGCCTTACTGATACTTTCATTTTTTACCATACCAGGCATAATTTCTCTTGTAAATGAAGCAATACCTATGATGATAAATAAGCACCAGGAAAAGAGAAAAAGTGATGCAATCTGAACCCAAGTTTATTATGAGCCTCACGAGTTTCACATGTTTTCCAGACTTTTGCCAATAATAATCTTTAAAAATAAAAGTGAAGAGTACCTGCTGGGTATCACAAAACAATTACTTCTCAAGTAAGTCAGAAATAACTGCTTGGAAAAGCTACAGTTAAGAGAAGAAGACTTTTTAAATGAATACAAATTAATATTGACTTTTAGGATTTATTACTTATATTAGATCTCTTCCATTTGCCCATTTTAGACTAACTTCCCCCTGCTCCCTATCGTGGGAGGTTGACCTATTTGGGACCCATTGCCTTCTGGCTTCTCATTGGATTTAGCCAATGGAGAACTCCAACAGAAAACAGGAAGGAAAAGGCTTTCTGTCATGGGACCTGGTCAATATGCCAGAGGGTTCAGCTCCTCTCAAGGCATCATCTCCAGAAGACCTCCAACTACTCCCTCTACCCTGTCCTTCTTCCTTCTCTTCCTTCCATAATGGCTGACCCTGATAACATTCTCTAATGAATTGTCAGCATGCTAATCTCTACCTCAGCGACTGTTTACCAGAGAACCTAACCTATGAAAAAGATAGACTCTTTTGTTTTTCGAGATTGATGAGACAATAAGGAATGGCTCATAAAATTGTAAATTTCCTTATGTTGTTAGGTGATTTATAATTTGGGTGCTCAAAGCTCCATTAAAAATGTTAATGGTGATTTTACTGAAAAGGTCAATAACTCCTGTGCCCTCTTGAATAAATAAATGAATTTATTATTCATTTATTAAAATGAATTCTTAATTTTTTTCCTTAACGTTTATTTATTTTTGAGTGAGAGAGAGAGAGAGAGAGAGAGAGAGAGAGAGAGAGAGACAGACAGACTGTGAGTGGGGGAGGGGCAGAGAGAGAGAGGGAGACACAGAATCTGAAGTAGGCTCCAGACTCTGAGCTGTCAGCAGAGTCGGATGCAGGGCTCGAACCATGAGATCATGACCTGAGCCAATGTTGGATATTTAGCTGACTGAGCCACCCAGGCACCCCATTGAATTTCTAACATAACAAACAAAAACAGAAAAATTGAGGAACAAATAGGATCTTTTAAAAAATATGTTTGTTAATTTGTTTTGAGAGACACAGAGAGAGAACAAGAGCAGGAGGAGGGCAGAGAGAGAGAGGAAGAGAGAGAATCCTAAGCAGGCTCTGCGCTATCAGCACAGAGCCCAGTATGGGGCTTTATTTCACAAACTGCGAGATCATGACCTGAGCCAAAATCAAGATCAGATGCTCAGTGCCCCGATATTCTGAATGTGCATTTTATTACCCTCTTTCTTTTTCTTATATTTTCTTGTTCTCATTCTCTCTTTTCCTCTACTCCCTCCCTCTCCCTCTCGGTCTCCTCTCTGTCTCCTTCACTCCCTCCATTACCTCTCCTTCATGTTCTATCTTTCTGTCTCTCTGATCCTTCCTGTCTTTTTTTCTGTAAGCATGTATCTTGCGTTCCAGAGATTTATGTTTCATTATGTTTCTTCTTTTCCCATTTTTGAAAGGAGTCTTAGCATTTACCAAAATCATTTTGATTGAAGTCATCTTATGCCCCTGTTTAGTAAATTCTAAAAATAATTATTTTCTTTATGTTGTGGTGACAGCAATTTTGTTAGCTTTCTGTCCCCTGAGATAGTTAATATTTTCCCCCAACCACCTTAGTTGACCTTACAAATCCCAGGAAGACTTTTATAAATGTCAAAGTTGCTTATTTATGGAATACTGATTTGAACCTAGGTAGGGTAGGTACTTATCTAACATGATTGCAACCAGTAGTTGTTCATTTAATTGGAAAGCCAGTTTGAAATGAGTAGGCATACAAGTAATACATACATACATCTTAAACATTTTAACTTTAAAAATACAATTATATGTTCATTTGCCCATCTTTTCAGCAGAGCTAAGGTCTTTTTATGAAGCATGGATCAGATGAGTTTCACATCATATTTCTTTCCCAAACCAGTAATGTATCATCCTCAAATATTAGTTTCATTTTCTTTAATGTGGAGCAAAAGACTTAAAGATAGTTGTGAAGCAACCTTAAAGAAAACTTCCCTATACACACCCCATCTTTGACAGTGTTCTTATCCACACTTAATATGGCAAGAACTATATAAACAATTCACTTTCATAGAATATTTCCAAAGTATGCAACTTACATTCCACAGGAACCAGAAGTCTTCAAACTTGTGTTTCACTGGTTTGTTTATACTAATTAAGCGTCATAATTTCAATGTCACATTTGGCACTAATGGCACAGGTTGGTAACAATCACAGCTTACTCTTAGTGAGTGTACAACTCACTGTGAAGGAGCAGATCTATGCGGGCTGCCAGAGAGTGGCCTAGTGTCCGTGAGCACCTCATATGCTGTGGACACCAACTCATATGATTTACAAAAGGAATGGAGAGTTGAAGTTAAGTTGGTTAATTCAAAGATGGTTAAAAAAAAAACTTCTGTATTTCCAAACCCAAAGGTTTAACTGAATTATTCTCAGGTTTATCTGTGTTCTCTGAAAATTAATTAATTTACTTTTCTAAAATGTTACTTAATTTTTATCCAATGCCCCATCCCCACCATACTGGCCGGAAATACCTACTGTATCTAAAATATTATGGAAGAATCCTGTTCTAAGAATCCTGTTCACCATATTATGTATTTTCATAGAATGAATACTTAGGGAATTAGCCAAAGTGTGTGTGTGTGTGTGTGTGTGTGTGTGTGTGTGTGTGTGTTGTGTTAGTGGGCCAAACTCCAGAGATATTTCAATCATAATATATTTTTTTAAATCTCTGAATCCTTTTAAGAACTGTTAGTGTTTCCTGGTTTGACATTCTTCTCAGGGATTAGGGATGAATTTACAAACTAGTTGAAGTCAATTTAGGATTATTTTATCACTAAATACAATTTTATGTACCATGGTCAAATACCATCATTTTAGGAAAAGGACCTTTATTTACTCAAAAAATTAGGATGAATATCAGCCTAGGCAAGATTAAATACTAATAAAAATCTTTGACTTGGAATTAAAAATAAAATATTTTAAGTAAGTTTTTGAGGTATGAATATTAATTTTTTCTGAAAGTACAGCTATACAGTAGGAGAAAGCAAAGGCAGAGAGAGGTAAGCACCACCTCAATATTTAGCACATCTCCCTTTCCTCAGTTTCCAAGTTGTTCAAAGATATGGATGAAGTTAAGGCAGAGCTTTCTAAGAATCCCAAGAAGAGAGAGATGAGTTGCAATGCCTCTAAATGCATGACTCTCAAACAGGTCAAACTGACAAGCCACAGTAAAAATAACACCCTTTTCCACAATACAATTTGTAAAAAATCTCTGGATAACACACATGTATTATGTGAAATTACACATTGCTAAAAGAGATAACTAAGCCTGTGAAAGAACAACAGAAGCTCTGTCTAAAGAATTCTTGTGTGTCTGTTGGCTATCTCAGTAGTTTCATCTGCCACCACAAAGGGAGCATTTTAGTGAGCTGAAAGGGAAGACTCAAAAGGTCCATCTTTGACTGTGGATAGCACTTCTTCTCCTAAAGACTAAAGAATGACATGGCTTTTGGAAGAATGTTCTCACAGTGAGGGGGCACTCATGGACCTCTGCCATAGGTGAAAGAGAGGTTGAGACCATCTCATGACTCAGGTTCCACCACATTGCTTCCAGTCTTGAAAAAACATCCATGGGAGACCGCACCTAGTACGTTTATGAAATCTCATAAGTGCTAGTAAATTATACCAGATGCATTTGAAGAATTATTGATTTTAATTTCTTACTTCTTATTTCTTTAATGTATGGTACATATTTTGAAATTGTCTCCAAGTTCTAGCAGGGCATTTGAGCCCTTAGCCAGGGCTCTGTTAACTCCAGCCCATGAAAAGGACCCCATATTGTGAGAAATACACATATCCTCCTTTTAATACTCACTCAAACTGATTCTTCAAAAAAAAAAGTGTTATTTTTTTTAAATGCTTACAAGAGGAAAAAGAGATATATTGGCAGGAAGTAAGCAATACAATAGTCTTTCAAGACCTGTAGTATTTATATGATAACTAAACATACCAATCCCAAATCAGTAAATCCATTGTAATAGATACAAATATATTTACGCAGATATGAAGATAACAAGCTGGCTATATGAAATTGGGAATGTGCCTGAACAAATAGATTCATAGGAGACAAAACTATATAATCAAAGGTTAGGACTAACAATGTTCAGACATCTTTTTGAAAATGTATCTTAGCATGTTTATTCAATTTCACATTGATTTCCAAAATTTTTCAGGATCAGCCTTTAAGAAACCTATTTTTGGCATATAATTTCACTTCTCCTCATAATTGCTAGGAGTCAGGCTTATATAATAGTAATAGCTCCAGAATGACAGACCTAATTCCAGATCTATTGATTACTAACTAGCTCCTTTCATCTTGAACGAGCCTATTAGACACTGCCACGGTTCCTTCCATTTGTGAAATAAACAATAATAGTTCCTATCTGTAAAGTTAGAATCAAATAAAATCTACAAATCTATTTGAAAGTGAATTATAGGTACAGATATATATTGCACAAAAGCCATTTGTTAAGGTGAGGATTAAAAGTTAAAGCCATCTCAAGTCAGGATGTGGTACAGCCAGGATCCTGACTCTATGAATATATCACCCATCACTATTTCCTTGTCTCCGCGTCTCTCCTAATAAAACAAATCTCACCTCCTGGCTTCTTCCATAGCTTCTTTGGTAATCACTATATTTCAAATCTTTTTAGTGACACATTGACATGTCCTTCCCCTAAAATGCTTCTCAGAGACATCCTCATTGATCCTTTAAGTCTTCTTGCACTCTATAGACTCATTCCTGCCTGCTGTCTGACACTGATCCCTCCATAATGATAAGTATGAGGACAAGAACAGCTTCCATGAATTAAAAAAAAAATGGCAGGGCTTTCTTTTAAACTGTTTTAATATTGAGAAAAGTTATTGTGATGTTTTTGAACCAGTACAATTTTACCTAAGTATAATAGGGCATCTAGATTTGTAAGCACATTTTTTTTTTGAACAGGGTAAAGGGCTTATAACAGTGCAGGCTGAGTTCTTTCTTAAATCTTAAGCAATAAATCATCCATGATGATTTATGGTAAGAACCTTAACTAGCGCAGTGACCACAGGAAGAAAGGGAGATTATGACAGGATCAAAAGTCCTATGGAAAATGGAATCAACAGTACTGATTGTAATAGTGTTTATTGAGGGAGGGAAAAGCCAGATATTTTCTAGGTAAATAATTTAATAAATGGTAGCACTGTTAACCCCAGTACAGAATACCCATCCCTAAGCATTCAAACTAGCAAAGCATAGACTTTCTTGGGTATGCCATTCTCTGTGGAACCTCTGTGCATTTGTATAAACTGGGCCTTTTGCACTAAATGTCTTTTTTTCCCCCTTGTCAACCTAGAATTCTCCTTCGAAGTCATATGAAAAGTGTTCATCTCTTCTGGGAAACTGTCTTTGAGCCATCAGGCAGCTACAGGCTCCCTTCTCTTACTTCTTGACCTACTTCTGATACTTCTGTTAGAATACCTACATTTTATACTCTAATTATTTACAAGTCCATCTCCTGGACCTCAAGGACAAGGCTGTGTTTTACTCATCTGAATGTCCCTAGGGCAGCAACCAATACTGGAAATGTGATATAGATTCTACAGATGTTTACTGAAAACATACCAAAACATTGCTTTGGTATGAATGTGGAGATGTTAATTACACATTGAAAATATGGATCAGGAATACAGAGATGGCAGAAAGATATGGATGCAGGGTTGGTTTAGATCACTTAGAAAAACTGTGTACCCGAGTAGGGAAAGAAAAAGAATGGACAAAGGTAAAGGAGCCAGGAAATGAGAGCAAAAGCAGTCCCCAAACCCCAGGTGGAGAATCAGGAAAGAATAGTTTTATAGAAACTAAGAGAGGATGATAGTCCAGATGGAGGAAATTGTTAAAGGTGTCAAGCAAAGCTGCTTCCTTCTGTATAAAATGTGGAATATAACACCTGATACACAGAATTATGTTGAGGACTAAATGGAATATGTGACAGTGCTTAAAACAATGCCAGGGACAAATTGGTGACAATAATTATTTCAAAATCAAATACAATGAAAATTGAGGTGAGAAAACCAGTCTGGCAATTAGGAAGTCGATGGAGGTGACCATTGTGGGAACAGCATCGTTAGAAAGGAAGGGACAGAAGCTGAATTTCTGTGGAGTAAAAGCAATGAAAATGGGGTGAGAGAATAGAAAGCAAAAAGATACTTTCCATCTAAGAACTATACTGATGAAGGAGAGAAGAGTGTGAAGTTGGTGGCCTCAGGAGGAGGCAGACTTTTGGAAAAAATGTTTGGTTGTAGGACACGAGAATTTTGAGCATGTACATAGCAGAGGAGAAGGACCCAATAAAGAGGGAGAGATATTAGCCCAAAGAAGGACAGAAAAGAGGGTTTGAGATGGCTCTACATTTAATGGAAAATTAAGGAAAATAATGAGAGCCCTCTCTTTCCCATGCAATGGGGATTAGGTTTCCTGATAACAGTGAGAGTGGTTTTGGGGTATAAGAGAAGTCATAAATAGGTGAAGTGGTCATGATGAGAATGGGAAAAGAAACCGTTGAAGGGTAAGTAAAAAAAAAAATTATTAAACTGCATTAATGTCTGTCATTTCCTGTCTGCTGCTTTGGTCTTGCCCATGTGACCACAAGTATTGCCTGCCCCCATGGGATTAGCCCTTCATCACTGAGAATACCTTTATCCTGTTGAGGAAGGGGATGAGTCCATAGATGATCTCTTATTGACCAGTTTCTTGCCCTCCCTCTACAAAGGGGGAGACCCCCTAAGCACTGAGAGCTGATCCATGCTGCCCACTGGACTGAAACAGGCAGGTGAATTTCCAAACTGTCAAGCCAAACTAAGGCTAGCATTACCAGGATTCAAAGCATGGGATACTTTTTTAAAGGTCTTTTTCAGTAAAATGGTATAAATTGATCCTAGTGTCTTGAATATGAAGCTTCTAGCTTCTCAAAGATGATGCAAAGAATCGGACTCAAGCCTTCACAAAATCGTTTCTAACTTTAATTACAGGAAAGTAATTTTCATGTGCTTTGCTGTCACTAAGTCATTTCAGTTTTCAGCAAAAGCTCTGCCATAGGAGTCAAGGGTCCTCAGCTCTTCTGTCTCCTTTCTATAATAACTTCCTTATGGTACCACTACCCACCCCTCCCAAACAGCTTCAGTCAGGAGCCCTTACAGAAGAGGCTTTAGTCTAATCTTTTTATTTTTTTTACTCGTTTTTACAGGTTTTCAATAGCAATAGTGTGCAATTGATCAGTTGTTCAGGAAATTGTTAAGGATGGATGAATGAAATAAGATAGGCCCATAGGGAGCATATGAGTTGCAAGGAGTAACTTCTCTATTCGAAGTCCAAAAGGTCAAAATCTCTTTCTTAGATGCATCTAGACTTTGGTTCACTGCCACAAGCCTAGAAGCTCAGCCTGCTTTTCTCTCCTTTAGCTGAGGCCAACAGCCATTCTATCCCTTGGGTATCTAGGCCCTCTAATATAACTGGATATAGAACTGGTCACATTCTTCTCAGCTCTTTCCACTTAAATCCCTTCTACCGACCCTTTTCATCTTTTCTTTGTTCCCATTATAGACAAAACCCTTGTATTCTTGTATTTAAGGGTGGAACTACTTAACATTAAGAGAAAAGATCAATATAACAAGTGGGTACATTATAAATGTTAAGGTAACTCAAGTTCTTATAGTAAAAGTATCCCCTACTCAAGGGTGAGGTGGTAACTGGAAGCCTTTGGGTTTCAGCTCTCTGCTTTGATTCTCCCAAGGCTATATGGATGCCTAAGGTCACCCAGCTAGTAGGCAGAGCCGGGCCTTTATCTCAGGACTGTGAGGCGCCAAGGCCCATACTCCAATAGTTATGCTACCAGGGTTCAAGCAGAGCTTAAAATTTGCCACACTATATTATTACCTTTATTTACCTGCCAGGTACTACCTATATCCACCTGACAAGTATTATTCTTGAGGATGGAAAAATTACCATAACTTTCGTGTCTTTCTTCCCCAGTCTTACTTGTAAACATGGTTGATAGGAGTTCAACTGGTGTGATGTGGGTCTCCTAAGCACCCTCACATAAATGTGCCTTCTGGCTTTCCAAGATGAATAGGTCTTTCATTGTCAGAGCAGTTCAGCATTATACTAGAAAAACACAGCATATCCCCAGGGGCCCTCACATTCCCTTGGTCCGACTAAGTGACCCATCTCTAAGAAAATGCACAAGTGGGCAGGGGTGGGGACAAGTTGACAGATGTTCTAACTGCCCCACAGTACCCAGAAGAACACTGGTTTGGCTTTACATATTAGTTTTCTAATTGCTACGGTAAGTTATTACACAAGTGTGTAGTTTAAAACAATCCAGACTTACTATTTTGAAGTTCTTAGAAGTCCAACACAACTCTCATTGGTCTAAAATTACGATTTGGCAAGGAAGAGTTTGTTTTTGGGGGCTCTGGGAAAGATTCTGTTTCCTTACCTTTTCCAGCCTCTAAAGGCTGCCCCCATTCCTTGGCTAATGGCCCCTTCCTCCAGCTTCAAAGACAGCAGGGCTGCATCTTTAAATCTCTCCCTGACTCTGACTGTTCTGCTTCGGTCCTCCATTTTCAAGAAACTTTTTGATCACATTTGACCTACCTGGATAATCCAGGATAATCTTACTATTTAAGGCCAGCTGATTAGCAAACTGTATTCTATCTACAACCTTAATTCCCCTTTGCTATATACGCTAAAATATTTACAGGTTCTGAGAAGTAGGACAAATATCTTTGGAGGCCTACCACAGTGTTTTAGGAATCATACATGAAGAGTAAGGTCCACCATTCCTGGAAGGCCAAAGACAAAATCAGGGAGTACATAAGGGAGCATTCTTGAAACAGAAGCTTGAAAACAGAGCATCTCATCAATTTTACTTTCCCCTCCCCTTTCCCTCCTCTCCTCTCCCATATAGGAGTCTATAAGGTAGTATTCCAGCTGAGAGTATACTTACAGCACATGGAAGTCCAGAGAAGAAAAGAGGTGATTTACTTGGAGATGTGCAGAGTTGTGAATTACCTACTTGAAACCAGGGTAGATAATTTGGAGGGATCATCTTTCTCATATGTAAACTGGAGTTGCTGCCTGCCTCTCAGGTCTGCATGAGGATCCAGTGAGATACATGCAGTGCACCTTGGAGCATTGTCCTATCACATTCTGGACGCTTCATGAGTCCAAGGATGTTACTGGTATCAGATCTAAAAAAGAAAGAAAGAAAGAAAGAAAGAAAGAAAGAAAGAAAGAAAGAAAGAAAGAAAGAAAGGAAAGAAAGAAAAAAAGAAAGAAAGAAAGAAAGAAAGAAAGAAAGAAAGAAAGAAAGAAAGAAAGAAAAAAGATTTTTGCTTCGCTACAGTTTTCCAGAAATTTAGTTCTGAAAAGGAGATAGCAGGATTCAAATTGCTGATTCATAAGTACTGAATTATAAAAGTTATTAATTGGCGATGATGTTGACCCTGGTCTTAATGATTACACATCTTTATTGTATTCAAGTGGATTAAAAAAAAGTTTTCTCCGTACACTTAAGAAAAGTCCCATGGCAAAGGGAATTTGGATAATTTTTAGGAAAGGCTGCATATTGTGAAAATAGGTATTTATCATAATTCTTACTGGCAAGCAACTAAAATTAAATCATGCAGAGTTAGTAATGATGTTAAAACCCATAATATTCCTCAATTATTATAATAATATCTTACCTTTAGCAAGTATGCTGTTTCAAAGCACTTCAGTTTATATTAGTTCATTTTTAATGTGTGCGTAGTTCCTGCCCTAACCTCATTTCCAGTTGGCCCATAAATTGATTTATTTATGCTACTTGGGGATTAATCAACTGTTCCAACTGTTTTTGAATTTACCTAAATAAGTAGGGCTTTCTTGATACAATTAGTCTAGATATTGTGAAGTAATATGGGATTTAGCATGGCAAATGCATATTTTCCTCAGAAATATCAGACTTTTGATAGTATAGTTGGATCATTTTTTAGCCTCCCACCCCAGCCATTAGCATTTACATTATATGCATAATAGCACACTATGCTGCAACTTCTAATGAGATCAAAGTTCCACACAGTATCTGTTCTCACAGATTTAGGACTTTTGAAGACAGAATAAGAATTTGCTACTATATTGCCCAAATCCCCTTGCTAAGATAGAATCAGTCCTCAAACAGGAACTTCATATGTAGTGAGCCAGAAAGGATAGTCAATTGTTCTGAACCAGCTTACCACTGACTGTGGCCACCTCTCCTAGTGTGTACCTAATGGAATGGACTCCTCTTTGGGAATCACAGGTCATCATCAGAGCTGATCTGGGTCCTTATGACAACCTGTACCATGTGCTCAGCTTTTGTTTCCTAAACCAAGAATGGTTAGTGTGATGATGCAACTCTCTTGCTCTACATCCCAAATGTTCTACCCATATTCACAAAATAGATATGTGGAACCTTTGGTACAGGCAGTTTTCCTGTAGGATTACCACTCTAGGCTGGAGGTGAGGAGAGGAATTGGGATAGGGATGTAGGGTTAAGGCTGCTTGGTTCCTATTGGATTGAGCTGTATCAGGGAAAGGGGTGTTTTAAATCCATTTTGTCAAAAATTGTTCACTTTATGCTTAGGATTAAAACTGAAAATCGATTCTCTCCACTGTATGGGACATGGGTGCAATGCCATTAGACACTTCCATGGAAGGAGTGTCTCAGAATGCTTCTGTCTAATAGCTTCACACCCAGTGTTACAAGGTTGAAGGCTAGAAAATGGTGCTCATTACAGTGTAAAGCATTTATTTTTAAATGTTTATTTATTCATTTATTTTTATTTTGAGAGAGAGTGTGCAAGCAGGGGAGGGATATACAGAGAGGGAGAGAGAGAGAATCCCAAGCAGCCTTTACACTGTCAGCGCAGAGCCCTATGTGCACCTTGAACTCCCAGACCATGAGATCATGACCTGAGCCGAAATCAAGAGTCGGACACTTAGCTGACTGAGCCACCCAGGCGCCCTGTGATGTAAAGCATTTAAATAATCACATAAAATAACCTTTGCAAAATGAATATGAGGCTTGTTAGCAAACTATACTGCTTACCCTAAAAATTATCTTCATTTTTAAAATTCTGAATATCCTGTCATCTAAGAGACATTTAGACTACTAGATAATGTTGATAATTTCATTTCCTGCCTTGTTGCAATGACTGAATTGTTACAAGTACTGTGTGTCCAAGTTATGAACACATGTAGTCACATGGATACACACACATGCATGTGCAAACAGATACAGTTTCTTGTGATAGCTTTTCCCTCAGCCATAAGTTTGTCATATGGAGAAAAATATCCAATCTTACATAAAAATAGGATGCATAGGTAATTATTTTGAGATTTTCTTATCAGTTCCTGGCATAATTTTTTTCAAACAGTCTAAATGATTGCAGCTAAAATACATTTATTTTTAATGTAACTGTTTGCTTCTAGACAGTTCAGATTGAATCATTAACAATCTTTTCCCCTATTCTCCTCTATTTAAACTTACCTGATAATGGAATGTCATTTTGTTGTCTTGTTTTTAAAAATTTTTAATAATAACACAGGAAGGTGAGAATCCTGTTGTGAAGAGTTTCAGCAAAACATCTCAGGTCAATAAGCTGATATATCTTTTCCCAGGACCTAATTTGAAAACTTGTAACAAACAGGGAAAGTAGGCCTGAGAGACACATATGAGTCACCAGCATCAGCCAGCAACCCTTGACTGGACCAAGAACGTGACTCCAGTTTCTGTTGTCCAGACCTGCCCCCCACTCAGTGCTGCTGCCCTCTGCCCTTTTGTTTCTGGTGAAATGTAGGAGGCTTCCTGTCCAAACCACATGTGGCTGTAGTTCCCTAATCTCTATAGTAACAATGAAAAAGAAAAGAAAGCCAATTGACTCCACTATAGTTAACCAGGATGTTAGAAATTCTTCTGTGCTGATTAATCATCTTTCTGCTGTTGAACCTTCCTGCCTTTAATTTAAGAGATCCTGTTTGCGTTACCCTGTAAGCAAGATTTCAGACAGTGACGTCTTTTGCAATGAGACAAAAAAAAAAAAAAAAAAAAAAAAAAAAGAGGTGGGACCCAAGGCGCTCATGTGAAAGTTTACTCTTTATCAGTGTAAATTTGGAGTGATGATATTTTGCCAAATTCCCTACTGATAATAGGCAACTTGAGAAAAGCATTTGTTTCATCAAAATACTATTACATACAGGATCTTTTTACAATAAACTTAAAAACTAAGTCTAAGTTTGTTGAATAAAATATTGTTTGAAGTTGATGGAATTTCATCTGGAGACTGATCATTTTGCTACATGGAGACTTTTTTGGTAACAGCTTAATTCACATACCATAATTCACCAATAATTCACATACCATACAATTCACTCATTTAAAGCAGACGATTCAATGGTTTTAGCATATTTAGAATTGTGCAACCATCACCACAGTCAATTTTAGAACATTTTCATCATCCAAAGAGAAACTTGCATTTTCTATAGCTGTCGCTCTCACAATTGCCTCACAACATCCCCAACCCCAGTCCCGAGTCCTTGCCAACCAGAACCTTCTATCAGTCTCTATAAATTTTCCTGTTTTGGACATTGTATAGAAAGGAATAATGCAATATTTGGTCTTTTGTGACTGTCTTCTTTCATCATAATATTTTCAAAGTTCATCCATGTTGTAGCATGTATTGATTGATATTTCATTTCTTTTTATGGCCAAATAAAATTCCATTGTATGGATGTGCTACATTTTGTTTACTCATTTGTTAGTTGATGGACATTTGGGTTGTTTCCACCTTTTGGCTACTAAAAATAATGACTGCTGTGAACATTCTTGTACACTATTTTCTGTGGACATGTTTTTATTTCTCCTGGGTATATAACTAGGAGTGGAATTGCTGAATCATGTGAATTTTTGTTTAATTTTTTGAGGAATTGCTGGAATGTTTTTCAAAGTGACTATAGCATTGTACATTACATAGAGAATTAATTTATTGGAATCTGACCTTGCAGGTAGTTGCTGCTTCAGTGTTCTGAATTGATACTTAGTCTAACACATCTAAGGCTATTTTTCTAGTCATGTCAACTATCAAAACGCCAATGAAATCAGAAGAATAAGGCGGAAAATAAGCCACGAAGGGTCAAAACCAATACCAAGTGGTCCACCCACTAAAATCCCTGTCTATCTCTAGGAAAACCCCATAAGCTCTCACTAGTAGTCAATTTACTCTTTGTGCTATAACAGCTTCTGATTTTCTGAACCCTCGAAGATTAGAAGAAGGAAATTAGAAAATTGTGAGAGTTTCTGGAGACCAGATTATTGATGGCAATAAGAAAAGACAGTCAAATGCCTCATATTGAGAAAAGAAACTGAACACAAAGCCATAAAAGAAAGCATAAGTCCTCTAAAGACTGGGAACTATCTAGTTTCAGGGGATAAGTCCCTGCACACTTCTAATTACTCTGAGATGTCACTGTGTTGTTTCATAGCGCAATTATCGATACTTAAATGTATACTCTTCAGTAATCAAAATAAGATACAATCATATTAAGAAAAGTGTGGAAGTTTTCAATACAGTTTGAAGGATACATCCAAAATGCTGGAGTTTTTGAAAATTCATCTTTTAAAATCATAGACTCTCAAGGCTGGATATATCCTACTTAATGATCATATCCCACTTAATGTGATGTCATAGAAAAGCCTAATAGGGGACGACTGAGAACTGGTTACAGGTTTGTAGGTTTGTGAACTTGAGCACATAATAATAATGTTGGGTCTTACTTTCGTCATACATGAAATGCTGGATCTGAAATGGATAATATACAGAGCTTTTTAAAAATTTTTTATTCTCTTCTGTCTCTTCCTCTCAACCCTCTATAAAGAGCTAGGCATAATTTCCCAGAAGAAAATAAGAGAATAAAATACTTTGAGAACTTAGAATCTTTGTGAACTCATAGACTAGAAACAGTCAATCAGGAAGCATTAAATATCTACAAAGTGTCAAGCTTTGTGATAGGATCTTGAGACAGAAAGATGAATGAATGAAGCCTAGTTCTTTCCCTCAAAGGTATGCAAACCATTTCTCACGTACAGATCATTACAAATGACAGAAGTTATACAGAGGTAATAATGCTAACAGATCTCATTTACTGATAACTTATGTGCCAGGAATTGTGCCAAGTGGTTTATACACTTTCATAATTTAATTCTCATAACTCTGGGAGGTAGACATTATTATTATTCTCAGGCACAGAGAGGTCAAGTATGTTGTCAAAGACCAAAGAGGTAATGGTTGTTCTGATTCTAGAGGGAACATGATAGGAAGAGAGCAATTCTATTTGGGGAGGGCTTAGAATTTCAGTTTATTTAGTTCTTTCTTTTCCTAAGCCCTTCTGGCAGCACTATGCTGGAAGTATAGGATAAGGATGTATTCTACTATTGTGTAAAAGTTCAGCTGAGGTAATAAAAAATACCTTAGCTGTTTGAAGCAAAAAAATTAATATAGTAAATTAGAAAATAATTAATAGAGGGAATGAAGTATTTATAAAATTGTTACAGGAGTTGCAGAAGCTGGCTCTAGGCTGAGCCTCCAAGAATGACTCCTAGAACCACACAGGAGAGCTGGCCTGCCAAGAAAATTATGACCTTTGGGAGGGAATTCAAGAGCCAACTCCCAATTCCAGAATCACTCTTGCCTTTTCTCTGATCTGGGTCCAAGAGCCTACCGCTGCCACTAATGGCTCCAGAGTCATGCATCTCTTGCTAAATCTGCACCCACAAAATGAGTGCCTCACACACTAGACCTCTTCGCTCATAGGTTAAATCAGTTCTGAATGCAAGTGTCATTTGAGAGCATCTGATTGGCAGGATGCAAAGTCACATATGGAATCCTTCAAACACATCTGGAATTTTTGTCCAGCTTCTGTCTCTTAGAAGGAGGTTGAAACGGATGTTTAAGAGCCAATCTAGCATATCCACAATAGCCCAGAAAGAATTCCTGGACAAGCTCAACAGTCTTCACGAGTATTTCATTCTGATATTTTAAAAGTCCTTGTGGTTTGCTCCACTATTCTTGATAGACCATCCCAGGTTTCAAAATGCATTTCTTTTGAAACTTGTGGTCTCGTTACAACTCCAATTATTTTGTTTTATCTTTTCCTAAATATAAATGAACAAGCAAGAAACATTTTAAATAAAAGTATCTATTTGTTGTTTCATCCTCTAAATTCAACTTTCTTTTTGAAAGAGTAAGCATTTTTTTAATGTTCTTTTTTTTTCTTTCCCCACAAGCTGTCATTTTGCCCATAGAGCTGTTATTCATATCTGAATCTAGTAAGTTGCCTGAATTTTTATGATGTCCTAAGTTTGGGGAAAAACCGATGGGAGAAAGTTTCAGGTTTCTTAGGCTCCTTTTCTGTACAGAAGGACATTCCCATAGTACTGACACTCACCTTTCTAATCCATCCTCAGGACCCTCACTGCGATGCCTGGTGTTCACTGGGGTTACAGATCCCATTATCAGTGCCCCCCAACCTCTAGATATCGTCAAGATCTTTCATTACTCAACCCATATTCCTGTGTTTTATTCCTGTGGTTTTACCCAGACCACAAGCACACATCTCTGATAAGCAAAAAAATTTACTAACATACACAAGGTAGATGCACCACCTAGGGAAGCTTGTCTTTCTGGAGTTCCTGAATTGATGTCTTAATAGTGCATGTGAAATAAGACAAGGGTCCCCCAAATCCAATTAAATATTGATGAAGCACTACAATTTATTTTGGACTTCCAAATTTTTAATGAAGTGCCTTCAAAAATTAAAAAAAGCAAAATATATTCTGTAGGAAGTGTTAATCATAGACTGTGATTAAGCATAAGATAAGCATAAAACTATGCTTATACATAGTCTCGAAAATTTGGAAAGATTATTACATTAAAAGGCAGAAAACCTGAAACTTGTGATAAACAATACACTTTTCAGCAATATCGTCTTTACTTCTTATTTTGTTAATTTCTTTCCTGGTTTTTTAAAACTTGTGTCGTTTGATGACAATACCCTCTCATGCTCCTCATACCCGATCTCTGCTGGTACGCAGGAAGGTAATGAGGCAGCAAATATGCTATTTTTCCATAGCCTATTTCTTGTTTTCTAGCTTTATGGGGCAATTTTAAGTACGTGTGCTTCCAGCCAGAGTCACTATTTGCTTCTGATCTTTTCTAAATGCCAGCTACCAAAAAAGAAAGTAAATTAAAAGACTCCTGTGCCATTTTCATCAGCCTTAAAAAACATGTTTCACTATCTTCCCAGGCTCTGGATGCTGCTAAGAAAATTCGGTGCCTTACGAAACAGACCAAGATTGCATGCTAACCAAATGTTCACGTGATTGAACATATCATTAAAGTACTTACGAACTTGGTTCTAATCCCCATTATGAATGAAATTAAGCTGCATAAATAAAATTACACATACATGTATGTGTGATTCTGTGTGTGTGTGTGTGTGTGTGTGTGTGTGTGTGTGTGTGTGTGTTACCTGGCCAATATCATTCAGTAACAAAAAAGATTTGGAATTTCTTCCTAACAGCAAGGAGGCTAACTGGTTGACATGGTGGGTTTCAGTCCTGATCTCACATAACCTGGCTCATGTGACCATGGGAAAACTCCTTATTCCTGTAGGATCTACAATTTTACATGTATAACAAAAGAATTAAACTACATGCTAAGGTTCTATGTGTCTATAACTGAATATGGCAGAACACCTTTAACTCAAAAAGTATTTTAAGGGTCCCTTAGAGGAGTCTACCTGAAATGCAGGTATATCTATAATGCGGTCCCTAACTGCTTGACTTGATGCTGTATACTTCCAGTCTCTTAAAAAGCTCTTTCCATTCAATAGGGCTACAAATAGTATCCAAAATTCTTATAGTTTGAAATCCATAAAAGAAAACATAATTTTAAGAACACTGAGAAATGTACAATTCTTAACTAAATTCCACCTCGTTGTTGCATTTCTGAAATATCTAAAATAGTCATTCATAATCACAAGGGCTCCTCTCCTCATTACATTCATTTGGGATTTTGAGAAACAAAGTAACATACTGAGTTACCTCAGTCATAATTTCCCACCATACGATTTCAGTTTTGTACAGCTAGTTTTCAGTGTTTTTCAGAAACTGTATTTCTTGAAAAATTTAGAAAATGTTTTTAATCTTAAAACCTATTATCATCTTAAAACCTCTTCTAAGTTACGCCATCTTGATAAATTGGAGTAAAGTGCTTCTGACATTAGTTTAATAGTATCAGCTATTTCCTATTTATAGTTCTCCTAGAATTTAATCCTTTCTTTAGGATGATTCAATGATTCTTTTCTTTCACATAATCATGGTGTTAGTAGCAAACAACATACATTGTATACTAAACAGCATCATTTGTTTTTAAGGAACATTTACATAATGGTTGCCATATGGGTATTGAAAACAAGATGGGTAATGTAAGCCTATTATGTTGCTTAAAATATATTATGAGCATAACTAAAGGAAATATTGAGCCAATTTGTCACAGTTGTTTATTCTAAAGTAAAGAAAAAAAAGCCTTTGTTTTATAATAAACAGATGCCCATATCAGCATTGGAATTTCAATTACTTTGCTACTCTTTTTTCAGATAGTCTAATTTATTCATTGGAGTTTTATCAATTAGATATTTTCCAAAGAATGATTTAATTCATAAATTCACTGAGTGACTGTTAAAATGTTCACAATGATGGATGTGAACATAATACAAAGATTTCCCATAGTACATTGCTTATTTCAGAGTTGAGCAGATTCTTTCTCACAAGGGCTACATGTATTTTATATTTATGGCTTACTCGAATTTCTGAGGCATTCTGGACACTTATTTATTCAACACATATTTTCTGAGCATCTACTATGTGCCAGACATTCTTTTTTAAAACTTTTTTTATGTTTATTTATTTTTGAGAGAGAGAGAGACAGAGTGTGAGTGGGGGAGGGGCAGAGAGAGAGGGAGACACAGAATCCAAAGCAGCTCCAGTCTCTGAGCTGTCAACACAGAGCCCATCACAGGGCTCGAACTCACGAACTGTGAGATCATGACCTGAGCCAAAGTCAGATGCTTAACTGACTGAGCCACCCAGGTGCCCCCAGACATTTTTTGAGGTACTAGAGAATCAATAAATAAAAGGCGGAAAGCCCTTGCTTTCATGGAGGTATAATTCTAATGGGGAATACAAACAATCTACAAAATAAGTAAAATATATTCTATTTTAGAAAGTGACAAGTGTATAGGAAAAAATAAAGATGGGGAATATGGATGTAAGTAGAGATAGCTATTGTAAAATGAATATTTGTGTCCTCCCAAAATTCAAATGTTGAATCCCTCACCTCCAGTGTGACAGTAGGTAGGGTCTTTGGGAGGTAATTAAGTTTAGATGAGATCATAAGGATGGTACCTTCATGATGGCATTAGTGACATTATAAAAAGAGGAAGACACAGGAGGGCTCACTCTCTCTCCACATGCACATACCAAGGAAGAGCCATGTGAGTACTCAGCAAAAAGGAAGTTTTCTACAAGCCAGGAAGAGGAGCCTCACACTGATGGCACCTTGATGTTGATCTTCCAATCTCCAGTACTGTGAGGAATAAATTCCTGGTTTTTAAGCTACCCAGTCTATGGTATCTTGTTATGACAGCCTGAGCTGACTAACACAATGGCAAAATTTGAAGGTTTAGATAGAGTATCCAGGAAAGTAAAGATGTGAAGGAAGTGAGTAAGTAAACACTGCAGATATTGGAGAAATAGCATTTCAGGAAGAGGGAACAGCAAGCGCAAAGGCCTGGAGGGAAAGAGGATGAATTGGAGAAATAATAGAGAAGGCAGTGGGATATGAGGTTAGAAAAGTAGTCATGAAAGGCCTTGTAGCTCATAGTAGCTATTTTGGTTTTTATTTTGAAATGGAAAACCATTAGCACTAATCAGAGAAAGGAGAGAGATAATCTGGATAGTTTTAACTATATACATCTTGCTGCCATGTTGAGAATCAAGAGCAGTAAACCAAAGTCAGAAGCAGGAAGACCAATTTGGAATCTATTAACATCATAGAGGTGTGAAATAATAGCGGCTTAAGCCAAGCTAATGGCATTTGGGAAGGTAAGAACTGCTGGGCATCTTAGTACATTTTGAAGGTAGAGATGACAGGATTGCCTCTGGCTTATGCAAAAAGAAATTGTATAGAGAGCAAAGATTAGAATCGAGTATGTTCAAGAAAGTATGGAAGGAGAGAAATTGTAGGTAGTAAGCATAGATTCCTTTTCCAAAGAGTTCTTCTATAAAAGGGAGCACAATACGGGGTAGTATGTGGAGAGGAAAGGTGATTGTAGAGAGTAAAATAAGTAAAGTAAGTAAAAATAAGTAATCATTTATTTGTAATCTGGTAGGAATAAGCCAATAGAGAGTGAAAAGTTGATGGTCCCTCAGGAAAAGCATGATCAGTGAATTGGCGAAAGTGGATAGACGGTAGAGGCTAGCCACAGCTACAGATAGGGACAGTTCCCTCTATAGCATCTGGAGAGAAGATAAAGTTAATAAGCATAGATGCAGATGAATAGGTAGATGGGATGGTGGGAGTTTTTGGAAATTTGCTTCAAATTTGGAGGAGGGTAATGTAAAACAAGATTGTCCATTGAGATGAGGATGAGGAAGGAGATATGAATTTAAGGTAAAGAAAAAAGTATAAAATAGTCATCTGGAAGAAGGGGAGAGAGGACAGGCCAATTATGATTAACTGGACTATAAGATTTGCCATTTTTGCATGAGTAAGACTATGTAGTAGTAATGCAACCATTTGCATGATTAAAAGCTCATTTAAGCACACAAATACTTCAATTTAGGGTCAGATTTTTCCCACTGTGGCCCTGTATTTAGATTAGCACATACATTGTTAATTATACCAAGAGGTGAAGTTGTATTTTTGTGTGTGCAGTCAACTTTACATATCTCTATTTGTATATGCCAAGAAAGAGGTATTAATATCACAAAGTACAGATTGCTAATATTATGAAGTAATCTAGGCGATTTCTCTCATTTTTCTGATGAGTAAACTAAACCACAGGATGATTAACTGTTCCGAAATCTTATATACAGTTGTTAGTTCAGGCAAAACCAGGGCACAGTTCTTCCAACTCCTAATTCAATGCTCTTCTCCAAGCATTTATATGCTGGTTTATGTATAAAAAGTGGAAGGCTACATCTACGCACATACTGTTTATATTTCAAAAGAAAGCAATTAAAACAACAAACTAAAACCTAACAAAAGTGATTACCTGTAAGTGTATGGAAAAAACAGGATATAGAAGACAGAATTGAAGCTAGACTTCTTAAAATGTGCCTGGTTTTATAGTTTGCCTTTCAAACCATGTATATATTTTATATTAAATAATTAAAACGTTAAAAATCAGAAAGAATGAATAAATCTAATTCTTTTCTAATTTGTTTATATAACCATATAGATAATTATTTCAAGTGACTCCAAAACATAGTATTTTGACAATAAATCCTTTTTTTTTTTACTGTAAATTCTTAATCATTATAGCCTAAGGACAAAATGAATTGCAAAAGTGATCTGAAACTGCACCCAATTAGTTGTAATAATGTTTTTGTTATTTTGAAGCTATTATAGGCATATTATAGGACTGAACAAATAAGTATATTAATATCATTAAGAACCATGACTATCAGTGAAAAAGAAACACAAGTCTGAAATAAGGAAGTTAAGTAATATCCCATAAGTTTAACTTAAATTGAAAATATCAGTATTTTTGGGGTGCCTGGGTGGCTCAGTCAGTTAAGTGTCCAACTTTGGCTCAAGTCATGATCTCATGGTTTGTGAGTTCAAGCCCCACATCAGGCTTACTTCTGTCAGGACAGAGCTCACTTTGGATCCTCTATCTCCCTCTCTTTTGCCCCCCCCCCCACTCTGCTCTCACTCAAAAAAAATCAACATTTAAAATATTTTTAAAAAAGAAAATATCAATACTCTTTATCTTTTCTAAAAATGCCTAATTCCTAGGTGTGTCCAAGGAAAAACCTTACAACACTGATAATTAAGGAGGATTGAGTATCCCCAGTGGCCAGATTATGATCTTTAAATACTATTTTCCACCCATACTCCCCCAAAATATCAAAGCTCCTTGGGAAAATGGGTGAATCTAGGTTAAGGGCTAGAAATGTATAAAGCAAGCCTAGGACATTTAGATGTGCCCCCAAAGCAAGAAATTTCTTTTCAAAAGACTGGAGTTGCTTCAAAAGGACAGAAGAGTCTATTTGAGTGCATCAAAAGAGTCTATTGAGTTCCTGCAATAGACTGAAATACATTAATATGAAAATCCACAAGTTCATAATGATATAAGTACCACACACACAATGGTCACCATTAGACGTTTCTTGGAAACCAACTCATTATTCTAAAAAATAACAAAGGCACAGCATCAAGCCAGACTTTGCTGTATAAAATCTATTTCAGTGTAATCAATTAGTCTGAAAAGGGAGAGTTCTTTAAAGAATTCCAGTTAATAAATGCAAAGGGAATGACAGAATTAGAATGTCACAGTTTTGCAATCCCTAATGAAATAATGAATCTATATATATAGATCTAAAACAATTAGTGAGAAGTTGTTGGAGAACTTTATAATGGATGCATCATGTTGACATCATCTGGATCCATCTGGATCTTACTATCACTTAAACAGAACAACCAAGGCATTTTACCAGGAAGTACATGGCATCCCTTATGCAACGTTCTTGTCAAAAATTTTTAATTAAGCCTATATATCTATCATTTTACAATAAATATAAGGAAATGAAGAACAAGATAAACTGCATATCAGAAAGCAATCAGCTGAATTCTGTTTGAGGGAAATTCTACAGTACGAATGACTGAGTTTCTTCAATAAATAAATGGCATTTAAAAAAAAGAGAGGAAACACTGTTATATATTTAAAAAAAGAAACTGAAAGATACAGTGAACCAAATATAACATGTGGAACTTAAGATCTTACTTCAAACAAAGCAACCCTAAACAGATATTTTTGAGAAAATTCAGCAAACTTAAACATGCACTGGGTATTAGGTGATGTTAGTAGCTTATCCCAGGTATGTTTTATGACAAAGTCCTTATTTGTTAAGTATAGATACCAAAGTATTTGTGGAGTTTATTATATTGCTTTGGGCTTACTTTAATATTCTCAGTCTTCACACCCATATAAAAGTGCATATAAATAATAGTACAGGGGTAGCAAATGAAACAAGATGAGAAAAATGTTGGTAATTGTTGAAACTAAGTGATTTAGTTACTGGTTCATTATACCATTCTCTCCTTACTCTTGCATGTTTAAAATTTTTATGTGAATAAACCTATTTTTTTAAAAAAGAAGAAATATAGCAACAGCAAACTTCGTTGTTCATAAATTCTGAGCTCGTGTATATTTATCCACTTAGGATAATTGCTTAGAAGTGTAATTGCGTATTTCAAGTTTTGACATATGTTTCTAATTTATGTTCTGAAAAAAATTATCAGTTTACGTATTCCCTCCAACAATACATGAGAAAGTCAATTTCCTTTCTCTTGACAATCTGAGTTTGATCAGTCCTTTAATATTTGCTAGTCAGAAAGGTGGAAATATCTTATTATTGTATTTGCTTGTGTTCACAAGATTACTAATAAGACTATATATATATATATATATATATATATATATATACATATATAGACATATCCACTGACCATTTATATTCATTCTTTGGTGAAGGGCCTGTTTATATATATTTTTGCCTGTATTTCTTTTCAGGAGTCATATGTTCTCTTTTCAATTTTAAGAGTGATCTGTGAGGTGGCTCAGTCAGTGAAGTGTCCCACTCTTGAGTTCAGCCCAGGTCATGATCTCACAGTCATGAGATCATGCCCTGCATCAGAGCTCTGCCTGGGCATGGAGCCTGCTTAAGATTCTCTCTCTCCCTCTCCTCCTGCCCCTTCCTGACTTATGCTTACTCGTGCTGTCTCTCTCTCCAAAAAAAAAAAAAAAAAAAAGAGTGCTTTGTATACTACAAATACTCTTTTTTTCCTGTCACCTTAATTGCAGGAATTTTATTTTCATCAGTCTTGTTTATGTTGTTTTTTGGAATGTAAAAATTTTCTATTTGTTTTCTGTATTCAGCATCTTAAATCTTTAGTTACATACCTTTCTGGCTTTTATTCTAGGCTAAGAAAAATCTTTACCTTTCAAGATTATAAAAGTATCACTTTTTTTTTCTTCTGGTTCTTTAATAATTTTAAATTTTTTAAAAAATTTTGTTTATTTATTTTCATAGAGAGAGAGCACATGCATAGGGGAGGGGCAAAGAGAGAGGAAGAGAGACAGAATCCCAAGCAGGCTCCATGCCATCAGCACAGAGCCTGATGTGGGGCTCGAACTCAAGAACTGTGAGATCACGACCTGAGCTGAGATCAAGAGTTGGATGCTTAACCAACTGAGTCACCCAGGTGCCCCCAACAATTTTAACGTTTCATCTTTCTCAATATGGAATTTGTCTTTGTAAGGACTGTAGTAATGTTCTAGCTTGATTTTTTTTCTTTTTCAATTACCCCCAAACTGTTTATTTAATAATCCATCTTTTTTTCCTACCCATTTTAATGCTTTTACCATATGCTTATTTCTCATATACACCTGGTCCTATTTCCTGATGCTTGTCTACTTCATTGATCTATTTAACAATTTATGCATCAGATTGACACTTTTAATTACTCTGGCTTTATTACATGTTTTAAAATGTAGTAGATCAGAGTAACTTGGAACTTTCTCTTTTAATTTCTGATTATTCTCACATATTTTGTCTATATGAACATTGGAATAAACTTGTCATAGTTAAAGTTTCATTGGGATTCATATTGTCATTGTACTAAAAAGCATAGACTGAGTTAGAGAAACTGACAATTTTATAATAATGGATCTTTTTATCCAATAATAAAAATGCAAGATGAGTCCCTTTGTAGTTAGATCTTCTTTTCATATCTTCAGTAGAGTCTTAAAGTTTCTTTATAATTGTCCTTGATATTTCTTGCTAAGTGTATCCCTTGGTAATCATACTCCACATTGCTCTTGTAAATGGCACCTTGTTCTTTAATATTTTTATATATAATAAACTGCACTTGAAGTTTACAACTTAAGAAGTTTTGATGTTTGTGTACTGCCATGAATCTAGCATCACAATCAATATAGTGAACATCTTTATCACCCCAAAAGTTTTCTTGTGCCTCTTTGTACTACTACCTTCCTCACCCTACATCCTACACCCCTTCCCAGGTAACCAGTAATCTTAGCTTTCTGTCACTATCAATGAGTTTGCGTTTTCTCAAATTTTAGGTAAATGAAATAATACAGTGTATGTACTCTTTTTTACCTCACTTCTTTCACTCAGTATCACTACTTTTGGGATTTATCTGTGTTATTAGTTGCATCAATATTTCCTTCGCTTTTTTGCTGAGTACTTTTCTATCATATGGATATACTACAGTTTGTTTATCTATTCATCTGTAGATGGACATTTAAGTTGTTTCCTCTTTTGGCTATTACAAATAAAACTACTATAAACAGGAGTGCCAGGTGGCTCAGTCGATTAAATATCCGACTTCAGCTCAGGTCATGATCTCGTGGTTTGTGAGTTCGAGCCCCACCTTGGGCTCTGTGCTGACAGCTCAGAGCCTGGAGCCTCCTTCAGATTCTGTGTCTCCCCCTTTCTCTGCTCCTCCTCCGCTCATGCTCTCTCTCACTCTCACTCTCAAAAATAAATAAATATAAAAATAAAAACTATTATAAACAATCTTACACTAGTCTGTGTATGGGCACATGCTTTCATTTTTCTTGGAGAAATGCCAAGGAATGCAATGGCTGGCTCATGTGTAGGTATATATATGACTTTTAAGAAACTGCCCAACTGTTTTCCAATGTAGCGCCATTTTGTGTTCCTACTCAGCAGTATATGAGAGTTCCAGTTCTTCCATATCCTCACCGATACTTGCTGTATGTAAATGATGAGTCACAGGAATCTACCCCCAAAACCAAGAGCACACTGTATACACTGTTGTTAGCCAACTTGATAATAAATTATACTAAAAAAATAAAGCTATTTTAATAATTATGTGATGGTTTGTCATGTTTTAAATTGCATTTCTTTGTTGACTTATGCTATGGAACATCTTTTCATGTACTCATTTGACATCTGTGTATCTTAGTGTCCGTTCAGATCTTTTCCACACTTTTGAGGAGTTGTTTATTATTGGAGTTTTGAGAGTTCTTTGTGTATTGTAGATGTCTTTTTTTCAGATATATGATTTATAAATATTTTCTCCCAGTCTGTGGCTTATGTTTTCATTCTCTTTACAGTGTCTTCTGGGGAGCAGAATATTTTAAATTTTGCTCATACATAATCTATCGAATTATTTTTTTATGGGTCATGGTTCTGATTTTCATATCTAAGAAAATTTTCCTAACCTGGTGATTTTCAACCAGGGATCTTTTGCTTCCCAGGGGATATTTGGCAAGTCTGAATACAGTTTTTGGTGGTCACAACTGGGAAGGAACTACTAGCTTCTAATGGGGAGAGGCCAGGCATGCTGCTAAACTTCCTAAATGCATAGGACATCCCTCCACAACAAAAAATTATCTGGCTCCAAATGTCAGTAGCACTGGGTTTAAAAAAACCCTGGTCTGTCCCAAAGTCAAAAAGATTTTCCCTTTGTTTTCTTTGTGAATGTCTATAATTTTAGATTTTACATTTAGGTCCAGGACCTATTTTAAGTTCCTTTTTTGTATATGTTATGAGGTATGGATCACTGTTTGTTTATTGTTGTCTTGCATACGGATGTTCAATTGTTCTAGCATAATTTGTTGAAAAGACTATTCTTCTTGCATTGAATTGCATCCTTCTCAAAAATCAGTTGTCGATATACATATGGTTTTATTTCTGAATGTTCTATCCTGTTCCATTGATCCTTTTGTCAATTTTTATTCCGATATCACAGTTGATACTGATTACTATAGACTTATTTCTAAGTTTTGAAATTAGTGTTAGTCCTCTAAATACGATGTTATTTTTCAGTGATGTTTAATTAGACTATTCTAGGTCCTTTGCATTTCCACGTAAATTTTAGAAACAGTTTATCAATTTCTACAAAAAGAAAAAAGTCTGCTTGGATTTTGATTGTAATTGCATTTAATCTATGGAAAATTTAGGAAAAATGACAAAAATACTGAGTCTTCTGACTTGGTATAATGCTTCATTTATTTAGTTTTTCTCTAATCTTCTCATGAATGTTTCATAGATTTCAATGTACAGGTTTTGCATATCTTTTGTAAAATTTACTCCCAAGATTTCATGTTTTGGTGCTATTGAAAATGATATTGATATATAATTTCAATTTATGTTTATGGCTGACATACAGAAATACAGCCGACTTTTTGAATACAGACTGGATGGCTTAAACAATAGAAATATATTTTCTCACAACTCTGGAGGCCAGAAGTCCAAGAGCAAAGTATTAGCAGGATTGGTTTTCTCTGAGACTTCTTTGTTAGGCTTTCAGATAACTATCTTCTCCTATCTTCATATGGTCTTTCTTCTGTATAGGTCTGTATCCTAGGCTTCTCTTCTAATAAGGAAACCAGTCCTATTGGATTATGGCCCACCCTAATGAACTACATTTAACTTATTCTTTTAAAGACCTTAACTCCAAATACATCACATTCTGAGATACTATGGATTAGCACTCCAACATTTAAATTTGAGGGAAACACAATTTAGTCCATAATACTAAGTTAGCTAGAGGATTTCTGTTTTATTATTTTGGAGTTCTTACCTAATTGCTCTTGGCCTTCCCTAAATACTTTTGTTTGGGTTTGGGGCTTTCCATTATTTTCTTTCTTTCTTCCTTTCTTCCTTCCTTTCATTCTTTCTTTCTTTATTTTCCTTTTTTTTCTTTACTTTACCATTGTACTAGTACCTTTAATATGTCTAGAATTCTTTATTACAATAAAGTAATACTTTTAGGCACATTTCATTTTTCTTAAACCTCAAATTCAATGTTTTGTTACAATGTTGGCACTCATACTTTATTTTTTGCACCTCACATTTGCATGCTATATATTTTTCTCATCCTTTTACTTTAGATTTTTTTTTTAATTTTTTAATGTTTATTTATTTTTGAGAGAGACAGAGACAGAATGCGAGTGGGTCAGGGGCAGAGAGAGAGAGGGAGACACAGAATCCGAAGCAGGCTCCAGGCTCCGAGCTGTCAGCACAGAGCCTGACGCGGGGCTCGAACTCACGAGCTGTGAGATCATGACCTGAGCCGAAGTCGGACGCTCAACCGACAGAGCCACCCAGGCGCCCCTACTTTAGATTTTTTAAGTCACTGTGTTTTAGGTGAGTTTCCTACAGACCACATAGATTTGTTTTTCCTTTTTTTATTTTCCTTTTCCAAACTCAATCTTACTCTTTTAATTAATTAGTTTATCCTGTTTTTATTTGTTGTTATGACAAACATATTTAGTTTTACTTCTGTCATCTCATAAATTTTCAGTTTTTTTTATGGGTTTATTATTTTCTTTGTGTTATTATCTCTTATCAGATAGTTACTGTGCAGTTGTCACTGCTGCTGTTGTTTGTTTTCTATTCCTACCTGAGCAATTTTGGAAGGTATTCAAGCAGTTTTCAGATGCATTCGTAGTTACCTTTTGCTGAGCTAAGAATAATCACTAAACTATCTAACATGGAAACATTCCTCTTCACAGTCATTATTTTTCACAGAAACCTTTTTGTTGTTGTTTAACTGCCCCTGTTTTTGTCTTGTGTTCATCATAATCAAGGGCCTGTAGTAAATGCTTATTCTATTATTATTATTATTATTATTATTATAGCTTTTTGGACTGTGCATTGGAACTTTTCTTTCAACATCTGGTTTTGATGACAAAGCATCATTCAAGGGCATTTTACACACTTCCCATAAAAGGATAATTTTTGCCTTGCTTTATTTTCATCTCCTAAAATACAGACAACATTTTTTCTTCACAAAAGAATTTCAAGGACCTTATTATTCTAAGGTGATTATGGCTTGTCCCAAAATGAATAATAACCATCATGGTCTATCTCTAGATATAAGGGTTACATTAAAAATAAATATATTCTATATGGTTGCTATCCTGACAAATATTTTTATCAAGCATCTGCACTATGATGAATATGGCTCCTAATATAATTTATCTTAAGAAACTTGTTTCAGCAGATCAACTTATTGTTTACGTAGTGAACAGAAATGATGGCCTTGGCTGAACACTCATAGCTTTTAATTTCCATACAAACGCTC
Source organism: Prionailurus bengalensis (assembly GCF_016509475.1). Lineage (NCBI taxonomy): Eukaryota > Metazoa > Chordata > Mammalia > Carnivora > Felidae > Prionailurus > Prionailurus bengalensis. The sequence continues at coordinate 96,937,841 of NC_057348.1, forward strand.
CACTTTCTAAGCAGACTACTAATTTCCTGGTTCAATTCTCTGTCAGAATCTAACTTTCAAAGAATAGCATGTGCTCTTGGTAGAGATAGTAGGGCTATTATCCTTTTAGGTAGCTTCAGCAATTGTCCTCAAAGCGCCCTCAAAGGCTGAAGGAGAAAGAATATAGCAGAATTTAAGATTTTAAAGTTAGCTTTTCAGCCAAAAATAAGTTGAATAAATTAGAGAGGAAGTGTTTGAGAAAGTCTTTATTTGACAAAGTAGAAGTATTCCATCTTCTCTCTCGTATATACCATGACTTAGAAAATACATTTATATTATAAGACATTCCTTAGTGCATCCAGATAAATTGATATCAGAAAGGGCACTTAGAAAAATAGATATCAGAGTTGGCTCTCTTTTTGCTTTACCAAGCTTTGTTTCCCACAGGCACATCAACAATGTGAACTAAATGGTATCATTCCACAATTCACCTCTCAGTGCTTAAGTCGAGTGGTGACAATCCTGAGTTTAGCCACCTTGAATAATAGGTTGGAAAGAATATAAAGAGGAGTTGGGAGCTGATAAATAGACTCAATTCTTCTATTTCTTAGATGGATGAGCTAAAAAACAAATCAAGCTAATCTGAGACTTCACTTGGGAGCTATGTTAGTTCTAAGTTAAAACTGCCACTGAATAATGCCTTGCCTAAAAATGAAGTCTTACAGTCAATCCTTTAGGATATGTCTCATTCAAAGGTGCTGTGTCCATGATTTTTGTGCTAGGTTGTCACTGTGATTGATTTGTGAACTTGCTCTCTTTTACCTCTAGAAACTTTGAGAATTGTCTAAAAGATTTCTTAAGGTCAAGATTATATTGAGAGATATTATTCCATGCAGATAAATCCCATGGAAAAAAGGACAAAGTAAAGAGTTATCAAGATATAAACACAGAGTGAGATTATAGAAAGAAATATTAAGTGTAATAAATGTAAAAAAAAAAAAAGGTGAGTGAATGGGAATCATCTTTAAAAAGAAGTGCTGGTACGCTGAGGAAAGATAGAAGTGAAAGGACTAGAGAGCTTACCCAAACAAGGAATGGTTATAAACTCCTTTACACCATAAATAGAAACATACTTAAATCCTTGACTGTTGTAGGCTCTAGGTCTGGAGTCCAGCAAGAGAGCGGGATGCAGGATTAAAATGTGAGAGAGGCTAATGTCCTGGAGGAGACCACAGCCCCGAGTAAGGGTCCTTGCTCCATTTTTACTAGGGTCAGAAGGCTTACAAGTGTGATGGACATGCACAAACAGACAATGAAACCGTGAACATTAACTCATGGGCGTGGGGAAAAGGGGCTTTTGAGGATATGCGGTGTTAGGGGTTTGGGTCAATACAAAACAAAATTCTGGTGCTGGGTGGAAGGTTGTTTACAGCAAACATGAGGTGCCACCTCTGTTTATCTGAATTGGTCTAGGGGCAAAAAAGAGCATGCTACCTCAGGGTCAACAAAGCACCTTTCTTTTGCTAATTAGCTTCACACTGGGCAACTTTGCCCTGCTGTGGTCTAAAGTCCTGTTTTCCTGTTTTTGTCCTTCCTTCCTGTGAAAGCAGCTTTCTGCTATTGTACTAAGTTGGGGGACCTTTCTGCCCTAAATAACTAATCTTGTTTACCTCATTTTTGATGCTTTCATCCTGAAGTTTTTCTATTCCTATACCTTTGTCCTATACTGGGGGCCTTTGCCCTGTTTACCTAATCTTGTTTACCCAAACTTGGGTGTGTTCATCCTGTGGCTTTCTAATTCTTTATGCGTTGTTAACCCATTGGTGCAAGCTCAGGGAATTCCTAAGCTTATTCCCCACAGTTGACTGAAATTCATTTGAAATTCTTAATTCAGAGATACAAAATTATTTTTTCCAAGAAATTTGCCCAGGAAATATTGCTCAATAAGGATATTTGCACATCTGTTATTAAAACTTTGAGATCAGAAGTTAGTAGGTGGTCGATATATTGTGTAATTTCTAGGCAAAAAAAAAAATCAGGTTTTTAATGCTAATTCCCTTTCTCCAATATTAGTATGACAGTAATCTGATGCCTGGAATTCCCTTAAAATATCATTGGAAATCCCCTGTATATTTTTTGTGAAAAAGTCAGGATATAATTGCCAATCTTTGTTCATCCGAAAGCTATGTTGCCAAATCCAAATTCCTTCCAATATATGTGTAGAAACAGGGCTTTCAAGAATGGGATTCCACTGAATAGGACATATGGGAAGGAGCTATGGTGAATGGTGTGTGAAAAAGAAATTCTTAGGTATGATCTGAAGATGTAAAGGACTCTATGCCAAAGATTTCATTTTTTTTAAATAAATATTTTAGAGAGAAAGAGAGGGAGATCATGAGTAAGGATGAGGGGCAGAGGGAGAGACAGAGAGACAGAGACAGAGAGAGAGAGAGAGAGAGAGAATCCTAAGCAGGCTTCATGCTCAGTATAGAGCCCAATGTGGGGTTTGATCCCATGAACAGTGAAATCATGACCTAAGCTGAAATCAAGAATCAGACGCTCAACCAACTGAGCCACCCAGGAACCCCTTGATGCCAAAGATTTTAATACTAGAAAAGTCAGAAGACTTGGGATTGAGTTTAGCCCTGCTATTTCTGTGCAATGTAAACTTGGGAAATTTACTGGGCTTTGCCAAGTCTCTTTCTCCTTTAGTAAAATGGGTTTAATGTTATTAATCTTGCTGGGTTATTATCAAGATTAGGCAAAATATTGCAATTGAAAATACTTATAAGTTGTAAAGCCACTCCTGTTATTATTGTCATTGTGTTCTTGTTATTTGTATACACTTTATCAATACTTCTCAAAAAGGGCTATGCATAAACATCCACAGTGGAACATGTTCAAAATGCACATGCCTAGACTTCATGTAAATATTGCAGGTGGACTCAAACATACACATTTTGAAAAGGCCATCTAGGAAACTCTAGTGTGCAGCCCTTTTTAAGAACCATGAGGTGTATACTCAACGCTCAAGTTTCAGACTTCCTGGTCCCTAATGTGTTATTACTGCCCTAAACTAGAAGACCACAAGGAGGCATCCTCTCCTCTTACAGTCCCAGAATTCAATCAGTGGTCATTTTATCCCATTAAGTTGTAATGAAGTACTAAAATAGAGAATTTACTGTAATAGTGAAGAGTTGTAGTTTGGGGAATAAATTCAACAGCTTAAAGAATACAGTATTTTTTTCTCTTTCCAAACATAGCTAAATATCCTTTTCAATTCTATGTAATCTACCTATCTGAAGCATTCCCAGAATTTATTTGTTTGTTTGTTTGTTTGACTAACAGTGATCTATTCCTAAAATTAGTTATCCTTTTCTCCATGTCACTGTTAGTGGTATAGAGGTAACAGGGTACAGGGCTCCATGTGCTGCTAACCACATCTCTCAGTAGAAGCAAAGGAGTCAAAAACTGCCCTCCACACACACACACACACACACACACACACACACACACCCCAACACTTACTCATTTCACTATATCCATGTAGTCTGTATATTATATGCCAAGCACTGAATTTGACTTAGGGAATATGTGTACATAGTGTTTGCTGTTGAGAAATTCCTGTCAAGCAGAATCACTAGATAGCAAATATAAGTGTCAGCAATTATAATTTTGTGTAGACAGACAATAAAAGGAAGATGAATAATGTCTTCAAGTTAATTTAAATCAAAGGCAGGACTTGAATAGTGCACTAACCATAAAGAAAACCTCACACCCAAAGCTGTGGTTATTAATATTGCTGGTATCTGCTGGGTATTCTAACCCCTTCCAAGGCTTATCTGCTTATTATAACACCATTTATTATTCTTTACTGCATGTAAACTTCCCAACTGGTATGATCCTTTCCCACCAACCCCATTTGTGACATTCACTCATAATGGAATCTGTTGCCTGGATAACTCATATCCATCTTACCAGTTCACTTAAGGACTTTCTTCTCTGAGTCTTCCCTGATTGCTACTCTATTCCCTAGACTTAGGTGGGTACTCCTCTTTTTTGTTCCTCCTTGCTGCACCCATAGCATGTTATTGAAAACTGCCTTCTAGGTTTCTAGGTTTCAAGGTGCCTACTTTTTTTTTATGTTTATTTAATTATTTTCAGAAAGAGAGAGAGAGCCAGGGAGGGGCAAAGAAAGAGAGAGAGGGAGAGAGAGAATCCCAAGCAGGCTCCGTGCTATCAGTACAGAGCCCAACACTGGGCTCAGTCTCACAAACTGTGAGACCATGACCTAAGCTGAAATCAAGAGTTGGATGCTTAACTTACTGAGCCACCCAGGCACCCCTCAAGGTGCACACTTGATAGTTCATGAGTATGGGAAATATCTTAATTACTTTAACTGTCTTTCATTCTTAGAATTCTCTGCTTTTTTCTTTCTAACAATACGAAATTTCTATTTTCTTTATTCTTATTTATTTTTCCCAGTTGCTAGGAGAACTTTAAGCATTTGAATAACACAATTGCTTTTAAACTGGCTTGGATTTTACCAACTAATATGTGACATCACATACTTTCACAAAAAGAAATACATTAATTGACATGTCTTTCAGGCTTAAAATACTGTTTGACTTCAGACTCTCAAAAAAGAACATAATTTAAAGATAAGCTGCATGAATGTATGTCTATCTGTGTGTCAACTATACAAGCAAGACAAAAAAATTGTCCCTTTTTCAAAATTGTGACACTAAGTTATATAGTCTGAATCAGTGATTCCAATCACTGATTGGGCCTATCATCCTAAAATGTGACATAAAATCAATATAAGATTAAGATAGATATGTATATAAATATATAGCTTCATATATATATTTTATTATATACTATTATTTGGTTGATGCAAAAGACAAAAAAAAAATCAAAGCAGAAAGTTAAGCTCTTTATCCTCATACCTTGCAAAAACCACTATAAACAGTTTGGCATACATTTCCAGACTCCTTCTGCTCTGCCTATGACATACAACATACACATGCTATTTTACATTAATTTGGTAATCTACCCTTTTCACTCAATAATATATTGTGGACACATTGCTGTGTCATATACAATATATACTTATGTGGCATAATGTACTGTTGAATATATTTTAAAAGTTTTACAAGAAATAACAATGATATAATACACTGAAATAAGAGGGCATCAGAGCTTCAGGGTAATCCCAGACCCTTGCATGGCAGGAAATGAGTGCATTGAGCCATCTGGGAAGGCTCTACATCATGAGCCAAGCCAATATCCCGTCAGCTCATAGTTGTTCATGCCTCCACCGTGCGAGGCCCCAAGAAAAGAAAAACAGATGCATAATTGTACTGCCTAACTCTAAACCCCCTTTTTGTCTGTTGGCCTCTTCATCATTCCTGGTTTGACTTAATCATCCATCCTCAGGTTTTAATCGTAATTTCCACTGATACCACATGGTCTTCAAATTAACTTCAGTTTTGGTTTCACACACAGAACAGATATTCATAAATCCAGCTCAAATGAGCATGCATATTTTTAAGGCTCCATCAGCGCCAGAGCTAATGGAAACAAGGCCAATCAACCTAATCATACTCAATATTCAGTAAAGACAACAGTGGAGTCAGAAGACATGCCCATGCATGCACCCTCATGCACACACACACACACACACACACATGCACACACACACGGACAAGTCAGAATAAAGATTAGACCAAAGTCAATAAAAATAAAAAGTTTTCGAAGAATACCACATGTAAAGGAAGACTCACCACACTAAATAGGAAGTAATTTCTAAAAAGGAATGAAAGGAGCATCTTGGATCCTGTGACTATCTGCTTTCCTGTATGAAGTCTGAAGTTCTAAGTCATCAGTCAACAAAATCATATGGAATATAGTTTCTGGTCCCACTATGACCCTTCTTAGGTGAGGTAAAAAACTCACCTAGCCACTGCTGTACTCACCTAACTAACATGTAAGACCTTCACTCTTAATTCTCCACCACATCATAATCTTCATGATACTGTGTACTTCTTTGCTTAGACCCAGCCTCTCTCTCTTATCCATCTTGCATACCCTGCCAGTGGGACCTATCAAATTATTATTTCAGAATCTGTTAATTCCTTTATATCTGTGCCCTCTTCTCTGAATTCAGTATCTACTTTTTGCTGTATCTGCAACCTGGCTCTTACCTTAGAATACCCTCAAGTTTTCTCAAGGTGTAACATCACATTATTTTGTCTCACCTCATATACCCTCAATCTAGAAAGTAGGATTGATGTTCTCTTGTTCTTCATTGGTACTTTTAGGTCATTATCTCCTCTTGAGTAGGGGAGGGGATGGATGGTGAGGGGAAAGGAAAGACATTTTGAGATTTACATCAATGGTCACATCAAATTCTCCACCTCTTACATGCTGTCATCTTCTGAAGTCTGGATCACTATAGTTCTCTAGATCCAGATTCTTTGGCTTGTGATAGTCTCCCCCATTCCCAAGATACCATCCTTGTCCTGTTGGGTCACCTGGCCCAATACTTTGGGATCTCAGATCCTCAGTCTCTGCATTTCCAATGAGCATGATCTTTTCTCTATGTCCAAAGCAATAATTCAAATATATTTCCAATATATTCTTTGAGCACTAACTCTTTTTCTCTCAACTTGTTTTTTTCCTTAATTACTTCTGTTACGACAATTTTTTGACTTCGTCATGATCTGCAATCTAATACTCCCTCTACTTCGTGCCAATTTATGTTCCCCTTTCTTCCTTATTTCCCTTCTGAGACCAGTTAGAATACGTACGTACCCCAGTGTTTCAGTAATACTCTTGACAATGCTACAAATTTTGTTGCCTTTCTGCTTTATTCATTACTTCCCTCGAAGGAAACTCCAAAACTGAATGTGTGTGACTATCTGCTTTCTTGACACCACTCTGTCAGCAGCTGCATGCAGTCAGAGAAAATCACACAATAGGCCAGATTGGCTCCATCATAAACCTTCAATCACCAGCCTCAAATGGTGCCTTCAGTACTGCCTAATTTCGTCACCTTTCTCTGGCTGGGCTCCTTCACTCTTATGTTCACCTCAATGATTATGTCTGAAGTTTTCCATTCTCCTCAAATCACTCTCCTCGGTTCCCAAACTCAGCAAATCACCTTTTCATAAAGATGAAGGAACTTTGCAAAGAACATGGAAATCATCAGGAGGGATTTATGTGTCTTTGGTATCAGATAAATATCTATCTATGTTTTAAATCATCTAATCTTTCTTTTTTCATGAAAAAATAAAAAGCTGGCTTTTTTTCTGCTAAATCCAAATTCTCTACCACCTATGCCTTGGACTCAATGTTTTCCTGAATGATTAAGAAGCTTTTGCTACTGGAGTGCCTGAGTGGCTCAGTTGGTTTGGTGTCCAGCTCTTGATCTCAGCTCAAGTCTTGATCTCAGGGTCATGAGTTCAAGCCCTACACTGGGCTCTGTGCTGGGCATGAAGCCTACTTTAAAAAGAAGAAGAAGAAGAAGAAGAAGAAGAAGAAGAAGAAGAAGAAGAAGAAAGAGAAGGAGAAAGAAGAAGGGGAGGGAGAAGAAGGAGAAGGATGGGGAGGAGAATGGAGAGAGGGAGGGGAAGAAGGAGGAGAAGGAAGAGGAGGAGGAGGAGGAGGAGGAAGGAGGAGGAGGAGGAGGAGAAGGAGAAGGAGAAGTTTTTACTATGGACTGTCTTTCCTCTCTCCTCTATATTTAACATCTCACCTCTCAATTGAACTTTTCCCTTGACTTTCACACAGTCTGAGTTTCTTTCATTAATTCTCATCAGTTCTTTATTCCCTTGTAGCTACTGCCCCAGTCTCTTCTTTCCTTCACAGACTTCTCAAGGTGTCTGAACTTTTTGTCTGTTTTATTTCTTCACTCCTCAGTCTAACCATCACCTGGCTAAACGACTTCCCTGAAATGGCTTTCAATAAAGTAACAGATGTCCATAATCATGCTTAATTCAATAAACATTGTTTATCCTATTTGATTCTTCAACAAAACATGTCACCATTAAGCACTCTTTCCTTTACAAAATACTATGATCTCTTGATAGATGAGAAGAACGGAGGGCCCAGGCAAGAATCTTCAGTACCTATTGACCTGAGAGAGAAAGGTGATCTTTTGAATATAGCAGATTAGGCCTATGCCTTGTGGTCGTTTCACACACTTAGACTTTCATCCTGGCAACTTCATCTGTAACCACAGCCTGAATGTCCAACAGTCACATGACTGGAAAGCTTTACCTCCAGATGGTGTGTTTCCTCTGAGCTCAGAGTACCATATTCAGCTATCTACACATCTCATCCATGAATTTCAAAGAAATTTTAACAGATATCCAAAACCAAACAAAATATTCCCCTAAGTCTGGTGATTTTCCATTATTTTTAAACTCAAGAAAATGGCACTACAACCCAAGCAATTAAACCAGAAACCTACACATTTTTATTACCCCCAACCTACATTCCAAATTCTCATCAATTTCTGTTCATATTCTATCCTAAATATCCCGCAACATTGCCCACGTTCTCCTTCTACACCACTACCACTCTAGTCCCTGCCGTCATGAACTCTTCCCTGGATTTATGCAATGGTGTCCTAACTGGCTGGTCTCTATTCATACTAACTCCTTCTAATCTGTTTTCTATGGTAAAACTAGTGATCTTTTCAAATTAAAAAACTGACAATAGTACTTTCTGCTTGAATCCTTCAATGTTTCCCAGTTACTCTGAAAATCAAGATAAAAATACCTAATATGACCTAGGAGGCCATGCGTGACCTGCCTCCTACTTACCTCTCTAGTCATATTTAATGTGACACACCCATTACTCTCTCCTTCACAGCTACACTGACCTTTGAAGCCCTTCAGACTGAGCAGAGCCTTCGAACACACAGTTTCTCCATCTATAATCCTCACCTACCCTCTCCTTACATAGTTAATGCCTATACATCTCTCAGTTCTCAACTCGAGTGTCATTTTCTCAGGGAAGTTTTCCCTTACCTTCTCAGCAGGCCCAATTCCCTCTATTATCTCTCTGTCTTGGCCCTCTTCACAGTTGCATTTTTACACTTCTTTGTGAAATTATGTGATTAATGTCTCCTTCTCTATGTTATATGGGAAGCGACATAAAGGAAAGTAATGATCTGTTTTCTGCCCATTATTTTATCTCTGAACTTAAAACAGTGTTTAATAGCAAGCAGTCAGTAAATATTGGTTGAATCAGTGAATTGCCTGAAGAGGATTAAAGCTCTCCTAACTGTGGTGTAGCATTGTTCCATCCCAGAGAATTATTTTATGAACCAAATAGCTCCTAGAGTTAGCTTTCAATTCTGTGATTCTATGACCTGTGATTCCATCCCTCCTTTCAGAAACCAGCATTTCCCCTTTCTACACGGGCTCATCTGAGAAGCATCATCAGTAGAGAAGATAAGTGAGGGAAAAAAAAGAAAAAATCAATAGAAGACCAGCCTTTTACTCTTCTATTAAAAATATAAAAGTTAGTTTTACAATGTCCCCAATTCAATGTCATCTACTCAATCTGTACTCAGGTACATGCCAAAGGACACTAGAGGCTTCGGGCCTCGATTGGGCTGTAGACAAGCTATTCCCCCATCCTGGGGAACAATTTAATGAGAATCCATGCATGGCATAGCTTAATCTATTATTTTAAGTAACAATAAGCTTGAAACACTCAGCATTATTTGTCCTTATGATATGGTGTGGGACTCTCGGCTTTGATTGTTTATCTAACATATTTGCAAACTCACATTGCATGAATTTAAACTTTGCCAATCATCACTCCTACTTTATTATTGACGGGCATGGTCTGCTTTAGTCTATTTAACACATTATATTGGATGACATTCCAAAAGAGTAAATGTGCATTTTCTCTAAGCACACACAATAGATTACAGTCCCAATAGCTTTTTAGGCACAAATGTTGACTCTGGTAATTTAACCATGACCGTATCTCTGAATTTGATTATACAGCCCTTGTGCATTTTGGTAAAGCAATAGGTCTCAAACAGCCAAAAAGAGACCAAATGCTAAACCTACAACATCCCAGTCTTGGAACCAGCCATTTCTAGCAGAAATTTCACAGGAAAGATCTTTAATTGAAAAAGAAAACAAGGTAAAGCCTAAGTAGCAACGAGTATGAAATGGTGAGCTAGCACAATCCCAGGCTGCTGCAAATAGAGATGGCATATGAGAGGGATGTATGTAGCTAAGTGGGCTCTGTAACTTCTGCGCTGCAGTGGATCCTTTTGCATTTCCAGCTCCACCTACCAGCTAATCTTCTCATGAAAGATAAGCCCCCAAACAGTGTAAATTGGGACCATTTTTTTCTGGAAGAAGTGTAGCAATATGCATCTAGAGACTTTAAAATACTCTTATGGGGGCGCCTGGGTGGCGCAGTCGGTTAAGCGTCCGACTTCAGCCAGGTCACGATCTCGCAGTCCGTGAGTTCGAGCCCCGTGTCAGGCTCTGGGCTGATGGCTTAGAGCCTGGAGCCTGTTTCCGATTCTGTGTCTCCCTCTCTCTCTGCCCCTCCCCCGTTCATGCTCTGTCTCTCTCTGTCCCAAAAATAAATAAACGTTGAAAAAAAAATTAAAAAAAAAAAATAAAATACTCTTATGCTTTAACTCAGAATTTCCATTTCTGGAATTTATCCTGAGGAAGTGTTGCAGGAGGAATATAGAGGTAAAAGTACAGGGATCCTAGTTAAACCTTAATTTATAAGGGCAAGGAAACAAGTGAAACAAATACAAAATGGTTAAAATAATTATGGAAATGCATATGGTAAAATAAATATAAAATTCCAAAGCCAATTATTAGAAAACCATTCATTTGAAGAGTATTTAACAACTTAGGAAAACATCATATATAACATTGAATTCAAAACTCAAGTGTCAAAATTATAATTATGATATTAGCTTAATTAAAGATACGCTTTAATATACATGTGCATAAGTTATCAGAAAGGAAAATCCCCAGAGTACTAAGTGTTTATGTGTGAGCAGTAAAATTATGCGGGATATTTATTTTCTTTAATATACTTTGGCATATTTTCAAAGCTTTCTTCAAAAAATACTCTTATTGTCAAATAGTATTACTTTTTAAATAAATAGGAAAAATTAACTTTTAAAAATCTCCCCACCACTGCAGCAAGTCTCAGTATCAGCTAAGAAACATGGACAGTGACCAGAGAGGACCCCAGGGATGTAGCATGGGGATACATCACTAGAAAAATTGTAGGGCCCACCCACTAGAGTCAAGCAGGAGATTCTGCTTGTCCATTCAGACTTGCCTATTGAAAACTTAACCAGTGTCAAATACTGTACTAGCTGCTGTGGGTTCAATAGGAGGTACAATTTCACTGCCTGATGTAGGAGGTGGAGGCGTATGAGTAAGGAGGGAAACAGTAGATAAGTTAGAAAGAAGACGAAATGAGGACAATATGTCTCTTGCCCTTATCTGGCTATGATTTTATGAATTCTTACTGAGAAATGACTGAAGCTTCCTATCAGAGCTCCACTCTTTATTTTTTGTTATGTTGCACCTTAAATGCATACAACATATATAGAGTTCATTGTTCAGTGCTAGTTCAGCCAATCTCATTGACTTATCTTGATGAAATTCGTAATAGAAGAACCCTCAGATCTTATTAGAGATGGAATTCAAGCACCTGATTTCAGTCCTCGCTGTAGTTATGATTCCAGTGCCTGAAATGAGTAAACCAGATAAACTGCTCTTCTTTTGTTACTGAATAGCAGTTTTCCTCTGGGTGTGCCAAATTTGGCAGCAATTGCATGCTATAATAAAAAAGATTTTATAATCTACTGCTTTTTTTTGAATAATCTGATTACTATTTAAAAACTGGATGGCAGTGTTTTCTAGAGGAAATTGAGTTTGACAAACTTCTGAAAATTCCTACAATAGGCTATTTCTAGCTGAACTTTGAAAACTAAAACTGCATTTATTGTTCCAAACTAAGTAATATTAAAGGTAAGAACCATATTTGTTTCCTGCAAAAATTAACCATTTTCCAAAGACCAAAAAAGATTAGTATTAATGACAAATGAAAGATCAGTATTAATTGCCATCAACTGTTATGTCCTCTCTCCTAACAAATTCTAAATACTTTTATAACTGGCAGGCTAATTGCTTAGTAAACATACTACAGTAATGTTCTCAACAGTGGAGAAAAGCTAGTCCTAACAGGAGAGAGGGACTCATTTGCCATATCAAAGGAAATTTGTGCAATTGGTGCCGCCCTTGGACTTTAGTATTTTGGACAGTTAGGAGACTCAGAAGAGATTTCAAGAATTGAGAAATCCTGAGACATAATTCAGGAACAGGCATTCTGAATGCTTTTATTCTATAGTCCTCTGTCCCACTTCCAGTATTATCTGAATGGAGTTATTAATCCTTTCTTTAGAAGGTACAATGCAAAACAGTGTGACTCTGCTCCAAAACTTTAAGGCTGGATTGCCTTGTAACTCTGGATGTACATTTGATGATCAGTAGATCATTTAGTCCGCTAATTCTCTCTATGTCCAATGGAGTATTCATTATCTGCTTATATAATAGAAATGTTTTCCCTTTGTTAAAAATGAAAGGGCTACCAGAATAGAACAGGGATATACCAACTTCAGTGCTTTGTTAAGTGAAAAAATATTTGTTAAGTGAAAAAATATTCATGTAAAAGAAAGTAGTATTTTCTACAAGATGGGGAGACAGGGCTGTGGAGGACAGTGATTATCATGAAGTGATGATGAGGGAAGGAGTCAGGGCTTTTCACAATTACAGATTGTTCAATGATAAGAGCTTGAATAGATCCTAACTCCCCCACTTTCGTTTTTGGTAAGTGGGGGGACCAGTGATTGCAGACAATGTATTTTGCCTACACCTTCTCACTACTTCTAAAAGGCAGGTCCTAGTTTTATAGGTCAGAAATGAATCACTCTGTTAACCTCAAAATTCTGTTATCTTTTATGAGATGGATGCAATAGTTAGACCTCTCTTTTCTCTAGTAACATTAAATAGCAAGCTGCAACTTGAGAGAGAAACTTCTCACTGGAAAATCTTAAGAATTAAATGGTTCATTTGTCACAAGATGAAAAATATATCTTCTGGGAAATATGCACAATAATCTTAGTGTGACTAATTCTAGAGCCATAGATGAAATTACCATTTGTTAATTCCATTTGTTTCCAGGGACAGAGAAAAAACTCATTAATGGGATGGCAAGTGTTAGAAACCTTAGACCTGTAAAGGAGCATTTTACCAAAGCTTTCCTGCAAACATTTGGTTTAGATGGTATTTGGCTAGTCATACGTTAGGAAGCAGGATGGAGTAAGTAATAGCTTAAGTGATAGGATGTAAAGAGGACTAAAGAGAGCTTTCTCCACTAGGACAATATAGTACCTAAAATTCCCATCACTGATTATTCCTATAAGTGAAACGTTTTATATCTTACATTGTATATTTTTTCAATTACTTGTTTCCTACTGCATGTTTTTGTCTTCATCACAATATTAATAATTTTGGATTATAATTAATGAGCCATCAGAGGATTCTAGGTATAACCTCATTACTAATGACATAGGTGGTAAGACCTATGTGGTCTTTCTCTTAGTACAGAACTGATTTAAAAAAACAAAACAAAACAAAACACATATATTCTGCAGCCTGTCAGGCTGGCTTTGAATCATAGTTTCACCTCTAACTGGATGATCTTGATCTCACATTCCTCATCTGTAAATGAGAACTTAAAAACAAAACAAACAACAACAACAACAAAAAAACCCCACCTACATAGAAGGTTGTCAAAGAGTAAACAAAATAATCCACATAAAGATATAATATATACAAGATAAGTATTAAATATTATCACATGGAGAGAAACAATTCCATTTAAAAATCAATGTGTTTCTTCTTCTCTATAATTCGCAGAAACTTTAGAAAAAAAGTGCACATAGCTTGAGATTTCATAGATATTCAAGATAAGGAACAAAAAAACCCTACAAATAATTTTTCGTTATTTTTTGTTCTATACCTTCTAGGAAGGCTACATCTCCTTCATCCAACAAGCCACATCACCTTTCAGTATCTTAGTTTTCTCATCTAATAAATGAGATATGTAGACTACGTATGCAGTTTTCAAAAGTTCTTATTATTTCAGTTGATGAGATGCTGTTTATTCAAATGAAAATTTCCCAGAAGCTCAACTATTAAAAGCTGTTCCTTTATTTTTTTTATTTTGTTTAATGTTTATTTATTTTTGAGAGAGGGAGAGAGCAGAGGAGGGGCAGAGAGAAAGGGAGACACAGAATCTGAAGCAGGCTCCAGGCTCTACACTGTCAGCACAGAGCCCGACTCAGGGCTAAAACTCACAAACCATGAGATCATGACCTGAGCCGAAGTTGGTTGCCCAACCAACTGAGCCACCAGGCACCCCAAAAGCTGTTCCCTTTAAAGTTGAAGTTGGGTTGGGAGCAGAACTTCACCTACCCCACTAGGCCAGAAAAAAATCTGTTCCTTCTGTTAATATTCTATGATCCCAATTACAAATTCAAGGTTTTCCGGAACCATATGGGCAGAGATGGAAGGCAACTGCTGATAAATGAAGTAATAAATCAGTAAGGAAATTTTAGCGGTGCCTGGGTGACTCAGTTGGTTAAGTGTCTGAGCCTTGATTTCAGCTCAGGTCGTGATCTCATGGTTCATGAGATCGAGCCCTGAGTTAGGCTCTGTGCTGACAGCACAGAACCTACTTAGGATTCTCTTTCCCTCTCTCTCTGTCCCTCCCCAACTCATGCACACCCTTTCTCTCTCAAAATAAATAAATAAAAGGAAATAAATAAAAGGAAATTTTAATAGTGTTATTTACTTACTGGCTTCATTCCACTGGTTATTTAAAACTAGGGTTCACAGAAATAGGCCTGATTTCCCATTGCAAAATCTTCCACAAAGCCATATTTCATCAGAAAATGAAAAGTGTGGCATCATGGAATAAGATCAAGCATTTTTAAGTGCTGTAATCATAAATACTGAGCATCTAGTTATGTACCAAGCAGATAGTTCTGGGCACTTTATATGGGTTAGCCCATGAAATTCCCATGACAATACTGTGGAATCAAATGTCTTTTATGATATTCTATTTTACAAATGAAAAACTTCAAAAATGTTAAGTAATTTGATCAAGCTGCACAGTTTAGTAGGTAGAACTTCTGGTATTTGAATGTAGAGAGTCTGGAACTCTACTCATATGTCCTAAAAAATACTTCAAGATCTTATGTAATTTTGATAAACTAAGAGAAGAACCCCATAGAAGCATACATGAAATAATAGTGTAAATTCATGTACATGTAAATAAAATACCTATAAACTCCACAGAGGCTAGAGAACTTATTAGTTGGTGATTAGGAGGTTAAAAAAATTTAGTTGTTATTTCATGGTATCTAATGTATATTTCTATTTTATTTTTCATCATTCAGTTTATTAAGATAATTTTTAAAAAGAACAGAATATTTAAATGTAATAGTTTTTAACAAAGCAGATTATCACAAATTATATAAAATATGTTGAGCCTTTCAAAGGGTAACTGGACAAACTGTTAGATTTCATGTTAATAATGCTTGATTTTCTACCTTAAGTTTATAAAAAAAAACTCAAGGACATCCGCTGTGTGATGTCAGAAAAGAAACAATACTAGTAGCTGTGAGCTAAGGACGTAGAAGTTTTTCCTTGAAGAGGGCTACTCTATTTTCCTTTGAGAATATCTCCATCTTGTGGAATCTCCACTGCCCTAAGGGCCTGGCATGTGGAAACTCCCATCTGGTTTTCAAACTAGAGGCTTGAGAGTCCTCAGTTAAGTACAGGCCCTGATGATCTGGGCAAAAGTCCCAAATTCCAAAGGGGCATCCACACATTTTGAATGCCTGTGCCCAAAGCATGTGCCCCAAAGTCTCAACCAGAGAAACATAGAGTTGTTCAAATGGCTCCAAACTGTCTTTTTGAAATCTTATCTCCTGTGTGTTCTGATTACTTTGGCTTACCAACAGGAAGACTGTTTTGCTAAATTAATGCACAGGAGATGGGAGGGGGATGAATGTCCTCCCTGTTGAGAGACGACAGGAGGGCCCTCTGTGGTGGCAGATGCTGTCTGTTTAAATACCCCCGCTCCCAGCCTAAGTGCCCAAACCTTGAGGAAGACTGCCTGAGGCGGAATCAAGGTTGTCAAACTGGAGCACACTGCCCTGACAGCTCTCCTGCCAGTTCGAGATGCTGTTGTGTGCTTTGTAGGGCGTTAAATTCACAACACGGGAGGTGTGATAGGGCCCCTCTAGAAAAGAAGTGAGGTCATCTCTGGGAGAATCACCCCACCTTGGAAAAAAAGAAGAAATGAGTCAAAAACTTTGGAGTGATGAGGAGGAGTGCTTTCTTTCCAATAGGTCCATTTCAAGTTATTTTATAGCATGAAGACAACCCATCCATTAAGCATCAACCACTTTAGCGCTTAAGAATAAAGACAGTTGACATTCCTGTTCAGGACTCCCAGTGCACAGGGGCGAGGGTTGTTCAGCTTTTTAAAATGTAGCTTATGGCTTATTAGTGAATGATGAAATCAACTTTGTGAGGGGGAAAATCATTTGCTTAAAAAATGAAGAGAGAAGAATTAAAACATCTTCTAACCATGTATTGTTTACTATAACATACTACATACATAAAATATACACACAAGTTATGAAGCAAATAAAATCATGACCCACCCCCAACCCCTCTACTTGAATATTACCTATCCCTATATTGTGTTCAGAGCAGCTGTGGTCCTTTCATATCCCCTCTCTTGCCTCCTCATGAGCACCCAGAATTAACTTCTACCCTGAATTTTGTGTTTCTCATTTGTTATGTTCAGGACCACAATCTCTTATTGAAAACCCTTAGAATCAGGTGTGTTTCAGATCGGATTTTTGTTCCCCCAGAAAGATCACATAGGTCATAGTCTGTGTATTGTGAACACTCCCAACAGAGTCTGGAGAGAATTCTATAGTCAAGCTCATTACTATGTCCAAGGCAAAATGGGTGGATATTCACATCTATTATAAAGAACACAATGAATAGCCTTGTGTCTGTTTTTGCCATCAAATAAGGTTGCATATGAACATAAACTTCCATATTTCATGGCTCTATGGATTTTGCAATTGCAGTTAAAGGAACTTTTGTCTAAAGTTAAATTTATTAAACTTTTCTCATGTGGTTAATCCTTTTTGTATTTTGTTTAAGAAAACTTTTCTACCCTGAAATCATAAAGATACACTTTTAAATTTTTTCTTATTTGTAAAATTTTACCTTAATGTATTTGATTCATCTGGAAATAATTTTCATGTTATGTTATGAGAGAGTATTCTAATTTCTTCTTTCTCCCCCTCTATAGATAAATAATTATTACTGTTATATTTGTAAGATACCAGCTCAGTTATATATCTTATTTCTATCTATGAGATCTATTTCTAGGCTGACTATTCCACTGATCAATTTTTACCCTTGCACAAATACCACACTCTCTTAATTAGCTTAGCGTAATAGATCTGGTAGCTGGTAGGGCAATTCTCTTAACCTTATTCTTATTCAGCAGGAGTATCCTGACTCTTCTTGACCCCTTGATCTTCTATTCAAATATTATCATAAGCTAGTCAGGTTAGCTTTTGGGAGTTGGATTGGATTTGCCCTGAAACTCTCATTTAATTTAGAGAAAATTGACATCTTAGCAATATTGATTCTTGCAACCCTGAATATGAGGCTATCTCTGTATTTATTTATTTATTTTTGGATGTCTTTCAATAATGTTTGGTAATTTTCTCCAAACTAACATTTCACCAAAAATATAATTGTTGCACTTCTCCTGAGTACATTATAGTATTTGTTTATGTCGAAAATAGTTTTAAGTTTCTTTGTCTATTTGTTGCATGTGTTAGGAAATGCAATTGATTTTTGAATTTTATTTCATATGCGGTCACTTTCCTCATTTTTCTTATTAATTATAATAAACTATCTCTACATTTGTTTAGATTTTCTATACAAATAATTATGATATTCATAGATAACAGTTTTGTTTCTTTCCAAAAGTTATATTTATTTCTGTTTCTTATATTTCACTGGCCAGAAACTCCAATGCAGTGATGAAAAAGAAAGAAAGAAAGAAAGAAAGAAAGAAAGAAAGAAAGAAAAAGGAGAGTGATAGGAATCCTGTCTTGTTCCTAATTTTAAAAAGAATATTTCCAAAATTCATCATTAAGAAGGTTTGCTACATGTAAGGCTTTGATAAATATTTATATTGCTAGGTTGGAAAGGGTGATAATCATGAATGGATGTTCAATTATATGGAATGATTTTCTGCTTCAACTGAAATGATCAAATGGTATTTGTCCTTTAATCTGCAAATGTGGTGAAACATATTAATTGATTTTATAATGTTAAAATACCTTTACATTCCTGGGATGAGTTCAATTTGATCATGATATATTATCATTTTTATAAAAACCCTTGGACTTGGTTTGATGATACTGTTTTTCATTTTGGCATTAATGTTCATGAGTAAGATTGATCTGTAATTTTCCTTTCACATACATTTTTTCACATAGTCCTTATCTGTGTTTGGTAGAAGGATTATACTTGTATTAGAAAATAAGTTTGGAGTGTTTCCTCTCTGTGTATTATCTGGGAGAATTTGCATAAGTTTCGAATTACCTGTTTTCCTTAAAAATTTAAAGAAATCATTGAAAAAACTGGGCTTCCTCTTTTCAATGTGGGAGATTTTTAAATACTAATCTAAATTTCAATTTCATATTGAGTTAGCTTCCGTAAGTTAGTTTTCTACAGATCTGTCCATTCTGTCTATGTTTTCAAATTCTTGATAAAAAATTATCACTCTTACTTGTGTCTTTGAACTTGGTAAATTCCATCACAGGTTCATCTTTACTAGTATTTTAAAATAACTTTTTTCTTTGTTGATTATCTTCATTATATCTGCTTTCTAGTTCATTAATTTCTCTTACTCATTATCTAATTTTTATACCTTCTTTGGATTTATTTTGTTGATTTTTTTCTAAAATCTTAAGTTTAGTAATCAGTAAATTAATTTTCAGCCTTTCCTTTTTTCTGTTTTTAGTATTAAAGGCTATATACATATACATACATCACCTTCCAAATACTCAGTATTCTTTTTTTTTTTTCAACGTTTTTTATTTATTTTTGGGACAGAGAGAGACAGAGCATGAACAGGGGAGAGGCAGAGAGAGAGGGAGACACAGAATCGGAAACAGGCTCCAGGCTCAGAGCCATCAGCCCAGAGCCCGACGCGGGGCTCGAACTCACGGACCGCGAGATCGTGACCTGGCTGAAGTCGGACGCTTAACCGACTGCGCCACCCAGGCGCCCCTCAGTATTCTTTGTTTTATTATATGGTAGTTTTATTATTATTCTGTACTAGGTATTTGTTATTTTCCAAATAGATGATGATTATAAACTATATCCTTTAATGTATGATCTCTTTCTTAATAGTATTGAGATCTGTATGATACAGTTTTTTGAAATGCATGAAGGCCAAGTATGTAGTCTTATGTTTAATGCAGAAAAAGGTGTATTATCCAATTGTTGGCAGTATGGTTCCATGCATGCCCATTAAATCAGGCTTGCTGATGTTTTGTTTAAATGCTCCATATTGTTATATTTTTTCTTCTGCTTGTTCTAAAAATAACCAAAGATAAGGAGAATTTTTGGATTTGTAAATTTCCCTTGTAGCTCTATCATGTTTTGCTTAATATATTTTGGTGCTGTTTAGACAGATCCATACAACTTTAGAATTGTTTTATTTATTTATTTTTTTCTGGTGAATTGAACTTCTTACAGTTCTATAGGGATCTACTTTATCCTTAATAATGCTTTGTGTTTTACATTTTATTTTTGTTCCATTTTAGTACAGCTACAATAACCCGCTTGCTTTCTTGCTTTTTTCTTTCTTTTTAAATTTTTTTTCATTTTTATATTCACTAAATTGAGCAATAGAATACCACCAGTTCCCTAGATGCGTTGTTCTTGGTGTTCCCTATCAATCACTATCCCTCTGTACTCCCAAAAGTGATCATTCACAACTTCTTGTTTTATTTTGTTTAGTATGTTCCTGGCTATCTTTTTTCCCCCTATTCTTTTATGGTCAGTTTCTCCAGGTTTCTGTGTTTCTCTTAAATTCAATCTGGTCATCTCTTTTAATTAGTAGTAGCTAAAATGCTGTAACTGGGGAAATTACTGTATTTCTGTTTATTTATGATACAAATAACTTGTGAATTTAATGTAAATACATTTATAGATCTGAATGTTGTTTATAAAAATTTATGTTGTTATGTTACCCTCACATCATGAGAGGAGAATATTTGCCCATTACATCAATTTTGGCCTTGGCCATAGGACTTGATTTGGGAAATAGGATGTAGCAGACGTAATGCAGCATAGGACTGAAATATGCTTATATGTTTCTCTGCTGTAGCCATGAGGAAAACATCCCTAGGTTAGCCAGCTGGTTTTGGAGGAGGATGAGAGACATATGGAGGAGATCCAAACCATTTAGCTCAGGCATGCCTTGATTACCAATCCTCAATCCATCTAAAGACCCACAAGCATGGATGCTTATGTGTTAATCCACTGAGTTGTGAAACGATTTGTTACTAAGAAATCTGTAGCAATAGCAAATAATACATTTTTATTGGTATACATTTTTGTGTGTCTACTATCTTGACTTTGTACTTCTTATTTGTCCCACTATTATTTCCTTTTCCTTTAGTGGAAATGTTATAATTGAGATTCAGCTGGTTTGTTTTATTTGCTTTTTCTCATTGTGATTCCTCTCTCTGTTTGGAGGTTGTATGTTCCATTTCTGTTTTTTGATAAATACTCTCCAAATTTTATAATAAACAATAAACAAAGTCTAAAGTTAATATTCTATCCTTCCTTTAAAAAACACACACAAGAACTTCAGAATAATTTGATTTCAAACACCCGGAGTGAAAGTGACCACTGTTTTCCAGTAGGCTAGTTGTACCCTTTTTTAACTCCCAAGTTAAGTGTCATTAAAATTAATATTTTATATACAGGTTATTTTTACCTATTTTTGGTCTTTTTTTTAGATTTCTTTAAATAACTCTTCTTTCTTTGCTCATTATTTTTTCATGCAATTCAGGCCTTCATTTTTTTTTTTCCTTAAAATATGGCCTTTAATGGTGAAGGTCTTTTAATGCTATATTCTACCAGTTTTTATTTATTTTAAGTATCTTCACTTTACTCTTGTTTTTAAAACCTAGTTTTGATAAGTACCTAGTATCTCCCCCCATATTGAAGATATTTCTCTGCTGTCTTTTGGCATCTATTATTGCTATAAAAAAAAAAGTCTGCTGTTAATATAATTATTACTTCTTATGCATAATATGTATTCTCTTTCTGGCTATTATCAAGATGCTTTCTTTGTCACTGATATTCTACAATATTGCAAAAAAAATTACTCTACATGGATTTATTTTTTATTTATCCTGCTTGGAATAGAATGAGATTCCTGTGTTGGTAGATTTCTGTATTTTGTCAAATCTTAAATTTTTTTAGCCATTATGTTTTTAACTATTTCCTCAATTTAGATGCATCTTAGTTTTTTTTTTCCTTCTAGATTCCATAATAATGGAACTTCCATATTTCATCTCCTCCTTTTTCTGTGCTACTTTTTGGGGTGCTTAGTTAGATTTATATTTTAGTTCAGTCTCTCTTCAGTGGCCTTAACTCTGTGGTTAAGATATCCATTGAGTTCTTAATTTCAACATTTAAATCTTTTATATTTGGAGGCTCTGTTTGGATGATTTTCAAATATGCCTGGATACTTTTATGTATTCTTGTTTCTTGCTCAACTGTTTATCCCATATTTTACCTTTAAAAAAATTTAGGATTGTATATTTCATATCTGCAAATTCTAATATTTGAAGTTCTTGGGAAACATATCTGTTGTTTGCTGTCTTTCTAACTCTCTCATGGTGGCTAGTTTCTCTGGACATTTTTATTATGAACTTATTTTGTTGAACTTACTCTGTGGGATTGCTGTGTCTAATATCTGCATGTTTATATTCAGAGAAGATTTGTACTTACTTCTGCAGAGAGTCAGAAGTTACTATTAAGCTAGGATACTTAATACCACTTTGAGGGCCCTAAATTAATATGAGAATCTCAGCTTCATGTCTTCTACCCTGCTGTTCACCCAAGGCTTATTCTCCATTCACAAAACTGGTATCTACTTTTGCCTGGACAACCCTACATTTCACTTCTGGGGTTTTTCCCCCGTCTTTTATATTTAGCTGGCTGCTCTTCTATTTTATTTCTTAACTGTCATTTTGTTTTGTTGATTTGCCATGGAGATTTCCCTTAATCCCTAGGAAGAGCAATAATCCATTAAAAAGTCTGTTTGTGTAATTACCGTAGAACCTAAGTATATATATTTAATGGGTAAGACTTCAAATATCTAATGACCCACATTGTCCCAAAATATTTTCAATACATAATCTTGTTAAGGCTTTAAAACCCTTTTGTTGAGGTTGGTGCTGCATTATCACCAATACCAGATAAGAAAGTTAAGTTTCAAGTGAATTATTACTCTAAGGGTACAGAATGCCAAGCATGAACATTTGTCAAGGTTGGTACTTTGGAGATAAAATAGAATTTATGCATTGTAGGACTCTGACCCAAAGACACTTACAATGTAATGTGACATTCTTATCAAATCAATATTTTGTTCAAATGAAACAAACTTTTCTCCAATTAATAATAACCTTTTGACTTTTTAAATTGTTATACCTATCACCTTTAACAATTGTTTTAAATTTTTCTAACTTGTCATTTAAAAGTTCCTCAAATGTTGCAAAATTTGACCAAATGCATCAACAGGCATTAGGATTTAATGACAATTTAACTTTAAAAATTATTTTTAGCTATCACTTCATGGAGACTGAGATAACAAAAAAAAAACTAATTTTTCCCCCAAATAAGCCAGTGCTCCAGAGTAAATGATTTTGAAGCTAAAGAGGGATTTCAATTTCTGTATGGAGCCTTAACCATAACTTCTCTGGGGAATTGTCCAAGTCTGCAAAATAATACTTTAAAATAAGTACTTGCAAATCCATAGCTCTATTCATGTGAGCCTGAGCGTCATTAAGCCTCACATGACATATTCCATCTTGCAGACATTGATATAGAAACACAGAAGCATTAAGTGATTTTGGCAATGCCAGAAAAGGTCAGCCAAAGCTGAGTCACTAGCAATATATTTCATAAGTATCTAAAATAACAATCAGTTCCAGGGGATTCTCAGGCTTAAGAGACTCTGAAATATCTGAGGATGGTGGTTCTCAACAACATCACCCATGAACTTTGATAGAAATGCACATTCTTAGGCCCTATCTCTCACCTACTAAATCAGAAACTGAAGGCAGAGCCATGCAATCTGTGTTTTGACAAGGTTTTCAGGTCATTCTAGTACACCCCATGTTTGAGAACTATGACTATAGACAAAAGTGTGGGCAAAAGACATGATTTTCTTCTCTCCACTTTCCTAGACCAGCGGCAAGCTACACTAACTTTTAAAAAGGAGATGAAAAGCAGTATTACTGATTGCAAAATCCATAGAAGCCACTAAATGTGATTCTCTGTAAAGATCCTTTGTAGGGCTTGTCCTGAACCTTAATGTCAGGCTAGACTAACCTGACATTATTTTTGAGGTAAGCAGTTTGTTACTAGTAATAAAATAATGACTTTTATAAATTATTAACTTTATGTAAATAGTAATGAGTATTTAGGAATATCCTTAAAAATAATGTCTCCCTCAATCATGTACATTCTGATATATTTATTTCTTCAAATTCAAGAGAAAAAATAGTGAAAAATCATTAATAAAGCATATACTAACATTTTTAGAGATTCAAGATTATTAGAAGACTATAATTCTCAAAAATTCTGTACACATTCATAGAATTGTCTTATGTAAAAAAAATTACATATGCTAGGCTAACAACCTCCCACAATCTTCTAATTTAGAGTAATTGAGTGATTGGTACAAAGTAACAAGGGGCATGGAAGGAAATAAGCAAGTCATGACCAGGAAAAAGCCAAGTGACATTCTATTTTGCATGGAAGATTGGGAGCAGAAATAAAGGAATGGAAGATTATGTCTTGTATACTTTTGCCTATAGTGGTAGCTCTCAAATTTTAGGGTATACTGGAATGATCTGAAGTGCTTGTTCTCCTTTTCTCTATCCAAGCCACACAGTCTGCCCCAGACAAATCATGTGGCATAACAAATTTAGCCACATTTCAGAAATTGGACAGTATCATATTAGGGGGTCCAACCTTACAAGCAGATATGGTCAAAGAAGAGAGTTGACGTTAACAAAGACTCTGGGAGAGCGAGTCAGGGATCAGGAGTTCAGGAGACCACACATGGGCATAGAATCACCCCCAGGACAATATTACTGAGGGCTGAAGGATGGTTTAAGCTTAACTGTGCAAGAAAACTGGGAGCAAACTGGTTAGAGGTCAAATGCCAAAATAGTAAAAATCTAAGATGTCAGTGTAAGAAGTAGAAAGTTAGTACAAACCAAGATATGGGAAATGATATTCTAATGCAACTATTGTAGAAGAACAGGGAGATCAGACAACCCAGCTGGATGAAGAAGATAGAATTTTCTATAGAGGAAAGGAAAGAAAAGATAGAGACCACAAGTGAAAGGAATTAAATTTTTGCTGCGCTCACATCTGATTCTCTACTTGTCTTCATTCCCAAATACAAAGATGGTTCCTGCAGTTCTTAACTTTTCCCAGATTGTGCATTTGCACAATCGATTGTAGACAACAGTCAAAAAGCTAAGGTCAGGCTCCTAACTCCCAAAGCTTACATGATAAAGCAGTAATACTCAACTATAATAAAGAGAGATCTGCTTTGGGCTGTGACTGAGCAATTGGTTTTGGTCTTACCCTACCACCATAAACAACCATAAAACTCATCACTTTTATCAGATATCAATCAGCTCATGAGATTAGCCCCATGTTAGCCTGGGCTTTCTGTCTTAGAACAATTCTGTGGCCTCCGCACAGAATACTGAAGCTCAATGGGAGAGCAATAGTCTTACCAAGTTGAGGAGACAGAAATCGGAGTTTAGTGCTGCTGAGTTGGCTGAAAGTTGCAGGACCGGATATTAGAGAGGAGGAAGTTTCGCTTAGGGCAAAAATAGCAAAAGTTTGCATGAGGCTTCTGCTTAGGTTGATGGCTGAGATTGGGAAGTCATGCATAGTGAGAAATATCAGGAGGCCAACCAGAAAATGGCTGCAGTCAGACTGAAAGCTGATCTGAGATACTGGTGGTCATGCAGTTCTGGGGATGTTGGAATTCTGGCCCAGCAAGGGTAAAATCTCAGTGAGCACCTCAGGCATTCACCTGGGACCTCAAAAATATCATACCCTAAAGAAAAGGGTCATATCCTAGCACACTAAGGACAGTATAGAAATAGACTTACTCTAACAAAACATTAAAAGGCCAACCATGAGAGTATTAAGAAAATACATTAGTAATTTGACTACCTACCACAATGTAATTCAGCAGTCTTTAAAGGAAGACAATGTAATCCTGACTCCCTACTGCATGAAATCTATAGTGTCCAGTGTACAATAAAAATTACCAGACACATGAAGAAGCAGAACCCCTGACCTGTAATCAAGAGAAATATATGGTCAATGGAAAAAGACTTCAAAATGACCCAGGTGTTAGAAATAGACAAGGATTTTAAAGGAGCTATTTATAAATATGTCTAAGGACTTAAAGGAAAAATGAATATAATAGAATGCAGATACAGAATCTAAGAAGAAAAATATATTTTAAAAGAGGGAATTCTAGAGTTGAAATGTACAATATATGAATTAAAAAAAAACTTATTGAGTATGCTTGATGGCAGTTTAGACATAGCAGTAAGAAAGATCAATGACCTTAAAGACAGATCAATAAAAATCTGATCTACAGTATTCTATAGATCTACTGATCTACAGTATTCTATACTGTAGAATACAGAGGAAAAAGGTTAAAAGAATTAACAGATCATCTGTGACTTGTGGGACATACCAAGTATCTTGATAGCCTTGATATTTGATAGCCTCAGAGGAAAAGAATAAAGAGAATGGCATAGAAACAAAATTGAAAAGCTAGTGCAAAAATTTTTCCAAGTTTGAGAAATATGTCAGCTTCAAGAACATCTGCAATCTCCATACAGGATAAATACAAAGAAAATCATTCTTTAGCATATTATAGTCAAATAGCCGAAAAAGAAGGACAAGGCAAATTTAACAGAGGAATAAAGAATGAAGAGAAAAAGTTTCTTAGAAAAAGAAAGTGTGAGACTGATTGGGACTGAATTGCTTGCAAGATTTA
This sequence comes from Prionailurus bengalensis, assembly GCF_016509475.1. NCBI lineage: Eukaryota > Metazoa > Chordata > Mammalia > Carnivora > Felidae > Prionailurus > Prionailurus bengalensis. Next base: position 96,964,361 of record NC_057348.1, read on the forward strand.
GTGCATACATCAGAATTCCAGGAGCTGTCGATAGGCTGAATGAATACACATTTTATGTCCTTGCTTGGGAAAAATTTACAAAATTCCTGATGGTGAATTGGCTTACAGGTTGTTGTCTCTCATTATTGCTTCCTGTCTTTGTGCAGTTGGATACAAATGTGTTACATGGCTGGTTCTGGCTGATTCTATACATTCCAGCCTAAAAAGCAAATAATGCTCCACAGCAGTATTCCCAAATCACATCACAAAGATTAATAACCCCAATCTCCTATCACTGTGCCATGGTATCCCCAAGAACTCTCTAGGATAGGAATTTAGAAATTCTTTTTTAAAAGGTCATATTACAGTTTTCCTTCTTGCAGCTGGGCCTATAAATCAGATAAGTTTCCTTGAATTTGAAGAATATCCCCAAACAGTACAAAAATAGGAAGCCAGAGACTTGATGTGGTGCTAAAAAGGAAACCTGCTGTAACTGCTGGTAATAAAACATGTCTTTGCCAATTAGGTCTTAAGGTGTAAGAGATGATCTTGCCACAGTTGATGATGTTGGTATTGATGCAGATTCCTATAAGGATATAGGAGTTCTTCAAGTCATTATCTCATTTATTCAAGGGTATCTCACATCACTGACCTGGGATCCAATGTTTCTGCCTTGTGATTTGCTTCCACAAATTAAGAACACTTTAATTTGGCCACCTCTCCACAGTGCAAGTCTGGCTGGTAAAGCACAAACATTGGTGCTAATGTTACTACCATTCAAAACCTTACTGTAGACTGAAGCAAAAGGAAAAATGTGCATTCCTATATACACTTATCAAGGTATTTTTCCATATTTTGAACCAAGTGGAAAAAATGAAATAATTAACAAAATTTCTACAATCAAAAACATGACACATCAAGCCCTGCACTGTCCAAACCCTTCATACACCATTGTACACCCTCAGCTGTGGGCGGATTGGAAGTGACTGTTCTCTTTGCATAATAATACAAGGCTACAAAGCAAACAAACAACCACCTGTCTTTAGTCAAAAATTTGATATTTTGTTCATCTGGATTTTTCAGCATTTATTTTTGTCAAGCCAAACACCTTGCACTGGATCACTCCCAAAGGGGCAGAACACAGTGCACTGTTTACCAGTCCCGGGGAAGACTCCAAACACTTCTACCCATTGCATCTTGCTCTCGGAGTTGCCAAGGAAAACACAACACAGTGAAGCACTGGATGTAACAATACTTTATTCACATAGAGAAGAGAAAGCAAGATCAGCTCAACTGGTCCTTCATAGCTAGCAATTAGCCTTTGTACCCTTCTCATACCATTTTAGCACCCCTAACTCCCCTGTGAAGTTACACATACTGAAAGCTGGGGGCGGGGGTGTGCCCGAGGCCACCTGCATACATGCTTAAGCAGAACAAAGAAGCATATATCTGATACAGGGAAAGATATTTCCACACAAGGTGATAACCCTGGCACAGGCTGTATGAGCTCTTTATCTCTTGGTGAGGATGTATTCAATGCTAAAGGCTCATTCTTATGTGGCTGAATGAGGGTCAAAGACTGCATGCGTGAGACTGCCTTTCCCAACAATTTTGAGCTTTTAACACACTGTTTTAAAGTATTAATTTTGATTACTGGGTTTTGGCCTCTGCTTAGATTTTGCATTTGAATGAGTACCTCACTCACCTCACCCAAATCCCACCCCTGGAAATTGTCTTAGAGACAAAGAGTGAATAACCAACTAGAGCCCATGATTCTGATGGTAGGTGGAATAATGGCCCCCCAAAGATGTGCACACCCTAATCCCCAGAACCTGTGAATATTTTACTTTATGTGGCAAAAAGGACTTTGCTGATATGATTAAGGTCAAGGACCTCAAAATAAGGAGATTATCCTGGATTATCTAGGGGAGCCCAATCTAACTGCAAGTCCTTTAAAACAGAGAGCTCTTTCTAGCTGCAGAGAACCAGAGATGGCAGCATGAAAAGGACTCAGTTTGTCATTGCAGACTTTGAAGATGGAGGAAAGGGACAAAGAGTCAATGAGGCCTTGGGAAGCTGTAAAGGCAAGGGAATCTCCACAAAGGAATACAGCCCTTTGATTTTAGCCTTAATTTTAGCCCAGTAAGACCCATGTGGGACTTCTGACCTACAAAGCTCTAAGACAGTACATTTGTGTTGTTTTTAAGCCACTAAATTTGTGATTTGTTACAGCAGCAATAGAAAAGTTATACAATCCCTTCTTTCTCTGCTAATTGCCAATCTCTGCCATGAGGAACTGAGTGTATTCCCTGTATTTATAATGCAAAATTTCCATTCTCTGAAAGAAGAATGGTGTCTTGGTACAGTTTTAATCCCAGAAATGTTTCTCTTACAAGTTTTTCAAGTTCCTCTTCCAGAAACTTGCAAATTCCTCACATCAATAGCTTCTCTCTAAGGAAAACAACAGTACAAAAATGCAAAAATGTTCCAAATTCTAGAGATGCTGCTAGGAAGTAATTCTCTGAGAAATTCTCCAGATTTCTTGAAATGGAGTAATATATCCTCCCAATTGCATTCCTTTAAGTTAATTACCTATGTAGTTTTATAAAATAATAAGTGAACTGTGGTGTTATAGAAGGCATACATACACTAGGCAAGGAATGAGGGGCAGTAGGCATAGGATTCATATGTGGCTCTGTCCAGGTCACATTAATTCTCTGGGATAAGATTTGTTTTTATAACCGAACCCCCATATGAATATCCTGGTCTTTTCCTTTGGAATTAAAATATGAACTTTTTACAGACCAAACCTTGATACTTCATCTCTCAGGGAAGATCAGCTTAGAAGACTGGCCTAGACACATGAAAAGATGCTCAACGTCACTCCTCATCAGGGAAATACAAATCAAAACGACACTGAGATATCACCTCAGGCCAGTCAGAGTGGCTAAAATGAACAAATCAGGAGACTATAGGTGCTGGAGAGGATGTGGAGGAACAGGAACCCTCTTGCACTGTTGGTGGGAATGCAAATTGGTGCAGCCACTCTGGAAAACAGTGTGGAGGTTCCTCAAAAAATTAAAAATAGATCTACCCTACGAGCCAGCAATAGCGCTGCTAGGAATTTACCCAAGGGATACAGGAGTGCTGTTGCGTAGGGGCACTTGTACCCCAATGTTTACAGCAGCACTTTCAACAATAGCCAAATTATGGAAAGAGCCTAAATGTCCATCAACTGATGAATGGATAAAGAAATTGCGGTTTATATACACAGTGGAATACTACTTGGCAATGAGAAGGAATGAAATATGGCCTTTTGTAGCATGGATGCTACATGGATGGAACTGGAGAGTGTTATGCTAAGTGAAATAAGTCATACAGAGAAAGACAGATACCATACGTTTTCACTCTTATGTGGATCCTGAGAAACTTAACAGAAGACCGTGGGGGAGGGGAAGGGAAAAAAAAAAGTTAGAGAGGGAGGAAGCCAAACCATAAGAGACTCTTAAAAACTGAGAATAAACTGAGGGTTGATGGGAGGTGGGAGGAGGGGAAAGTGGGTGATGGGCATTGAGGAGGGCACCTGTTGGGATGAGCACTGAGTGTTGTATGGAAACCACTTTGACAATAAATTTCATGTTAAAAAAAAAAAAAAGACTGGCCTAGAAACACACCTGAAGTGGCCAGGCTGCAGTGGACTCAATATAGAATAGGTAGAGAAGGGAGAGGAGACAAAGGAATGAAGAGGGGTTGACACAGCAGGAGATGGGGTAGGGGGCAGGTTATATCATTTAAAATTTAGAATATCGCTTATATAGTTCAACCCTTCACGGGGCCTATAATGTCTAGGTAAAAAGTGTGCTCAATAGAAGTTTGGCTGCTTACATAAACAGTGTTTTAACTTAAGGGAGAAAAAAACTTTTAAAACTCCCAAAGTGATAAATTGCAATCTCTAATATTAAGCTCATTCATGAATTGTTCGATTCACTCAATTTTCACTAAGCTTTAAAATATGAAATGCATCCACAAAATCAATTTCCCATCTGCATTTCTAGGTAGGAAATGGAAAGAACAGAAATAGTTTTAACTGGAGATCATTTTTAAAAAAAGGTTTAATAAACTTGGCCATAGAACAGTATCTGCAAATTGTAAGGACTGTTTTACAAGGTAACAGAAAATTGTATAATCTTGGCCTGATGTAAGAGATTAGCAGATTGGTTCAAATTCTCTACCTGCACTTCCTAGTTTTAGAAGTGATTCTCAAATATATACTTTCACATCCACATGCAAATAAATGTTAAGTGTCATCAATGGCTTTTTTGTAATCTAAAGTATTCTTTTTTTTTTTTTTTTAGCATATGAACAGGGTCTAAAGATTTACCAAAATCTTGAAAATTACAGATATTGAATCAGTATCCCAGAGTTCTCTTCCACTCAGTGGCGATCTTTTCAATTCAATATCTAGAAGCCAAAATAATAATACTTATGGAAAACCCAAGAGTGCTGTGTTCCAAAACAAACAAAAAACAACCAAACAAGCAAAAAACAACAATTAAAAAAAAGCAAAACAAACAAGCAAAAAAACAACAGGCTCTCAGGTTAAAAACAAATTAATTGGTTGTACTTTTTGTGGAGTTTGATTTTTCACATTCCCAGGAAAGGGAAGACAGGGACAGGGATCGCTTTGGAGGTTTTAGAGAACATGGTTTCTTTCCACTGTTGTTTACACAAAGCACTTGAGATCCCCAAGGCAATTCAGCACTGCCAAGAAAAATCTCTGTCCCCCACAAACTAATGAGCCCTCATTCCCAACTCAATAGCAAATGTGTACCTTTGCCTTTACTTGGAGAAAACAAGGATGGTCCAGGTGGAGTTGAATATCAGAAAAGAAACATGTAAATCTCCCAAATTATCTAACAAGTGAGCTTCCTTTTCCACATATTTAACTGAAAAATTATATTGATAAGGTATAAAATGAAAAAATTTTAAACTTGGCACAATTTTATAAAAAACAGACTTACAAAAACACATAAATATTCCTGTTGATAGGCATTTTTCCACACTTGATGTAATATTCCTTCCCCAAGTTTATTGGAAGAAACTTTGGGGTAAAGCATTTTATTTTTTTCTTTTGATGAATCAATACAAATCGATATAACCCTACAGTTATATTTTGTGTGCATATGTTGCATATAAAATGTTCATGTATGTTGTATTGATTTTTTCTTTTTTTTTTTTTAACTCTCATTCTGTTTCTGTTTAGTACTTTCTACTAACAAGACACCTGGAATCTGGGGTTCTACTAATTGGGCAGCAGCTATACACAAAACACATATGAGGCAAATTTCCCTACCTTTAGAGTCATAGCACTGTGTAACTCTGAGAAGAAAATGCATTAGGAAATCTTTCCCAGACCTTAAAAAAGAAAGTGTTGTGTTTTTTTTATTCTAGTAAAAAGTGTTCTAATATGTCTTCAGAACTTTTAAAAACTTATCACTATTTCCATGTAATGACAGCCCAATCATATATAGAGACTCCATTATCCTTTTCTTTGGTTTAACAGAGATTTCTGCTCAGAAGAATTTAGTACTAAGAGAGTGGTCACCAACTTCAAAAGCTTTACACTTTAGATATATAGATACAATGATTATATACATACATGTTTTTTTTTTCTGAAATGTATTGGTTGTATATTTATACAACCAGTTGTGTCTCTGGTGTTAAGTAATGTCAAGCAAACTTTGCAGTGCATGGACAAAGTTAAGCAGGATACAGAGTTTATTCAAGCTACTGCCATAGGGGAGAGAGACTGAACTCCATTCTGCAGAAAGCAAAGTTGGGAGTTAGTTAAGAGCTGCAGTGAACTAGTGGAAAAGTACTAGAGAACATTAGTGGAAGGTTGATCAATGAGATATGTAGAGTACATTCCTGAGTTTGCAAATGTCTTCCTCTGTGATGAGGCCATATGTGTTAGCCCATCAAGGTTAGGCCCCTCTACACCCCCCCTCTTCAGAGCTGGGGAGATGGGTACTATCTCCTTTGATATACATTTCAAAGACATGGTTCCCTGGTCCTTAAGAAAGACATTTCTTAGGGCACCTTGGTGGCTCAGTCAGTTAAGCATCTAACTTGGGCTCAAGTCATGATCTTGTGCTTCCGGGTTCGTGAGTTTGAGCCTGCCCCAGGTTGGGCTCTGCACTGACAGTGCCGAATCTGCTTGGGGTTCTCTCTTCCTCTCTTGCTGTCCCTCCTCTACTCGAGCTCTCTCTCAAAATAAATAATTTAATTTTAAGTTTTAAAAAATTAAAGAAAGAAAGACATATCCAGGGTTGTAAAACCAGCAAGAAGCTGGGCAAAAGTTTACATCATTTCAAAGGGGCAGAGAAAGAATTTATAAATTTTGTAAAGTAAATACTCTTAAGAAAAGGGAGTTCAGGGTCCTAGAGTCGGGAAGACTAAAACTTCATCAGGCTGAGGGAAACTGTAAGGCCATCTTGGTCCAGAACAAGAAAAGGGGAAATCTAAAATGAAAAAGTTACTTTTGAACAGTACCTTAAAAAAAAAGGCATATAGCCTCTTCGGAAGGAGGGGAAAATTGTCTGAAGCTGAGATAGGGCTCTGCCAAGAGCAGGCTGACAAGTTCCATCCAAGGACTGGTAAACAGAGCCTGGGAGCCAGAGAGGAAAGCCTGAGTGGGGGTGAAGGAGGGAGGTGAGGATGGCCATTAGTTACAGGAAACGAGGGGGTGAAGGGCCTTGACACCTGTGATTAAGAGTGCTAATTTGGCTTAAGAGGTAATTAGGCATTGGCACAGGACTCTAAGAGGGGAAATAATGCAATCAAGGAGAAGCCAGAGGAAGATGACTGTGACAGCTGTGAGGGATTTGAGGGTGCAGAGGCTGAGGCGGGAAGACCAATAAGGAGGTCATTATCACACTGCCTGGATGTTAGAGTGTTCCACCTCCCCACTCGCTCCTTCTCTGTCCCCTTTTCTTTCATGAAGCACTTTTCCTGTCTCTGCTCCTTAATTATCTGTTCACACTCCAGTCCCTATGACCACCTTTTAAAAAATCCAACTGCCCACCTTGTTTCTTTGAAATCTCTCCACAAGGCACACTTCAGCCATGAGATTTAAGACGTAATTAAATCATCAGATCCTTAAGGCAGAAGATGTGAAGCAATAATTAAGATAGTTTCCTAAGTTTGCCTGATCATAAGACCCAAGCTGGGATTTTTTTTAAGCAAAAGTTTATTTTTGAGAGAGAGAGAGATGGTGGATGAACAGGGGAGGGGCAGAGAGAGAGGGAGAAAGAGAATCCCAAACAGGCTCTACGCTGTCAGCTCAATCTCATGAACTGTGAGATTATGACCTGAACCAAAATCAAAAGTCAGCTGCTCAACCTGAGCCACCCAGGCACGTCCTGGGATGTTTATTTTTAATACGATGTGTTTAATGTGTTTTGGGACTTTTTGAAGTATAAATTTGTGGGCCCCACTACAAACACACTGAAACAGTGTTGTCCAAGGGAAGGGTCCAGCAATATGTATTTAAAGAGAGTGCACCAAATGGTGGTTATGATCTGGCAGTTTGGGAAATGTGTTAAGGGATAGCCTGTAGCTGGTGATGCTGTGAGAGAGTCTTCATGGAAGAAGTGTTTAATGAGTTGTCTTTTAGAATATTTTTCTCTCTGTTTTGGTTCCCGATGGCAATAGTACATTAGGCTAATAATGGCTGCCGAATGAATAATATTACCTGGAAAACTGGTAAAGTACAGTAGAAATATGTTCCTGCCAACCATTGATTGGCTTGACAGAATAAATGCAATCAGAGAAGAATCTGCACAGCACGAGAAAGGCTGTGTAGGCAAAATCACCACGTTGGGGATGTGCCAGAGGCTGAAAGAGTGAGGCTCCGGACACACAGCTACTGAAGTACGTGTTTTTAAGGTGAATTTCTGCATCTCTTTAGCTCTATCCCAGTAGGAAGGAATATAGTAGGTCAACATCTGGTTGAGGAAATGAGTATTACACCATACCGATACTGCCGGGTTTATATTGCTGTGCACCAAGTGAATCAACACTGAAAATGCTCCTTTAAGACTTTGAACAAATGCAGAACAAAATGTCTCAAAAAAATAAGATTTAACCTGCAGTATTATTTTAATGAGCCCAATTTTCCCCATGAGGAAGAGACATTAGTATATTCATCCTGGGCCTTCGTGAAAGCAAGTTGAGGATCTGGGAAGAAAAAGTTGAAGGAAACTCTTGGACTCACACCTAAAACAAGAGGACAGTCTGGTGCCGTTTGTGCTTTTCCTGCTAAAAAGCTTACCACCCAGTGTCCTCTGCCTACAGTGCACCAGAGCTGAGTGCAGAGCAGCTGAGCAGAGAGCTGGACAGAAAAGGGCATCCAGTTTGAAGGTCAGACGAGAGTAGAACAAAATGGTGACAACTGTCACCAACATCTGTTACCTTCCGGCCAGCTCTGGTGGGACACAGCGCCCATCTGATTGTTCATGGACTCTATTTGTCAAGATTACCATTCTCTCTCTCTCTCTCTCTCTCTCTCTCTCTCTCTCTCTCTCTAGCTGATCCAGGTGTTGTCCTGCTGAAACTGAGCGATTTTCTTTTTTCAAAGTGCTACCTTCTTTTGGTCACAACCCTTACCTCATTTTCAAACAGAAACAAAATAATGAGCCATCTCTGCAGAGCTTTTCATGTCAAAAGTTCTTATTCTCGAAGCACATGGGGGAATTATGGATGCAAGGTTCATGTACAGAGTGACACACACTATGCTAACAATAACCCCATCCTGTCCCACGGTGGAGAGCCGTCGGGATATTTAATTTGCTTTTCAAATGCAATGGAAAACTTGAAGGGCTTTTTCCCCCCTTGTATTTTCTTCTAACACAAGCAGTACAGAAGAAATGGAATCACAGAAAAAGCAGGATAGTGAAGTTCTGGTGTTTCAATCTAATGTAGACATATTCTAGAAAAGATTTTTTCAGCTTTACTGAAATACAGTTGACATGTAAGTTTCAGTTGCTGTGTTGATTTGATACACTTATATATTGAGAAATGGTTACCAAGGAGCAGTAGTTAACACCTCACATAATTATTTCTTTTTTGTGGTAAGAACATGTAAGAACATGTAAGATCTCTCTTAGCAACTTTCAAGTACATAATACACTATTGTAAAATGTAATCATCATGCTGTGCATTAGATTCCCAGAACTACTCTTTTTTTTTCCAATTTCAGCTTAATCAAGGTATAACTGATATATATAAAATTGTAAGATATTTAAAGTGTACATTGTGATGATCTGATATACATATACGTTGTGAAAGGATCCCCCATCCAGTCACTTAACACATCCATCACCTCACATATTTGTCCCTTTTTTGTCTTTTGGTGAGAACATTTAAGTTTTACTCTCAGCAAATTTCAATTATACAGTGCAATGTTATCAACTATAGTCACCATGTTTTCCATTAGATCCTCAGACCTCATTTACCTTATAGCTGAAAGTGTATACTCCTCTACCAACCGCTCCCTATTTCTCCTTTCCCTTGCCCCTAGTGACTACCTTTTTAGTCCCTGTTTCTGTGAGGTTTTTTTTTTTTTTTAATTCCACATATAAGTGATACTATGCAGTATTTGTCTTTCTCTGTCTGGCTTATTTCTCTTAGCATAATGCCTTCAAGTTCAGCATGCTATCACAAATGGCAGGATTATTTTTTAAGGTTGAATAATATTCCATTATATATACAAAAGATTTTGTAATGCAGTTTGAATGTGGATGCAACAGAAAAAAAAAGAAATATTAAGGTATTAGTAAGAATGGTGATAGGAAGAAAAGTATATATGTCTTTTTCATAATATTCTGGATTTATCCTAGTAACTTCTGATCACTTTTAAGCATTCCATGTGTTCTTCCTTCAGTACTTGATGCTAATTGCTGATAATGCTAGTCTAGAAGACTGTGCCTGTCCTCTTATTACTGTGATTAGTAAATATTAAATTAAAGTTATTAAATAAATTATTAAAACAAATATAATATTAAAATAAGTTAATATATGCCTTATTAAAGCAAATGTAATATTTGGTTATGGTATTTATGAATAAGGACTATATATTTTGATTTTGAAACATATGGAAAAAAAGTCATAAGCAAACTTAAATTGAGAGTTTAATGAGAAACTTGGGAGAATATTTCCAAAAAGTTAAAATGTATATATCCTTAATATAGAAAGAGCTAATACAAATTACCAAGAAATTTATTAACATCCTAACTGAAATATAGACATATGCAGATAATACTCAGAAGGAAACTACCTATAAATAGGTTCAATGGCCAATTCCATTTTTTAATAATTTGCAAATTAAAAGATGAAATATAATTACTTGAGAATATTCAAAACTGGCAAAGCTGCAGTGATATAGGAAAACTAGTTTTGTCCAGCAAAAGTATAAATGGACATAACTTTGTGAAAAATGAGTTGGGCCCAAATCCAACTTTCCACTCAGTAGTTGAATGACTAGAATGCTATCATAGGCAATAAGTGATGTGAAATGATTCATGAACAAGAGTAATTCTCATTGAATTTTTTGTAATAATGCAAAACAGAAACACTCTAATTTCCATAAGGAAAATTGTTAAAAAGAGCTTGTAGAAGACTTAATTAAACAGGGAGATACAGTATGAAATTGCTTACATAAATAAAATATAAAGTAGATGCAGATATAGTTATTATCCTAATTATATATTTTTTAAAATTTTTTTAATGTTTATTCATTTTTGAGAGACAGGGAGAGATAGAGCATGAGCAGGGAAGGGGCAGAGAGAAAGGGAGACAGTGAATCTGAAGCAGGCTCCAGGCTCTGAGCTGTCAGCATAGAGCCTGACGTGGGGCTTAAACTCACGAACTGTGAGATCATGACCTGAGCCAAAGTCGAACACTCAACCGGCTGAGCCACCCAGGCACCCCATATCCTAATTATATATTTTAAAATGTATTTACCCACAAGATCTGTTATTTCAGGAATATATACTTTGGAATTTCCCACATTTTTATTTTAAAAAATATTTTTAATGTTTATTTTTGAGAGAGAGAGAGACAGAGTGTGAGTAGGGGAGGAGTAGGAGTAGGAGAGAGAGGGAGACACAGAATCCAAAGCAGGCTCCAGGCTCTGAGCTGTCAGCACAGAGCCCGATGCAGGACTCGAACCTACAAACTGTGAGATCATGACCTCAGCCAAAATCAGATGCTCAACCGACAGAGACACCCATTTTTAAATATTACAATGGCATACACTTTTCCCCAAATTTCAGTTTTTACAGCACCTAGAACTCATTACTCTGGTGTATACATAATGTGGGGGTTTCTTAGACCCATTTCTATCACAGAGTCAGGTCACTGCCAGACTCTCCAATCCATTTTTAGTTGGTTTAAAATTTTAATTTTCAAATGAACAACCATTAGTTTCTCTTAACTTTTCCACTGTCCCTTAATGTTCCTGGCACTAGATGCTGGTTTTCTTTACAGGATGATTTTTACGGACAAACGAAATTTTTTTTTTTTTTACTTTATGATTAGAGCTCAAAGGTTGGGAAGAAAAATAATTTCTTTATCAGAAGCAAACTTCAGCTTATTCAAGAAAACTTAAAAAAAATGAATTTTAAATCTCAAGTGCAGAGAGTCTCCCAAATAAGAACGTTCATTCAAAGGGGCTGGGAGGAGCAAATTATGCTGTGGTAATCCCTGTTGAAGGAGTACTGAAAATTTCATCATTGATTTATATAGGCTTAAAATTTTTTTTTTTAATTTTTTTTTCAACGTTTTTTATTTATTTTTGGGACAGAGAGAGACAGCATGAACGGGGGAGGGGCAGAGAGAGAGGGAGACACAGAATCGGAAACAGGCTCCAGGCTCCGAGCCATCAGCCCAGAGTCTGACGCGGGGCTCGAACTCACGGACCGCGAGATCGTGACCTGGCCGAAGTCGGACGCTTAACCGACTGCGCCACCCAGGCGCCCCTAGGCTTAAAATTTTTTTAACAATAGGGACGCCTGGGTGGCTCAGTTGGTTAAGCATCTGAGTCTTGATTTCAGTTCCAGTCATGATCCCAGGGTCGTGGGATGAGCCCTGGGTTAGGCTCTGTGCTGAGTGTGGAGCTTGCTTAAGATTCTTTCTCTTTCCCTCTGCCCCTCTCCCCAGGTGCACGTGTGCACTTTATAATGATAATACATTATAATTATGTATATATTATATAATTTACATATTATAATTATAATTCTAAATCAACCTTTGCTTCTGGCCCTAAAAGATAGTATAGATTAGTGGGTAAAAGCACTAATTTTGGAACCCTGCTGCCTGGTTTATATACTGGTTCTGTTAAGATGATCTGGATAATTTTAAGTAATTTATCCTCCCTGTGCTTCAGTTTTGTCATCTGCAAAATGGGCATGATCAGAGTACCTACATCATCAGGTTGTCCTGATGATCAAATGAGTTGACAGCCGAATAGTGTTGTGTAAGTGTTCACTATTCTAAGTAAATGTGTTCTAGAATGTTCTGAAAGCTAAATGGTCTGAAATTTAAAAATTAGAACCAATTTTGGATAATAGAGATTCTCAAGCACTGATTTAAAAAGCATAATACTACTGCTAATTAGTTAAATCATTTATTTGGTTTTTACCATGTGCTAGAGATCATCCTAATCACTTTACATATATTTATTTAATTATTACAGAAAATGTTATGAGTTATATGTTATTGCCCCATTTTTAGACAAATAAACTGGAAAAACACAGTTTTAGAAACTTACCTAAGGTTACAGAAGAAGGAATTCAGACACCAGCATTTGAAGTCAGGTCTTCCTGACTCCAAGATCAATGTTCTTAATCATTATGGGCAATTAATTTTTCTGGTAAGGATCATAAATTAGCCCTATCTATAACTAAAATATTGTTTATTTCATAATTTAATATGTAATACTCAAATTTTGTCTGAAAATTAGTAATTAATTTTTTTAATGTTTATTTATTTTTGAGACAGGGAGAGACAGAGCATGAATGGGGGAGGGTCAGACAGAGAGGGAGACACAGAATCTGAAACAGGCTCCAGGCTCTGAGCTGTCAGCACAGAGCCCGATGTGGGGCTCGAACTCATGGACCACGAGATCATGACCTGAGCCGAAGTTGGACACTTAACCGACTGAGCCACCCAGGCGCCCCTGAAAATTAGTAATTAAAGATTAGTTAATGTTGCTTATTATTGCAGTTAAGTGGTCATTTATTATAAACAATCATTAAATTTTAGCCATGCCTATTAAAAATCTAGCTGTTTAGACAATACAGCATAGCCCTATCACTATATTTCTGTGGTGACTTTTACCAAAAGGCAGTGCTAGAAGAAAACAAACAGCCCCTGATGGCTTACTGTCACAAACTCAAACCCATACAACCATGAGAAGATATAAAAATTACAATGATATTGTTCCTGGCATGAATGCATCATATTGCTTTGTAGTTTGCTGTTCCATGTATACTGATGTACTATTTTTTTAAAAGAATGAAAATAATAAACCCGGTACAGTACCTTGAGTATTCAGGTAGTCTGAACCCAGTGGAGTGGAATGTCTATTGAGTGACCCATTTCAAGGATTCACAGTGAGGAATGTTCTTATTCTGGGAGTGGGTATCAAGCTCCAGTCCCCCTTCCCAAATATATGTGGATTAATGGGACTTCAAAATGAAGGGCTAGAGAAGAAAAAGTCCCACGTACTGATTTAAGCTGTTAATGAGCAGTCAGGGAAGAGACACTCACCTTGGGACATCAGCAACACCTCTCAAGGATGTGCCCAGTATTCTAAACAAAACATCCTTGGAAAACTCTTCATTACTAACAAAAGAACTAGCAAAAGATTGGCAAGGCCTTGAAATTATCTTGTCCCTAATATAAATTGTAACCTCTTCATTAAAAGCATCAGAATATGTTCTAACGAGGAGTTTTCAGCTTAGAGTGGCTGTTCTGCCACTCTCCATGTTGAGACCATTCCAGGGAGAGTAGATTCTATGATTAAGGTGATTAAGGTAATCAGCTAGGCTGATTCAGACACTCAATCCAGCTGCTGCCAGTGGACCTGCTGGTAATCACCAGAAGAGTGCACTTTGGAGGAGAATTTTTCTGTACAAGTGCTCTTGTGTTTGTTCAAGTTGAAACTAAGTTGGAGAAAGAACTGTGCTTGAAAGTTTTCTAAGCTGTACAAACTACAACTTTCATTAGAGTGTATCCCTGACCAAAAGGCCCTGACCACACGCCAGGGGTTTTGCTTCTGAGGTCTGCATCCCTTTCTCATAAACTGTTTTTGCACACAATGAGCCCTGGATAAATTGTTGTTATAAGGGGACTAAAAAACTCCAACTGTAATTTATCAAGTCCCCTTAAATCTTATGTTTCTATCATCAAGACCACCATCTTTATGAGATGACTTGAGAATTGATGAAAGTTACCACCCTTTGGTAATTTTGTTTTAATCAAGTACTGTGATTTTTGCTAGCCATACTGACAAAGTTCCTCTTACCCAAAAGTTCTAGTCCCAGTACCCTTCTCTTCTGTCTACACAGATATTCCTACTTATGGAAGCCCTTCCATTTTTTTCATCTTAGAGCTAGAAGAAAACTGAGAGATAATTTAATCCAACCACCTTACAACACAGACCTGTGTTTCCCAATATAGTAGCCACCAACCAGCCACATGGTGGCTCTCTTAATATAAATTGGTTAAATTAAATTAAAAATTCAGTTCATCAGTTGCAGTAGTCACATTTCCAGTGTTCAATATCCATATGCAGCTAGTGGCTGCCATATTGAACAGTAAAAATTTAGAATATTTCTTTCATCACAAAGTTTTGCTGGATAACACTGAGAGAGACTAAGGATGGTTCTGCTAGAGCCACATGATTACAGATGGTATACAAAGGATCTTTTTTAACAGCTATTTATTATTTTTGTGTGTATTAGAAATTGTATAACTTACAGCTCAAAGCCATTTTTTTTCATGGTCAGGTATTATTGCTGAGGATAAAAGCTAAAATATACATTTAAGATGAGAGTTGGTTCAAAGAAAAATACAGTGAAAAGGTTACTTAGATCTGACAAAATTGTGAAAATGGCAGGTAGATGAGGGAGGTTTGGGAAGCTGGGGATTAGATTTTAAAAATAAAAATAAAAAATGAGTAGACCTTCCAGTATTATCTGGGAGCATCTTATGTCCTCCTAACAAAGATTATCAGATAAACTGACGAAGACAGAATGGGCAGTGAGATGTACAGCAAGGAAACTTTCTCAGGGCAGAGGAATGTACATAGGGAGAGTAGCCTAAATAAGCAGAGGGACCACGGTAGTGTAAGGAGAAGGAGCACAAAGGCCATGCCTGTGCATGTCAGGCACTTTGGGGGAACAGCACAAATAAGGAGAGAGAGTACAGATTTCCAGTTTGGGCAGAGTCAAGAGCCTCATGAAATCATTCACAGTTATTTACAGAGTTTTGAGTTTTGATATTTATAGTGAATGTCTAATGTGAGCACATTTCCAAAACTCTCAAAACTATAATCTTCCTTGCTACTTTCACTGGCTGCAGTAGAAATTTTATTAGAGAAGATTTGAGTGGAAAGATAAGAGCAATCACAATAAAAGATTATTTAATCTCCTAAGTAAATTTTCAAATTTACTGATCCTTGAGCTAATCCAATAAAACCTTCCAATCTTGCCAACTCACATTTTGGGGAGCTACAAGTGTTGATGGTGCTCCTCCAATGGTCTATCAAACAACCCCAAGTGTTCATTACATGGTCAGCATGGTGCTACAAGAGGCTGTAACTCACACATTTCATTTCACTTTCCAAATCCAACATCCTCTGGAGAATATTTAGTACTTTTAGCCAGATTCAAGAAGTCCAAAGAATCTAAGGATCAAACTGACAGTGTATACATAGAGGGTAGAAGCAGTGCCTTCGCAGCAAGCATGAGCAAAAGCAGCAGAGGAAGAGCTGTCTTCCTTCAGAAGCTAACAGACAAATGTCATCAACAATATATCCTCAAAGAAGAAGCTGGCAGCTGTTGAGGCACATGAGAAGTTGCCCCGGGAATTCTAGAAACATTTGGATGGATTTTTGGAGGGAAGAAAACAAGGTGTGAGGTACCATGATTTTGAAGATGGAAGTAACTGGCCAGCAAAATCTGATTGTAAATGTTAACACAACCTGACTTGTCACCACAGAAATGCACATTCTCAGGCTGATTGCGTTGCACTTGGCAAACATGTCTGCCCTTAATCTCACACAAACCCTGTGAGAGTGTTATCCCCTGTGAGGTATCATTGTCATTTCACACTGGAAGGTCATGAGATCCAGAGGAAGTATGTTATTCAGCTTGGCCTATCCCACGGAACCAAGTCCATGCCCTTAATCTCACTGCTATTTTAAGAAGATAAACTAGAGCCTTCACTTTCAGGGAGCAGGGGGTGGGTAAGTTAGCACATGCAATAGATAAAGACCTTTTGAGTCACTGTGGCTGAGAGGCATTCAGACTGCATTTTATCTAGGATTGGTTCTGCTTCCTGTATGTAAGCACTGAGAACCCCTCTAGGTCCAAGGATTAGAATGAAAAAGGAAAACTCAAAAGCCTAATGCCTATTGCTTCCCTTCCAGAAAATCTTTATCACAAAAGATGGACATATACTGATGGGCATATACTGAGTCCCACTGAAGATGGCCTATTCTAATAGAAAAGAACCTGTTCTAAAGAGATAACATCAGAAAAAAAGTCATTATGTAGTATGATCAAAAGGCTCCAATTTGCATTTGCCTAAAAAGATCTTCCTACTTGGCTGTTATTGGGTCTCACGTTCACACCAGAAAGGAAGAAACTATTCCTTTTGAGTTTGCTTTCTCTTTTTGAAAAAAAAAATGGAGAATTTTTTCTTTTCTTTTTGGCTGTATAGCAACCATTTTCCCTCTCTAACATACCCAGGTATCATATTTCTTTAGAGAAATTAACTTCACCCCTCCCTTGTGGGCAGAACAGCAAGCTCAAGTGCCTGTCCTCCTGCTATGGAAACCCAAGAGACTCCTCCTGCCAAAACTTCCCCTCATTATCGTAACCACCACCATCCCACCTCCACCAGCCGAGCAGTGGGCATATGACCCAAGGTTGGCCAGTTGAACTTTCCTAGGATTTTGAATCTTAAGCTGAGTTGTCCAAAGAGGGAAGAAACAGAGTCCACTCTTCCCAGCTGCAGTGCCTGGGATAGACTCGATCAGTCCCCATCACTGAGACCTTTCAAAACTGCCTTGTTCCTTTTCAGTGAATTCTATTTTTCACTTAAGTAAAAGTTTCTGTTATTTGTTAACTGTTACGGGTTGAATTATGTCCCTTTAAAACATGTATGTTGAAATCCTAATCCCTGGGACCTCAGAATATGCCCTTATTTGGAAATAGGATCCTTGTAGATGTCATTAGTTAAGAAGAGGTCAAGCTGCAGTAAGGTATGCCCCTAATCCAATATGACTGGTATCTTTATAAATAGAGAAATTTGGACACAGACACACATGCATAAAGAATGCCATATGAAGATGAGGGCAGAGGTCAGGGTGATGCTTCTGCAGGCCAAAGGACATCCAAGATGTCGATCTTGATCTCTGACTTCCAGCCTCCAGAACAGAGACAATACATTTCTCTTGTTTAAGCCACTCAGTTTGTGGTACTTTGTTACAGCAGCCTTAGCCAACTAATGGAGTAACCAAAACACCTAACCTGACTTTTCTTTTTCAAAGGTGAATATTCCTGGGGAGTTTAAGGGAACACATTTGCATGGAGTTGTTGGTTAGGAAAGACCTGGATAGCCCAAGGAGAGGAGTTGCTAAACTGGGCAAATCTACCTAGAAAGTTAACAGGCTAGCCTCTAAATTTAAATATGAATATTTCATAAAGTGCCTGTTTTCCCTGCACTCACAGAAAAAAAATTAATGAGAACAAGGAGATGATTTTCAAGTTAACAGATAAAGAAAAAGTTGGAAATAAATAATAACACAATTTGAATAGTTCGAGTTTGAGAAAAGGTATATGAGGCACTACTGTCAGGAGAAGTTTCTCTGTTACAAGATTTAAGTTTTTTGCTTTTACTTGTTGTTTAAAAAATTATGGATTATATTCACTATTCTCTTGTTGATACCTTGATATAATGTTAGCATCTGCTCTGAGTCAGATGTTAATATGGTGTGGGCAGAAGGCCCAGGTTTGATCTGATTAAGGTAACTGACTTTATCTTTTTAGTGCCCACGGATTAATGGTCCCCAATTAACTCTTATTTTTTCAGCAAATATCTATTGAGTATATACCCTGGGACAGGATAGGCTGGTGAATAAGCAGCAGGTTTTCAACTCTACCTGGGAGGGAGCAGCAAATGATACAGGAATTAATGGTCAGGTGTACTGTTAGGAAGTTACATTTCATCTGCCAGGTGAAGGTCAAGTGACATTTAGCAGGTCCAAAGCATGGTACGGTATCTGAGGGAGGAGTGTCTCCGGCAGAAGAGAAGGTACTATGAAAGACTAGAAGTGAAAGAGAGTCCTTTGGCAATATGGATACACTGAAAGAAGTTCATCGTGGCCAAGAGATGAGGTTAGAGTGACCAGGAAAGCTAATTAAGGGGTCTGAATGATCCTAATGGTAACATGAGAAACCATCAGAGAATTTCAATCTGGGAAGTGACTTGATTAGATTCGCCTTTCTTAAGATCATTCTAGTAGCTGTTTGGAGAATGACACATGGAACAACTAGTCTAGGTGCACAGAAAACGATTAAAAATCTGTTGGTGTGGTGAGAATGACAGAGAGAGATTAAACTAGGAGAGTGGCCATGGAAAAGAAGAGGGTGTTACCCCTGGAAGAGAGAACATGCTATGTCACCTGACTGGGAAGGTTGCATTTCATACCAGTTTGCTCAAGACTGCCATTCTTGCTTGTTGCCTATGGGCTCCATGAGGATGTATGATAGCTCCAATATGTCTCACTACTAAAGACAGTGAGCCTCCTGATAGATATCCCCATAATATTTGGATGGGAACTCTATGACTACTGGCAGATGCCCAACAGATCGTCCGTGATCCGGTCCATTTACCCCTTGAAGCATAGCATGTCTGGCATACTTACAGCCCCCAACTCATCTACTTTGTCCAGGCAACTTTTAGAACCAGGAAATGTTGGATTAGGAAAAACTAGGGTGTGTATCTTAGACCCAGGTCACACTTTATCTGTGGGTTCTGTCACTTCTCTCCCAAATTGCCTTTTCTTTCTTTTCAGCAGTACAGGGGTGGGTAGCAAGTCTACTGGCTAAGCAAAAATCCAACCGGGAAACAAAATGAAAGTGAGGTGCAGCCATCCTCAGGAACACTGAGTTTCCCAAAAGGGAATTCACAGAAGTTCTCTTCTGTTGATTAGGGGTAGGGAGAGTTGTGTTGGTAAGGCTTATTTTCTGCAGAAAGTTGTTTGGTCCCAGCAACTGTTGGCTCCTTGCATTCAGAATTCTAGGTGACTGGTAACTTTCCTGCACAGATTTGGGACTTGCTGCAACTCAGAGCAAAAATTAAAATTCTGCTCAACCTCTTGTTATAATAGCTCAAACATTTTATTACAAAATTCTTTGGGGCCCTAAATGTGGGAATATAAAATTTTAGCAGGACATTTAAAAATGGCAGAATGGGTTAGTTATCTACCTTCTGAAAGCATTTGATTGAGCTATGTGGTCTTAAGTATTGAAATGCCTATACTTGGTAGGCAGTGACTATTATAAGTACTGTATTTACATATACATATAATATGTGAGATTGGCAAAGAAGAGGCAGAACTAACTGAAAGAATGGCATTTAGGGTATGGTCAGGAAAAAAGAAAACTGACTTGTGTGGCTCTCTTACCTCCAAATCATCAATCTCAATTTTTATTTTTTATCAAGAGTTGATCTATAGACCAGATCTGGGTGTCAAGAAAAGAAATTTTAAGGCCATATTTGAATTCACTGAAGTTTAAGTTCCAAAACTTTGCACCCATCTAAAGTGGTATCGCACTCAAGTGGACTTTGAGTTCTCAATACAATTAAGGCTGATGCTTCTGGCTGTATTTCTGAGGTCACCATGCTTACGTGGCTGATTAGATTCCACTCCTGAGAACAGATACTAAACACATTTCCAATGACAGCAATTGCTTTAAACTCTTTAAAGCTTTCAAAATAGAGAATGTTTCATTTAGAACTCTTAGTTAAAATAATTAGCAATTAAGACTCCAGGAAATTACATTTAAATCACTCCTGTAGAATCCTTGAAAAGTTCCACACCAATTCAGAAGTTCCTGTATGATAAAAGAATAGATTGTTCATTGTTTAAGTTTATGAACTTCTTTTCCCCCAGCTTTTTATTAAATATAACGTAACTTGAATGTAACTCTAACTGAGCACTAAGTTCTGGGTAGGTATTGTTCCAGGATCCCTGAACTGGTGAAGAGGCATACCCACTGGGATATTTTCTTTGGCCATTTGACTAATAATGGCTCCTCCTCAACTTCATCCTAAGATAGGAATACCACTTCTATCACAGATCCAAAGATTTTGAAACACCCTTCCTCATTACATAAAACAAACAACTTTTTTTTTTAATTGCAGCAAAGAGGGAACTAAAGCCCATACTTTACACAGTTTCACAAGACACATTGCAGGGGGGAAAGTGACTTAAGAAGGATCAACAGTATTCTAGGGTCTTGGTGGACCTCTAATTCCTGGTAGAGGGGGTCTAATTCCTGGAGGGACATGCCTATTGGCATCCTTCGAGCAGGGGGAAGCCCAGTTGGTGGGCCTTTGGGTGGTCTCATCCTAGGTGGAGGAGCCATAATGCCTGGAGGTGGTATTTCTCAGCCCACAGGGTGCATGGTCTTCCCCCTCCTGATGGATATTGAGTTGAGGCTGCAGCAATGCTGGTAGCTACTACAGCGCCTCTTCCCTGTGGAGTCATGACCTGTTGGGATGGCCCCCAAGCCCTCAGACAAGCAGTTCTTTCATCAGCTGGAATTTAAGAGGTGACTGAGAGCTGCTGTTGTGAACTTGTGACAATGCTGTCTTTGGTTCTGCTCTACCCTCCTCTGTCCACTCTTTCCCTTATTCAGGATCCATTATTCCCAAGCATACAGTGCCCTATGCATCCTTCTAAAGGACAAGGATCCCTCCTAAGGCAGTGCTTTCAACACTCTGGCTCAATCCTGGCTTACCTTTTTCATCAAAACTACCAGCCCTGTGTCCCAGAATCTTTTAGGAAGCCAGGAATTTGACATACTTATCTTAAAATTTATTTCTACCAAGACATTTACATGAAGAGTTGCTTTCAAATTTCAGCCTTCAGTACCTTAATCTGAAACAGTGACACTCTGCAAAGACAGAGGAAGAGATATTGGGACACGGAGGAGTCCTTT
This sequence comes from Prionailurus bengalensis, assembly GCF_016509475.1. NCBI lineage: Eukaryota > Metazoa > Chordata > Mammalia > Carnivora > Felidae > Prionailurus > Prionailurus bengalensis. The sequence continues at coordinate 96,985,858 of NC_057348.1, forward strand.
GGCTCTTCCTCAGTTCATATATTCCAATCACCATTTAGTTTTATAACTGACTTCACTCATGTGTTTCATAAAATTACAAAACCTTAGAGCTGGAAAGGATTTAGTGGTAAGTCAACACCTCCACTTTAAAGATAAAGAAACAAAAGCACAGAAAAGTTAAGAAAATACTTCCACAGTTACAGCCAGCTAGGACTCCTGGCTCCAATTCTGACACTTGTCCCCTTATCTCTTAGATTCTGTTAATGAGCTTTCCAAAAAATATATATGTGTACTGCTAATTCTTTTTGTCTGTGATTCCCAATTGGATGAGGTGAGATGGGGTTGGAGAGAGCATATATACGCATTTCCAAAAGGCATGCTCAGATTTAAGAAGCATAATTAATATCAGAATATACTTCCAAATTGGGAAAATGAAAATGCTATTACTTTGATAACAAAAATTACAAGCAGTAAATTGTAACAAAATAATGGGAGATAACAATTCCATTCTATGCTTGTCAGTGATTCTCAAAAACTGATGATGATGGGGACCGGAGGCACATCAAACCCTCCACAGAAGAGTGAGGCACTTAGCTTCATCTGAAATATATAAAATATTTTGGCTATTTATCTTTTGAAAAATTTGGTTCCAATTCTGAAATGTTTCAAATACAAAAATACAGAAAAGGCATAACTTCACATATCTCCCCACCGAATTCAAAATACGTTGTTTGATCACATTTGCTTATTATGTCTATTTATTGTTTGACTTTTTTAAAGATGTAAAACATACAGGCACAGATAAAGTTCACCAGCAGTGTGCCTTCCTTCGCCTCTCTTTGAGTGATACCACCCTGATAAAGTATGTATATATCTTTGCCTTTTAAGTTATTCCCTTCTACCACATATGCATGGATGCATAAATAATGCATGTTGTTGTTTGGTGTGTTTTTAAATTTTATTTTAACTGATACTACTAGTGCCTGTATCTTTTTATAACTTGCTTTTTTCATTAAAGATTCATGAGGTTTTTTTGATAATGGTATATGTAGATCTAGTTAATTCATTTGAACTGCTGTGTAGTATTCCTTGCATAAGTAAACCCAACTTACCTCTCTAGTCCTCTAGAAGGGACAGTTAGATCGTTTTCACTTTTTCACAGTTGTACACAGTCCTGCAATGAAAATTTTGAAGTACAACTCACGTACACGTGTGAGAGTTTTTCTAAGACGTATAACTAGAAATAAAATTTTAGGATACATGTGTTTCCATGCATACTAATTAATGAAATACTGTTTTCCACAACATGTGGAAATTGTGGTTGTGACAATTTATTCTCCTGCTGACATTACCTAAGTCCCGTTTCCCTACACGCGTACCAACATTTGATGATATCAGACTTGTCTTTCTTATCTCTTGGGGCTGAAATTGTTTCTACTACTATTTTAATTTGCATTCCCTATATAACAACAAAGTTGAGTGTATTTTCATATATGTATAAAGTACTCCACTCTTCCCTTTTACAAACTGCTTTTTCATATCCTTTACCCATTTTCTAAAAGATTGTTTTTCTTTTCTTTATTGATCTATAGAAGACTTTATGTATTCTGAATACTATTTCTCTGTTACTTATATATATGGAAAATATCTTTTCTCAGTGTAGGTTGTTTTGTTTTATTTATTATTTATTTATTTATTTATTTATTTATTTATTTAGCTCTGTTAATGGTGTATTCTGACATGCACAGGTTTTTAATTTAATGAAGTCAAATTTATCACGGTTTTCTTTTATTTTGCTATTCTTTGTTCTTTAAATTAAAAAATAATGTTTTATTTATTTTTGAGAGAGAAAGAGAGACAGAGCGCAAGCAGGAGAGGGGCAGAGAGAGAGGGAGACACAGAATCCGAAGCAAGTTCCAGGCTCTGAGCTGTCAATACAGAGCTCGACCACTAACCGTGAGGTCACGGCCTGAGCTGAGACTTAACTGACTGAGCCATCCAGGTGCCGCTTTTGTTGTTTAAGTAATACCTCTATCCTGAAGTCATATAATATTATTCTGTATTCTTTCTTGAAATTTTTAAAGTTTTGATTTTTACATTTAGTATTCAGTCCATCTGCAGTTTGTTTTTGTGTATAGTATTAAGTAGGAATCTAGCATTCTTTTCTCTATGGACTAGCCTATTGTCCCAGTACCATTTACAGTCCAGCCCAAATTTCCCTTTTACATTGGTAAGGCTACTCCACTTTACGCGAAGTTCCTACACAGGGATGAGTGTCTTTAGGCACTCCCTTCTCTTCCATTGAATTCCCTCCATGTCAGTAACACTGTTTCGTTTAATATGATAATATAAAAGTTTACTTCTCCTGGGATAGGTCTCTTCTTTTTATTCTCCTTCTTCTCCTGGTGCCTTATTCTTCATGTCTTTCCATAAAATTATTTTAGTCCATTCTCAGTGCTTCTTACTCTTGTGTGACATTTTGCGTCATCTTATAAAGTCCTGTGAAATTAAATTTATTTTATATGTTAATTAGAGAATTACCATCCTTTTAATATTAAGTTTTCCAATCTTTGCACATGTCTCCTCTCTGTGAATTTAACTCCTCTTTTACGTCCTTCAAGTAAAATTTTGTAATTGTCTTCATAAAGATATTGCACTTCTCTTGCTATATTTACCTTTAGGTACATTTACTACATTTTATGAAGGATATGAACATACACTACTGATTTTGTACATCGGTCTTATATCTAGAAATCTAGATGAGCTATTATTGGTACTAATAGCTTGTAGAGTTTCCTACATTTTTCTTTTCTTTTTTAAAATATTTATTTATTTATTTTGAGAGAGAGAGAGCATGAGAGCAAGTGGGGGAGGAGCAGAGAGAGAGAGAGAGGCAGAGACAGAATCTTAAACAGACTCCGTGCTGTCAGTGTGAGGCTCCATCTCACAACTGTGAGATCATGACCTGAGCTGAAATCAAGAGCCAGACCCTTAGCCCACGGAGCCATCCATGTGCCCCTTTCCTACATTTTTCTCTGAGACGGTTATATCATGAGCAAAGTCTACTTTTTTCTTTCTGATTTTTTCACATTTAAAAAGTTTTAAATAATTAATTTGTCTTACTGCACTGGCTAAAGTCTCCAGTACAAAATGAAAATGTAGTGATAGCAAGCATCATTTACAAGGAATTTAATAGAACTTCTAATGTTTCCCCATTAAATATAATTCTGCTGTAAGTTTTTGGTTGGTATTCTATCAACCAAAAGTCTACCAGATTAAGGAATTCTCTTCCAATTCTAATTTTAGTTAAATGTCTGGATTGCTTTTTTTTTTTTTACCCTGAATAGGTACTGAATTGTATCAAATCATGTTTTTAATCTGTTGAGATATTTATGTTTTTCAACCTCAATTTCTTTATATAATGAATAAAATTAATAGATTTGTTTAATTTAAACCATCTTGGTATTTCTAAAATGAAATACATGCTATCCATTTTAATACACTGTTGGATTTGTTTTATGAATATTTCATTTACAATTTTGCATCATTGTCACAAATGATATCAGCCAACAGTATTCCTTTGTGGTACTACAATTCTGACAAGTTTGGATTTCCAATGTTTACTGCACTCATTCCATGAGTGCTAAAGCATCTTCTTTCTACTCTCTGGAAGAGTTTGTCTAAAAAAGTGATTATAGATCTTTCTTAAATGTGTAGAACTTGGCTGTAAAACCCTCTGTTTGATTAACTTTATTTGCATTTATTTGTAACTATGATTCAATTTCTTTAACAGTTATAAAACTATTCATCTTCTGTGTAGTCATTTTGGTAAATTTGGTAATTTTTCTAGAATTTTATTTTTTTGACTAAAGCTTTCAAGTTTATCTCCATATAGTTTCTGAATGCACACACACACACACATACATTCAATCTGCAATTGTCCTTTTTGTTCCAAATATGATTTACCTCTGCCCACACTCTGTTTTTCTTTATTATTGTTGCTCAAAATCTTCCTATTTTGTCTTTTCAAAGAACCAGTGTTTTCTTCTATTGACACTATCATCCCCCCCCTTTTTTCTCTGTTTTATTCATTTTATTATTTCACTAGATTTTACTTAATTTGGGGGCAAATTGTATGTAAATTTCTAGGCTTGGAATTTCCCAGAGAATTGTAAAATGGTGTCTAAGCTCCAATGAAGCAAAGACAAGGGCTCATGATTTCCCAGGGAGATGTCTTCATTTTTACTCAGCTTCTATAATATTTTGTTATCTCCCCATGCTGCCTAACTGGGTGTTTGTTTGTTGTTTTGTTTTGTTTTGTCTTGTCTTGTTTTGTTTTGCTTTAAGGCCACCTTTTCATTTAGACTCAAAACACTTGAAGTGACTTGTCCTTAGGCGGCAGTCTCAGTGTTACCTTTCCTTCTTTGCCTGGGCCCAAGGCCCCCTCTCTGGACTCCATCTAGGTGTTCAAACCAAAGCATCTGGATTCCCAGGAACCCATATGTCCCTCCCAAGGCAGGGAATGCTTAGCCCACTCAGGGCTTCTAGTTGCCATTCAGGTTTCTAGTTCTTTCTTCAGTTATTACTCATGGGGAGAATTCTACTTCTGTTTTAGGGGTTCAGATATCCAATAATTTTGTTGTTGTTGCTATCATTATTATTTTATATGTTCCCATTTTCTAGGTGTTTGTAGCCAGAGCATGTCTCTATTATCCTCCATCTTATTGAAACAGAAAACTTCCAACTTATATTTTAAAACACATAGATTCCACATTTTGGTAATTTGTACTTCTGTTTTTGTTAGATTATATTAATAAGTGCTACCACGTATAGAACATGCAACAGAGGTGCAAGATGTGTCATTTTGGTAATCATATTTAGTTTTTACAACTATTTTACAGATGAAAAACCTGAGGATTTGGGGTTGTTGAATAATTTTGCCCAAGATCACATAGTTGTTCAGCAGCAGAAGATGCAGCCCACATCTGTCTGACCTCGAAAGAGATGTAACTGATTCTCAAGCCCCTGGGGTTTCTCCCACTGTGGCTTGCTTTTTTTTCCCCTTTTTCTTTTTTTTCTTTCTTTCTTTTCTTTCTTTCTTTTTTTTTTTATTTTTATTTTTGGCTCTTTTGTTAAACATCATCCCTTCCTTATATAAACTACTAGTTACAGGGATTTCAGTAAAGATCTGAAGGGCAGGAAACACTCTCTATGACTTTCACATAGACACTCTATTTATCCCCTAAAAATTAATAACTATCTTTTGAATAATAATAATTTGTAATTACAAACATTGTAATTTAAGGAGAGATTTAAGGAAAGAGAAAGATGGATTTCAGCAACATCAACTGGATCATTTTTGAAGGTGAATTCCAAGCATGCAAATTTATTTCAAACCTTCCCTGAGGATTGAGTGCAAAGCAGCTGGCTGGTACTTTTAAGCCGCTCACAGTTCGGCACAGCGGCTCCTAATGCTGGCAGAGCTCCTGTGTCACCAGGATCTGCAGAGCGTGGCAAGCCAAATGAAAGAGGAAGTTTGCAATTAATTAAAAATAAATGAAAACAAAAATCTTCCCCCAGTGGCTTGCTTCTCATCTTGGTTGTAATCCACAGTCAACATGTGGAGGCCACGTGGGGCATTTACCAAATGGAAAAGGTATAGGACTGTGTCGAAGAAACCACAGACTGCCGCTCTGGACCACACTAATAATTCTTTTAAATCCTCTCATTCCACCTCGTCAGGAGACATAGCAGCATTTTAAATCTGACTGACCCATATAAATTACCTTTCTACTCATCCGGCTGTGAAATTAACAGTAGAGGAAGACAGGTCCTGTCAAGCTTGCTGTGCTGAGCTGCTGAAGGGCTCAGAATAAATGGGGGGGGGGGGGGGGGGACAAAGAGACATTGTGCTTTAAGAAAACAAGGAGCCCGAGCTGTGATCAGCACATTAGGCTCTGATACGGCGCCTGCTGTTACGGAGCCTGGTACCAGCATGGGAAGGGGATTCACCAAGAAGGAACACGTTGTTTGGTGCCATCTGTTGCACTGAAACATAAAGGGCTGTAAGCCTGGGGGCCCACTGCAAAAGTGGCTGGGACAGACACCACATCCCTCAAAAAGGTTAAGCCACTGGAATTTGAAAAATAAACCCAGAAGGACTTTCCATTCTTAGTGTTGCCTAAACTCACTAGCGTCCTAAAATAGGACACTTAACCTTTCTTGGTCTCGGTTACCTACATATTTATGTAATACTATTACTAGATGTTAATTTAAAAAAAGAGAGCAAAAGAATCTATCTCATAATGAAATTTCATCAGTAAATCATCCTATAATTTTGTGTTGTTCGGAGATGTGGTTTAGAAGAGGTAGAAAGAATCTTTTACTCCTTAAACTCCCGTATTTTATTCCATAGCCTCACCAATCTCCAAAACAACAATGCCAATAATTTCTTTATCCTTACACATGGATAACTAGTCTGATTTTAAGACGAATTTGAGTTTATCTTTGTTTTACAGCAGAAAAAGACCAGTCTTATCATTGAATTCTTACGTATTAGAGAATGGAAGACAACAGAAGAGGGAAGATCACCTTGCCAGCTGTCCACTAAGGGCACATGCTTGTGCATGCATGCGTGCACACAGGGACTCGGAAAGAAATCTAGGCTGATGTAAATGTAGCAGCGCTGGCACACGCTTTGGGCCATACTCTGTGTGAGTTGGCCACATGCCAGCATGGAAGCAAGTAGGCAAAGAATAGCTTTGATAACGCTGCATGCCAGTATACCAGAGAAGCACAGGCAAGATGATTAGTTGGCAATTGCTATTAACCATTTTATTAATATTATCGGTATGAAGGATCATGTTGGCGATCTCATATTTATCATCTTATGTTCTCCTCAAAAAGATCTTGGACTGATTTTATTATCCCTCTTTCATAGAAGAGACTCTTTTGCCCAGTGATGTCATCTAATATCAAAGATCACAACTTATAAGACAGAACTGGAATTAAAACCAAAGTCTGATTCTAAAATGTCACATGGACTTTCAACTCTAGAGTTCATTGCTACTCAGAAAGAAGAGAGACGACTAACATTGAAACAGTAATAATAATAATTATTATTATTATCAGTCATTACAGTACTTCCCCTCTTCTCTTTCCCCAACCCCCTACTTCTAAAAGAGAAAACAAAATCAAGAACATTCTAGAATGGCTTCTTCTCAGACTACTAAAACTAAAAAACCTTGAAGATCATTGCCCATATTCTTCTGTCAAATAGAGGAAGCTGAGGCTCAAAGAGCTGCTTACAAATGGTCTCAGTCTCAAATGGCAGAACCAGGGCGAGAAATAGACAACACAAATTCCTAGCCTAGTGCTCTTAATTTTATACCAAAAAAATGAAAGCATTTTCAAGATCAGGAAGTTTCTTTCCTCATCTTTCACCTGCCTCCATGGTCCTCAGTCCAGAAACCTTAGAATAATTTGGAGAAAGGTAAAGTTTTCTTTCTTTGCACACCAAATGCATGAAGTTATAGTCAGTGCTTTCTCCCACCAAGAAGGAGAAAATCAATGCTATTATATGAGAAGATGTTGTGTCACTTTTCAGAGGAGGCTGTATGTCGACATCAATATATTTTCCTTTTCATCCTTAGCACTCTGACAAGGAAAGTTTTGAATGAGGTCAGTGGTGTTAATTTTACTTCAATTTTAACCTCCCGAGCGAGTTAGTCTGTAGAGTTTCTATTTTGGTAATTTGAGTTTTAGCAGTTAACTTGTACTCTGATATTCTTTATTCCATGAAATTAGACACTAGAGGGAATTCATTTGAGACACGAAGAAGTCTCCAAAGAAGAAATTCATAATCTTCAAGCTAGAGAAAATTTGATTTACAGGAAAGTTAAACAACAACAACAAAAAACCCAAGTAAAATAAATTGGGATGATGGAGCAACTCTTCCTGCGTGACTACATATGAATAAATAGGCTAACATTCCTATTAAAAATTTAATCCTTCTCTGAAAATATAATTGAAATTGATCCATCTTTATTTGAGTTTCTATTTAAGTTAAGAAAAATGAGTTTTTATAAGTAATTTTCTGGGCCATTTTGTCTCAGTTCCAAATTTCATCCTTCTTTATTCCTTACTCTGTTTTGGGAAATGGGCCAGAGGTCTGCAACATGTATTTCTCCTTTACCAGTTGTTGTCCTGCTAGGTTCTGCCAATAGGATGCCCTGGAGGGAGACCGAAGACTAGAAAATGGGAGAAGGTTATTTCTTCTTCCTGTTGGATTCAGCCTCTGGCCGCCTTTAGCACTCTCAGAACCAGGGTCATCACCCTCTCCCCAGGGATAAAACCACTAGACAGGCAGCTCCCCAAACTCAAGTGCTGAGCCCCAGCTTAACAGAGGCCCTCCTCCAAGCTACTGAGGGGTCAGCACCAGTGAGCAACACCATCTTCCCTGTTGTCTGATTGCTGGTGTCACAGGGCTCTTTCTTCAGTGGATGAGATGTGACAGCAGCCTAGCACCTCTCCTCACAAGTCTGAAGGTCAGCTCCACAAAGTTCCTCTTCAACTTCGAGAGAAACTAGAAACAGTTCAGACAACACCGTTTCTTCGATCCCTGCTCTGCAAGACCCCTCTCCCAAACACTGGATTCCCCTGAGGGTCCCCAGCCCTAGAGCGATAGCTGTATTCTACAGTTATTCCCTCTGTATCTTGGTGCTTTTTGCTTTTTTTTAAATACTCCAACTCTTGTTTAACCAACTCCCTATATTAAATTTCCTTGTGAAATACCTTAGTGTGTTTGGGGTTTTCCTAACTTTACCGTGACATAGAGGTATAAATGAGCCAATGTGTGAAGTAGATGAAGTTGGTGACCTAAAGGAACTGGAATGAGGAATAGTAAAGCAGGAAGCTTATGACTATTATTTTGAATCTAACCAGAAAGTGAGGGAAGGAATCTCTCATTTTCTTAAATGCAACTGTTTTCAGCCTTCCAAGGGCTGTCACGTAGTAGAGAACTTATAATCCTACTACATACCAAGAGGGTAGAACTAAGCAGTCCAGAACATGACAGCATGGCAAAGCAGAACTTCACTTCCCATGAGAAAGAACTTTTTACAGTCAGTGGAACCCTTAGCTAGGATGGTCACTGAATAGGAATATTGTAGAAGAGATTCAATATAATATTTTTAAAGCCGCAAGATTCAATGCTTCTAGCAATGGTTGGCAATAAATAGAAAGGTAAAAGAGGGCTGTGTATTGGAGCATCCTTACACTAGGCTTAATCTTGCAATCCAGAAACAACAGAGACCACCAATTGGATTGCCTGTGGGATCAGATTACCCCGAAATTGATCTCTAAAGTGCCTGGAAAAAAGATGCAAGTGATAATTGACTAACGTTGTGGCCTCCTATCTGATATACCAAAGGTGATGTGAGAAGTAAGGTGTTAATTTTAAGAATTAAATAATGCAGGATTGAGGAACCAATTGTTTCCACAGTTGACTGTCACCAGGGGTGTAAACTAGCTAGTGTGTGATATTAAGGACTCTGGAAACTGGCAGTACAACTCTTAAAAAAAAATTCTTCTGATATTCTAATCTAACGCTGTTCTGAGGTTTCCTTGTGCGATACTGCATTTATGTAAACCTGCAGGCAGGAATGTCCAAGATAGCTGAGGGAAACTAACTCTCTGATCAAGTTTATAATGGAACAGAAAAGTAAAAATGAAAACACAGGGACCTTCTAATCAGCAGGTGTTCCTGCATGCTACCCTTTTATTTCCTTTCATTTCAGTACAAGTCTTCTCCCTAAATCCATGCAGTGTCTGAATCTAAACTTTTAAGTTCTGTGGTACACGTTTGATTGGCCTTTTCCTCCTAGCTAAGAAGATTCTCATAGTATTCAAGCCATGAGAAATTCCCAAATAACAGTAGCCCTCTGAGGCAAAAATAATTAGTTATAAAAGCCCCAATAACATGCACGTGCAATGGTTTTAAAGCCTAGCTGAGGGGCGCCTGGGTGGCTCAGTCAGTTGTCACCAACTCTTGTTTGCGGCTCAGGCTGTGATCTCACAGTTTGTGGGTTCAAGCCTCACATTGGGCTTGGAGCTGATAGCGCAGAGCCTGTTTTGGGATTCTGTCTCCCTCTCTCTGCTCCTCCCCTGCTTGCTCTCTATCTCTCTCAAAATAAATAAATAAACATTAAGAAAAATAAAGACTGCGGCTCAGGCTGTGATCTCACAGTTTGTGGGTTCAAGCCTCACATTGGGCTTGGAGCTGATAGCACAGAGCCTGTTTTGGGATTCTGTCTCCCTCTCTCTGCTCCTCCCCTGCTTGCTCTCTATCTCTCTCAAAATAAATAAATAAACATTAAGAAAAATAAAGACTAACTGAATGTCACATGTTTGCCTCTCAGTATGTTTTCTGAACGTAAGTAATCAACACAGATACAAGAAGAAAAAGTCCTACATCTTGCCTTCTTTTCATTCCATCTTTTTCTCATCCCTTTAAAGTCCTCTCTAAGTGCTGTAATTCCCTGAAAGCAGTTGAGAATATACCCATCATGGGACTTTCATTTAATTTGGGGAAACATTTCTGCTCCCTGAAAACCCCTTGGGAAGTTTCAGTTTTCAGTCAGAAACCAATGGGGGGGGCGGGGCGTGAAGTGCAATGTGAAACAGCTAAAGTCCCAAAGTCAAACTCAGACCCCAGAGCCTGTGGATAAATAACCCTGTGCAATGTTATTCATAGTCTTCCCCCAGCAAATATTTACAAATGCAAATATGACAAGACCCATCCCAAGAAGCAGCATTATAATGTCATTTCTGAACAGCCGTTTCTTAACATACTGTGTGTTACAAAGAAGTCTCACAGCTTGTTTGCATCCTTTAGAAAACAGATTCTTCTACATCTCTGTAATACAGTTACATGCGATGGCTCTTTGAAGCTCTGTTTTGATTTGGTTTGGTTTTGTTTATTAACACCATGGTCTTCAGGTTTGAGTTTCCCTTAAGTTTGCTCAGAGAGCACCAAATTCTGGTCTGGGAGCCTGCAGTCAAGAAGTCAGGTCTGCATACCAGAAGCAGAACATAGCTAAATGCAAAATGAGAGGATTTAATCAGCACCTATACAGATTTGTTAAGAATATGGGTCGCTAGTTCCATCTCTTCATTTAAACAAAAATGGAATCTTATGTGAGTAGCCTATGAATTCAGAGCCAACCTAAAGTTGACTTTTTGGAGGGCAGCTGTGGCTCTCCCTAGAAGTTCTTACCAACACGTCAGGCTACCATGGCCAGTGGAGACCTACAAGTCCATGGACTGAGAACTGATGTCACACAAGGATGCAGGCCAAAAGCAATCATTGGAGTTCTTAATTTGATAAGAGATATGTTAATCACATATAAAGACAGTGATACAGCATCCTTAGCTTTGATTCTGCAGAATAGAATTAAATTTTTACCTTCACCTTTGTGAATCTTTCTCATTCTTAAAGACTCAGCTCAAGTTCTGCCTCCCCAAATAAATCTTCTTAATTATACTCAATCAGTGTTCTCTTCATCTCTGAAGTCTCTAACATATAGTACTTACCTGGGTTGGCAATTATCTTGTCACAGACATATTGTCACCTCCCCAACTGGGTATTACGTTTCTTTATATCCTCTAAAATGCCTAGCACAGTGATAAAGACATACTAAAAACTCAAAAATACTTACTGATTAGATAATCAATTGGTTGAAGGTTTTATCCAAATTCATTTTATACTCCCTCCAATCTTTTTTCTTTTAAGGGGGAGGATCCATATTTTTTTTACTTTACCATTTTGGCTCTCCAATTTATTCATTAGTTGTACAAGATTTTACCCTGGTTTGCACACGTAGACCAGAGATGATATTCAAAACATTTAAAATCATTATGTAGGGGTAACAGAGTGGAGCAGGTTACCAGAGGCCACCTATTGTGTCAGGCATTAAGCCTTTAGTTGATGAGTTACAGGCAAGGTTCTGGTATGTAAGAGGATGGCCAGAATGGACAGAATGCCTGGAAGGTAACTAGCAGTGCAAGGTCTTTCTACCAACAGAAATGGATGTGTTTCAATAGTTTTCAATAGTTTAGCAACTAGTATGGCAAGAACAGTGCAAACTCATAATTACTAATGTTGGCCTGTCCCTAAAATCTTCAAAAGTAGCAATTGCAAGCAGGGGGGAAAAAGCAGCCACAGGCATGGTCTGTAGAGAATTCAGTTCCCACTCTTATATGTGGAGGTTTTAAAAAAACAAGTAGAAATATTCCTCATCCTTTTTCCCAGCTTTATGTAGTCATAATTTATATGTACTTTAGAATTAATTGAAACTATCAGGACTTTGTTTCTAAACTAGAGCTTGGAGTAATTTATTTTAGGACTACCCAATGGCACTTAGTTTTAAATATTAATATTTGTCATTTTCTGTGCATTCGCTGACCCTGCAAACAATATTATGAAAAATTGTTATCTATAGGCATTCCATTTTGTTTCAAGAAAAATACTTAGGAAAATTCAAAAAAGATACCATGCAATAAGATAAAATATATTTGGTATATGTGGAATGGGCCAGATAAAAGTTTAGAAAAGATAGAATTAGGAGTGATGTTTGTATTCAAAGTACTTGCTATAAAGTCTGATACATTTGCAAAAAGTGAGCTATGAATTTGGGCTCTAATCTTTCTAGCAGATAAAATGCAGAGGGAAACATCAGTTATAAAATACACAGAGTCCATTGAGATAAAAACAAACCAATTGCTCAAAGAAACACACTGATTCATTCTCCTGAGACTGCTATCAATAATGAAGGTGTTTACTTAAAATGGAATTCTTTTATACAACTATTTTCTTTTTTTTTTTGTTTGTTTTTTTCAACGTTTATTTATTTTTGGGACAGAGAGAGACAGAGCATGAACGGGGGAGGGGCAGAGAGAGAGGGAGACACAGAATCGGAAACAGGCTCCAGGCGCTGAGCCATCAGCCCAGAGCCTGACGCGGGGCTCAAACTCACGGACCGCGAGATCGTGACCTGGCTGAAGTCGGACGCTTAACCGACTGCGCCACCCAGGCGCCCCTACACAACTATTTTCTTTAATCAAAAGCTTTATGTAAAAAGCAAATAAACAAAAATAACCTTACTTTTGCAAGTTCCCCACATAAAATGAACTTAGTTTATTCAAGCCCCTCTTCTTCCAACAAAATTCCACAAATGATCGAAACCCCTATGAGTAAATAAGCCAATCTTACAATTCTGAATATTTATCTGAGTAGTCTGATCCTATTAGAAGTGTTTGTTCCCTCTGACCTGTCAAAACCTGAATGAAATAGACAGATTTATATAACATATTTTTGGCCCTTGTATCTCCTCAAAGAAAACAGTAGTCAAGTGTCAAGGACAAGTTCAGCCCTTGTAAATATGCCACAGCATTGCCAACCTCAAGCCTAGAATTCCATTTTGAGCAATTACTAGTAGGCCTGTTTAATTTGAAATTCAATTTATGTGGTTCTTAATTCTAAGCAACTCCACTGTGAGAGAGAGGCTCTTCTAGTATACATTTGGGATATGTCCCTTTGTGTTTCTGAAGAAGAGATGTGTTTTAGAACTTTTTGTTATAGATTGATGTAATTGGCTTCAGTGATTCAGAAGCAGCATTCATTTCTGAGGCATTTGTGGAAAATACATATTAATAAGCCAAGAGTCTCTCTCTCTCCCTCTCTCTCTCTCTCTCTCTCTCTCTCTCTCTCTGTCCCTCCATTTCCTAAGAGGCTTCTTGGAGGAAACTGGAAGGTGCGATTTTTTTGTCATTCCATCATGCTGTCTTTTCTCATCCAATATGCTAAATCAGATAACCACAAGGAGCAAAATAGGGGCAGAGTTGGAAAAGACCTGGGCTTACGCATCACGGTGATCACAGCCTCCCTGAAAGCATAGTGCCCAGGAATCAAAAGTCTGGGGGCTGGCACTGCAGTGCCCAGGAGGCATGCAATTAATGTGATGCAGTCATGAGTAAGAGAACAAAATGCGTGTCATTTTGATCATTTTGCTATTGACCCACCAAATCGTCAAACCCTCAGAGGCTCAGTCGATTTTTATGGTTAACTTTCAGAATACATGATAAGGTTGAAGCAGGTACATTTTCAACTTTTTCTAAAATTCAGAACATATAATTAGTATTACCTTGCTTGCTTTAATTGTTCTGAAACTGTAGAGGACTTGAGGAACTATACAAAATTATTTGGTTTAATGAACTCAGTTTTCAACTTATCTAAGTCACTAATCTTATTTCCCTTAATAAGGGCATGAACAAAACTCCCCTGGCTCATTAATCCTGAAATCAGAAGTCAACTCCAAAGGGAAAAGTACTTAATATACTTAAAATGTTGAACATTTTTACAGCCCTTTCTCATACAAAGTCTTATTTAAACCTATCTTATGAGAAAGTTTTTTTTAGCTTTGAGAGTTTTTCCCCTAGCATGGGTGCCCTCAATGGGCATATAATAGAGCCTTAATAAGTACTCATTGGCAGAAAAGGAAGGAAGGAAGGAAGGGGAGGAGGGAAGGAAGGGAAGAAGGAAAGCAGGAAGGAAGGAAGGAAGGAAGGAAGGAAGGAAGGAAGGAAGGAAGGAAGAAAGGGAGGAAGGAAGGGAGGGAGAGAGAGGGAGAGAAAGGTTCATTTTACATAGGAGAAAATTCAGAGTAGTTAGAGATTTGTCAAGGCATATTGGGCTGGCGGGAATAATCTCAAGTCTTTAAATCCACCATTCTTTATTGCTCAAAATGGCTTTTGCTCTGCCTAGAGAATAAAATAAAATTTTTCATTTTTTAGAATATCACAATATCATTATTTGTGATCTCCAAATTGTTGTTCGCTGATAAAACTTGATTTCGTTTGTTCACCAGTCTCTTATTCTGCTAATTTTTATTATTATTCTACTCATTGTAATGAAGGATTAACTCTAGCTGCAAACATATCCCAAAATTAAACCAATATTGTCAAGTGTTACTAGCAGCTTTAAGGCATGACTTCGGTATTTAACTTTTTATGCTAATTCTTAATTTGTTTCCAAGGCTTTGAGCAGAAACTTCTCATTTGCAACTCAAACCATAGGGGCATGGTTTCTTATTTTTTTATTGTTGCTAATTTCTCCATGTCACTCATTTTAGCTCCTAAGCAAATAACTGAATTTTTCATTCAAACTTCTCAGAACTATCATAGTAAAAATAAGAATACATAAAGGTGCAAGATGTATATGTGGAAGATAATGTGGCTCACGCATACAGTGAATAATAAATGTGTGCTCAGACTATTTGTTTCAGACTGTTGGTGATTGCACAATGCCACCGGTGTAGATTGAATTGTATCCCCTCAAAATTCATATGTCAAAGCCCTAAACCTCAGTGTGATGACATTTGGAGATGGGACCTTTGAGAGGCAGTTAGGGTTGGATAAGTTCATGAGTATAGAGCCCTCCTGATGGAATTAGGGGCTTTATAAGAAGAGGAGAGAAAGATACCACTTGCTCTCCACCACGTAAGGACACAGCAAGAAGGCTGCCACTTGCAAGGCCCGAATAGAACTCTCACCAGGTTCAAACCAGCCTGAGCCTTGATCTTGGACTTCCCAGGCTCCAGAGTCAAGAATCCAGGGATTTCAATCCCAGTTATATCTTAGTGAGTGACCACAACCTCATTGAAATTTCTTTTTCTCATCTGTAAAATAGGGCTGGTAATAGAATCATGAGAAAATAAATTTTTGTTGTTTATGCCTCCTAGTCAATGGTATTTTATCGCAGCAGCCCAAGAGATAATACATGTGCCAACAATTTTAATTTAAAATCTAAATTGTACTTAGTCCAATTTTAGACATGTTTAGAACTATGTTTTAGGCTTTTTACCATTTAACAAATGCTTCCTGGCCATTTCCATGATCAATCCTTGCCAATATCACAAGTATCATGTCAAGAGTCTCACCTCCTTTTCATAAAGAAACTTGATGCAGGCAGGGCTATTAAAATATCATGATACTTTGTCAGATTCCCACTGAGCCACCAGACTTCTACTTGAGGGTCAAAGCTGGTTTCTTGAGGCCCACACAAACTCATCCTTTATGAGTCATAGATTTCTGGAAAGGGCATTCAATGCTAAGGATTCAGCGGTACAAATTAAATTTCCCCTACCTCCCTGACCTTGGATATTTTTCTATCAAAGTTCCTGCAACATAGTGTTATAATTTTACATATCAAAGTCTCTCTCCTGGGCACTGGACCATGTCTCATTTGTTATTGTTTTTCTTCTTAGCACTGGGGATGGAGGCTGGCATCAAATGGACCTTCACAATTGTTTGGTGAGTAAATAATGAATTAAATGAAAAGACTGAACTAACATGTGAATGCAACATGATAAAGTAATTAACAGTGTGGGCTTTGGAGTCAGGCAATTTAGATTCGAATCCCAGTTATGTCATGTCCTAGTGAGTGATCTCAGCATCATTGAAATGTCTTTTCCTCATCTGTAAAACAGAGCTGGTAACAGTACCTCACTGAAGTGAACAAACAACAAGATAGTGCATATAAAAGACTTAGCATAGTACAGGCATCAAAGACGTTACTCTGATGAGTTGCCCCACCTCTATAACTATGTATGTTGTCTCAGCATATTTCTTATCTCTCTTTACCCTAGTTCCTAGTAGAAAAAAGGGGGATCATGTGCTTTACCTTAGAGAGGTAAGAAAATTCAATCAGAGAATACAGTGAGTTGAAAATAAAACACAAATGCTAGGCATGATTGTTATTATTCCACTGTGCATAAAAGTAATCTCTTGGGAAAGCAGTAGTAAAAAAGTAGAATGAGCCTGAAACTCAGATTTGAGAAGCGGGTTTAATCTTGGTTCTACGCACCTAACCCTGGACAAGGCACTTGAATTTCCTGGGCCTCCATCATCTTTTCTAGAAAGTAAGATGGTAGTCTAGATCATTTTTCAAATAGATTCTGTGTCTAAAATTGTATAAGCCTAAGTCACTGTCATTTATACTTCTGAATTTTTATCTCTTGCCTGATAATACGGCTATGGAACTTCACTATATCTTCTGGAGAGAAATGAGTAGTCAACAGATAGTTTGTTTAGAGGTGGGCAAGCTGAAATGCTATGTGACCATTCTGCAGTCCAGCAAAGGTCAGTGATGAAAGACACAGATTCAGAAAAAGAGGTGCCTACTCCTAGTTCAAGAAGATGCTTTCCCACTGAGTTTCAACTGATTCTATGTTTAAAATTCTTCTAGTTGGGGCGCCTGGGTGGCGCAGTCGGTTAAGCGTCCGACTTCAGCCAGGTCACGATCTCACGGTCCGGGAGTTCGAGCCCCGCGACGGGCTCTGGGCTGATGGCTCAGAGCCTGGAGCCAGTTTCCGATTCTGTGTCTCCCTCTCTCTCTGCCCCTCCCCCGTTCATGCTCTGTCTCTCTCTGTCCCAAAAATAAATAAACGTTGAAAAAAAAAATTAAAAAAAAAAATTCTTCTAGTTAAACAAGTTATGGTATCTGTAAAGGAATATAGTAGATTCATTAAAATGATGTGGTAGAAAAGTTTTAATAAGATAAAAAGATATCGATGAAAAATTGTTTAAAAAATGGACGTATTATATATTCATTGTGTGCACATATACATACACATGCACACACTCACTCTAGGTGTTAGTTATATTGGCAGTTTCTGAGGATAAAAGGACATGAAGACTCATTCAGGTGGGAGATATACTAAGGAATTGAAAATACATTAAAAGATCTGAGGATCAGGCAAAAGGATTGACTTAAGTGTCTCTCTACAGGTGCACAGTTCCCCGATACTTCAGATTTTGTGCATTGTTTGGAAGCTGTATATGTATGTATGTATATACATATATGTATATATATGTATATGTATATACATACTTGTATATATATGTATATACATACATGTGTATATATATATATATATATATATACATATATATATGGAAACTATTGCTTGCTCAACAATTTTTTGAGAAAATGTATACTAAAGCCTCTAGCCCAGTGACTGTCCACACTAAGTGTTGAAGAAAAGTTAGTTCCATTCTCTCTGTGAGGCTCTACTCAGCGAGAGAGGGAAAAAGCATGTTTTTCTCCATAATTTAATCCCTTTTCTCAAAATGTCCTCTCAAATAAACCCACTTCC
Organism: Prionailurus bengalensis; assembly: GCF_016509475.1. Classification (NCBI taxonomy): domain Eukaryota; kingdom Metazoa; phylum Chordata; class Mammalia; order Carnivora; family Felidae; genus Prionailurus; species Prionailurus bengalensis. The sequence goes on from NC_057348.1 coordinate 97,004,049, forward strand.
CTCCTGATTTTAGAGGTTGGGAAACAGCAGTTTATTACTTCATGCCTATCCAACTCTGTTTTGGCTTAACTCTGTACATTTACTGTCTGGATATATTTAGGGAGAAAAAAAGTATGAGATGCAAGAACAAAGCACTATTTTTAGCTGTGTCTATGATAGAATTACATTATATATTGATTTTATAACTCAGTTTTTCATCAATATCTCTTGAAGTCAGTAAGAATTTTTCTTATTGCTAAACTTTCTTTATTTCTGGCACTTCCCCTCTGACCATACACACACTTATTCCTCAGTCCTTCCATACTTAGTTTTTCCTTTTTTTTTTTAACTGATCTCTTATTAACAAAAAATGAAGGAGATGTTTCAGGGATCGAGTAAATTTTAAAGGTAAGCAAACTGAAATGGACTGAATGAGTTAACAATATATCTTGTACATAAAAATATGAGAAGCCTTTTGTTAATTCCATTGTCTTAGTTACTTTATTTGCCTGGGACGTTATGTTCCTATTTCTTTCCCAGGAAATTACTACTTCTTTGGCCAAGGTACAGCCAATCAGCTCTTTCAAACTCATGACCACACCATCCATTTCATTTTCCAACCTTAGCTTATGCGGGTATTATAATAATAGGATGTCTGTAACAGCTACAGCAGATGGAACTGCAATTTATGTGTTCCCTAAAATATTAACATTTGGGCTTCTCTAGATCAGGCAAATAGAGAGGAATGTGGGGAGGAGGAACAAGATTTGGGAGATTTGTTTACTACTATGAAAACCTGCCAGTTGCCTATATAATACTTACAGGTCTAAGATATTATGCTAAGCCTTATTCTCAGTTTAAAAAATACAAATTAAGATAATTATAAAACAGTAGTTCTGAAGCTTTAGAGTGGTTAAGAATTGCCTTGAAAGTTTGTTCAACATGGGGATTTCCAGATTCCATCTCAAGAGACACTTTGAGAAGATCTGCAAGAGAGCTCAATTTCTGAACATTTTAACAAGCATCCCAAGTGATTCTGATACAGGAGCTTCATACCCCATGCTTTGAGAAAAATTGCTTGATAGTCCAAAACCATGCCTGATAAGTTAGCAAAATAAGTGAAATTATAAAATCCAAAATTGATGGGACTGTGAATAGGGACATTACTAATTGCATTATGAATTTGATATAAATTAGAGAACAATACACAGCAGAAACTGTGAAAACAACCCAGAGCCTGTTGCCTGGTATTTCTTTGGGGAGGGGGAGGAGCATCATAACCCCAGAAAGTATCCTAGAATATTTACTTTAAAGTTATTTAAAAGACAATGAAGTACTATTTATAATATAAAATATTAAACAATAAAAATTATTAACAATAAGCAATTTATCTATTAATAAATGTTTAGTTAGTACTACTATGAAAGATAAAGTGCTACACCCTTTATGAATATTACCATTTAATTCTCATTGTAAGAATACCTTATTATGGCTGAGCACCTGGGTGGCACCTGGGTGGCTCACTCAGTTATGCATCCAACTCTTGGTTTCAGCTCAGGTCATGATTTCATGGCTTTGTCAGTTCGAGCCCCACATTGGGCTCTGCACTGTCAGAGAGTGCAGAGCCTGCTTGGGATTCTCTCTCCCTCTCTCTCTGCCCCTCCCCAACTTGCACTGTCTCTGTCTTTTTCAAAATAAATAAATAAACTTAAAAAACAAGGCCTAGGTAAATTTTAGCATTCAAATAAACACTGGATTTTACCATTTCCCCTAGTCTTTTTCATCAGCTTTGGCTAGCAAATGATGGTCAGGTTTCTCTTTCCATCAGCAAGACCACCTAGATTCCATCTCCTGGACTCCCTTCTTTCAGTAATGAATCATGATTTCAGTTATTCCCATATATACTGTTAAATAAAGCCACAGAACAGCTATAAGGATAACCCCTATGATGGCTCAGGTCCCGACTTACATTTTATATACAGATCAGTCTCTCACTGAAATTTCTTGTAAGTCTCTTAGAATTGGCATATTGCCAAAAAGATGTTGCTATTCTTGGTAATTTTAGTCTTAAAAAAAGTATGTGTGCTTTTTTTAGTATATATATGTAAAATATAAATCTGTATATATAAATCGAATATTCTGTATACACACAAACATACATATGAATTTACACTAATATCAAAGTCCATTGGAAAAGTTATTTCAAGTTTATTGACATTTAGCCACTCGGAGAAAAACTGGCAGATTCATTCCAAAATAATTAATTTTTCCTGAAAACACTCAGAGGTCTGTTTTCCCAAAGCAGTCCTATGAGCCATGTGCTGTACTGGTAAGGGCATACTTCATTGGGCACCATCATTGCTTTCCCATCTGGCAACAGGTGGCCATTAATATGAAATGTTATACTAACACTGAAATGAAATCCATGCATAATCAGTGACTTTGGAGAGTGCAGAAGTGTTTGAAAGTCTGAAAACTGCTCATTTCTTCAAATAAACAAGTCTTCCTTCCAAACTCTTCAAAAAGAGAAAATGAGCCACTGGTATCAGATATAAAGTGGTTTCCAAACATTCTGCATTTGTAGAAATTAAGCCACCTGGAAAAGTGATATGTAGAATTGGAATCCTTCTGTTTAAAAGCAGACTAAGCACTGGGATAGCCCAGAGTAAGCACTGTGATGGTGGCCTTAGTACATGCTCTCTGGCGCACATTTTATCAGTCACTCTTCTGAACAAACCTTTTGGGCCCATCAGGCTTCTAAATGTGGTAGCAAGGGAAATGGGCAGAGGGCAGCTCATTTACACCCTCAACTCACTATGAGGGAGAAGCTTTAATGAACAGTGGCTTCAGCTTTTTCACACATCATCAGTCCACACATCTGACACACTCAACCAGCCATGATTCGAACTCAAAATGGGTTAGGGCACAAGTCAAAACTAGGACTGTCCTAAAGAATTTAGATCTGTGTCTTTGCTGAATTCTGGTTAACATTATGCCTTACTTTCATGAAGGACTATCCTCTGAAATACACACAGAGCTCTTAACACTCAACAATAAGAAAACAAACAACCTGATTTAAAAGTGGTCCAAAGAGGGGCGCCTAGGTGCCTCAGTCGGTTCAGTGTCCGACTTTGGCTCAGGTCATGATCTTGCAGTTTGTGAGTTCGAGCCCCGCATCGGGCTCTGTGCTGGAAGCTCAGAGCCTGGAGCCTACTTCGGATTCTGTGTTTGCCTCTCTCTGCCCCTCCCCGGCTCACACTCTGTCTCTGTCTCTGTCTCTGTCTCTGTCTCTCTCTCTCTCAAAAATAAATAAACATTAAAAAAAATTAAAAGTGGGCCAAAGACCTTAACAGACACTTCATTAAATGAGATATGCAGGTGGAAAATAAGCATATGAAAAAATGTTCCACCACTATGTCATCAGGGAAATGCAAACTAAAATGCAATACTACTATACACCTATTAGAAGGGGCAAAATCTGGAACACTGACAACAGCAAATGCTGATGTGGGGGCCACTGGAACTCTCATTCACTGCTGGCAGGAATGCAAAATGGTAAAGTCACTTTGGAAGGCAGTTTGGTGGTTTCCTAGAAAACTTAGACATACTCTTCCAATATCTGACAATCACACTACTTGGTGTTTATTAAAAGGACTTGAAAACTTATGTCTATACAAAAACCTATATACAGATTTATATAGCAGCTTTATTTATAATTTCCAGAACTTGGAAGCAATCAAGATGAATTTCAGTGGATAAATAGATAAATAAGCTTTGGTACCTCCAGACGATGGAATATTATTTAGCACTAAAAAGAAATGAGCCATCAAGCTATGAAAAGACATAGAGAGACCTTATATATATATATATTACTTAGTGAAAGAAGCCAATCAAAAAGGCTATATACTATGTGAACCTAACTATATGACATTCTGGAAAAGGCAAAACTGTGGAGACAATAAAAAGATCAGTAGTTGCCAGGGTTTGGAGAATGGGTTGGGATGAATAGGCTGAGCACAGAGGATCCTCAGGGCAGTGAAAATACTCTGTATGATATCATAATGGTGGATACATGTCATTATACATCTGTCCAAACCTATAGAATGTATAGCACCATGAATGATGCATAATGTAAACTATGGACTTTGGGTGATCATGCTGTGTCATTGTGGGTTAATCAATCGTAACAAATGTACCACTCTGGTGGTGGATGTTTATAATGGGAGTGGTTATGCATGTGTGGGGAAAAGGGATATATGGGAAATCTGTGAACCTTCCGCCTCAACTTTTTTGTGAACATAAAACTGCTGTAAAAAATAATCTTAGTAAAAAAAAAATTCTAAGCAAAGTAGAATCAGTGGATTAAGTATCTATTCTCTCATGCTGACTGCTTTAAAACATGTCATGTTCATTTGGTTATCTAACCTAACCATGCCTTTGCATGCCATGCTCACACCACTACAGTAGATCACATATGTATTTGACCTGTATTTCCAATAAAGCACAAACTAAAACTTGAGAAAAACTTATGAGAAGCCTGCACCACTCCAGGCTGTTTAGAAATCTGAAAAACAAACTCAAATGCTCTTTTGAGTCTGTAAAACAGCGTATTCAGTGAGCCTGAATATTTTCAGAATATGAAAATATTCTGCCCTTAACCTTATAGAATGTCTTGCAGAGAGCCAGGTTTGTTGAAATTATATTCTTTGGTTTCAATATGTCCCTTTCATGCAAATGAGCCTAGCCTCTTGTCTCTTCTCACCAGGATGCCTACTGCTTATTTCTAATATGTTTGTCTCAAGTTTGAGAACTTTGCCAAAATCACAAGCTGCTAGAAGAACCTTTCTCTTTTTAATTTCCTTCTTTCCCGACTAAATCCTTAATTGTCAAAAATATTAAAAGGGAGATAATCTCTCACTGGAGCATTTGTGAAAATTACAGAGTCCTCAGTGACTTCCTATGTGACTGGGACCAGCTGCTGATAGTAACTCAGATAACAACGTGTTTCAAACAGCTAATCTAGTGAGGCTTTCTAAAAATATTAATAATAAAATCCAAGTGATTTAATTTCTCTAGATGAGTATAACGCAAGCTCACTGACTCTGTGCGTCATCGGGCTGTGGTTGCTAGGAAATCCATGAATAGAACTTAATATGCATTCAGCAACAGGCTGCAGACGCAATTTATCTCCATGGATGCTCCCTCAATTGCCTTTGAAATGACATTAAGATAACTTTGAAGCATTTGAGACAAGCCAGAGTCAGTGAGCACAAAGGAAACAGGCCATTTTTGGGCAACCATCTGGACTTCCTGCATAGCTTTTTGAAAGTTCACTTTCCCTGGGCTGTGCATATCTTAATGCATATTCCATATAGGTAGGGATTATGGAGCTAGGGCCATATTGTGAGTAGCAAATGAGGGACAAAGAATGATGCAAAAGTGTGGGCTTTGGAGACAGATGCATCTAAGGGCAAATTTCAGGTCAGAAACTCACTAGTTTGGGTACATAAACTTTTCTGAGCTTCAGTTTCCTCTTGTATAAAATGAGAGTAATGATATTCGACTTACAGATTGATTGTAAGCATTAGATGTGTGTATCTAAAGCCCCTGACATACAATACCAGCACAATTAATGATATGACAAAACTAGCAGTGGAGGGAAGTAGCAATAGTAGCTAGTTTGGTAGAATCGCAGCAGCAGAAGTGCTAGAGTAGTTATTGCTACCAGTACTACCACCACTATGATAACTGCTACTACCACTACTCCTACTGGAAATAACTATGTAAGAAGACAAGAATCCTTTAGCTTTAAAGCTCTGTATTAATCACGGTGACCTAAAAACAAACTAAAGAGGAAGAATAGTTTATAAAGAGCCCCAAGACAGTCACTTTCACCAGATTTCACTAAAATTTAGCATTATAGTCAAGATTCCCGTGGGGATGCAGGGGAAGAAAACTTTTCCCTTCTTCTCTTCTAGGTTCTTTGGCTGGCCAAATCATTAAATTTTTATAAAACAGATTAATGAGAGGAAATCATATTTAAATACATACGTACAGGAGCCCCACAAAGATATAAGGGACTCCCCGACTGGCATCTTGAGCTAAGCAGAAAGGGGTAGGAGTCTGGGACCTCAAATAGGAGCAAAACAGTTTATAGGAAGGTGGGAAGAGTAAATGGTAAACAAATGTTTGCTGTGCAAATGAGAAGTCTTTCTTATGTGAATAAAAAAAAGTTATCTCGGGGCGCCTGGGTGGTGCAGTCGGTTAAGCGTCCGACTTCAGCCAGGTCACGATCTCGCGGTCCGTGAGTTCGAGCCCCGCGTCAGGCTCTGGGCTGATGGCTCGGAGCCTGGAGCCTGTTTCCGATTCTGTGTCTCCCTCTCTCTCTGCCCCTCCCCTGTTCATGCTCTGTCTCTCTCTGTCCCAAAAAGAAATAAAAATGTTGAAAAAAAAATTAAAAAAAAAAAGTTATCTCTGATAGTAAGTAGTGCTCTTCCTGATACAGGCTCCCTATCTAAATTTTTTTAGGCAGTTAATGGGGAGGTAAAAATCTCTCCTTGGGTCTGTTGGACCTTACCCATCTTCAGCTCAAAATAATCCACATGCCAAAGTGGCACATTCTGGGGTGAACTGCCCCGATCCCCATCATTTAACGAAGGATGTGGATAATGGTGCCACCCACTGGTAGGACAATTTGTTGGTGGTAGAACTTTGATTTTTGTTTTGTTTATACTATGAAGCCCAAGTCCCCTGTTTCATATCATGAAGAATTCCTTGTTTTTATATCTGAGTAGTCCTCATGGCAGAGATACCAAAGACCTGAACAGTTATACTCCTTCCATCTGCACTGGGAGGTTTCTCTCTCTTTTTTCATCCATTGGTCTGGAAAACATTTTAAAGAACTTAACTATTAATCTATCTGAAAGGACTATGCAAGGTCTAGTCAGAATAATCTTCCTTATAATGGGCAATGTCTACACAGCCAGCCAATAGGAAAGAAAGTTTAACAGTCCTTATGATTTAGAAGAGTAAATATTCTCCAATATTTTCCCAGTGTGACTTGAAACTCCATGTACCCATTTCTCTGCTCATTCCTGGGAAAGTTCTATTTCTCTTTTCTTTCTAGATCTTGAACAAACATGCTTCTGAAAACCCTAAATAAAGACTCATTTGATTTTAATCATGGAACAAACCCTTCTTTAAGGATCCCAGCAGATGATGCTGCATCAAAATTGTCTTATATACATGACTGGAAGGATTTTCCCTAATTCTTCTGCTTCTCTGCTTGGAAATTCCCTATTATAGATGTACTCAGCAAAGCAATAACATTTAAAATGCAGTGCTCCACATGGGAGAAATATTTCTTAAGGAAAGATAGCTTGCCTCCTTTCTTTCCTTCCTGCACTACCATGCCCTATCCCCAACTCTGTGCACATACCCGGGGCATACATAATCCATCCACCCAAGTGTCTTGCTGGCCATACCCTTCTTGGAAATAACCAGAGACCCCTGCCCCCATCTCCTGTCCTGTGACATTTTTGGACCAGGCTAGATAATTTAATAAACTATTTTTAAGGTGTTAAAGATTGATAATTATTTCATTGATTCAAAAATACTTACTGTCAAAAAACAAAAACAGTAATTGTCTGGAGGCTGAGGGTATAGTGGAAAGAGCATTGGATTAAATTAAAGGAAGCTACAATTCTAGCCTCCTCTTCTTGAAGACTTGGAGAGGAGAGGTATGGCAAGGAACACAAACTTTTTTCCATATGAGGAAAGCCAGGGAATTCTGGACAATTAAAGTGCAAGTAAGGGCGCCTGGGTGGCTCAGTCGGTTAAGCGTTCGAGTTCGGCTCAGGTCATGATCTCACAGTTTGTGGGTTCAAGCCCCATATCAGGGTCTGTGCTGACAGCTCAGAGCCTGGAGCCTGCCTCAGATTCTGTCTCCCTCTCTCTCTGCCCTTCCCCCGCTCGTACTCTGTCTCTCAAAAATAAACATTAAAAAATAAATGAAGTGTAAGTAAAGTAGAATGCATGTTAAATGCATGTTAAATGCATTCAACACAGTTGGAGCTTCATTTTGTGGTCACAGGGGAGTTGCTGAAGGTTTAGTTGAGAAGAGTTTTATAACCAGAGTTGTAATCTAGGATAGGTATGCAGGAATAGAGTACAGAATCAGTTGTACTTAGGAGCATGGAAGTAGCAAGACAAGTTAGCTTTGCCTCTGCCCTCTCCATCTGGCTCAAAGATAGCATGGAGGCCTGAACAGATCAGTGATTATGGAATATAGGAGAACTGAGTGCAACATAGGCATCTCTCTGACTCTGTTCTCAGGATATTTGGCTACTCCTGCTATCTCTCTTTCCCCACATGCATTTTTGCCTGGTTTGTCCTCAGAAACAGTTATAAGAATCTCAAGAGTACTTGCAAGCAGGCCCAGGACAGACGTGGGAAGCATAAAGACACCAGCTCCAACCAAGAAGTATTTTTTTTTTACTATTTACTCTTTTCTACTCAGAGTGGCATAGTTGGATTGTAAAAAACAAAAGAACAAAATGGTGAGTGACAGACCGAAGCAGTCATTTCAACCAATCTCCTCAAAGTACAGAGGAGGTAACTGAGTCACTGAGATGTTGAAAGGCTTGTCCAAAGTCACACACTGAAAATAAGAGTGAGTCTAGCCTCCTGGCTTCCCCTTGAGTGCCATTTTCAGGCTTCCACCAAGAGCTTCCTGACAGCAAGTTGTGTTTTTCCAGTGACAAAAGTATCCAAGGTCACTTTAGGATAGAGATTCTCACCCGGGGCTAGGGAAAGGAGGGAACTAGAAGATGTCAAGAGGCAGTCCATCAGTGTCTCAGTTACTACAAGGCTTTGTCTGATAATCATCAAGTTCCTGCAATCCCTGGGTATCCTACACTAAAAGGCTTTAATAGCCATTTCAGTATTGAAAACCACTGAACTTGACACTGTCTGTCAAATGTTTCTCTACGCGGTTACCATTGTTAGAGATGATTGAGATCACAGGTAAGCTGAGTCTGTGCTCAGCCCCATGAAACAGGAGCATGTTCTCCACACCCCTGGTCAGTTTGGTTTCTAATTCACCACCAAAAATTAGGGTTTTTAAAAATATCCCTTCTCTTTTTAGTGACTGTGAAAACTTAGGGAGTTTCATTTGACTGTCAGTTTTACTTTGCAACCTCTGTGGAGGGAAGAGCATGAAGCATAGAAAGAAGTATGAAGGGTGTCCAAGAAGGTCAGACTTTACTCAGTGTTTGCTAGTTCAAGGTTGGGGGAGGGAAGGGAGAACTTCTGTTTAAATGCATTTAGAAGTATTCACACATTGTATTAATCGAAAAAAATAATGGGATGCCTGGGTGGCTCAGTCAGTTAAGCATCCGACTTCAGCTCAGGTCATCATGTCACAGTTCATGAGTTCAAGCCCTGTGTCAGGCTCTGTGCTGACAGCCCAGAGCCTGGAGTCTGCTTCAGATTCTATGTCTTCTTCTCTCTCTCTGCCCCTCCCCTGCTTGTGCTCTCTCTCCAAAATAAATAAACAAACATTTAAAAAACAAATAAAAAAATCACAAGTGACATCTAGACAACTGGTTTTTAAAAAGTGATTTGTCTTGAAAACTTTCCATTTGAACAGGAAATTATAGAGCGGTAGAGTGAAATAGCACTGAGAGGGGGCCGGGTTTGGTCCAGGTCTGGCCTTTGCTGGCAGGGTGGCTGTTTTGCGGGCATGTAGCCTCACCAAACTTCAGTTCACCATCCGAGAGATGAGAAAACTAAACCTCCCCTCACAGCCTCCTGATAGTTGATATATATTACAGACCAGAGCACTTAACTCTTGGAAGTTCCAAGAACTGCCAAATTCACAAAGCTGGTAAGAAAAGAGCCAAAATTCAAAATTCAGGTCAGCTCATTTCAAGGATGACACTCTACCAACTGTACTAGTGATTTTCAATCTTGATTCCATGGTCATCTGCAAGGTATTGGGGTGGGGATGGAAGTGAGTGGCAAATGAGTAGGGATCTAGAATCTCCCACTCTGACTTCAGCAAGAGTGGCTCTAAACAGCGATCATTTGTAGATATTGACATTTCATATATAACGTTGTTCAGGAAATTATTTTCTAGCTAAAAAATAGATCAGAAATCTCTCCTATTATATTATACTGACTTCTGACATATGCCTTTAGTTTCTCAAGCAGTGTCATTGCAATAAATTTTTTTAGTCATAATGGAAATATTCTATATCTGCCTTGTTCAGTACAATAGCCAGTAGCCATTTGGGGCAATGTGGGTAGTGTTAAAAGCAAATGAATTTTTAATTCTATTAAATTTTAATTAATTTAAATTTAAATAGCCACATATGGCCACTGGCTACTGTATCAGACAGTACGATAATCTTCAGCAATAGATGAGGAGAGAAGGCCCTAGGGATAGCCAACATTGAGCTGTGATAATGACAAAACTTGCGTCTTAAAGTTAAACACCATTCGGCAAGAGTAATACGAAGCTGAGGTGCTTTCACTTCAAAAATAAAAAAAATGAAATAATCTGATAGTGTGGCTTCTATTTGTTTGTTGTTGTAATTGTTTCCCAGAGCTGATTAAATGGCTGTTCTCATCATTATAATAATGCAAACGCAGGAGAGTTCTAGTTGAGGATATCTGTGTTCTCTGAATAGCAGTTTGCTTACACTGAAACAGAAGCTCGGTTTGTCTTCGTAAGTTATTTTATATTCCTCTTGGTATTCACAAACAGGTGATTTCCTAATGTAGCAATTTTTCCTGCCTATAGGATAATGGAAAAATGAATCACAATTTGCTTGTTCTCACATGCTTTGAAAGCAGACCACCCTCTTCTCCTGGGCTCTGTTCCTCTCCCACCTCTGCTGATGAAAGCCCGGACATCTGCCGGTCAAATGAGCCCACCATGAAAGAAGCAGGGCCAGGAGCAAAGAGGCCAGAGAAAGTCTTCACTTCAAATCACAGCCCACAGAAGTGAGAAAGTATTCAAGACAAATGTCTGTCTCTGATGGATTATGTTACAGCTGTCTTCTTTCTCAGCCACCGAATAAACACAAAATCAGAGTTCATTTTTTTCACCTGATTCCAGTTCAGTTCTCTCCCCAGAAGTGTAGCCTTCCCCACCCCCCTTCATATCTCAGTGAATCGGGAATCAGGCCACCTGACAGCAGAGGTTGGAGCAATCATTTCTCATATTGTCATCTGATGAATGCCTGAACAATGCTTCATTTAAACAAAATCTGAGTCTCGCAGCTTCTAAATTCCAGTACTTTTTCCCCAAGCCATTCCACAGTGGGTCTGCATTAATTCATTCAGATACACTGAAGTTAGACATCAAAATAAAAATATTCTGAACAAGATCATTCTTCTCCATTGAAATAGAAATGGGTCAGTGGCTCAAACGTGGAAGATAGAATGTAGAACCCATACTGAAATAGGACTTAGTAATGTAGAATTCTTCAGGGATACTGTCTACTGACTTTTACCCACCACAGTTGTGACTGCAGTCATTAGGCAGGGTCAACCAAACCCAGAGTGTCTATGTTGATTCTCTCACGTAACTAATATTTATAGTTAATGTAAGGATATTCCTTTATACCTGGCATCCTGACAAGTTGTCTGGGTAATACTGATAGACAAGACAAGTCTCTGCTCTCACAGACCTAAGATTTAATAAACAAGATAATTCAAGACTTTGTGAACATTAAGGGCAATGAATGAAAAAAAAACAGGGTGCTGTTGAGAAGGGGGTGTGGCTACCTTCAATGGGGTGGTCCAAGAAGTCCTTTCTGGGTGCTGAAGATGATGCTGACATTGAGACCTGAAGCAGGACCAGTAGTAAGTTATGGAATTTTCTTGGTGATGTGGATCTAAATGGAGCATCAGAAAGGAAAGAGCTGAGGCAGAGAAGAGACTGCCATGATGGAGAAAATGTGACCAATGTTTACAGCTGGAGATGAGCTTGAGAGGTGACAGGAGGAAATAGATTCTCCAGGATTCTGAGGGTCATAAGAAGGAGTGAGCTGCATTCCCAAGTGCCCTGAAGCTGCGCTTGGGTTATAAGCAGGAAGGTAGAATAACTACAAGACTTCATGAAAATGACAACAGGGCATTTTGAGCATGACAGAACCAGAACTCTGTAGGAGATTAGGTTCTCTTCAGGAGGCAGGAGGAAACTCATAGTCCATGTGGCTAAGAAAAAATTATGGGCTCAGCTGTCTTTTGCTCCTGTGAGTTCCACATTTGGAGCCTGTCACACGAGCCTCCTCCTTTGCCCTTGCTCATTGTACAGTCCTGAAGGTCCAAGCCTCATTAAGTCAACTGCTATTCCCTCTATCTGGAATGAGATTTCTCCCTCTACCCATATGCTCCACACTTTCTTGCTTTCTTCAGGTCTCTGCTCAAATTTCACATTATCATAGGAGATTTCTCTGACTATACAATCCAAAACAGACCTTTTGTCCTTCCCTTTCAATCCCCCTTACGTCTGCTTTATGCATCTTTATTTTTCTTCATAGCAATAATCACTACATGACATGTTACATATTTATCTGTTTATCTGTTTTTAGTCTGTCTCTTGAAAATAGAATATAAGCTTATGGAGGGTAAGGCCTTTGCCAGTGTCATTCGTTGGTTCATTCTCCATGTCTGTATTAGTGTCTGGCACATTGTGGGTGGTTGATAAACATGTGCTAAAGGAAGTACAGCCATCGTCCTTTGTCCTTTTATATTTGAGAGCCTGGAATCTGGTACAGGAAAGCCCATCAAAATCTTCTGCAGTGACAGGAAGAAGTGAAGCCCACTTTGGAAAAAAAAATCACCTCTTGTTCAGACACCAAATTCAAAACAGATGCCCCATGCAACTTCTCAACTTTCCCCACTGAGCAGCAACTCGGGAGCCTTACAGGATACATACTTCATGCCAGTATCATCTATGACTCCGCCATGAAAGCCACTTTTTCTTGGAGAGTGGAAAAGATTAATATGTGGATCATATTAGTGATCACAGCACCAAGGAACCTAGTAGATCCTGGTATGTGTTTGTTGAATAACAAAGGGGCACATGATTTACACACATAGAAAATCAACTAGAGAGCCAGCCCAGCAGAATAGCAGTTGAAAGACAGAGAGTCCCCTCTTTATCTAAGCCCTCAAAGCAGAGAAATGAGTTCTCTAAAGTATAACACGTGTCCCCTCCAGCAAGCCTTCCCTAACTGATCCAGTCCAAACTAGGTTTGTGTTACTTTTATAATTGCTACCAGACCTCATATCACTTGAAAGTTTTCCAATGCTTTAAAACAGGGACCACTTCTTGGGAACTGGGGCTGTATCATATATTCTCATACATACCAACCCAGTGCCTAAAACCATGTGAGGAAAGTAAATAGTAGACATAGTATTTTCTAGGTATGCTCTGGTTAATTAACAAGCAATTTTGTTCCATTTCCATTTCTCTAAACCATAAGCAACTTAACTATGTTTTTCCACTCTTATTTGCATATCTACTTACAATGTCATCGTGTTTTACATATATATGTTCATTTTGCTTACACAAAATGAAGCTATTTTTCTGCAATCACCGGAATACTGTTAACATCCAGAGCCTAGAGTTTCCCATCTGGTAGCAAATCCCACAACAAAGAGCCTTTTTGGAAGCGTGGTTAATCCTCTAAAGAGATGTATTTCACAACTCAACTTTTATCTGATGTCAACAGAAACATATTTTTGCAGAATGTGGCTCATATGCAAGTATACTGAATTCCTAGTTTAAAATACAGAAGGATGGAAGGGGTTGTGAGTAAATTTGAAAAGGGAGTGTAGTCTATTAAAGCCTCTGAATGGCCTTGGGCCATGACCCCCTTGGCCAAGGCTCTAAAGAAAAAGGCTTCCAATCAGTTAATGGGGCCAATATTTTCTAAGCCCTTTCTCTGGGGAAGACGCCCTGCTGGAACAGTGAAAGGAGTTCAGTTGGAAAAGATAAACAAAAAACAATAGAATAGAAGCAAGATGAATTTCTTCTTTTTTCCTAGATCACTATTTCACTCTTTCTGTTTTTGCCTCAAATCTCTATGCCTCTTCCCTACCTCTCACTCTCAGCTGAACTGCCTTCTCGTTTCATTCAGGGGGTAAAAATAAGAGGCAGTGAGTATCAAATTTCCACAAGCACTGCCACCACCACCATTTTTATCACCACATCTACCAAGATATCAGCATCTGGGCCCATCTATTCTGAATTTTCTCCCATTACAATGGATAAATGGTCCTATCTAAGACCAACCCCTCTCTTACCTGTTGACAGACACCACTGCTGCAGTTGTCCTCTCTCACGTGTGTCAGCAAGGTTTCTGTCTCTACTGGATCAGTCCATCACCACAAAAACAAATGTAGGATCTCCCACTCACATGTCTTCTAGCCACTTACTGAGCTCTCTGCCTCCCCATACACTACACACTAGAAATAATTGTCTATATTTGCTGTTTCCAATTCCCCTCCTCTCATTCAACTCACTCTTCTCAAGCTTTTGATCCCATGAATCCACCAATGATGGAGTCTCCAATGACCAGATCATTGCTGATGCAAAGACAGGTTTTTAGTCAGCAACATTTTTACAGCTGGGCACTCCCTTCCTTCCTGAAACACCTTCTTCCCTTAGTTCTGTGTTTTGAGCCTCCTTCCCTCCCACTGGTTGCTCTCACAGTCTCATGCAGTAGCTTTTCCTCATCTCTTCAACATTCAAGTGACCTCAGGATTCAGTTCTCAAACTTCTTCTCTTTTCTGTTCTCATTCCATCTAATGAATTTAAGGTGCCTTCTAGACAGTGGCAATTTCCAAATATATACATTTCCCCCTGTATATTGGACTCCTACATCCATTTACCTACATCATACCTCCACATATATATCCAGTAGTGTTTCAAACTCAACAAAACCCAAACCAAATTCTTGATTTTATTCTCAAACTTGCTCCTCTCACCATCTTTGTCCAGTAAATGGAAAATCTATTATTCTAGTTCCTCTAATATTTTAAAACATTAAAATATAAGCCCCTTGGGGACAGGGTCTTTGTGTAGTTTATTTTCCACATCCACAATGGTGCCTGACATATAGAAGAGAGCTAACAAATGCATGCTAAGTGAGGTAAGTGAGGTACTGCCATAGAGTTATATGAAAAGGACGTCAGAAACAGGTCACTAATCCTAAATTTAAGGCAAGAGGAGGAGGAGCAATTCTTCATAATTACTTCATGAGAAAAAGTTTTAATTTGATGTGAAGGAATAGCAAAAATTTGACAGAAAAATAAGGGAGAAACATTCTTTTTTTTTTTTTCTGAAATTTATTGACAAATTGGTTTCCATACAACACCCAGTGCTCATCCCAAAAGGTGCCCTCCTCAATACCCATCACCCACCCTCTCCTCCCTCCCACCCCCCATCAACCCTCAGTTTGTTCTCAGTTTTTAATAGTCTCTTATGCTTTGGCTCTCTCCCATTCTAACCTCTTTTTTTTTTTTTTTTTTTCCTTCCCCTCCCCCATGGGTTCCTGTTAAGTTTCTCAGGATCCACATAAGAGTGAGACCATATGGTATCTGTCTTTCTCTGTATGGCTTATTTCACTTAGCATCACACTCTCCAGTTCCATCCACGTTGCTACAAAAGGCCATATTTCATTTTTTCTCATTGCCATGTAATATTCCATTGTGTATATAAACCACAATTTCTTTATCCATTCATCAGTTGATGGACATTTAGGCTCTTTCCATAATTTGGCTATTGTTGAGAGTGCTGCTATGAACATTGGGGTACAAGTGGCCCTATGCATCAGTGCTCCTGTATCCCTTGGATAAATTCCTAGCAGTGCTATTGCTGGGTCATAGGGTAGGTCTATTTTTAATTTTCTGAGGAACCTCCACACTGCTTTCCAGAGCGGCTGCACCAATTTGCATTCCCACCAACAGTGCAAGAGGGTTCCCGTTTCTCCACATCCTCTCCAGCATCTATAGTCTCCTGATTTGTTCATTTTGGCCACTCTGACTGGCGTGAGGTGATACCTGAGTGTGGTTTTGATTTGTATTTCCCTGATGAGGAGCGACGCTGAACATCTTTTCATGTGCCTGTTGGCCATCCGGATGTCTTCTTTAGAGAAGTGTCTATTCATGTTTTCTGCCCATTTCTTCACTGGGTTATTTGTTTTTCGGGTGTGGAGTTTGGTGAGCTCTTTATAGATTTTGGATACTAGCCCTTTGTCCGATATGTCATTTGCGAATATCTTTTCCCATTCCGTTGGTTGCCTTTTAGTTTTGTTGGTTGTTTCCT
This sequence comes from Prionailurus bengalensis, assembly GCF_016509475.1. NCBI lineage: Eukaryota > Metazoa > Chordata > Mammalia > Carnivora > Felidae > Prionailurus > Prionailurus bengalensis. The sequence continues at coordinate 97,020,373 of NC_057348.1, forward strand.
TTGCTGTGCAGAAGCTTTTTATCTTCATAAGGTCCCAGTAATTCACTTTTGCTTTTAATTCCCTTGCCTTTGGGGATGTGTCGAGTAAGAGATTGCTACGGCTGAGGTCAGAGAGGTCTTTTCCTGCTTTCTCCTCTAAGGTTTTGATGGTTTCCTGTCTCACATTTAGGTCCTTTATCCATTTTGAGTTTATTTTTGTGAATGGTGTGAGAAAGTGGTCTAGTTTCAACCTTCTGCATGTTGCTGTCCAGTTCTCCCAGCACCATTTGTTAAAGAGGCTGTCTTTTTTCCATTGGATGTTCTTTCCTGCTTTGTCAAAGATGAGTTGGCCATACGTTTGTGGGTCTAGTTCTGGGGTTTCTATTCTATTCCATTGGTCTATGTGTCTGTTTTGGTGCCAATACCATGCTGTCTTGATGATGACAGCTTTGTAGTAGAGGCTAAAGTCTGGGATTGTGATGCCTCCTGCTTTGGTCTTCTTCTTCAAAATTCCTTTGGCTATTCGGGGCCTTTTGTGGTTCCATATGAATTTTAGGATTGCTTGTTCTAGTTTCGAGAAGAATGCTGGTGCAATTTTGATTGGGATTGCATTGAATGTGTAGATAGCTTTGGGTAGTATTGACATTTTGACAATATTTATTTTTCCAATCCATGAGCAGGGAATGTCTTTCCATTTCTTTAAATCTTCTTCAATTTCCTTCAGAAGCTTTCTATAGTTTTCAGCATACAGATCCTTTACATCTTTGGTTAGATTTATTCCTAGGTATTTTATGCTTCTTGGTGCAATTGTGAATGGGATCAGTTTCTTTATTTGTCTTTCTGTTGCTTCATTGTTAGTGTATAAGAATGCAACTGATTTCTGTACATTGATTTTGTATCCTGCAACTTTGCTGAATTCCTGTATCAGTTCTAGCAGACTTTTGGTGGAGTCTATCGGATTTTCCATGTATAATATCATGTCATCTGCAAAAAGCGAAAGCTTGACTTCATCTTTGCCAATTTTGATGCCTTTGATTTCCTTTTGTTGTCTGATTGCTGATGCTAGAACTTCCAGCACTATGTTAAACAGCAGCGGTGAGAGTGGGCATCCTTGTCGTGTTCCTGATCTCAGGGAAAAAGCTTTCAGTTTTTCCCCGTTGAGGATGATGTTAGCTGTGGGCTTTTCATAAATGGCTTTTATGATCTTTAAGTATGTTCCTTCTATCCCGACTTTCTCAAGGGTTTTTATTAAGAAAGGGTGCTGGATTTTGTCGAAGGCCTTTTCTGCATCGATTGACAGGATCATATGGTTCTTCTCTTTTTTTTTGTTAATGTGATGTATCACGTTGATTGATTTGCGAATGTTGAACCAGCCCTGCATCCCAGGAATGAATCCCACTTGATCATGGTGAATAATTCTTTTTATATGCCGTTGAATTCGATTTGCTAGTATCTTATTGAGAATTTTTGCATCCATATTCATCAGGGATATTGGCCTGTAGTTCTCTTTTTTTACTGGGTCTCTGTCTGGTTTAGGAATCAAAGTAATACTGGCTTCATAGAATGAGTCTGGAAGTTTTCCTTCCCTTTCTATTTCTTGGAATAGCTTGAGAAGGATAGGTATTATCTCTGCTTTAAACGTCTGGTAGAACTCCCCTGGGAAGCCATCTGGTCCTGGACTCTTATTTGTTGGGAGATTTTTGATAACCGATTCAATTTCTTCGCTGGTTATGGGTCTGTTCAAGCTTTCTATTTCCTCCTGATTGAGTTTTGGAAGCGTGTGGGTGTTCAGGAATTCGTCCATTTCTTCCAGGTTGTCCAATTTGTTGGCATATAAGTTTTCATAGTATTCCCTGATAATTGTTTGTATCTCTGAGGGATTGGTTGTAATCATTCCATTTTCATTCATGATTTTATCTATTTGGGTCATCTCCCTTTTCTTTTTGAGAAGCCTGGCTAGAGGTTTGTCAATTTTGTTTATTTTTTCAAAAAACCAACTCTTGGTTTCGTTGATCTGCTCTACAGTTTTTTTAGTTTCTATATTGTTTATTTCTGCTCTGATCTTTATTATTTCTCTTCTTCTGCTGGGCTTAGGCTGCCTTTGCTGTTCTGCTTCTAGTTCCTTTAGGTGTGCTGTTAGATTTTGTATTTGGGATTTTTCTTGTTTCTTGAGATAGGCCTGGATTGCAATGTATTTTCCTCTCAGGACTGCCTTTGCTGCGTCCCAAAGCGTTTGGATTGTTGTATTTTCATTTTCGTTTGTTTCCATATATTTTTTAATTTCTTCTCTAATTGCCTGGTTGACCCACTCATTCGTTAGTAGGGTGTTCTTTAACCTCCATGCTTTTGGAGGTTTTCCAGACTTTTTCCTGTGGTTGATTTCAAGCTTCATGGCATTGTGGTCTGAAAGTAAGCATGGTATAATTTCAATTCTTGTAAACTTATGAAGGGCTGTTTTGTGACCCAGTATATGATCTATCTTGGAGAATGTTCCATGTGCACTCGAGAAGAAAGTATATTCTGTTGCTTTGGGATGCAGAGTTCTAAATATATCTGTCAAGTCCATCTCATCCAATGTCTCATTCAGGGCCCTTGTTTCTTTATTGACCGTGTGTCTAGATGATCTATCCATTTCTGTAAGTGGTGTATTAAAGTCCCCTGCAATTACCACATTCTTATCAATAAGGTTGCTTATGTTTATGAGTAATTGTTTTATATATTTGGGGGCTCCGGTATTCGGTGCATAGACATTGATAATTGTTAGCTCTTCCTGATGGATAGACCCTGTAACTATTATATAATGTCCTTCTTCATCTCTTGTTACAGCCTTTAATTTAAAGTCTAGTTTGTCTGATATAAGTATGGCTACTCCAGCTTTCTTTTGGCTTCCAGTCGCATGATAAATAGTTCTCCATCCCCTCACTCTCAATCTAAAGGTGTCCTCAGGTCTAAAATGAGTCTCTTGTAGACAGCAAATAGATGGGTCTTGTTTTTTTATCCATTCTGATACCCTATGTCTTTTGGTTGGCGCATTTAATCCATTTACATTCAGTGTTATTATAGAAAGATACGGGTTTAGAGTCATTGTGATGTCTGTATGTTTTATGCTTATAGTGATGTCTCTGGGACTTTGTCTCACAGGGTCCCCCTTAGGATCTCTTGTAGGGCTGGTTTAGTGGTGACAAATTCCTTCAGTTTTTGTTTGTTTGGGAAGACCTTTATCTCTCCTTCTATTCTAAATGACAGACTTGCTGGATAAAGGATTCTTGGCTGCATATTTTTTCTGTCTAGCACCCTGAAAATCTCTTGCCAATTCTTTCTGGCCTGCCAAGTTTCAAAAGAGAGATCAGTCACGAGTCTTATAGGTCTCCCTTTATATGTGAGGGCACGTTTACCCCTTGCTGCTTTCAGAATTTTCTCTTTATCCTTGTATTTTGCCAGTTTCACTATGATATGTCGTGCAGAAGATCGATTCAAGTTACGTCTGAAGGGAGTTCTCTGTGCCTCTTGGATTTCAATGCCTTTTTCCTTCCCCAGTTCAGGGAAGTTCTCAGCTATGATTTCTTCAAGTACCCCTTCAGCACCTTTCCCTCTCTCTTCCTCCTCTGGGATACCAATTATGCGTATATTATTTCTTTTTAGTGTATCACTTAATTCTCTAATTTTCCCCTCATACTCCTGGATTTTTTTATCTCTCTTTTTCTCAGCTTCCTCTTTTTCCATAACTTTATCTTCTAGTTCACCTATTCTCTCCTCTGCCTCTTCAAGCCGAGCTGTGGTGGTTTCCATTTTGTTATGCATTTCGTTTAAAGCGTTTTTCAGCTCCTCGTGACTGTTCCTTAGTCCCTTGATCTCTGTAGCAAGAGATTCTCTGCTGTCCTGTATACTGTTTTCAAGCCCAGCGATTAATTTTATGACTATTATTCTAAATTCACTTTCTGTTATATTATTTAAATCCTTTTTGATCAGCTCATTAGCTGTTGTTATTTCCTGGAGATTCTTCTGAGGGGAGTTCTTCCGCTTGGTCATTTTGGATAGTCCCTGGCGTGGTGAGGACCTGCAGGGCACTTCCCCTGTGCTGTGGTGTATACCTGGAGTTGGTGGGCGGGGCCGCAGTCAGACCTGATGTCTGCCCCCAGCCCACCGCTGGGGCCACAGTCAGACTGGTGTGTGCCTTCTCTTCCCCTCTCCTAGGGGCGGGATTCACTGTGGGGTGGTGTGGCTCGTCTGGGCTACTTGCACCCTGCCAGGCTTGTGATGCTGGGGATCTGGCGTATTAGCTGGGGTGGGTAGGCAAGGTGCTCGGGGGCAGGAGGGGCAGGCTTAGATCGCTTCTCCTTAGGTGATCCACTTCAGGAGGGGCCCTGTGGCAGCGGGAGGGAGTCAGATCCGCTGCCGGAGGTTTGGCTCCGCAGAAGCGCAGAGTTGGGTGTTTGCGCGGAGCGAGCAAGTTCCCTGGCAGGAACCGGTTCCCTTTGGGATTTCAGCTGGGGGATGGGCGGGGGAAATGGCGCTGGCGAGCGCCTTTGTTCCCCACCAAACTGAGCTCTGTTGTCAGGGGGCTCAGCAGCTCTCCCTCCCTTTGTCCTCCAGCCTTCCCGCTTTCCGAGCAGAGCTGTTAATTTCTGACCTCCCAGACGCTAAGTCGCGCTTGCTGTCGGAACACAGTCCGCCCGGCCCCTCCGCTTTTGCAAGCCTGACTCGGGGGCTCTGCTTGGCCGGCGAGCCACCCCTCCGCCCCGGCTCCCTCCCGCCAGTCCGTGGAGCGCGCACCGCCTCGCCGCCCTTCCTACCCTCTTCCGTGGGCCTCTCGTCTGCGTTTGGCTCCGGCGACTCTGTTCTGCTAATCCTCTGGCGGTTTTCTGGGTTATTTAGGCAGGTGTAGATGGAATCTAAGTGATCAGCAGGACGTGCGGTGAGCCCAGCGTCCTCCTAAGCCGCCATCTTGCCGCCACTCTTTAAGGGAGAAACATTCTTGGCAGAGGGAACAGCATGAGCAAATATAAAAAGGTGTGAAAATGTGTGTTATGTTTACAAAACCAGAATCGTGTCACTGAGGTATAAGGTAAATAAGACAGCAAATTGGGAGATAATTCTGGCAGTTTAAGGCTACTCATCTAAGGAGAATCTCATTAAGAAACTTGGAATTTGCGGTACCCGGGTAGCTCAGTCTATTAAGCATCAGACTCTTGATTTCGGCTCAGGTCATGATCTCGCACTCTTATGAGCTCAGGCCCCACATGGTTCTGCACTGATAGTGTGGAGCATGCTTGAGATTCTCCCTCTTTCTCTGCCCTTCCCCTGCTCACACTCTCTCTGTCTCTCTCAAAATAAGTAAATTAATTTTAAAGAATAAAAAGGAAAGAAAGAAACTTGGAATTTATATTATAGACAAAAAGAAAGCTATAAAGATTTTTAAGCACGGTGATGGGGATATAGTAGATGATTAATCAATGTGTCCAGAGAAACAAAAACAAGAGCAGTATGGGTGAAATATTGGGGAAGCCAAGGGGAGAATATAGAAGTATGGAAATCTATGACAATAGTTGAGTAGAGATGGAAAAGCATGCGCTAAACTGTGATACTAAGAATGGCCAGTAGAGGGAAACTATAGGAGAGGCTGTAGAAACAGAAATGTTGATGACAAGTTAAGGGTGAATAAAGGCACAAAAGGTCACTAACCTCCAGATTTCTTCTCTGACACCCTGAAATCTTTTAGAACAACTAGAAGAAGTACATCCCAAGTTTCTGGCAGTCTCAGATGCTGTGAGACAGATGGGGAGGAGACAACCTATAGGCAAGGACAGGCTGCAGGCATGTGGGTGGAAGCCTGTCCACAAAATTTGCATTCATCTCTTCTGCTCAGTGACCCCATGTGGTAGTCAAGTAGCTGTTTTCCCACCACACTGGCATTACTTTCAGGTGAGATTCCATCATAGGGAACTTAGTTGAAGGTCAGATTGGAAGTGAGAGAAAACTTCATTATTACTTTCTCTATAATCAGCCTGGTTTTCAAGAAAGAAAGGAAAATTTTTTCACTGTCTCCCCCCTGCACCACATGCCTCGATTCTGCCCTGAACCTCCAATTCTTGCTTGTCCTATTAGTTTTATATTAAGCTATGTTATGGTTTAAAGAGATTTGGAGGTAGAAGCTAGTTGGAAAGCTCAACATCATTCATGAAACCATTAGAATCGAGAAGAATGTGTTGAGTTTCTTTTTTTAATTTTTAAAAAATGTTTTTATTTTTGAGAGAGAAACAGAGTGAGTGGGGGAGGGAGAGAGAGAGAGAGAGGAAGACACAGAATCTGAAGCAGGCGCCAAGCTCCGAGCTGTCAGCACAGAGCCCAATGTGGGGCTCAAACTCACGAGCTGTGAGATCAAGACCTGAGCCGAAGTCGGACGCTTAACCAACTAAGCCATGCAGGCACCCCATGTATTGAGTTTCAAACTACAAATTTATAAGTAAACTTTAATACCTGGTGCATTAACAACAGGAAATAGGATACCTTGTTCTGCTCTTTGTATTTCCACTTCTCTGTCAGTTATTCTTTATTATGCAGCTTCTAAGAGGGCATGAAGTTAACAATAAAAATTATATTAATAATAGAGTGAGTTATTAAAATTTAGTTTAATAGCCACTATATTTGTGATGATAATTATAGTTATGACTAACTGTGACTATAACAGGCATTGTAATCATAATAACCTCAAGGATAGTTTAATGCTAATTGCTCCATCATAAAGAAATGAGAATATAGAACTGTAAGTGAATATACTTATGATTGTAATGCAAAATAACATATGTGGATATGTTAGTAGATATTAATTAGCCGTCTCCGTGAAACTGGAGCAAAGACAAATTTTGGTGAATCCAGATTTGGTTCAGATCTTCTTTAGGTCTCCTGAGAAAAAACATCATTCCTGAAACTAAATGTCTTATGTTGAAACTGATTTGAGACTTATGAAATGTCCTGATAAGATATTGGGACCTTCTTTAATTCCAAGTGGGCTAGAGATAGAAAATATCTTGGACCATAATCCTTGAAGCCCCCTAATGAAAGAAATTGCCCCTCCATCAAGATTATATAAAAATACCTACAAATAGAACTTCCGGGGGGGGGCACATTTCTACTGAAAAGACTCCTAAGGCACTCTCCTCTTTTCATGCCCCTTCATACAAGCTCTAGGGAACTTGTCAGTCTTGTGAGAACAATGAAGTATATGTGCCTAATACTTATGGATATGGGTGAGATTTTACAATTCACAAATAAATCTTATAAAAATCAGCACACTTACGCACTGATTATTTGTCTTTAACTCTATCTCACCTTACTTTTCCTCCTGTCCCAGAAAGATGCCATTTTGTAAAAATTCCATGTATGGCATGAAAAACCCAGGGGCGCCTGGGTGGCGCAGTCGGTTAAGCGTCCGACTTCAGCCAGGTCACGATCTCGCGCTCCGTGAGTTCGAGCCCCGCGTCAGGCTCTGGGCTGATGGCTCAGAGCCTGGAGCCTGTTTCCGATTCTGTGTCTCCCTCTCTCTCTGCCCCTCCCCCGTTCATGCTCTGTCTCTCTCTGTCCCCAAAATAAATAAACGTTGAAAAAAAAAAAAAAAAAAAAAAAAAAAAAAGAAAAACCCAGTAACATGGGGTGAATTGGTCCACCATTAAACATCCAAGGTAGAAGAAGACAAACTGAGCCAACATGATCTTCATTAGATACAAGAAAATGTCAAGTACCACATTTTTAAAATAAACACACGATATACTCATTTTCACACGTATTTGCTACAGATGGAAATTTCATTTCATGATGGCTGGTTGTGGACCCTGGCCAAGGGCTTGTAAATACCAAGAAGACATCATTGTATAAGACGGCCTCCATAATAAATCAGCCACAGAAAGACCCCCACGAACACCACCAGAGCTGGTTTCTAAGAAAATATTTGACAATAATGATGACATCAAGTTTCTCCATTTGAACCAACATACACTGTTGGAACCACAATAAAATATTTGCATAAGAATTTTCTAGGAAATTAAGAATAAGAGTAACTCTTAACAGAAAAGACCTAGTAGAGAAGGGAAAGAAGGAAGAGAAGATTTACTACTGATTTTCAATGGGATGAAGTTAAGTAAGTTTCAGTTACATCATGAGTGAGGAGCATAAGAGGTCTTGAATTGATTCTCAATCTGTTGTGAATATGCCAGCCAAGAATTTTCCAAAGCTTTGTTGGCTCTCCACACTCAGATGCCTTCTCAAGCCTCAAAGGCCCTCTCACCAGTAGAGGATGCTGTTCTTCCATGCATAGCAAGCCCCCCCCCCCCCCCCCCACACACACTCTTCATCCCAATTCCATCCAGAAAACCATCCACGTGGGAAGGGATTCCTATTGGGCCATTTTGTAAGTGTGTTTTTACACTTCAAAGACAAGAGAATCTTTCACTTGCTAAAGTTACTTTAAATATTTTGGTGGTGATTTTTAAATCTGTCATTTGTAAGGAAGTGAAAATAATGGAGGCAAGTGGGAATGAATTAAATGCGGCTGCCTAAGATATAAATATCAGCCACTGTTTTCTCTTCTATGAATTTCTTGCACCCATTAATGAATCTGAAAACAATGCATTTCGATGAAGGGAGGGTGCTTCTTGACTTGATCAGAATTTTCCCTTTGGTGAATAATGAGGCCAAAGTAAAAGCTGTGGGCTGAAGAACAAATAAAAGCAAGACAGTCATTCAAATTAATTCTAAAAAAGAAAAAAAAAGCTGAAGGGGGAAAATCTATCTCCAAGGGAAAATGAAAAAAAGAAAGGAGATGGAATTTGCCAGGTGGGAAGCAGAGAAACACATAAAGCCTGAGGAAATGAGTATAATAAAAAGGAAAATAAGAAAAGTACTTGTTCCTCTGAAAAGAAGAGCTTGTAAAAATATAAGCAGGATAAAATTATACAGGAACCCTTTCTCTCCCAATAAGTAGCCTTTCATTCATTTGACAAGCATTTCTTGAGTGCCTCACACTTACAGAGAACACCAGAAGTGCAGGCACATAGCTGAATGGCACCAGGTCCAGTTTCCAGGAAGCTTAGCATCTAAGAGCACAAATACATCATATAGAAATTATAAAGTAAAGAAGAAAGTAATAGATGTCGTGAGAGAAATGGGTATCAAGTATTACACATGACAAGAAGAGAGGGAGTTGTCTCTGTGTTGATGGATGTGTCAAGGAAGAGCTCATAAAAGGGACAGGTTTTCAGTTTGACCCTAAAAGGATGAGTAGGATTTCAATAAGAGGATTTGGGCATTCTTTATAGAAAGAAGAAATGACATGATTAAAGGTTCAGAGTTGGGAAAGTAATTTGTTTTTACTGTAAGTGCTTGAGGAAAGAAGTAGTGGGATGCCAGACTGGTAAGAGGCTCTTACAAACCAAATCATGAAGACCTTGGAAAGTCAGGCTAAGTGTAGACTTTATTCTGCAAGCAAAAGTTTCTTATCTGGGTTTGTGCATAATTTTCAAGAGGCCCATAAAACTCCTTGTGTATCATTGTGATTGTGCTTTTTTTTTTTCTGGGAAGAGAGCCATTAGGTTTTTGTTGTTGTTGTTGTTTTAAATCAGAATCTCAAATGAATCCATAGCTTGAAACAATTTAGAACATAGAGAAGACACCTCTTATAGAGTATCTGCTCAGCTCCCAAATTCTCTTCTTTTTGGGATACTGACCTTGCCATACAAGGATATGACCTCTAGGGCCAAAGCTGTATAGTCTGACCTTGCCACAGTGGTTGCAGTTGAATGAAGCTGGGGAAACAATTGATCCTGGCTGACACAATCAGATCCCAAGAGTATACAGATGTGAACTGAAAAATCTGGAGGCTGGGAGTGTGGGAATTAGAACTCGAGACAAAATATTCATGAATTCCTTATTTTCAGGTATCTATCAACTACTTTGATTTCTGTCTTCCATGGTGCTGAGTTGTTCAAATCTTTCTTGAGTTCTTTGCAATAACCTCAGTATCCTTCCAGTTCCCTTTTCCCTCTCTCTTCCTCTCTTTTGTTTTTGTTTTTGTTTTTTTTGATTGGCTAGCCAGAGGTGATTTCTTTCACTTGTAGCCAAAAGAACTCTGACTGATATAGAAACTGTATTTCAAATACTGAAATGAGGCAGTGAGAAAGTATTGAAATGTTTGCATAGAAGCATGGCATTATCTAAAAACCATTTTAGAAACATCAGAGTTGTCTTTAAGTTTTCTCTCTTTCTCCAGTCTTCAACATCAAATCAGCATTCATCCATTTTGTCTGCCCAAGATGTCCAGTATCCATCCCCACTGCAGCCATCCTAGTTCAGGTCTCAATTGATGACTCTTCTTGTAGACCATTGAAATGAGCTAACTCTGGGCTCTAATCCATTCCTTGCAGTGCTGACAAGTGTTCTCTGCAACTTGTATATGATTATAGGCATCAGCTCAAAACTTTTAGCCTACACATTTTTAGTGAAAAGGCCTAAACTCTCCAGTCCAGCATTCAAAGCTCTTCACAGTCTGGCCACAATCTACCTTTCCAACATTATCAATGATAGATAATACTCTTAAAGTGACAAGACTCCACTTCAGATCAGGTCCTGGCCTCCAAGTCTCTACACACACTGCCCCTATGTTTGAAATGATACTTATTTTTCTTTTTACCCTGGTCATTCAACATAGGTTTCATCTATGTTGTCCTTCCCTGCTCCATCCAGGCAAAATTGTTCTCTCCAGATTTTTTGTATTCTTATAGCAGAGGATTTTATTTCATTTTGACATAGTATAGCTATTTATTCACCTCTGACTCCCTTTCTATTCTATAAGCTGTTCAAGAGCATGTCTTTTTATTTATTTTTATTTATTTTATATTTAGGACCTAGCACAATGCCTTTCAAAAGTGGGTACTTGGTAAATATTTCATGGATATGCAGAGGAATTGGTAGATATAAGAATTAATGAAGGCAATAAAGAAGACATTGGGGAGAGATATAGAGAAGACCTAGTATGTAGCATTGCCAGTTTCAAAACAGTCAAGAAGGGATTGGTCAACAGTACCTAAGACTGGAGACAAGTCAAAGAAAGGGTGAAGGGTGGGGAAAGCTCACTGGCTTCAATGTGAAGAGGCAACTGCTAAGATACATTCATAATGTGGAGGAAAGTGGCTGAAGAGGTGAAAATGCCATTATGTGAGGAAGGTGGGAAGAAAGCAGAAGAAAAAGAAACAGTTTACTTCTTTGGGAAGTAGGGAAAGAAAATGAGGTTAATTGGGGGGTGGGTGGGGACAGTCTAGTCCAGTAAGGCAAGGAGTGAAATCAGAATGGTCCTAGAGAAGGTGGAAGTTGGTGGTGTTGGCATTGCCAAGAGAGAGAAAAGCCTCCTCTTTGAAATAGAAAATAGATCTGGATAACAACAATTATTTTGGAAGAAAAATGAGATTTCTTAAATCCAAGAAAAGAATAAATAGAAAGAACTGCAGTCCCCAGTGTTATTCATTTTCACTCAGTAGTACAAAGAGTATTTCCATTGCCTCTATCAAGAACTCTCCCCCAAGCAAAGTTCATCCAATATAGAGTCAAGACAAAGGTAGAATAACTATAATTTTGTAAATGGGAGACGTTAAGGACATAAAGACAGCAAAGATCACTTGAATTGTATCCGTTTCACGTCAAGGGCACCCTTATAATCACATTTAGTTACACATGGATGGGCTGTGGAAACAGCTGGGTGGACCTTAATTTAATTTAACTAATTGATTTATTGGTTTCATTAATTGCTGTCAAAGGATACAAATACTGTCCCCAAGGGCCACAGTTTAGTTGGTCATCACTACAGCTTCTAGAAGAGTAATTGGATTTCTTAGTTTAGCCCTGGAGGTGAGCTATCAAAGAGCTAGTAGGATTTAACAATATAGTGCCATGGAAAATAAAGACAGAGGACTACCTATTGATATAAACAGTGCCTCCTTCTTTCTCATTCTCCTCAGTGGCAAGGTCTTTTTCCATTAGTCTTCTTTAATTCCTTTTTATCAGAGTAAATTTCCTTCATTTCCTCTTCAAGAACTCTCTCTACTATCCGTTTCTTTGGATTTCATCTTTTATTTTTAACCTTGGCTTTTCTCTAATTATCTTAGGTGCCATCGAATCTTCTTTATACATAAATGGGATATGAATCAATAAATAATTTATAAAATTGTTAACTCAGAAACTGACGGTTTGGTTTTTCCAGTTACATTACAGCCTTTGAACATAATGTCAGAGCCCAAAACCTTGAGTTACAGATGTTTCTCCTTCTTTCTTACATAAAATGAACACCTACCCAATTTTTTAAAAAATAAAAATATCAAGTATTGAGAAGAAAAAATAATTTAGAATCCCAGATTTCTTACCTTTGGATGTTTTCCCTATGTGTATAGATATGCCTGAATCTCAAGAAGGAAGAACTATACGTAAAACTTTCAGTGGCTGCTTTACTCTGTAACCCACCAAGACATAAGCAGCACTTTTGGCTTTTTTTAAATTGATTTAGGTTTTTATTTATTTTTGAGAGAGAAAGAGACAGAGTGCAAGCAGAGGAGGAGCTGAGAGAGAAATAGAGACCCAGGATGTACAGAATTTGAAGCAGGCTCCAGACTCTGAGCTGTCAGCACAGAGCCTGATGCAGGGCTTGAACTCATGAACCGTGAGACCATGACCTGAGCCAAAGTCGGACGCTTAACCAACTGAGCCACCCAGATGTCCCCACAAGCCGCACTTTTAAACCTTGAAACAAAATCAGGGGGGAAAATGTCTTCCCTCCTTCCATCGTCTTTTCCTCCTTTGCTCTCTCCCTTCCGTCCCTACCCAGATTTGGCATGCCTAGAACCTATGTCAGTGCCCAGTAAAAATTAACAGTGCCAGACACGGTAACCAATATATCTAGGAGAACATAAGTGACTCTAGATGGGGAACTGTAATGCTGGGCAAAACAGAGGCTGTGGTGTGCAGAGCTGTAGCAGCATTCAGGGGAAGTTGCTTAACCCAGCACACATAGGAAACATCCCCTGGAGGTACTTTCCAAAAGATTTGGTAGAAGGATGAACATTTTGAGCCACTTGAGTCCAATATCAGTCAAATAAATAAAATAAACCAATGAAATTTGAGCCATGGCCATTGATACGACCTCATTCATCTACAAAGTCTTATAGACCCTAGGGAAATTCAGGTGTTAGTTGGGACATTCTTAGATACTCAAGGCCTAATAAATTTGTGCCCCATTTCATAATGTGGGTTCTCCCCTTGCCATACCCCTTCTGTAATTAATGGCTATCCCACTACAAAATGCAGATTTCCTTTTTAAATATTTAAGCTTTGATTCCCAAATTAATTTAGGACTCCATTTCTTCTGAAAGCATATATAAAAATTGTCTTACACTGGCAGGATGAATGGAACAATGTGTATTGTGATTAATGCAGGAATAAAAAGGCTGAAGACATAGGGACAATCCCAACATATCAATGTCAACCCATAGTCTTGAACAAAGGTTTTATAAAAGAAACTCTCTATGTCCAAAGGACTCCTAGAAAGAAGCATGTCTGATTTAAATCTATAGTTTCCAGCTCTCCTATTTAGTTTGTGGTTAAACACTGACTCCCATGGTATTTTACACTTGAATAATTTTATTTTACACACACACACACACACACACACACACACACACACACACACACTGGTGCCTTGCTATTATACCATATTGTTGTTTTAATATTAGGGAACTATTGAAATACTAGAATTCAGTCTTTACAAAATGACAATAATGTTACTTTAACTGCCTGTAAAATACAGTTTTCTTACTATAGTGACATTCACATTGAATTGCAACACAATTTTGTATTATACAATTTCTTAAGACCCTTAATATGCTTCTAGCTCTTAGGAGTATGATTTGATTTTAACTGTATACATAAAATGTAAATATAATAACTGCAGATGATATGTTCCATGTAATGAATCAAAAGATCTCTATAGACCAAGAAAGTCAGAAACCTTTGAAAACTACCTCAGTGTTTTCCAGCCAGTGAACTTCATCATGTGAATATCATCTTGTCAGCGGGGGCCCCTTTACAGAAGGACTTGTTAGGCAATGTCTGTAGTAAATACCATTGTAGTAGGGTTTCGAGTGTCTGTGCAGTTACCTAGACTCTCTGGGGCAATCAGCCCTTTTGATAATAATTCTGAAAATTGATTCATGGGCTCTTACAACTAGAAAGGCTCTTAGAGATCATCTAATATAGCCAAACTCCCTCAATCGGGACCTACTTCTAGACACACACAATGGATCTGGTTCTTCTCTCAGTATTTCCCTTAGTTTTGCTTGTGCAGTACGTTCGCCTGTTCAGAATCCAGAGCTATAGCAGCAGTCTGAATACCTACCTCTATGATGCTTCCAAATTTTATTTCATGTTCATTAAACTGAAAGCTAGCATTTCTATGGCATAGCTCTTTTTCTTTAATGTGAAGAATGGGAGCCACCAGAACAGAAACTGGACTAAACTGGACTAACCTCAAGGCATTTTGCAGGAGAAACTCAGGCTGCATAGCTCTGAGGACCAGCTGCCCATCACGGAGTGGCTTTCCCTGGAAAACGCTAGTGAATTGGGGGTCAGTCAAAGACTGACAAACCATGAGCTGTTTGCAATATGAGGACCCTAAATCCTGTTCATTCTTCAAAACCCAGTTTAAATATCTCATTCCCCTTCCTAATATTAATAATTAATATCACTTCTTCTTATTCCCAAGTGCTTTGTATACCTCTTTGCTGTGGTTTAAGAATCTCTGCCAGTGAGATTGCGTAGTTTATTGAGGAACATGACTCTATCTTATCAATTTTGTTATCTTCAATGCCTGAAATAGAATAGTTATTTAATAAATGTCTGAATGGAGAAGAAAATGTCAAAGAAAAACATGAAGATAGCATACTCTTTTTATTCAACATCAGGGAGCATCAGGAAAAGAATGTAAAAACGTATGAAATCTCCTCTCCCCCTTGCATGACCAGAAAAGCCTATGAATATAGTCAGATAGTCCTAACCAGTGTAGTAAATTCATTTCTGAAAACGAGGCAAGTTTACATTGTCTCTGCACCTCTGATATCTCTGACCAATGTTATTTAAATTGTTTACTCTTTGTTCAGATAATTCTCAGTGCCACACATCCTCCAATAATGTTAACCAACTGCACACTCACAGAACGTAGATTGATTGCAGAAAAACGCCAACATTTTCTTTCATAAATACTTTCACACAGGACACAGAACTGTCTCTGCAAGTCACTTTATTAACGTCGTTTGAAAACCAGATTGACTTCAGGAGCTATTGTCTGTGACATTTTGCTGCTGTTTTCCTTCGTCCCGCACTCTGTACTGTAGTCTCCACAAAAGAACACTAGAGGGATCAGCTTCATATTTTTCAGAGGCCTTTGTGTTAACCAAGCCAAGTACAATTATGGCTCTTCCCAGAAGAGGGAAAGAATAATGTTGGCAATAGAGTGTTACCCACCCAGAACCACACAAAAAGCTGCAAATATAACCAAAATGGCTTTCTCAGCCTTTATAAACCCAGAAAGCTACGTGGCATTTTCTGTGGCCAGAGGCAGCACTTGAAGAAATTACCTTTAAAAAGCTGGTTAGAGGTCTGTCGGAGCTTTGAAAGAAACTCAAAACCTGGGGAGGGATTGAAGGAATAAATAAGCAGACTTGTTGTTTAATAAGACTGCCAATTTTTTTTTTTTTACTTCCAAGGGACAAAATCAAGTAAATGTCAGATTTTTCCCAGCTGGTAAACACATTCAGATTTCAGACGAAAATCCTCCAAAAAGAGTAGGGTTGATAATGACAAAGTAAGAAAAACATGAATTCCTTTTTTTTTTTTTCAAAATAGGATAGAAAAATAATTCAGTCATCCTTAATCTGGACATTTTTCCTCTTCACTTCGCCTAAATTGTGGATGTGAATAAAGACATAAATGGATGAAACAGTATAATTTTAGTGTTTATGGATGCATAAGAGAACTAATCAAGCTGGTGATCCAAGTCTGTCAGAACTAACACGGTAACTGAATCAGATAAAATTAAAGGGGAAAAAAAATCCTCGCGTCTGCAGTGTCACTCTGTAGCTTTAATCTGTCAGTTTCAGAAAGACATTGTCAGCTCCTATACTGATCTGGTTAGTGAACTACCTCACTTGCTGATCCTCTCATCCTCCTGGTCCCTGTGGTTTGTCCTGATTAAAATGAAAACCATACTGCTCTAATAATTTGACCCTACCATTTCTCTTCTCAAAACTTTGCAGTGGCTTTTAATTGCACTAAAACCTGGAATCCAATTTAAAATCGATTTGGGGGCTCTAAGTCCATGTCTCAAATGTTCTCATGTCTCTGACCCCACTGCTGGCCTCACTGCTCTCCACAGTCAGGAATGTCAGTCCAGGCAGTCAATCTGCTTGACTCCAATAACATCCTGACATGATTCCCCTCTCTCTTGATTGTACCTTTCTCTTCTCCAATAAATAAACTCTCAGCTGGAGTGCAGCCACAACGGCCTATTTTTGTTGGTCATGCCAGTTGTCATTTATAAGATTTGATGTGCAATATATCTTGTCTTGTTTCTTCTGAAATTATAAACTCCATGCTTTTTGACTTCTCGATAAGTCCACAGCTTGGGGGGCTCCAGAAAAGTGGTTGACTCTTCACTGGAGGATATCTGAAAGGAAGCTCTGATGTTTGTTTTTATAAGCCAAGAGTGCTAATATAAATTCAAAACTTTCTAGAAAAGCGCTGTGATTCCCTTCAGCCATCCCTCTTCATTCCTCACTCCTGATTTGGTCCCTCCCTGCTCTGTAAAAAATAGAAAAAGAACCCTGGCTTTCCTATATTGTGGAACTTTCCAGCAATGTCCTTCCATAAAAGGGATGGGTCTTGTTTCAGAGCCAAGGGATCTGCCTCCAACAGTTTGGGCTGCATGGTGGTAGGGTTTTTTTTTTTTTTTTATACTTTTAGACAACGTGGAAGTGTCTGGAATGGTGCCTTCATTCCTAGCCATTCTAAGAATTACTCAGTGTTTCAGGGCCTTGAGCCAGTAACCACTGCCCAACCACCTCTGCCACGTTAGCTCTGACGGGGGGTGAGGGGGGTGGGGTGAGCTGTGGGTTCAGGAAGGCCAGAGTGATGGGGTCCCCCATGCTGAGAAACCCATCACAAGACTGACAGTAATTCTGAAAGGCAAAAACACCCACCCTCTAGTTCCTACTACCCCCACTGTCTATAGAACTGTAGCAAGTAAGTTGTTTAGAAATCACCCTCACCTGGGCTTCTCAAAGTTTAAGGTGCCAAGACTCTTAGCAAGGCCATGACCCACATATCCAAGCCCTGGGCAACCCTGGCCTCAGGCTGCATCCATCCAGACAGGGTTCCTTTTTCCTTCTTTCTTTCTTTTTTTAAATTTTGGGAGATGGCATATGCCTGTCCTCTGCTCTGCTGTTTGAGCCATCTCCTTTGCAGCTACCGGGCTGGTGGATGCTCCCTAACATCACAAGCTCCCCAACATAGAACCCAGGAACTTGAACCAGTAAACGTCAGTGAGTTTGAATTTCTGATGAAATTAACTGTGAAGAAAAAGGTGAGGCTTTGTTGGACTGTATAGGTTCTGCAAGAAAAATGGATCTCTTTGGTTCTAAGAAGTTGGCCTAGGTGTCTTGCTCTAACTGATTCATATAAAGTGCTACTGCCTAACCAGGAAGCTGTAATGTCCTTTTTATATACACACACGTTCATGCACGTGCATGCATGTGCGTGTGCACACGTGCACATGCACGCATACACACACACACACACACACACACACTGTGTTCACTATGAAGGGGTATCAAGATGGGTTTGAATCTTGCTTGTCTCTGACATTTATGATTCTGACACGTTATTACGCATGAGTCTTAATAAGTTCATCTATAAAATGAGGTAGAACTGATTAAACCCACTCCAGTCCCTCATGGTCTATCCTCACTTTTCTAATATTTTAACATGAGTGTTCCACAGTCTCCCTTGGTAATCTAGTCAAATTCCAAATCACCATTCTGATCACAATGTAATCTTCCTACCGGAAGGGACCTTGTGTGCTGTGTTGCTCTGTGTCTTCACTACCTTAAAATATACTTGGTACAACAAACGTTGGTTGACTTAATGAGAGGCGGGAAAAACTGCTTAGTCTCCAGTCTCAAGTCTGCCACACAAAAAGCTGTAAGTAACCCCCAGCCAGTCGTCTGAGCTGCTTTGGCGAGTTTCTTCATCTGTAGAACAAAGTGTTTGCAGCACAGAGACTCTGGTTCTCGAAGACACTCTTTCTCAGTTAGGAGATTATTGCAACCTTCAGTTCTTTTCCCTGCTGAACTTTCATCATCTCAGGCAGTCTTCACATCAAAAAGACATCCCCTGATCATTCAGAATGCAGGCTCCAAGCCCAGCTGCTTCAGTTTGTATCTCAGCCCTCCCAGTAACTAGCTCTGGGTTTGGGGACAGACTCTTCAACCTTCCTGAGCCTGTTTTTTATCTGTAAAATGGAAATAATAATGCTACCACCTCAGGGAGCTGTTGTGATAAGCAGGTGACTACATTCATGTAAAGAATCAGAAAAGTGTGTGATTAAGAGTGGGCACTCAATAAAAGTTCACTATAACTATATGACTACCTTTCATTCCCATATTTTGAATTTAGATAAGTAAAAGTGACTGGCATTTGGGAATTTTGAATATAATTCCTGTTTTTATTTCAAAATTTTCTCTTTGTGGTCAATTGTAGCCTAAATTCTATACATAGCAATCTAACTGCGTGCCAAGTATAAGGAGCATAACTGTTTTTTAAAAAGCCTTGGATGCAATATCCATCCTATTTATCAAGAATATGACTAATAACATCTTCTAAAACTTACAGTGTAGTATGTGTCCTTATGCTTATCCTAAGCCACAAATCGAAGGACTTCAACCGAGTTTACCTGGTCTTGATTTCTATATCTTTATCCTCATGAGGGAGATTTTTTTTAATATGAAATTTATTGTCAAATTGGTTTCCATACAACACCCAGTGCTCATCCCAACAGGTGCCCTCCTCAATGCCCATCACCCACTTTCCCCTCCCCTGACCCCTATCAGCCCTCAGTTTATTCTCAGTATTTAAGAGTCTCTTATGGTTTGGCTCCCTCCCTCTCTAGCTTTTTTTCCCCCTTTCCCTCCCCCACGGACTTCTGTTAAGTTTCTCAGGATCCACATAAGAGTGAAAACATATGATATCTGTCTTTCTCTGTATGACTTATTTCACTTAGCATAACACTCTCCAGTTCCATCCACGTTGCTACAAAAGGCCATATGTCATTCTTTTTCATTGTCAAGTAGTATTCCATTGTATATATAAACCACAACTTCTTTATCCATTCATCAGTTGATGGAAATTTAGGCTCTTTCCATAATTTGGCTACTGTTGAAAGTGCTGCTATAAACATTGGGGTACAAGTGCCCCTATGCATCAGTACTCCTGTATCCCTTGGGTAAATTCCTAGCAGTGCTATTGCTGGGTCTTAGGGTAGATCTATTTTTAATTTTTTGAGGAACCTCCACACTGTTTTCCAATGGCTATACCAGTTTGCATTCCTCATGAGAGAGATTTTGATCTCCCTGTATTTAACATCAGTTTTATTACTTTCTTCTTTAGGGAATGAAGAAACTTTTCACTTTAGAAGTGAAGAAACATTGAAAAAATCACATTGCTTGTCCTTAAAGTTTTTATTGTTACTATTATTAATCTAGCTCCAACCACACACCGGGACACAATTTTCCCTGTGGTGGAACATGGTCATTTTGCTATTCTGAGCAGAGTTTGTGAAGACTGAAGTTGAAAGAGCTGTGAACTATGGATAACCCGTATATTCCAAAATGGTTGTTACATTATTATTTTTCTCACAATTATCAAAAAAAACACACAGATTTATTTAGTAAGGCTCAGAACAATGAAATAAATACAGTACTGATTTCAAATGCAAATGTCATGTCATTGCTAAATGAGTCAACCTTCAAAAGACAATGATAAATCAAGCAGATAATTTCTGCGTGTCAAAGAGTTTTAAAGGTGATAGCTAGTAAATTGAAGTACACATCAAAGTTTCTCAAATAAAAATGTTAAATATAAGTTACTTCTTCATACACATCTAAAACCTGTCAAGTACAGGGGAAAATAATCTGTCTCACCCCCAACCATTAACTGAACAGATCACAGAAGTAACTGGCATCTTTCCACCTCCCAGGAGTGGCCCCAGAGGAGAGTGGCAGCAGCATCATTTCACCTGTGTGGGCGAGTCACCGAGTTCTGACCCCTCCAGCAGCAATCATGACTGGGCTGCAACATGTCCACATTGAAATGGCAGTGCCCGCGTGTGGTTAGAATGCCAGACTCAGAAAACATTTCTGGATGCGTCAAGGCTTGAGCCTGTTGAAGTCTAGCTTATTGGTCATCTGAGCCAGAAAGGACACGGGGTGATTTACAAATACGTGTGCATACCCTGTAGAAATCACTTGGAGGAGGATTCTCTGAAACACCGAACTTCTTGCAGCCAAGTATGCAGGGTCTTGAGCTTTAAGATGTGGGTGTCTGAGTTAATGACAACACCTATTTTCACCAGCTCACGAAGCCTGAGCCCCCCAGGTTACATGTGTCTTACATATTTTGAAGAGAGATTGATGCTACCTGTTGTTAATTTATGAAGTGAGTGGGTTGAGATTTAAGGAGGCGGATAAATCGTGACATGCAAATGATTTTTCCTCCCCCTATGGATCAGAACCTTAATCATACAATAAATATTCTTGTTCTCCATGTGGATGATGCAGGTGATCTCAATTCACAAGGGCATGTAAAATCCAATATGTATTTTTCCATTCCCAAGTGAAAAAGATTTTAGGTAAACTACTACCTTTGTACTGGAATTTGTTTATCACTGACGGCCACATAAACAACACTGCTGGAAATTATAGAGGAGCAGCCCAATTACTTGTCAGCACCGTTCTCCTCTGTTAAGCCAGAGTCCATGTGCTGTGCCTTTAAGGCAGGGGGTCTTGCTCCCAACTTGGGGCTGAACTCTGTCCTCCTGGGCCAGTGAGTCAGACTCCGCAGGCTCAGACAGATGGAATCTCCCCCAGTGAGAGCCCACAGCCTTCTACAGGGAAAAAGACATCAGAGTGCCTGAGGGGAATAGTTCCCCCTCTGACCTCCCAGCTCCAAGTATTCTTTACTGAGAGGGCCAGAATGTCCTGAAAGCCTGTGAAAATTAAAAAGTGTAATTCATGACACGGGCAAAACTTTTCCTTCCCCCCATCATCTAGGACCACCTAGGGAAAATATAGAAATGGCCTAATGCCAGATTCAGGACTGAGGGAAGAGAACCAGAGCCAATTTCTTTTCAATCTTTCCATAGTACCTACACCACACACACACACACACACACACACACACACACACGCAGTTTCAAGTTTCAAGACAGGGATAAGAAGAGAAATTCAGTGAGAAACTATAGCTCTTCCCCCAAAATGTGTGTGTGTGTGTGTGTGTGTGTGTGTGTGTGTGTGTGTGTGTGACAGAGAGAGAGAGAGAGAGAGAGAGAAGCAGGGGGAGGAGAGAGAGCTACATCTAGAAACTCTAACTTTTCACCACTTCCCAGAAGAAAAGAGAGATGGAGAGAGGAAGAAGAGGAGAGAAGTGGAAGAAAGGCAGGGGGAGGAGGGACAAGGATGAGGGAGGGAGGAAGAGAGAGGGAGTGGGAGAGGCAGCTGAGATGATAAACTGAAAGAACAATCAAAACAAAGTTTCCTCTCCCTTCCTCCCACACTTGCAGATTTTTTTTTTTTTTGGCAGCTTCCAACCTTGCTAACATTCCCAAGAGCAAGTTTTAAAGAAATTCTCAAGAGGCCCACAGAACTCAGTACATGGACACACTGGAAATGTCTGAGTCTCAGATGGCTCTGAACCAGGGCCCTGGAGGAGTTGCATTTGACTGTGAATGCAGGCTTAAAAAGAGCTCTGTAGCACTAGGAGCTGTCTGTCTGTCCCTGGTCCCTCCTAAGGCCCTGAGGAGAAGTAGAGTGGTGGCTGGGCCACATCCACCCCAGGCCAAAGCCAGAGGGCCCTGTGGAATCCAGCTCACCACCCCTACCCTGGCTCGCTAAACCATCCCAGATCTTTGTTTGTAAATGTTACTGTCTTCTGTGTTCAAATGTGCAGAATAGTATCAGAAAGAAAGCAAAAAAGGAACAGCTTTTTTTGTTAAGTACAAAGAAACATTTGATGTTAGCACAAATTAAGTGAAATAGGACCTTATTTTTACATCCCAAATTGAGGAATGGGATAGCTGATTTATAGATGTAAACTCTTTCCTAAAAGCAGAAATTAAAACTTACTTAAGCTTTGCTTCCTAACGGTTTAGTGCACGACTAGCTTGTAAACTAGCATGGTTCATGTTCTCTAATGACATTTTGATTTAAGTTTGAAACACTAAGGTTTATCTGCTAATAATTATCTGCTAATAATCTATTCTTAATTTAAAAATGCAATCCAAGAAGATGTAACATTTAACAACTTAGATTCTTTTTGTAACAGCATAGCCTTTAGTTAATCTTGTTAACCTAGCAACAAATTTATCCACTGATCAAATATATTAGATAATAATATGAAAAGATTCAGTAACATTGAAATATACTATTGGTTTTATCTCCCTTCTGAAGAGATTTCCATTGGTTTCCTTTTTCCAACCAATTCTTTAGCTTGGAATCCAAAGCCTTTAATAATCTGACTATTTTCTTTCTTTCTTTCTTTCTTTCTTTCTTTCTTTCTTTCTTTCTTTCTTTCTTTCTTTCTTTCTTTCTTTCTTCCCTTCCTCCCTCCCTCCTTCCCTTCCTTCTTTTTCCTTCTTTCTCTTTTTTCTCTTATTAATGTCCTTATGAACTTGGATCTGTCTCTTTATGTCTCATAGCTTTCCTCATGCTATTTCTTTTTTCTAGAATGACTGTCTTTTCCCTACTCTCTGCCCATGTCAGTCCTGCTCATCCTCCAAAGACTAATAAGTACTGCCATCTATTTCAATTCTTCCAATTGGATATTCCTACCTAAAGCTTTGACATATGACCTCCATTGTGGCTGCTTATATTTCTTATGCCCCTCAGTAGAAGACATGTTCTCTATTCTGTTCTTTATCATAGTTTTATCCCCCCACTGTACATGGCCTAACCTCCATGTTGAAAAACATACTAATTCCTTGAACACCACCACCTGCCCCCTTCCCCCTTGCAATGAGCAAGTACCAGAGCAGCAATGCCAATTTTTTTTCTCAGTCATCTGCTGTGATCTGCTAACGTAGAGACGGAGTTTTCTTTAGTATACACAGATATCATTGCAATGCAAGTAAAGCAAAACTGTAGGTCTCAAGCACACAGACCTGCCAAGTGAAATGATTAACTTGAATAATCACATGAAGCCAGGTTCCCAGAAGTCCCCCTAACCCTGGGTCTCTAGATCGCCACCACACCATACAACTATGGGGATGTGCCTCTGAAAATTGAATTGACCAAATGTGTCCATTTGTCTCATTTGGTTTGCCTAATCAATACAAAACAGGTTTACTACAAGGACCGAAAATGTTCTTGTCTATTCCTCTAAAAATCTTAGACCTTAATCTGTTTTCATAGGATCAGCTACTTGAACTCTTCTTTATTTTCCAGAGTCTTCCTTTTGGCTTATGAAACATTCCACCATGTTGCCTAAAGGTAGATATTAATTTACTCACAGGAACTGAACTGTTTTCCCCTTAATTAAACATTGCCTTCTCGACCGCATTATATGATTTTCAAAAGAAAAAGACAAAGCAAAACAAAACAAAAACCCCTATATTTGCTGAAAGGGTTGAGGATTTTTATGAAGCATTTCAACTGATTTGTCAGAAAGCAATATGCAGTACAGCTGTTCTCTACCCCTAAAGCTGGCCTCTCAGATTTTTTGCAGTGCCTTTTTTTCAACCTCTCTCCCCGCCTTCAGGCATACTTTTCTTCTGTTATTGCTCTTCCTTGCTCTCTCTCTGCCTGCACCCTTTCACTCCCAACTCCTCACTTGTGTGTCCCAGAGGGAGGAGGCAGGAGTGTAAGTGGAGAGCACAGTCACTTTGGCACACAACTGTGTCCTTAATGGGCATGAGAAGAATTCACTAATAATCACTCAAATACAACCAAAGTATTCAACACAGAAGAAACAGGTGGATACATTTTCCAAACAAATCATCCTGCCCTTTATGAGGTTAAAAAAGGAAAAAGTACACTGCTTGGGGAAAATAACATATACCTCAGGAAGTCATACCAGATATAAATCAATGTGTTTCAGAAGTCTAGATGTCTCTGCCTAAAATTCAGAACTTGGAGTTCAATTTTCATATTTTTAACCATAACAACCACCAAGACAAAGAGATATTTACTTAAAATCTGGAATTTCAAGGGTGAATATATACTTTTTTTAATGTTCATTATTTTTGAGGGAGAGAGAGAGTGTGAACAGGGTAGGGGCAGAGAGAGAGGAAGACACAGAATCTGAAGCAGGCTCCAGGCTCAGCTGTCAACACAAAGCCTGACACAGGGCTTGAACTCACCAGCCGAGATATCATGACCTGAGCCAAAGTTGGACACTTAACTGACTGAGCCACCCAGGTGCCCCAAGATATACTTCTTCATCAGTATTAAGTGTTTTATGTTTTTTCTCAGGAGTAAATTAATAAAATATATCAAACACAATTCTCAATCTTTCAAAAATGAAAACAAAAATGCTTTATCTAGGATCATATGTGAGTGCATTTGGTTCAAGGTAGAAAGGTAGGCAGTCTGAATGAAATGACAGTGGTCTCTCCTGACAGTTTATAGGTTTTACTTGTCCTCAAGGACCAGTGTCAAGGGTATCATAAAGTTATATCCAAAGCTAGAGAACAGAGCCTGGCAACAGGTGTGGTATCTTCCTCATAAAACGTAGTGTGTTTATCTATCCTCCATGTTTTCACATATTCATTCATCAGTGCTTATGACGTTGTAGGCACTGAGTAGATTCTGAAGACATAGCAAAGAAGAAAACAAAGTCTCTGCCCTCCTGAACTTTATCTTCTAGTGGAAAAAGACAGATAAAGAAGAAATAAACATATAAATGGTATGGCAGATGATGATGCATGCTAAGAGGGTAGGAATTGTTGCTTTAAATAGATGTGTTTAAAAAGTCTCTCACAGAGATGACATTTGAGCAGAGACCTGAAGGGAGTGAATGAGTGAGTCATGTGAATAACTGTGGGAAGACTGTCTCAGGCAGCAAGAACACAGCAAGTGCAAAGGCCCTGAGACATGTCTAGTATGTTTCAGGAGCAGCAAGGGGACCAGTGAGGCTAGAGCAGAGTAATTGAGGGGAGAGAAGTGCAAGGTAAGGAGGTCAAAGTGGACACAGAGCACATCCTGTAGAAGCCTGTCAGCGAATAAATGGACTTTGTATTTTACTCTGAATGAGATGGGAAGGTTTTAGATGGCTCAGAGAAAAGAAGAGACATAACCTTAAATATTTTAAAAGGATCATCTGGGGGCACCTGGGTAGCTCAGTTCGTTAAGCATCCAACTTCGGCTCAGGTCATGATCTCACGGTTGTGAGTTCAATCTCCTTGTTGGGCTCTGTGCGAACAGCTCAGAGACTGGAGCCTGCTTCAGGTTCTATGTCTCCTCTCTCTCTTCCCCTCCCCTACTCACACTCTGTCTCTCTGTCTCTGTCTCTCTCTCTCTCTCTCTCTCTCTCTCTCTCTGTCTCTTTGTCTCTCTCAAAAATAAACATTAAATTTTTTTTTTAAAAAAGGATCATTTGGATGCTGCATGTAGGATAGACTAAAATAACAGTGGTAAAAGTGGTAATAGGTAATGATGTACCTTGAAGATAGAGCTGCCAAGATTCAATAGATACATTGGTGCAAAGGATGAAAGTGGGTGGGGACAGTGAGAGGAAGGAAGGAAGAAAGGAAGGAAGGAAGGAAGGAAGGAAGGAAGGAAGGAAGGAAGGAGGGGAGGGAGGGAATCCCAGGTTCTTGGTCTGAGCAATAGAGATAGAGATAGCTAGAGAGATAGAGTTGCCATTTACTACAATGTAGGATACAGTGGAGTCAGGAGAGGGGTTTCTTTCCCTCCTTCCTTCCTTTCTTCCTTTCCTTTTATTATTTTTTTAATAATAATAAAAAAAAGATTTTGTCAAGAAATTACCCGACAGTTATCCTGATAGGAATCATCCAATAGGGAAATAAAAAACAAAAACAGTGATGCTAGAGTGATACTGGGTATAAGGGACAGGACTGGCCTTGGTTAAGAAGCTGGCAAGTTCATGCATAGACACAAGAGTCAAGATAGAGCTTGGTGGGTTATTAGAAGTGGTAGTGGGAAGTTGGGGACATTTTCTTCCATTTGGTTCTATTTTCTCTGGTCTTTGATGAGGAATTAGGATAAAGAATGTTTCTCATTATCCTCCTCATTTTATCTCTGACCCAGTTATCACACTCTACAACCATCCAAACCCTTCACTGTACCACCTTGGAATAGCTTACCCATTAGCAGCAAGCCATCCCCCACCCCTTCCACTTATTCAATGTTTCCTTTCAGCCCACACTTACCCTTCTCCACTTGGATCTACATTGCTGGGGCTGGGAGATTGCAAACATATTTCTGCAGGCTCCCTGCCAGCTGCCTTCCTTCTGCCAACAGAAGACAGTGGAGAACAGAAGGTGGAAGGGAGGGAGCAGTTTCTTGCTTCTGGCTCTGATGGTGTGGTAGTTGTAGGCAATTGTGGCAGTAGGAATCAGGGACTGAATCAGGAATCTGGACTCCAACAGCCCAGCCAGGGCAGCACCTTCTTAGTGGTTCTAGCCCTCGGTGAGATGGATCCAGAACTGACTGTGACAGTTTCTTCAGGAGCACAGCAGCAAGGGTTGGCTTATGGGCATTAGCAGCTTCTGATCTCTGAGAATCTACTTCTCCTTTTGTACCCCTTCAGTCTCCTCCTCTCTTGCCTTTCGTTCCTCTGTTCCTGCCAGAAGCTTTGTAACCAGTTCCTTGAATTAAATTTCCACAGTATGGAAGACATGAAATGGTTTCTGTTTTCTTGACCACCAGCCCCTGTCTGATACATAGCCAATACCCTCAACCCCCTTTCAAGGATTTCCTTCATCTTCCTGCCTTAATTAAGACGGACCTCTTCCTCAGTGACACTGTTGCTCTGCAACACTGTTTATTATCTCATGTCTCAACTAGTCTAGGGCCAGGAGGTAGTGTTGACATCTTCATCTTTCCTTGTTGCTGCATTCAGACCACCCCCCAGTCTGTCTTCTCAAATCCTGCTCATTTAGACCAATTCCATTGGATTTTATTAACCTTTACCATCCCATCTGTACTCAAGTTATTCCTTTCCTTTAATGAAAGGTTTGGGCATCTAGCCCCAAACTTCGTTTTTATCCAAGCCCTGTTGAAAGCCTGAATGATCTCAGTGCCTACATGGATGACCTCCTGACTCACCCAGCATCCTCAGCTTTTGGTTTTTTGGCCTTTCCCAGGCTCTTCTCCATTCCATTCAGCCCCTCATTCTTTCATCATTTCTATTTTATCTGTTCCATAACCAAACTCACTAATTCCCCTCCTTGTTCACAAACCCTCCTATCTTTAGCATACTGGATTGGGTACCCTTTGGCCTTTATTCAACTTCATCAGCATTTCCAGTGTATGGATTCCACTATTTTCTCCTATTTAATCATTAGCTTTCCCCCCCTTCCTCATTTTCCTCCTGAGATAATCTCGTTTCATGACTTATGGTTTCAACAGCATTCTTGTCAATATCTTCACTCTCTTGCTATGCTATCTTTTCATTATACAGGTCCAACAAAACCACAATCCCAAGTTATCCAGTTCTTTTTTTTTTTTTTAATTTTAGACAGAGAGCATGCACAAGCAGGGGAGATGGAGAGAATCTGGAGAGAATCTCTAGCAGGCTCTACACTAAGACAGAGCCTGACTCGGTGTTCAATCCCATGACCCTGGAATCATGACCTGAGCTGAAATCAAGAGTTGGACACTCAACCAACTGAGCCACCCAGGCTCCCCATCCAACTCTTTGTCCATGCCTGTACCTACATAGGTAAACATAGCTAGGGGGGGAAAAATCACATAAGATGGCAGATTGGTTAATTCCTTTAAAACTTTAAAAAACCCAATCTCAAACAAGCTGTGAACTTAACTAGCTCTAACTACCTAAATATTTATCTCTAATCTATATTGTCTCCCTTTTTCCAATGACTTTAATTTTTTTTTAATTATCCTTAAATCTTTAGCCCTTCCTTCAGCCCCTTTGCTTTCAGTGCGTGGTGATCTCACATGTTAATTCATAGAGAAAATAGATGCAGTAATAGGGGTCTCCTCAACTTCTAGATAGCAAATGCACAAACCCGTATATAGATGCCCATCATTCTTACTTCCTGCCTGTTACAACAAAGGAGCTGTGCCACATACTTATTTTAGATAATTTCTCCACTTTTGCTTTAATTTCATCTCTTCACAAATTTTCAGAAATCTACCACTTTTTATTAATGCTTTTCATCTCGAGTCTTCCCAGGAACTTCTGGGTTGTTTGAAAAAAACTGAGGTAAAAATCACATAACATAAAATTAACTATTTTAAAGTACGTGACACGGCATCTGGGTGGCTCAGTCGGTTAAGCATTGGACATCAGCTCAGGTCATGATCTGGCAGTTCGAGAGTTCCAGCCCCACATCGGGCTCTTTCAGATCCTCTGTCTCCCTCTTTCCCTCTGCCCCTCCCCCAATTGTTCTCTCTCTCTCTTAAAAAAATAATAATAAACACTTTTTTTAAAAAGTATGCAACTGAGTGACAGTATATTCACAATGTTGGGCAACCATCACCTCAATCTAGCTCCAAATATTTCATCACCCCAAAAGGGAACTTGTTTCCATTAAGCAATAATTCCCCATTTCTCCTTCCCCATAGGCCCTGGCAACCACTAATCTGCTTTCTATCTTTATGATTTATATATTCTAGATATGTCACATAAACAGAATCATATAATATGCAATCTCTTTTGTGTCTGGCTCCTTTCACTTAGCACAATATTTTTTAAGTCCACTCATACTGTAGTATATATCAATATTTCATTCATTTTTATGACTGAATAATATTCCTTAAAGGGGTATGCCACATGTTGTTTATCTGTTTATCATTTGATGGACCTTTTGGCTTTCCTACCTTTGGCTACTATGAACAGTGCTGCTATGAACATCTGTGTGTAAGTTTTTGTTTAAACACCTGTGTTCAGTTCTTCTGGTTGTAAACCTAGGAGTAGAATTGCTGGGTCATATGGTAATTCTATGTTTAACTTTTTAAGGAACTTGCAAATCATTTTCCACAGTGGCTTTTGATCAAATTTTAAACATGCTCATGTCACTCCAACTGGAAAAGCAAAATCTCAGCCCCCTGCCCTTCTTCGGCTACTAATCTTTCTCTTACCTCCTCTAAGAGCAACTTCTTGGAAAAAGTCGTTTATAGGCTCATCCTTCTTTCCCCTGCCATTAATTGTTGGCACTCCTCCAGACCCAGGCCTATGCATTTTTTCTCTTCTTTTCTCTGTTGTTTCTCCCATCAATTCTCACGTCCTTCCAATTTGTTTTCCAAACTGAAGCCAGTGTAACCTTTTCAAAATACAATTCTAATAGTGTCATCCTTGTTTCAGATAGTCAGAAGATTTCTATTGCTCTTGGGTAAGACAAAAATCCCTAACCTACCTGACCCTGCCTGGTCTCATTCCGCTTCCCTTCTGGCTATTCTCCCACCAGGTGTTCTGTGCCTCTAGAAACCCAGCCATAAGCCTTTGTTCTCACATTTTCTCCTCCAAGAGAAGACCTTTCTCTACCACCATATCTTCACTTGTTAATTTCCATTCTTCACATTTTTGTTCATTTAATAATTCTTCTTTGAAGCCATCCTTAACCTCCATGATTTGGTTAAATCCTATCAGTTCTTATAGCACTGTTGTCTTGGTCAGTTCAAGGTGCTATAACAAAAATACCATAGACTAGTGCCTTAAACAAACAAACATTATTTCTCCCAGTTTTGGAGGCTGAAAAGTCTAAGATCAAGGCACTGGCAGATCCCATGTCTAGTGAGATCCCACTTCCTGGCTTATAGATAGCTATCTTCATGCTGTTATCCTCACATTGCCAAGAGAGGAAGCAAGCTTTCTTAGGTCTCTTCTCATAAGGACATTAACCCCTTCATGAGGATTTCATCCCTGTTACCAAATTACCTCCCCAATGCCCCACCTCCAGATACCATAACACTTGGGATTGGGCTTCAACATATGAATTTTGAAGGACACAGACATTCAGCCCATAGCAACTGTAGTAAACAGGCTGAATTGTAATCATCCAAAATTCATATGTTAAAGTCCTAACCCCCAGTAATTCAGACTGTGACTGTATTTGGGGACAGGGCCTTTAAGGAGGAAATTATGGTAAAGTAAGATCATATGGGTGGGCTTTAATTCAATATGTCCTTATAATAAGAGGAGATCAGGGCACAAACAACACACAGACCAAGGGATAACCGTGTGAATACACAGGGAGAGGCCTGCCATCTCCAAGCAAAGAAGAGAGGCCTCAGAAGAAACCAAACCTATTGGCCCCTTGACCTTGAACCTCTACCCTCTAGAACTGTAAGACAATAAATTCCTGTTGTTTAAGCCACCCATCTGTGACATTTTGTTATAGCAGCCCTGGCAAACTAATACAATCGCCCAGAGTCCTTCTGTTTTGATCTTCAGAGTCACCTTGTAGTTCAAGATGACAGCCGGAAGAAAAAAGAAAGGCAAAAAGATACAAAGGACTCTATTCCCAAATAAGGCATTTTCCTTTAAACGGCTCTTTGAGAAGTCACACACAACACTCACTTCATTGGTCTCATGGCCACACTTAGATGCAAAACAAGTTGGGAAATGTAATTTCTCTGGCCTACTGCTGCCCTAAATAAAACCAAGATCCCATTGCTAAGTAAGAATGAGAGACTAAAAACTGTATGGCAGCTAGCAGTCTCTGCTACAATGGGTAAGTGTCATATAACCTTAGGGAATTAGAAATAAATATATAAATGATGAAGCAAACTAAGCCCATAGTATTACTTTGAAAGTAATGTATAAACACAATCTGTGTATACTTGGTATTTTTGTATTTTTAATGCATAAGAGAATTTGGCACATTGGAGTGTCCAATGCATTAGTTCTATGATTCCCACTTAAATTGTATAATTAGATAATTTATTAAACTTTTTATTTTAACTTCAAAGGCTTAAGAAGATTTTACTGTTTATAAATGGTACCAAGGCACTTTAAAAGAACTTAAATTTCATCATATTTTAAAGTTTAATTAATTAGATTTTTTTCAGATTTACTTAAGTAGTTAGAAAGATTTTACTTATTAATTAGACAGCTTAGGATCTTTTAAAAATCAAGTATTTTAAATTTATAAATTTAATTTAAAATGTTTAAAAAATTTTAATTAATTAGGTTTAAAGATCCCCTTGAAAGTGGTTGCTTGGGGCGCCTGGGTGGCGCAGTCGGTTAAGCATCCGACTTCAGCCAGGTCACGATCCCGCGGTCCGTGGGTTCGAGCCCCGCGTCGGGCTCTGGGCTGATGGCTCAGAGCCTGGAGCCTGTTTCCGATTCTGCGTCTCCCTCTCTCTCTGCCCCTCCCCCGTTCATGCTCTGTCTCTCTCTGTCCCAAAAATAAATAAAAAACGTTGAAAAAAAATTAAAAAAAAAAGTGGTTGCTGAAATATGTTACATTGTTACTAGAATAATAAGATTCATAAGTTGAATGTAAAAGATTGAGGAAAAATTAAGTTGGATCTATAATACGTCAAATATTAATTGAAAATCCAAAAGAATCACAAATAGTCCTTTCTGTGCATAGAAACAGGCCTCAAGGACACTAGAAAAACTTCACTTTGACAGGCACATGTTTATAAAAGACTTAAAACAATGGATTCTAAGTATTGGGGATTTTTTTAAATTTAAATAATGTGGATTCATTGGGATTTTTGGAGCAAAAGAATGCCATGATCACATTTTTGTTTCACAAGATAATTTAGATGGTAGTGAAATGTCCTTTCCTACTTCTCTGCCAGGTGATCCGTACTTAATTTTTCAAGCACCAGCTCCAAGATCATCTTCTCCATGAAATCTGAACGGATACACAACCCCCTGGCAGCATTGAGGGCATCTTCCCAGCACAACATTGGTTTTGCTCATCCTGTACTATCATTGTTTCATTTTATTGAGGTTATTTGTGTCTGTGTCCTCTAGAAAACCATGAGGCAATACTGTCTAATCAGATTTAGATTTTTTTGTGTGCCTAACATGGAGCCAGACACATCATAGTCATACAGTATATATTTCAGTTGGATAGAATGCAATTGAAACGCAAAGCTTAAGACTTGATCCTGAAGTCAATACAATCCCACTTAAGTATAGACACCACATGACACCCTACCTGAGAAAGAGATGATGTCTTCTTTTCTCTCATTTTCTAATTTTTAGGGCAATCATAATTAAATAAATAGCAAGTCATGATTATTAATTGTTTGTGTCCAAGATACATCTAGCACCACAGAAAAAGAACTGGCTCTTCCAGCATTTCCTATCAACAGGTTTTCGGCCGTGTACTCACTTGCAAATGATTACACATTCACAGGAAAGAAATGTGTTTTAGTTGGAAAAAGTCCCAGCAGGCCCATTGGGTGGGCATTTGATTCCTTGATAAAAAGCCAAGTCCTGCTGTCTGGAAAGGAGGAAATTAGAAAAGGGGCAAAAGACCATTTGCTTCAGGGCCTGAAATAACACCAATTTCAGCAAGAACTATGAGCAGCAAGATAGCTGAATTAAACAGTGGAGAAAAAAATCGCTAAGACTTCTTTAGTTATAAAATAATTTAGAAGATAACTTCAAAATAATTTCCCAACCCACAACAATGTTTTGACCAAGAATATATTGAAAGGCAATTTAGCAAAATGTTTTAGAGGACTTTAACATAGTAAAAGATCTAATCTTTTTAGATCTGGGAGAGATAAATAAATATCAATCCGATAACACAAAACCTTTAATGTACCTTTTAATCCTGAGTTTATATTTTGTGTGTCATTTTCTTTGTGTGTATGTGTGTATGTCTCTTCCCATCCCATCTCTCTCTCTCTCTCTTTTAATTATACTATAAAAATCAAGCCAGCAGGAACTGCTTCTTAGCATTTAATCATTATCCACCCTAGCTGTTGTAAATTTTTTTCTTTCCTTTTCATGGAGAAATTTTTCTTTCTATTGCCTATACTTCTCTCCAGCACATTAATTATCTTTCCTGTGACAAGCCCCTAATCCATTTTTTTCCCGTGAAATCTGTAGCACTTAATGAAGATTATTCTCACTTTGTAAAGGCTTTAGAAGGGACTTTTCAGATCCTGTCTAAATGAGGGCCTCTTAAGTCATATGATGAGCTGAGATTGGAGCCCTAGTCTCTCAGATTTGATTAGCAGGCCCCGATGGCTTGCTACTACTTTGCTCAGCTCTGTGATTTTAGCAAGAAAAAAAGCAAAAAGAAAACAAGAGTAGCTATCTGGATAATAGCAGGAACAAGTTTGAGAGGGGAACATTCACCTGCCATATGCACTATAACTGAATACAGTCATTAGCTACAGATGCCTGGTAATTTGAAATGGGGGCCTTTCTGCCTCTTATCCTAAGTAGCCTCAGTGTTGAGACCAGTATGTATAAATAAGAGCCTATTCATCTTCCACTGGGGCTTAGAATTAGTGATTCTAGCATGTCGTTTTCCCTTCCTGTATCTTCATGACCTTTCTGCCTTTTAAACAATCAGTACTTCATGATTATGGTATGCTTAGGTCTGCTTTCACTATTCTCCCTCAAGAAGAAAAAATATATAATGTATCAAATCCCAGTTCTGACCAAGCAGGGTCCAGGTCTAAAAAGCAGATGTCATTGTGACTGTCACTAAAGAGCTTTGATGACATGCCTCCCCTCCTCTCTCACAACTGGGGGGAAAGCCATATTCAGCCTTATGCTGTCAGAAACATAGACACTTTACCAGATGTTAATTAGATTTGGAGATTCCATCATTCAAATGTGCTCCCAAATTAGTGACAAAGACACACCCGGGGGTTTTAAATCCAAGCTATACATCTGGCAATTTATGGGCCACCCGTGGCTGGGATGGTAAAGTCAAACTCTGGGAACAAGGTATCATGATTCTGAAATCAATCTAAAGAACAGAGAATAAGAAGTGATGGCTTTTTTTTGGTAACAATGAATACACTGGCTTCTTCTACCCCTTGGAGTCGAATGAAATAGGAATAATAACAACAAAGACAACAATAACAATTAACATTTGTTTGGTGTACCAAGGTGTTCCTTTCACTAATTCCTTGAATCATCCTAACAAACCTATAAGGAAGATATTTTTTATTACAGTTCCCATGTGAAATGTATGTGAGAAAGAAATTGCAATTTTGTGTGCAAAAGTTAACACAATTGCTAATTGTGTTAACTTTCCCAAACCCGTATATTTTGGAAGGAGAAAAATTGAGTTTCTAGGATTGTTGTTATGTCAGAGCTTGTACTGTTTATCACTACCCCTTCTCCACTGGGGCCTTATCATCCTGGAGCCCTAACCCTCACAGAGTTCCAGGGAGAGTTTTGCTCACATCCCTCCTTCCAAGTCACATGGCAACCTAGGCCCAGACCACTGGAGGAATCCCACCACCAAAAAGCATGAAAAGGAGCATAACTAGATCGTACAATTTTTGTGGTGTGGATGATGTATGACCTAGAAAACAAACAAACATAAGAATGTTACCTCTTGGGGGTGCCTGGGTGGCTCAGTTGGTTAGGCATCTGACTTCGGCTCAGGTCAGGATCTCACGGTTTGTGAGTTCAAGCCCCACATCGGGCTCTGTGCTGAGAGCAGAGCCTGGAGCCTGCTTCGGGTTCTGTGTCTCCCTCTCTCTCTCCGCCCCTCCCCTGTTCACACTCTGTCTCTCTGTCTCTCAAAAATGAAAACACATTAATAAAAAAAACCCACCATAATCTTCATTAAAAAAAAAAAAAGAATGTTACCTCCTTAACATTAAAAAAGTCCATCCTTTAACATGATGCCCAAGGACATGAAGATCCTGGAATGTAGCGTGAAGCCTTTTGCCTTCCAGCCTTCACACATGCTGTTCCTCTGCCTAGAAAATTCTCTTTTATTCCCTTTTCTCTGCCCCACCTCAAACTTGACTTCACTTGGAGACGCTTATTTTTGCTTCATACAACCTAAACCTAACTTCCTCTAACAAGCCTTCTCCAACCCCCTCATCCAGGTGAGAAATCCCCATAATAGGCTCCTGTGGCCCCATATATTCTGCTTATTATTATAGTTCTCATCATTCATCATATATTCTTTTATTTCCCTTCTTTCTTACTAGGTCATAAGGTCCCTGAAAGTTGTAGAATCATATTTGCCTTATTTCCTAATACATAGTAGGCCCTGTATAGATAATAGTTGAATTAGTGAGTAAGTAAATAACTGAAGAAGCAACACATCTCCTGACAGGAGAGACAATAGGTAAAAGATAGCAATGTCCTTTTTCTGAAAAGCCTAAAAAGCAACATCGGTGGTTATTTAATCTAAGTTTCTCTAAGAGTCTTTTCTGGGCCCCTTCTAGTCCTCACCACCCCCCCCCCACTTTTTAATAACAAAACTGCCAACACAATCTTTAGATTAATAACAGAATTGTCGCCATTATTTCACTATTCACTGGATGAGTTCCTGCAATGGAGCTGAATAGGAGGACCGGCCTTCATGTAATCAAGCGCTGAACAGCACTTGTGTCGAGGTGTGATGGCAACCATCCCACTTCTCAGCATTACTGCCATTAGACAAAAGAGGCCATAAAGAGATTTTTGTTAAGTAGAAGTCCTTAGTCTGTGTAATTTCACCCTTGCTGCTGATTAATTCACTAACCTTACCTCCTTTGCTCCAGGATATACAGATTAAAAGCAAAAACAAAAAACAAGTTGAATTCCCATGTTATCTATGTGAATTCTGCACAAATATTTTACTATGTTCATCTGACAAAGATAACTAATTCACGATATGCCATTTTTACCAATTACCTCTGCCAATACTACTGATTAATCTCTAGGTTCTTTCAGAGTCAGAATAACTGGACTGAACACTTTGGTGGATACTTTTTAACATAAAGTATGCAACATACTTTATGCAACATATGCAACATATGGCCTCTAGTTTTATTAGGGGCCATTGTGTATGAAAATTCATGTTATTATTTTTCCACATGACCCGAATATAAGACTTGAGACCTTAATATTGCGTTTGTAAACTGAAATAGTCAACAAAAACTAAAAATGAGGAAACAAAGAGCATTAGTCATTAACATAAAATACTCCAACATTTTCATATTCCCTGAAGAAGTCACCTGAACCCATTTAATTTTAGTTAAATGAGAATTCTGAAGCACCAAGAAATCAAAGTCATAATATGTCTCAGTAATCAAATAAGTGAATGAGTAAATAGTGGTCATATGCCCATTTTCCTTGGATTAATGTTCAAAATCCTTGACAGGGTTTACAAAGACCCTCAGGATAGCCTTTCACTTACCTCACCAGAATCTTCTCTTAACATCCCTCCTTGCTGACTACTTTCTAGACAGACAGAACTACTTGCATTTTTTTCAAATATGCTTTGCATTCTTTTGCCTCGGAAACTTCCAACATGGTGTACTATCTGCCTACATGTCTCCCCTCACTCTCACCCATCACCTGCAGGTGCCTTAGTTTCAGCTTAAATGACACTTCCTCTGGGATGTCTCCCTGGCACAGTCAGCTTCCTTTCCTGTGAATCCTCTGTACCTGCAGTTCTCACTGCCAGCACCGAGGTCACCTCCTTGGCATTGCCTACCTAAGTCACCCCCCCCCCACCTTGCAGAGGCTGTGTCTGTTTAATATTACTGAGATCTTGGGGCACCTAGGTGGCTCAGTTGGTTGGATGTCCAACTTCGGGTCAGGTCATGATCTCCCAGGTTTGTCAGTTAGAGCCCTGCGTGTGCTGACAGCTCGGAGCCTGGAGCCTGCTCCCGATTCTGTGTCTCCCTCTTCCTTTGCTCCTCCCCTGCTCATGTTTTGTCTCTCTCTCTCTCTCTCTCAAGAATAAATGAACATTAAAAAAATATTAGAGCTCTTTTTGTTGCAAATGACAAAAAAACGACTGAAATTCACCTAAACTTAAAAAAAGATTTATTAACTATATAGTTGACCCTTGAACAGCATGAGGGTTAGGAGCACCACCCCCCCCCCATGCGATCAAAAATCCAAGTATAAGTTTTGACTCCCAAAAACTTAACTAATGGCTTGCTGTTGACCAAAAGCCTTACCAATAACATGAACAATCA